>NC_084827.1:93953200-94578200 GCF_033115175.1 Lepus europaeus
CTTCCTGACAGATATTATTTATAAATATTGATTTGAAAATGTAAAAAGGGCATGTGTATGGGAGTAAGGTGATGTTTAAAACAAATCAATATTTTTATATCAACAAACTGAAAGAATGGCTCTGTAAATAAAACATACTGTCTTCCTTATATAAATGGCACCTGCTATCGGCCAAAAGCACAATTCTTTCCTGAACTGCTGGAGAAACTGGTCTCAGAGGATACAATGAAAGCCTTACACTGGCTCTCGTGTCGGATTGAACTCCATGGTACTTCTTTTTCAACCCCATAAGTGAAAAAAGACGGAAACGGGCAAATACAGAGTTAACTTACTCTATGGTGCCCAATTCTGACTGCCCATTACTAATATGCACTATTTATTTTTTAGAACTGGATTTTAATTTCCAAATCAGCCACCATGACTGTCAGGCACAAATCTATACCTAGAGGTGTATTTCACACATCTTTATAACCACACATAGTTTCCTTCTCCAAAACACATGATTAAATGCTCAATGGAATGTTAGGGAATTGGGTCATTAGAGACCTTAATAAGGTCTTAATGACTTAAAAGTCAGTTTTATATGTGTTTAGAGAATATTAACTTATAATTAGCATTACAAAATACAATTGTCACAATCTTTCAATTACAAGTCTATACAATAAAGCAGTCAAGTGTCATAGGTACAAACTTTTCTCTGGGATAGTAACATATAAATAAAAACATGAATATGTCTACAGTGCCTTACAATCAAAATAAAAAGAATTCTTTAAAGTGCAATTGTGTTGCATAAAAGAAAACTTATATGAAAGCTCTGGCCAGGATTCAAGCCACCAGAGTTCTCTCATAACTAGCATTTTCCTCACTCAGCCGGACATAAATATCAAGAGAGAAATAAACTACAAACTCTGAAGTATACGTTAGTATAAAAACAACTACTTAAGACAAGTTCTGGGATCAATGCACAGACTCATGAGCCACCAATTCTCCCTACAGAGGTTCAGTGCTGGCCAATATACAGAACAATGACCCTGAAATAGGAAAGCAATGATTCTACTATGCTTAAACTCTACGTATATTAACACATTGTGATATTTCACCAAATTAACTGTAAGAGTTATATCTAGCTATTTTTCAAACATTCTGGTGATAAAAGTTTTAATATATTAAGAAACATTACCTCTGTGTTAGTATAGTAAGTGTTCCAGGAAGAACGAAGAGATTCTTGGCCACCAATATCCCACATTAGGAAACGTGTATTATTAATCACTATCTCTTCTACATTACTTCCTATTGTAGGGGATG
This sequence comes from Lepus europaeus, assembly GCF_033115175.1. Taxonomy (NCBI): domain Eukaryota; kingdom Metazoa; phylum Chordata; class Mammalia; order Lagomorpha; family Leporidae; genus Lepus; species Lepus europaeus. The sequence goes on from NC_084827.1 coordinate 93,954,506, forward strand.
TGTGTACAACTTCATTCATAGAACTAGGGGGAAAAAGTTCATATATTACAATTAGTGAGCAACTTAGCCTGCTTGAACAATTTTTTAATCAAGGGAAAAAAATCAGCATGACCTTTTATATTGTATACCCAAATGCCCTTTTTCCCCTAGTTCAAAACACAAGCAAGCCCAGTTGGAACTTGGTATTAGATTATCTGGAATATTCTAGGAAACTATATAAAGAAGTATTTCTCTACTTTCTTAAAAAAAAAAAAAAGATTTAGTGCAAAACAATTGGACGTGTCTATGTACAGAAATTTCTAACTCTTTATAAACTGTTTCTTAAATTTGGCTCCTAGTTTAGAGCTAACCTACTTTCTCACAGAATAACTTAGACTTCATATAATTTTTTATTATTTTCATTGATCAAGTGTCACCCAGCCAGAAAAAGTAACCACAACAATGGAATAAAAAATTTTAAGCTAGTTAATACTTACAATTGGTAAAGAATGGTAGTTTTCCCTGCATTATCCAGCCCAACAATTATAACTTTGTGCTCTGAAATAAAGAAAACATTAGTGAATTATCAATTATAGACCAAAAAAATTCATCTTTTTACCCTTCTTCTATGGTATAATTCAACACATGACATTTTCTAACTTCCTGAAATCCAAAGGAACATAGCATATTTTCAGCAATATAAGCACAAGTATGCTATTGGGCTCACCTTTCCTACATAGACCTCTCACCTTCCTACTTCCTCTGTAGGAACACAGAAGTATTACATTCTTTCTACTACTATGGAGACCTACTCTCAGTACAGTACCCAAATACAATTCTAATAATTCACAAATGACTCAAGGTATATAAATGTTTCACACTGGATTAAGTCAATGAAGGTTTAACTAAAAAATTTTAGATATCAACTAGGTGTATGTAAGGGGGAGTCAAAATGTTCATGGAAAATGGAATAAAAGACAAATTTTCCATAAACTTTTTCAATTCCCCCCACATATGTAGTTCCCTCCTTCTGAATCTATCCTTGCCCAGTGACTTATTTTTAATCACAGAATGCAGCAGAAATGACAATGCATGACTTCAGAGACCAGATCTGCAGACTCCTTGCAGTTGCTACCTGGCTGTACTGCACAACTACATTGGGGGTAAGCCAGTGTGTAACATGTCCAAGACTACTGTGCACTTGAGTGAGAAAGGTGTTGAGACCCTATAGGGAGAGCGATTTGTCAGCCTCCAGCACTTCTAGTCATTATAGTTGAGATGCCAGGCAAAGGAATAAAGAAGCCATCATAGAAATACAGCCTGGTTGAACCTTTGGAAGATTTCAGGAACTCTAGTTCCAGCTGTCATCCAACTGCAATCAAATTAAACTTTCTAGCTGAGCTCAATCATCTTATAAAACAATGAAAAAATAATAAATCACTGCTTTAAGTCAAAAAAATTAAGGACTGGTAATGGAAACAGTTTGGAAAAATTCATGGGATTAAGTGACCTTAGGCAACTGACCTATCTTTCTGACCTTTAGTTTTTTCATTGCAAGAAACAGGGAAAATACAACTAATCTTTCAATGTTGTGTGGAAATTGAGAGCTAATTGAAGTGAGACAGTTTCTTACATGTGCTGCTAAGTAATCTATACAGTAGATAAGGCACAGTGACACCCAGTGTATATAAATCTGTTTCTACTTCTCTCTTACCTTATTTGCTTAATGTTGTACTACCAACAATTCAGAGGCACTGGAGTTTATTCAATCTTTCCCTCAATTCAAACATATAATTTGTCACCAAGTTCAAATGATTCTATCTCAGATATATATTCTGAACTCTGCCTCTTCCACACTTTCCTCATCTCTTATTTTAAAACCTTCTCAAGCGGTCTACATCAATCTGTCTTTTAGTTTGGGCCGTTTCATTTGGTAAGGAGGAAAATTATAATACAGTTCTTTTTATCCAGTCACCTATTTCTCTGAAGAAAGATCAGACAGCTTAGAAGCACTAGGATCCTAAAGTGACATCACCAACTCCCCTCTTGCAGGTTCTTAAATATGATTTCAAAGATTCAGAGCTTGGGGGCCAGCTCTGTGGTGCAGTGGGTTAAAGCCCCACATGGGCGCCGATTTGCGTCCTGGCTGTTCCTATTCCGATCCAGCTCTCTGCTACGACCTGGGAAAGTAGTAGTAGATGGCCCAACTACTTGGGCCCCTGCACTCATGTGGGAGACCTGGAGGAAGCTCCTGGCTCCTGGCTTCAGATCAGTTCAGCTCTGGCCATTGCTGTCATTTGGGGAGTGAGCAAGCGTAATGGAAGACCTCTCTCTCTCTCTCTGGCTCTACTTCTCTCTGTAACTCCTTTCTTTCAAGTAAATAGCTCTTAAAAAAAAAAAAAAAAAAAAAGATTCAGGGCTTGGGGCTGGCACTGTGGTGCAGTGGGTTAACGCCCTGGCTTGAAGCACTGGCATCCCATATGGGCGCCGGTTCTAGTTCCAGCTGTTCCTCTTCCGATCCAGCTCTCTGCTGTGGCCTGGGAAAGCAGTAGAAGATGGCCCAAGTCCTTGGGCCCCTGCACCAACGTGGGAGACCTGGAAGAAGCTCCTGGCTCCTGGCTTCGGATTGGCCCAGCTCCGGCCATTGCAGCCAACTGGGGTGTAAACCATCGAATGGAAGACCTCTCTCTCTGTTCTCTGTCTCTCCTTTCTCTGTGTAACTCTGACTTTCAAATAAATAAATAAATCTTAAAAAAAAAAAAAAAAGATTCAAGGCTCAGTCTATTTTCATCTTTAGATGACTACAGTGAAGAAACTAAGAAAATGCTTGGGGCCAGCCCAGTGGCATAGCAGGTTAATCCTCCGCCTGCAGCACTGGCATCCCATATGGACGCCAGCTTGAGTCCCGGCTGCTCCACTTCTAGTCCAGCTCTCTGCTATGGCCTGGGAAGGCACTGGAAGATAGCTCAAGTCCTTGGGCCCCTGCACCCATGTGGGAGACCTAGAGGAAGCTCCTGGCTTCGGATCGGCTCAGCTCTGGCCATTGTGGCCATTTGGGGAGTGAATCAATGGATGGAAGACGTTTCTCTGTTTCTTCCTCTCTCTGTCTGTAAATTTACCTCTCAAATATATAAAAATAAAAATCTTAAAAAAAAGAAAAAGATGCTCAGATATAATGACGATACTTGTTGAACATGAAGGGTTTTGGGGATGGTGCTGTGACATAGTTGGCTAAGCTTCTGCCTGCAGTACCCATATGGATGCCAGTTCATGTCACGGCTGCTCCTTTTCTGATCCAGCTCTCTGCTACAGCCTGGGAAAGCAGTAGAAGATGGCCTGAAGTGCTTGGGCCCCTGCACTTTTGTGAGAGACCTGGAAAAGCTCCTGGTTCCGGACTTCAGATCAGCTCAGCTCAGGCTTTTGCGGCCATTTGGGGGGCAAATCAGTGGATAGAGGACCCTTCTCTCGGTCTCTCCCTCTGTCTCTAATTCTACCAAATAAATAAATAAAATCTTAAAGAGAAGAAAGTCCTCAATCTTAGAAAGAAAAGAGAGAGAGAGAGAGAGAGAGAGAGAGAGAGAGAGAGAGAGAGAGAGAAGGATTTAACTGGCAGAGGGGAAAGTCAACTGAAAATTCACCAAGAAGTTCCTCTGGTGACTTTAACAAACACATGGCCTTCAATCTTCCCAATCTACAAACTCAATCATGCTATATTCCACAGCAGACAAGGCTCAATGAAGGCAACTTACAGAGGTGAATAATATAGGTAAGAATGCCAAATGAGTAATACACATTAAGACTAAATGTTTAAAATTGTCTGATAAGTGCATTCTCTCCCTGAAAAATAGTATACAGGGTAGATCAATCAAAATCAGAAGAGTAATTGGGGACCACGGAATCTCAACACAGGGAGTGTTATAAGGCTGTGATGGCTGTTGAATCCCTCTTCACAGAAGGGCCAGGCAAGCTTGAGGGCCTGATAATTCAGTCCTTAGGACAGGTTACCTTTTCATCTGTGAAGTTTTGAGACACTACAGCAATCTTGCCTCTCTAACTCAACATTTTTATATCCCCAAGTTCAGTATTCCCCTTGTTGATGACATGTCTTCTATTAATATAAACACCCCTAAACATTTCAATACAAGCAGAAGGTTTCCCACTTGAATACTGACTTAAAAAAAAAAAAAAAGACTTATTTTATTTATTTGAAAGACAGAGTTACAGAAAGAGGTAGAGACACAGAGAGGTCTTCCATCCACTGTCACTCCCTAGATGGCCGCAACAGCCAGAGCTGCACCAATCTGAAGCCAGGAGCTTCTTCTGGGTCTCCCACATGGATGCAGGGGCCAAGGACTTGGGCCATCTTCTACTGCTTTCCTAGGCCATAGCAGAGAGCTGGACTGGAAGAGGAGCAGCCGGGACTAGAACATGGCGTCCATATGGGATGCCAGCACTTCAATCCGTTGCGCCACACGCCGGCCCCCTAGCCTTTTTTTTTTTTTTAAAGATTTATTTATTTATTTGAGAGGCAGAGTTACAGAGAGAGGGATAGACAGAGAGGTCTTCCATCCACTAGTTCACTCCCCAAATGGCCGCAACAGCCAAAGCTGGGCTAATACAAAGCCAAGAGCTTCTTCTGGATCTCCCATATGGATGCAAGGGCCCAAGTACATGGGCCATCTACCACTGCTTTCCCAGGCCATTAGTTGAGGGCTGGACTGGAAGTGGAATAGCAGGGACTCAAATGGGCACCCATTTGGGATGCTGGCATCACCAGCAGAGGCTTAACCTACTAAGCCACAGTGCCGGCCCCTATCCAGCCTCTTAAAGTAACAGATTTAAAGGTAAATCATCCTCCTCTGGTTTTAGCACAGGTGTTTTTTTTTTTTTTTTTTAAAGTAGAACTTTCTTTTTTTATTATTATTATTACTATATTTGACAGAGTTACACAGTCAGTGAGTGAGTGAGAGAGAGAGAGAGAGAGAGAGAGAGAGAGAGAAAGGTCTTTCTTACATTGGTTCACCCCCCAAATGGCCACCACGGCCGGTGCACTGCACCAATCTGAAGCCAGGAGCCAGTTGCTTCTTCCTGGTCTCCCAGGCAGGTGAAGGGGCACAAGCACTTGGGCCATCCTCCACTGCCTTCCTGGGCCACAGCAGAGAGCTGGACTGGAAGAGGAGCAACTGGGACTAGAACCCGGTGCCCATATGGGATACCGGTGCTGCAGGCGGAGGATTAACCAAGTGAGTCACAGTGCTGGCCCCAGAATAGGTGTTTTTAAAGTAGTCTCCTGGGACCAGCATTGTGGCACATTTGATTAGGTTGCCACCTATGATGCCAGCATGCCACAGGAGCGCCGGATGTTCCCAGCTGCTCCACTTCTGATCCAGCTTGCTATTAATGTGCCTAGGAAAGCAGAAGATGGCCCATGTGACTGGGCTCGTCACCCCCATGGGAGACACAGATAGAGTCCTGGTCTTCGCAGCCATTTGGGGAGTGAAGCAGCAGATGGAATTTCTCTCCCTCTCTCTGTAACACTGCCTTTCAAGTAAATACATCTTAAAAAATAAAATAACATGGCCTCCTTAATTTGGCCATGGCCCTAGGACTTATTTCCTGATTCTAAACCTACTGCCTTTCCTAGCAATTAAGCAAAAAATACTACAAGAAGACTATGACATCCGGCCACAAGCTGAACATTATAACCAAGATCAAACTGCTCTGAACAAAACTTCTGTGCAAGATAGACACTGAGATAAAGAAGGCAGAAGGCTTAGACCATACTTCATCTTCTCACAATACAAGTTGGTGGCCTGCTAAGGAAACGATGAAACTAACAGTCTGAAGATGCATCATCTTTTATAGCCAATGTAAAGATGGACTAGAAAATCAATAAGCTGAGGGGTCGGTGCTGTGGCGTAGAGGGTTAACGCCCTGGCCTGAAGTGCCAGCATCCCATATGGGTGCCGATTCGAACCCAGCTGCTCCACTTCTGATCCAGCTCTCTGCTATGGCCTGGGAAAGCAGTACAAGCTGGCCCAAGTCCTTGCGCCCCTGCACCCATGTGGGAGACCCGGAAGGAGCTCCTGGCTTCGGACTGGCACAGCTCCAGCCATTGTGGCCATCTGGGGAGTGAACCAGCAGATGGAAGACCTCTCTCTCTCTCTGCCTCTCCTCTCCTTCTTTGTGTAACTCTTTCAAGTAAATAAATACTTTTTTTTTGACAGGCAGAGTGGACAGTGAGAGAGAGAGAGACAGAGAGAAAGGTCTTCCTTTTGCCGTTGGTTCACCCTCCAATGGCTGCCGCGGCTGGCACACTGCGCTGATCCGAAGCCAGGAGCCAGGTGCTTATCCTGGTCTCCCATGGGGTGCAGGACCCAACCACTTGGGCCATCCTCCACTACACTCCCTGGCCACAGCAGAGAGCTGGCCTGGAAGAGGGCAACCAGGACAGAATCCGGCGCCCCGACCGGGACTAGAACCCGGTGTGCCGTCGCCGCTAGGTGGAGGATTAGCCTGTTGAGCCACAGCGCCGGCCATAAATACATCTTAAAAAAAAGAAAACGCATAAATATGCAAACATATCTCCAAACTCTTAAAAGATAAAACAGGGGCCAGTGGTGTAACGTAGCAGGTAAAGCTGTCGCCTGCAGTGCCAATATCCCATATGGGCACTGGTTCGAGTCCCAGCTGCTCCACTTCCAAACCAGCTCTCTGCTGTGGCCTTGGAAAGCAGAAGATGGTCCAAATCTTTGGGCCCCTGCACCCACATGGGAGACTCGGAATAAGCTACTGGCTCTTGGCTTCAGATCAGCACAGCTCCGGCCACTGCGGCCGATGGGGAGTTGCAGCAGATGGAAGACCTCTCTCTCTCTCTCTGCCTCTCCTTCCCTCTCTGTTTAACTCTGACTTTCAAATAAATAAGTAAACTATAAAAAGAAACACAAAGCAGATTTCTTAAGTCAATCAAGAGAATGTAAACTAACATATCTGAACAAATGAGGTTTAAAAAAATGGTTAAAATATTTGTAAAAGAAAAAGTAAGAAATGCCAATCAAATGTGACCGAATCTAGTAAGTCTCCAAGGAGCCACAAGCTCTATAGAGCAATCTAAGATCTCTGATGGGCCATTCCAACAAAGAATCCATGATCCAGACAATATTTACCTCCTCACTCTGCCAAACACCAACAAGGCACATATCTTACTATAATCTATCCATTCCATTCCAAAACCCATTGCTCTCTTAGGTTTTTGTGGTCTTAAAAAAAAAAAAAAAAAAGATTGATTTATTTATTTCAAAGTCAGAGTTAGAGAGACAGAGAGCTTCCATTCACTGGCTCACTGGTTCACTCCCCAGATGGCCACAATGGCCAGAGCTAGGCCAGGCCAAAGCCAGGAGCTTCATCTGTGTCTTCTAAGTGGGTGGCAGGGGCCCAAACACTTTGGCCACCTTCTGCTGCTTTCTCAGACCAATAGCAGGAAGCTGAACAGGACGTGGAGCAGCCAGGAAACTAACTGGTGCCCATATGGGATGCCAGCATTGCAGGTGGCAGCTTTACCCACTATAGCACAACACCAGGTCCTTTTGTGCTGTATATATACTAATAAAGCCTCAATGACCATTTTTAATAGCATCCTAAGTCTAAGATATTGCATATGCATCATAAGATCTATGAAATTACACTGCAATTGTGTTATGAGCTCAAAAACAATGTGCTGATTTAATGGTGACCAATTAGTTTATACCCAACGAACATTCTTAATACTAAATTAACTTCCTTGAACATCTTTAGGTTCTTTCACCACCCTAGCCTTTTCTTCTCATTATCAAGATGAAAGAGCATTATATAAGAAATTTTTACTCAAAGAGTGATAAGGCATTTGCAAACAATTTTTTTTAAGATTTTTATTTATTTATTTGAGAGGTCAAATTAGAGAGAAAGGTTTCTATCTGCTGGTTCACTCCCCAAATGGCTGCAACAGCCAGAGCTGGGCTGATCTGACGCCAGGAGCTTCTTCTCTTCTGGATCTCCCATGTAGGTGCAGGGGGCCAAGCACTTGGGCCATCTTCGAGGCTAGAACTGGCACCCATATGGGATGCCGGTGCCACAAGTGGATGCTTAGCCCACTACGCCACAATGCCAGCCCCACAAACAAAAATTTTACAGAGCCAAAAATACAATATGTACACTAAGAGACAATGTTATTATGGACAAACGTGACAATCATTTGGCCTAGAGGTTAAGGTACTTGTACTCCATGCTGGAGTACCTGGATTCACAGCCTAGCTATGGCTTCTACCTCCAGCTTCCCACTAACGTAGAAACTGAGAGGCAGCAGCTGTCTGAAGTGACTGAGTCCCCACCACCCACATGGGAGACCTAGATTGAGTTCCTGGTTCCTAGATGTGGCCCGGCCCAGCCCAGCCCAGGGTGATTTATACGCATTCGGCAGGGTGATTCAGTTTGGGCAGGGATGTGTGCACACACTCTCACTTGCTCACATAAGTTTAAAAGAGAAACGAAACACAACTTTCAGCCACTCTAGGTAGTCGATTCACGTGAACCCTCACAAATTTACTGCTTAGTATGATTTTTCTTTTAGAATATCTATGTTACAACATCTCTGCACTTTTGTAGATAAGCCAAAATAACTATACACTGTTGATACTTACATGAAATTTTGAGTTACCATGGAGACTTGAGTTTATCAACCAATATTTTACAGTTTTGTTGTGAAAAATGCTTCTTCATTTTCCAAGTTTCCCTTCTCTTTCACTTCCTTTTGACACATTTAGGAAGCCTATCAGTTCCACTCACTGCCATTTCTACAATATATAGACACTTCAAAAAGTTCATGGAACATAAAATTAAAACACAGTTTTTTCACAATATGAACTTTCATGAACCTTTTGAAGACCCCTCATATGTATGGATTTCAGAATTTCTGCAACAAAATAATCTTTTAATTCCATTTTCCACAAACTTTTTGAAGTATCCCTCCAACATGTTAGTGAGTCAAGGGGAAAATGCAGAGTAATTATCACTCTGAGACCTTCTAGCTCTGTGAATCCTACAGAGTCAGGAAATACAAATGCAAGGCAAATAAACTGGGCATCATTCTGATTCTCACTGTCATCTCATGCCTTAACTATCACTGAGCCCTATTTGTTTTATATGACTTAGAGCAAAAAAAAAAAATCCATTTGTCATGTATACTATGGCTTTCTCAGCATATAGCACAGAGCTTGGAATAAGGAATGTGCTTAATAAAAACAAAATATGTTTCACTGAATGAATAAATTAAAATGACCTGAAAAGATATAAAGGTTAGGAGGGTGATATCTGAACAAGTCACTTTGTATTAAAAACTCAACATACAAAATTTAAAAGTATCAACAATAAAAAATAAAGTTGGAAAACAGACTTACTATTTCTAGCAACAGTAATGAATTTGTAGAAAAAAAGCCAAGCTTTTCTTTTGCATTAAAGAGAAGAAAAGCCCTTTCTTCCTGCAATGCCCCTCCAGGGCTATCTATTGACAAAGTTTAACATTGCGCCAGCTCACAAAAGAAAAATATTTAAAGAACCCAGGTCCACTTCCACAGGCATGCACAAATGGTTTATTTGGAACTAAGAGGCAATAAATTGACAACTGGCACAGCCCACTCCGCTGGCTACTCAGTTTCCATATGTCCTCTTTCATAAGCTTGACTTCTCATACAATGAAAGCACAAGGGAAGCAAAGGTGCCTCTGAGCACCAGTTTCCTGCAGCCTGGACAGCTTCTCTAGCACTCATTGGTAACTTGTAATTCTTTTCTAACAAACAATCAGAAGAGCAATAAAAGGCTATCGATGGAGAATTCCACAACTTCCTTCACAGCTCAGTTCACAAAGTTCCTCCTCTTATCTAACATGAATTTTTATATTCAGAATAAAAGGTTTGTGAATATTTTAAGAGCACTAGGCCTAGAAAACCTTGGCTGAAATCCTAGGCATAGGCCGGTGTCGTGGCTCACTTGGCTAATCTTCCGCCTGCGGCGCCGGTACCCTGGGTTCTAGCCCCGGTTGGGGCGCCGGATTCTGTCCCGGTTGCCCCTCTTCCAGTCCAACTCTCTGCTGTGGCCGGGGAAGGCAGTGGAGGATTGCCCGGATGCTTGGGCCCTGCACCCACATGGGAGACCAGGAAGAAGCACCTGGCTCCTGGCTTCGGATCGGCGCAGCATGCCGGCCATAGCAGCCATTTGTGGAGTGAACCAACAGAAGGAAGTCCTTTCTCTCTCTCTCTCTCTCTCACTGTCTAACTCTGCCTGTCCAAAAAAAAAAAAAAAAAAAAAAAAAAAAAAAATCCCATGCATATCACTTTTAATAACAGTGCTCTAACCAAGTTACCTAAAAGACTATCTCATAGAAAAATGGTTGTGATGAGTAAATCGACTAAGTGAAGACTAAATCAGCCCACCAGTAACAAACAGTTAGAACCTAACCGTGCACAGATCGAGTAAGTATGAATTGTTATTATTTTATTTGGAAGGATGGAGTTTATTTTCTTTCTCCCCACACTACCATGAAAGCTCCATGAAGCCAAGGGGATGTGTCTGTTTTGTTTCCCACCTTACCCACAACATCTAGAATAGACCCCGGCCTAAACAAGTGCTCAAAAATACCTGTTTAGTAAAAAATAATCCACTGATCACAAGCTCTTCTGTATAAAAAAGATCTTTTAGAGTCCTGAAGTTATAAGGATTTATAGTTTGGCAACTGAGTAGCAGAAGGGGAATAACGACATCAATCCCTTCTCTAAGACCAATCACCAGCACACATTCCTTCGGTGTGGTAACTTGCCGGCTCTGGCATTTACCACTTTCATGGCCTGAGGGAATAACTCCACTGGAGCCCTCCTTTCCTTTTCTCAGGGGAGATAACTACTTCACAAGATTATTAAAATATCTTTTTTAAATTTTTTTATTTTTGACAGGCAGAGTGGACAGAGAGAGAGAGAGAGAAAGGTCTTCCTTTTGCCGTTGGTTCACCCTCCAATGGCCGCCGCGCTGCGGCCGGCGCACAGCGCTGATCCGAAGCCAGGAGTCAGGTGCTTATCCTGGTCTCCCATGTGGGTGCAGGGCCCAAGCACTTGGGCCACCCTCCATTGCACTCCCCGGCCACAGCAGAGAGCTGGCCTGGAAGAGGGGCAACCGGGATAGAATCCGGCGCCCCGACCGGGACTAGAACCCCGTGTGCCGGCGCGCCCTAAGGCGGAGGATTAGCCTGTTGAGCCACGGCGCCGGCCCTAAAATATTTCTTATTAAAAAAGATGATGCAAATGACAGAATCTAAGCTTATGCTGTACTGAATTCAAGCATCACTCATATGTAACCTCTAGTTTTTCTCATTCAGACACAATGCAATTAGCTTTCATTGTGCATTCAACTCAAGCTTTAATGAAAAAGCTGTTCTTCTAAAGGAGCTTTAGAAAGAATATGGGGGCTGGCGCTGTGGCACAGCGGGTTAATGCCCTGGCCTGAAGTGCCGGCATCCTATATGGGCACCGGTTCAAGACCCGGATGCTCCACTTCCAATCCAGCTCTCTGCTATGGCCTGGGAAAGCAGTACAAGCTGGCCTAAGTCCTTGGGACCCTGCACCCATGTGGAGACCTGGAAGAAGCTCCTGGCTTCGGATCGACATAACTCCAGCAGTTGGGGCCAAATGGGAAGTGAACTACCAGATGGAAGACCTCTCTTTCTGTGTAACTCTTTCTTTTCTTTCTTTCTTTTTTTTTTTTAACTCTTTCAAGTAAATAAATAAATCTTTAAAAAAAAAAAAAAAAAAAAAGAGATATAATCCATTTTATCAACCTGGAGAATTCTATAATCTTCCAAAACCTTCGCAGGAATTTCCGTGGAAAGGATATAGGACTGTGTTCTATAAATAAATAAAAAAGTATCTGAGATATATCAAACTTACGTACATCCAATCTAACACAAAACAAAAAGACCAACAAGTATCTGGCAGTAGAGTGGATGGCAAATATTGTGAAAGGTAACTCTACAGTTACAACTGCCATCATTTAGTAGATTCACATTTCTGTACTACTGACAGTTAAGCTTCTGGATCTTGGCTTCACTGATTCCTCTAATTATTTACTTCCCAACATTAAATAAATGTCCAGCCAAAACAACTACAAATACAGGTTAAAAGGGCAGTGCTATTAGTGACTTGCACAGGGACTAACACACACATCCTATTATTTACAACTGGCAAGTAGCTCAGGCAAGGCTCTCATTTATTCCTAAATTTCAAGAACAAATAATTTTACCATTGATGCAAAATAGAATGTGGAGATAACTATTTTTCTGGTAGTATTAGAGATGGATTAACAAGCAAAGTCTCCTCAAATCTCATAGCAGAGTTGAAATATTAGCTTCACTAAAAACAATACAAAATGCAATGCAAAATTGCTCTATGTCAAAAATGAGAATAAATCTATCTGTTATGGGCACCACCAACCAGTCTTATAGCAACCTAAGTTTTAGTACTTGAAACCTAGAGTTTTCAAGATCTGCAGGCTCCACAATCCCTGGTGGTCTAGGAGAGAACATCTAGAACCAGAGATGTTATGTGACTGGTTCCTACTCCCCTTCTCCCAAAATAAACAGCCAGTTAGGGACAGTGCTGATCAGAACTGTTTTCTCCACTTTTGAAAACACTCCCCAACCCAGTAACAACAAAAAATCATTTCAAATACCGCCTTCCTGTTTAGTATCACTCGATCTACACTAAAAGGTAGATCTACACGTAAAGGTACAGTACGGATCACAAGTTCCCTTCTGCCCCCTAACCATTATCTGCCTACAGAAGCCCGGGTCCTATGGAGGAGGAGGTGGGGGCAGGGGGTACCCACAATATGAGGGCACTTCGCAAAGTCCAGGGAAACACGAAACTGAAAGCATGAGTTTATTTGGATTCAAAGTTTTTCCCCATAATATACAGAAAATCCATATTACAAAAAACTATGGATTGACTTCAAAACACATTTTGGCACCAAAATAAATTCATACTTTTAATTCCATTCCCACGAATTTGTTTCCTCATTAAGTATTAGAAAACCTGTGAGATGTGACACCACCAGGAGATTATACAACAGAAAAAAATAAACTGTTATTGACAGCAGGAATAATTGAATCACCCGACTTGAGTTAAAAGGAAACAAAAGTACAACACTACCCTGTTCCTAACTCTCGGCTTTTTGTTAAAATTGTACCTTTCCCCAGTTTTACACACTCATTTTCTAACAAACTTTCACAAACCAGCTGTGTATTTCATGGTAATGTATGCGCTTAGACGAACTCAGGCATCCCCAGAGGAGAATCAACTCTATACTTTGTAACTTGCTAGTTACCTGTCCCTAACACATGCTTCGTATGGCACGGTTTATAAAGCTTTCGGCGAAGTCCTTTACCACTTTTAACCCAGAGCAACAACAATAACAACCCCCCTCATTAAATAACCCACACAAGCAGGGAAACACCTGAAGCCTAACCCCGAAGACAGAGACCAATAAGGCAAAAGCAGAGAGACCTGTCTCCACGCAGGAGACACTGGAGTCTCCTCCCGCCCCAGAAAGAGCGGTGGGGTGGAGGGAAGGCTCCTAAGCCTCAAGTGCACTGCACGAGTCCAGAGCGACCACACACGCTGTCCGCATTCTGCAACCCTGGGCCGCTCACTGGGCGGCCACGGCCGTAACCCGCAGCACCCTTCAACCCACAAGACCCCTGCGTTGCTCCGTGGTGTCCAAACCCGACTGCGGGCGCAAAGGCCAGGCCGCGGCCACTCTCCGCGTTGGGCAGGCAACCGCCTTTCCCTCTCCCAATCGAAATCGGAGTAATGGGTGTACTGCGGCACGGACTTCCTGGGAAGGTCCCTTAAGACAAAGGGCTGCGAATCGGGAACTCGGTCCCGGGCCCGCACCCGCGCGGCCCGCACTCCGGAAGCATTCGGGGACCCCCACCCGCCCGCCCCAGACTGACTGACTCTCCCCCCTGCCGCCCGCCCACCCGCGGCCGGAGCCCCTCACCCTGGTGATTGAACAGTCTCCATATCCTGGTGAAGAGAATTCCCATTCTCGGGCAGCGGAGCCCCTCCAGCCGCCCGGGCCGCCTGGCCTCCCCGGGCTCAGGCGGAGGGGCAGAGAGACGCGCTGGAGCCTCCGCCTCTGCTGCTGCTGCTCCCGCGCTGGCCGCCGGCCCGCTTCCAGGGAACCGGAGGGAGGCCGAAGCCCAGGCCGTCCTGCCGCGCGCGAGGCCCCGCCGCTGCCGCCGCGGCACTCGCCTGGCTCGCGGACATCGCCGCCGCGTTGTCTGCGGCGAGCCTCGCGGGCCACCGTCCTCCCCCAGCTCCTCTCCGGCGGCTGCGGTGGCGGGGACCACGCGGGCGGGGGCGGCGAGGGGGCGGGGCCGGCGAGGCGGGAATGCGCACGCGCGCGGCCGGAAGGGGGTTCGAGGGGGCGGAGTCTGGGGAAGGCGGCTGTCTGGCTCCGCCTTATTTACGTAACGAGGCGGCTGAGTGAAGGGGTCGGGGTTGAGGCTGTGCCGGTTGGGGTGGGTGACTTTGGTCTCTTTGCTGGTGGATCTCCGTGGCGTTTTTATGTTTTCCCTAAATTTCCTCCTTAGCCGCATAATGTAAGTGTGTAATTTATATAATACATTCCCAGCCCTTCCCACACGCTAGAGCAAAGGTCTCATGTTTTGGCCCTCCACGACAGACAGATGTTCCCCACGGGGCTTTGAGGGAATCAAGCTTGTTCTGTTTCATCCTCTAGCCCCATGACGCCCAGCTGAAGCCACCGAGTCGTCTTATGGCCGTCTTTGAGCCTTAGGGTCCTCCTCTCTCCAATCTCAGGCCCGTTTGCCCAAAGCAATCATTTTGATGAAATCACTCTGGTTAAAAACATTGTGTGGGCAGCAAAGCTGAGAAGAGTCTTGTTTCCTTTTAACAGTCAGTTAAGTGCTGTCTCTGCTCTTCTAGCCTGTACTCTGAACAGCTATGTCCTCTGCTGTGCAAGGACTAGGTCCACCCTCCTCTGTGGGGTGTTGAAAAGTAAAATGTAAGTGAGTCATGAGGTCACTTCCTGTCGGCGTTTTTAATCCCCTGTGTTTTTTCCAGCTGGCCAAGTTACTAAACCCCTCCAGGCCTCAGTGTTCACGCAGGGAATAGGCAGTGTTGGTCTCTGAGGCCTTGCTTTGATTCTAGGTCAGCTGATGACTATGAAAATTAGTCTCAACTAATTTAGAGGCTAGAGGTGGGGAAAAAGCGAAACCAGCAATAACTCCAGCCCCTTGTATTCTCTGTAACTTTGGTAAAACGGAAGAGAAGGAAGAGTAGGAGGCGTTTTGAACTGCATTGTGCCCTTTATTTCCAACAGCTGAATGCAGGTAAACACAATCAACTAACTGCACCTTTTCACCTCAGTGCTGCTAGCTCTACACCATCACCTCAATATACAGAAAAGTAATTTCTTGGGGCTTATCGTTAAAAGGACAAAATTTACAGGAGACATACACCAAGGAAGGGAAAGAAAATAACTATAATAATCCACTGTAAGGATTATCATGTCTGGATTTACTTAATGAAGTGCTATAGGCTCTTTAGAAATACAATATTGTTTGCATAACCAATTCGTACTCTTTCATAGTTCCGTTCTTGCACAGTGTAGGTCATGTTTTGGCTGGTCTAAGGCATTTTGCAAACTCCCACACATCTCTATAGATTTGTTAAATCTATAGATATAGATATGTCAGATCCATCGAGTTGTGAAATTAGGACCTCATATTTTGTAACCTACATAAGAAGTTTGTCCTGTAGATTATTTTCTAAGTGTCTCTCAGGAAAAAAAAAAATCTTCATTTGCCTTTCCAATACATTCTTGCCCAACTATACCACCTGTAGGTACAATAAAAATTTGGAACGACTATAGATTTAATTGGGACTTTTGTTCACTGGCAGGAAGCTATTTGTGAAAACAGATTTCATCTGAGACCTTTTAGAGAGGAATTTATCTATAGATAAAGTATCGAGAATGCAACTTGTCATTGCAGAGGCTTCTTCCCGTTTTGAGAGTAGAGTTGACTGAATTTACTGTCCTATGATTAACAAACAGAAAACTGGATATAATATAGGAAAGAACTGTTTTCAGATATTGGAAAACACATAGCACCAAACCGTGATCCCTCACACAAGGGAAACCAGGGCGCTCATCTTCGCCTGGCCTTTCTGCCTGGAAGCAGTTCCTGGCCGACGACAGAGGCAGCGCAAACCCAAGTAAGAGTCTGCGATCTCGGGGGCTGCGGACACAGAGCAGCGTTCCTGAGACCAAGGTGGCCAGGAGCTTGTGAGGCAGAGTACCTGAAAGTAGGGAGCTACACAGAGAAAAGGTCTAGAAACCAGCACAGGGGGCTGGTGCGTCTTTGGCTGCATGTGAATCTATGCTTGCATCCAGTGAAAAGCCCCAGGAGGCTGGCCAATAACAATTTCTGAGGAAAAAAAGCAAGTACCAGGAAGCTGTAAAACAAGAAATTCCCAGATGTGACAGAGGACCAGGGAATCACTTGAATTCCTTCCAGTCAGCATGAGGAGAGCTCACTGAATAGGTGTCTTTAGTAGAAACCCCAGAGACCTTGCAAGAGGAGCTAAATTAACCTTGAATGAGCCTTCCTCTAACCCAACCTTAAGGAGATTTAAAACCTTGAAAAGGCCATACTAATCCACAAAGCTTGACAGAACAGGTCCACCATTTTTTTTTAACATATAGGAATACATTTTACTGAAACAAAAGCTTAATCAACTTTTTTTTTTTTTTTACCTAGAAACCTTTTATTTAAGGTATATAAACTTCATGCATTTCATATATACAAATTTAGGAATATAGTGATTCTTCCCACCTTATACTCAGATCCACCATTTTTTAAAGAATTAACTTGTAAGTCATCAATGTAGTGAAATTTACATCTTAAATTCCACATACACAAAAAATTGCTTGACATCCAAGGAAATGGAAAAATGTCACCTGTAATGAAAAAAAATCATTCTACAGGGAGAGATCCAGGCACAGGGAAGTTAAGAGATTGCCTTAAGCTCATGGTTAATTATTCCTGGATCTAGGTTTTGAATCCAGGGGAGGGTGAGGTCTACATTGTAACCACTATGCTCATCTGGTATGTTGTATGAGGGGACAAACAACATGTTTCTCTCTACCATCCGTTTTGCTAGAGAAAATGTGTGATAATGAGACAGGTGGCTTCAAGCACTGGCTAGCTGGTGTGCTGATGGTGAGATACTGTAATTCTGCCAGTTGGGAGTTTCATTGTAGGCTGAAACACTTTGATAGTTGGGGCAGCTTCAGATAATACCTCTCCAATTACCGAGAGGTTTTCGGTCAACAGTGATTGAATTCCTGGCATTCTTTTATACTCTTCAGATGACTACCTCGATTAAAAGCATGTAAAACATCCATTTTTAAATGAAAGTACTTTAGAGGGAAAAGTTACAGTAAGCTTTGGTTTCCTCACTTTTAGTGGGGTCTAATAACCCACACCCTACCTGCTTTGCAGGATGGTCAGATAGATTAAATATGCTAATGTTTGTGAAATAACTTGACTGGAATAAATCACTTTGTAATTTTAATGCTGTGATAATAATCAACTTACCACATATTTCTTCTGAATGTCTTATACAGTGCAATGAGAGAAAAATCAAATTTCAATCAAATCATAGCATAAACAACTGACTCTTGAATACAGGAAGTGTCAATGTCATAAGCTATATCCAATTTGTAGAATTCGTACTGTACAGGATAGCTTTGGAAACCAGATAATTGCCACAGTAAAGCAACCATTTATAGGTTACTTTGTGAATAAGGGTCACCTAGTATCTTTTTCTCTATTGTATTCAATTCTATTTCACACATGAATCCTAATACAGTGTGTGAGAGTCCTTCAAAAACATAATGGAGGGGCTGGTGCTGTGGTGTAGCGGGTAAAGCCACCGCCTGCAGTACCCACATCCCATATGAGCTCCGGTTCTAGTCCCGGCTGCTCCACTTCTGATCCAGCTCTCTGCTATGTCCTGGAAAAGCAGTAGAACATGGCCTAAGTCCTTGGGCCTCTGCACCCACATGGGAGACCCAGAAGAAGCTCCTGGCTCCTGGCTTCAAATAGGCAAAGCTCCAGCCATTGTGGCCAATTGGGGAGTGAACAACAGATGGAAGACCTCTCTCTCTCTCTCTCTCTGCCTTTCCTTTTCTCTGTGTGTAACTCTGACTTTCAAATCAATAAATAAATCTTTAAAACAAAATATAGTGGAAAATGGAATCAACAGATAAATTTAAGTGCAAAAATGTGAAAGTAATGCAAACAAGGGGTTTTAAAATAGTTCTTGAAAAATTCATATTATGAAAAATCTATGCATGGATCTCATTTTTTTATGTTAAAATAAACACTTTTTTTTTTGACAGGTAGAATTACAGACAGTGAGAGAGAGAGAGAGAGAGACAGAGAGAAAGGTCTTCCTTCCATTGGTTTACTCCCTAAATGGCCGCCATGGCCAGCGCTGCGCCGATCCAAAGCCAGGAGCCAGGTGCTTGCTCCTGGTCTCCCATGTGGGTGCAGGAGCCCAAGCACTTGTGCCATCTTCCACTGCCCTCCCGGGCCACAACAGAGAGCTGGACTGGAAGAGGAGCAACTGGGACTAGAACCCGGTACCCATATGGGATGCCAGCGCTACAGGTGGAGGATTAACCAAGTGAGCCACGGCGCTAGCCCCAAACACGGATCTTTTAATGTCATTTCCCCATGAAGGTCTTGAAGTATCCCCATATATCTTTTTTTTTTTTTTAAAAAAAAGGATTTTATTTATTTATTTGAAAGGTAGAGTTACAGACAGGGAGAAGGAGAGACAGGGAGAAAGGTCTTCCTTCCACGGAGGGCACTGGCCCCTGCCCCATATATCTTAATATATATTCTATTTGTGTATGACATTATTGCACTTACAATTTCTTTCCTAATACAGCAATTCTTTTGTGATTGCTCATGGCACCTACCAGAGTATTCAGGAAATAGTCATTTCTTTGAAACTTTTGTGTTTTTTTTTTTTTTTGAGGGTAAATGTCTACATTTTTTTTTCTATAAGAGGTATAAAGGATGTTGTCTACTGATTTCCAGTATTTCTTCAATGTATCTCTAGAATAATATAAAGGAAAGATATAATGCTGGTTTCAATGTGTTTTTTTTCATTTATTATAGAAAAGAAAAAAATTAATGCAGTTGTTTTGTACACATTTAAATTCCATAAAACAAATCCATAGAAAGTAGGATACTGTATGCATGCACTTTGCATTTTGTTAAATGTCTTTGTTCACAAAAATAACACCACATTTTTTTCCTTTAAAGCCACTAAAGCAGAGGGAGAACAAAACATGCAGCACTGTACACATTTGCATAGTATATTTCACCCAGCATGCCTTGTTGAATGCTACACATACCTACATAAGAAAAACAAAAGGGGACAAATTATCAAAATAAATAACTAAAATTTAAAGAACAGAAGAAATTGACAAAGACCATTTTTCCCCACTTTGTGGCTGGAAATAGAACAATAGCCTGGGATACAAACAGCCCTCAGAAATAGTCGGGAAAATCTCTTTACATCATTTTGCCGAGTTTGTTTTTAGTATGTTTTATATTAATAAGTTTGTGAATTTTTTATTCCCTCCCACCATCCCTTCAAAAACACCGTTGATGGTTCTTTTAAACTTATATTTCAAAATAGTATATAGTTTAAAACAATTGAAAGAATCCTAGGTGATTTTTTATTGTTGGGATGCCTTTATTGATCATTCTGACTTGAGGCTGTGAAGAATATAAAAAATTTCAAGCATGTCCAATACTCAGAGGAGCCCTGCGAGCTCACTTGCTGTGATGTTTTCTAGTTGTTATTGAAGGAGAGTAACAGAAAATATAGTATGAATCTGATCACAAAACAACATTTAATAACTTTTATGGAAAGGAATAAAATAAATTACATCCACAGATTGCAAGGCTATGAAATAAATTGCTGGAAATTTATCAAGCATCAAGTTAAAAAGATGGTAGATGAAATAAATCTGATAAAACCTAGAGCTAAATCTAAATACTTTTAAGAAATATGACTGCCAGATTTAACAGTGGATTTTGTTGTTGTAAGTTTGTGCTATAACAAATGTGCTTCTTTCTCCTTGATCTATTTTCATATTATTGGCAAAATATATACTTTGTATAATTTTGTACTGTACATATATATTTTTGCTACATTATTTTTCTACTGCTAATGCAGATTAGAAGTAACAACATAGGTTTATTTTGGCAATAAAATGCTTTCCTTTTAATAACATCCCAGAAAATATTGTAAGGCATATGAAAAATAGTATGCAATAATATAGCATCAGTGATCCCGCATCTTTAATACATCCCTTTATGCATACAGAGTTCACACTGATTTCAGTTAAAAATGTGTGAAAGTGGCATGCAGTAGGGCAAGAGAAGCCCCTATGTAAATCGAGACGTAGCCATTTGTAGAGAAATTTAAGTGTTCAAAACATAACTGAGAACACTTACAAAGTGTTGAAATCTAGAGGCCAGTCATTTTTGGTTCGTAGATGGTTCTCATTTTAACTCCTTATAATATTAAAATGAGGAAGAATCAATGAATTCCCCAAACCACTTTAAGTTCATTGGTAATATTTTCTACCATATTTCTGCAGACATTTTACATCCATCAAAAGAAATCAAGTTTCATATGTGATGTGACTCCTCATCCCACTGCTGTTCACTTTTATTTACATTTTTTCATGGCAAGTAGAAGTTACAGCCCTTACTAAAGATTATCTGAGGAGATACTCTCTCATCATCTCATAATATCCCTCAGTTACATGAAGTATTTGGGATTAACTAGATAGACATGGTTGCTATCAGAGGATGGATTTCACTTAAGACAGACTATTTTCATAAAAGCTCTAAAAAGTAATTTTTGAATGCTGTAGTTCTGTCCATATAAACCAGTTTTATTGTTTTGAGTAACTTGATTGCTTAAATCAACAAGAAAAAAAAGTTAACCTTATTGTCTGACAGCTGTTGTATTTAGTTTTGATCATCACTATCATTTAAAAGGGGAGGATTTTTCTTTGTTCTTGGATACAGCCTGAGTAAGTAACTGAGTGGCAGTTATGGTATGGACAGTATTTAAAGGTATGAGGAACTAATGAAATGGATTTTGATATATAATTTCCTATAAAGTTTGTATTCATATGGTCATTCAAGGATGAGATTCATATAATGAAAATAAAAAACCAACATGAAGCATTGTCATAGACAAAGGCAGAAATAGGAAAGGAATAAGGGATACATAAGCATTTATTGGAAACAATGACAGAAGTTTGTTCCAATTACATGGGAGTCCACAATAATGCATAGCCTTACCCAGTAAATGGCTAAGTCATGCTCTGGGTGTCCACGGGAGAAGTCAAGGACAACAAAATTAGAATCTGTAAACCAGCTGTGTTTTTACAAGTCTCTGGACCTACTCTGTTTTGGACTTAGAGCTATAAATTCTAACAAGCTGCATGGAAAGGCAGTTCCTTTGCAGTTTGTTTTGTTCCCTGTGATAACTTATTTGTTAAATTGATCTTGCTTTATGATAAACGGTGAACCAATTCAAAGAAAACTTCACCAACGTGGAAGAAATGAAAGGAAGACAACATTTTGGAAAGAGATTATAATCTAAAGGGAAGGCATATTTGAACACTTTATGCAATTAGCTTTGCAGCAGGGTCAGCAGTAATAGTAATAAATTTCATTACTACTTATTGACAAGAGTTTTCCCTTTAAAGACAGATTGTCTTTTCTAGAGAAGAGGTAGTGTAAGTGTCAATATATAGGGCAACTTCTATAGTATTAGAATTTTTTTTAGCAAATATGAAAATAAAATTATATAACTAAGAAAATACACTAACATGCAAATTAAGATTGCCTAGAAACATTCTTAAGTGACATCCTGGGTCTCAATATCATTTTGTGATATGTTCACTTAAAGAGTCAAATTTGCAAACCATCTTTTGGCATAATTTCCTTAGCTCACTCTCTTTCACTGCCCCCACTTCCTGTTGTGAATTTTAAGGCCCCCACACAAAAGACAAGTTCAAGTATGCAGGTATGAAAAGAAGTTAACATTCCAAAAATACATTTCGCAAACAACAATAATAATAAATAACAAATGAAAGGAAAAATAATTGTCTTGGAATTTGTTTCACATTTTTAAAAATTCATTTCATTAAGGACTGAATGCAATGACTTGTATAGTTACAAAATTAAGACTCTTAAGAAAGAACATCATTCTAAATTAACAATTTCAACCTTCTTTCCAATAGAACTGTTTAAAGATAAGAGCAAATCATCAGTCACTTGTAAGCACTTCTAAGTGTTGCTTTAAATATTGGTGTAAACAAGACACATTGTTTATTATAATATTGGAGTCACATTATATCCTTTAGAAGTAATATCATGATCGACAAATTGCTTTCTTCCTTTTTCTAGGACTAGGTTTTACATTGGCATGTGAGTCTACATGGTTAAATGTCTGCTGATTGGAATTACAGAATTCTGTGTGGTTTATTACAAGTTAAAACAGCCTCAAAACGTTTTATGACTTGTTTCTTCCGCTTATAATCATTTGCTATTTAAAAAGAATTAAAAAAATATTTGTGGAATGCATACTTTCCAAAGGTACGTGGTATGCTTGGCGAAAATAAAACTTTCCATTTAATATATATCTGGATTTCACTACCATTTACACAATAAACTCTAAGGCTTAAAAAAAGGAAGATGTATATTTCTTACTCAGTCGGAGAAGATAAACTTATTACAGAATGGAAGGGAAAGAATATGCCAAATTAAAGTAAAATTTTAAACATATTCATCAAGAAAATATACATTATACCCTTTCCAAGATTATTAGCTTTTGAATTAGAATACAAAGCAAAACAAGTATGGACACTCAATGGCAAGTGATAGGTCGGTTTTGTGCACAGATATTGAATGGGCCTCTGTCTTTACCGGCATGGCATGGAAGACTAGAAACAAGGCTTTGAGAGGCCTTTCGAAATAAGTGACTTCTTTAAAAAAAGTTGAAAGAAGTTGGTAATCTTGTTAACTAGGAAATATATGTAAATGCTGTTATAGCTACCTGCCATAAAATGTATATATCGTAAAGTATTTAAATGACCAAATTGCTAATGCTACTACAGAAAAAGCTGAACAGCTGTCTAGTCTAAATTTATACACCTTGGTGCACTCTTTGCAATTAAATACTTTAATGCGCACAAACAAGAAACCAGTAAAGCATATAGAAAAATGTTTTGGCTAATGTTTTCTTTCTCATGCAAATATGTGCTATACATGTAGTAAATATATTTTTGTTTGCTGGAAAATGCTCTTCTGTGTTCTAACAAAGTATTTAGTAATGGCAGGTTATATGTTTGTTTAAGTGTCTAATGGATACAGCTCTTTTAAATGTCTTAACTGAAAGTTCTGTTAGCTTCACTAAGTGACAAAAGAACCTCACAAGCCAGGTATCACATGTTAACTTTTAAAATTTACTGAGCCCATGTTTTGTAATTATATCAAATGTTTGAGATGTCTTACAGAATTATAGGCATCCTCATTATTAGCTAAACAGGTTCATGATGGGGTACACATGGTGAACACGAGGGGCAGGCACGTAGAGAGGTCATAAGGGGATTCAAGATATGGATAACTAAAGAACATGGAACCTATCTTCATGGTCAGGGAATTTATTGAACTGGTGCATGCTTTGAGAGCCTAAGTATTGAAAGGCTTGGATGATAAAAATTATTTTTTGTTTTCAAAGTAGGCTCCAAGACATGTACCAGTAAAAACCAACTTTATGCTGGGTCCTATTGGGGTTTTAGAGAATGCATGCATGTAGAGACATTTATGTATTGTATAAAAGGGTCAATTGAATCATTTCTTAAATCATAGTGAATCTAAGGCTTCCTTTTGAGACACAGGTCATCAATTCCATAATTAGAGCCATTGGGAAAACTGTGAAGACTTAGTAGGGGAGGACTCTCTAATGTTCATTAGAAATAAGGCAAATCAATCTCCAAATTCGTTATAATCCTCTGCATTAAAATCTGTGATTTTATTAAACAAATATATTCTGAATCTATAAGTTTACTTTTTAATGCAAGATTTTCAATTGATCACTTGTTTTAATGTCTTTGAATTGGCCATTTTGTGAGAAGACAACTTTCAATATCAAAGTTACCTCCAGATAAAACAAAAGTCCTTCACATGATTAAAGAATTTGGTGAAGGCCTAGCACATTCAGATAATCAAGACAGACACTGCAGGAAGCCATAGAGATACTCAATTGTGTTGGGACTGACCCCATGTTTGTGTTAGGTGGGACAGATGACTTTCCACCTGGAGATGTTAGCTTTGCACTCAGGAGCGCATGGACCACATCCTTGCTCTCTGACTGCAGATTCCTGGATGCATGTAATTGTGGTTAGATTGATTAAAGGGGAAACAACACCCCATTTTCCATTCCACACAGAAAGCAATGCTTGGGCTTTTCTTTAGTATTCTCTCTCACTTAATCCTGACCAAATTTTCAAGTGGTTTTTTTTTTTTTTTTTGCCAACTTCAAATGTGCTAACAGTACTGACTAAACAAAAAAGCAAAACACTCTGAATACAACAGCTGTGCCAGGAGAGAAATAAAAATATTAAAATCTGAGGAGACTGTAATATATAATTTCTGCATTAAGATTTCTGAGATTTGTTTTGGCACTATCAATACATTTGGTAGGTAAGTTTGAAAAGCCATCTGGCAACATTAACATATGTTAAAATGTTTATATATTCCAACTTTAAGAATAATTTAGCTTCCAGCAAATAAATATCATACCTGGTTTTGGCTTCTATTGGCATTTTGATTTTTTTATTAATTATCTTTTTTTTTTTTTTTTCAGATTTTTCAACTGATTGCAACATGCTCAAGTAGACTTTCTAGTCAATTCACCCAAATTCCAACAGGAATTGGTTTATAAATTGGTTCCAACTGGAACTGGTCATTTGGAATTTCCAGCATGGGAAATTATTATTTTATATGTGCCTTGATAAGTACCCTAAATTACAAATTGATGTGTCTAAATCTATGAAGAAAACAAAAGGTACTGTTATCATGTAAATGTTTCACTTAAAAATATCTATATGACTGGGCATCTAATATCCGTCTAGCATTAAGGGCATAATGTACATTTTGTTTGTTTGTTTTTGCCCCTTACTTAGCATCAAATGACAACAGCCCATAAGCACAGTAGTTCTGTGCTGGCTTGCCAAGGTAAGATGATTGGGTTATCCTAGCAGTGCTATGGCAGACTGTCAACAGATGAGTATGTTTTAGTTTAGCAGACTCAGAGCCTGTGTCGGGAGTCATGGCTATATCCCCCAGGTGATCCTCGGTTCCGATGGGGTTTGTAAGTGTCCTGGTAGGAGTCGGGGTAATCTTCTTCCACAAGAGGGTAATGATCTCGGCTGTGCTGGGAACTGGAAGACAATCGGTTCCTACTCTTCCGAGCCCTTTCATTGTGATAATTTTCATCAGAGGTCATTAGACTTCGTCTTTCAACCGGAGAGTTCTCTGTGGAGTGGTTGCTGTGCCTCATTCGCTGACTCTGGGAATATCAGATAGTTCATCGATTAACATCTGCTTCATCCATCTAAACATGTTAGTGTATGTACAGTAAGACCTGTACAATAAGATGCGAAATATCTGCCTTAATGATGCATAAACGGTCTGTTCAAAACACTGGCCTTATTTATTTGAGACAATATTCTGATGCCAGAATATTGACGGTTTATGAATTTAATTACACAGTGCTGTTTGGGTCTACTTCTTACTAAATATGCAGAATTGAAAGTTAGCTATTGAATGGGACTTACTATATTTAGGAAGGCTTAATAATTCCACTTCTATTGCAAAGATAAGGATTATTTTACTGCTGGGAAAGAAGGTTCAGAATAGCACATATTATTTTATTCCTCTCTTGAACTCAAAGAATTTTTCTTCTCCCAAAACTACATACTTTATTTTAATCTGGCTGAATGCTCCTTATATCTTTTTAAAATACTTTAATGAAATCGTTAATTGTGTCAGCCATAAAGCGATGCGTTTGTTTCTGCATCCTACATCAATGTGTGATGCCCAGCAATGTTCTTTCCAGAGGAGCGTGCCGTGGTTATGAAGCCAGCTAGCTGCTGAGCCTATAAACCTCACTTCAGCTGAACTGTCCTGCCAAAACAGTCTTCAGATACCAACTAAACTCCCCCGATACCATTAACTGGAATCAGGATCTTAAGACATTCATTTGATGACTCAAGAAATGTTACTCAACACTTTCCTCACCGTGGGAAGACACGTATCTACACGTGACCTCCAGCTTAGGGAGTCACCTCACTTAAGGAACAGGATCTGGATGAAACACGGGCCCAGATACATCTCCAAACTGCGTTCAGCCTTACACAGAAGGAAACTCATTGGATGGATCACAGACTGTGGCCTTAGCCTCAGCCAGGTATCTAAACAACTGAGTGCTTATGGTTACCAGGAGAAAGAGGCCACAGGATAAAGGGCACCGCACTGACTCTGAGGGAAACTGGGAGGACCACTCCAGGTGGATGACTTAGGGAGGGTGAGTCAACAGTGTTGCATTCATATACAAAGTGCAGCATTGCATTTCTACCGACGTTATGAAAGCTTATTGCTTCACACATCCAATTCTCATCCCACAGTGTACAGCTCAGAGCCAACCCTAATTAGTCAATCGAAATGTTATGCTCAGATTAGCATACAGGAACAGAAACAAGGCAAAAAATATTCCTGTACATATATACTATACATCACAATAATCCATCCCCCATGTTCATTTCCAGCTTCGAAGGCTAATCATTTATAAGGAATCTTTCCTGCTTACAAAGATGCAATTTTGTAGAGGAGTAATATGGTTATAATAGCATTTCAGAGAATGCCATTTATCTCAGAGTTAACTCTACATGATCTACAATTATGACGATCATTATAACCCATTAAAACAAAACTAGTCATGATGTAAGAGAGCTCGATTGACTACATGTCCACAGTCAGCTGGATTCCAGCAGCTGCTTGATAAACAGTAAATAGTAATTTAATGTAGAAAGGCAAGATTCACTCTATCATACTGCCTCTGGCTCCCGACATCTCATTCTCAGCAAAGGACACTCACCATAGCCACTGCCCAAGGTGGGTCCCTGCTCACTTCCAATAAAACTCAAGGCTCTATCCCTCTTTCCAAACAGAGTGACTCCACTCCTGTTCACAGTCTGTGTTGCGCCAAGTACATGAGATGGTAGGTCCAGGCAGAAACAGTGTAGGGCAATCAAAAGGCCGGTGTGCCCCCAAAATATCTTATTAACCAGCCACAATGCCCAAGCCTTTCACACACAAATCTCCACAAGAAGTGCCAGGTACAAATAATGGACAGTTGCACGGGGTACACATTAAGTTTCCTGGCAGAGTTTAGACACAGGCAAGATTAATTTACTTAATTATAAATTCATTTAGACAGCAAATTATAAATTCATAGACAGGTAAACTATAAACTCACAGACAGCAAAATTCTTAGGAAAGGAGCAACTCTCTGGGTAGCATTCTTTGCAATAGCTCATGACTGTGTAGCATGTTAGAATTTTTATATAATGTGCACATATGGTTCCCTCCAACACAGTTCACTGTAGAATCTGAACAGTAAGGTTGTAAAAACACAAGCAAAAAGTGGCAGCACCTGTAACCCAGAAATTGCAGTGGGATATGGTGAGAGTGCTGTGGAGCCCAAATTTCTCCCCAGCAACGGGGTCATGGGGGTGCTGCTGGTCGTGTGGGTGGCACGCCAGTACGCCTCGAGGTACTCTCCCAGGTGTTCACATGCATCCTCTAGCTGATTTTCATCCAATATAACATCAAACATTTCCTGAGGGTGACAAGAACATACGTCTTATTCCACTTTGAGTTTCAGGCAATGGAATACAGAAATCCACATAAGGCAGAATAACAGCATTTCTAATATCTAGTAGTTAGTATCAAACTTGCGGGGCTAATTTCAAAGTGAAAAGTTGCACATTTATCCATGTTCAAATATGGTCACTTACATAAATGGAGAATCTCATTAAATATTTGGATTTTTCATTATTATTTTTTTTGACAGGCAGAGTGGACAGTGAGAGAGAGAGAGAGAAAGGTTTTCCTTTTTGCCGTTGGTTCACCCTCCAATGGCCGCCGCGGCCAGCGCATCGTGCCGATCTGAAGCCAGGAGCCAGGTGCCTCTCCTGGTCTCCCATGGGGTGCAGGGCCCAAGGACTTGGGCCATCCTCCACTGCCTTCCCGGGCCATAGCAGAGAGCTGGCCTGGAAGAGGGGCAACCGGGACAGAATCCGGCGCCGCAACTGGGACTAGAACCTGGTGTGCCAGCACCGCAAGGCGGCGGCCTTGAGCCTAAACATTCTGACATGGTGTCCCAAGTAGCCTCTCAATGGCTACATCAAATACCCTCCCTTTTATTGAAAAATTTGACCCTAAATCGCAAGTCAGTTTGAAGGTATTTGGAGTAGGATCAGGCAAAAAATGACTTCAGTCTAAAGTGACTCAGGTGGGAGAAGACTCAGCTGATGCACCTGGAAAATAGAAAGCTGCCTCCCTCAAGAATATTTATTAGATTTCACATGGGTTTGTTGCATATTTTATTGATTCATAAAATACTGACTCACTACCAATGCAGTGCTAAGCACCGTGGGGTACAGCGGTCCAAAGGGTATGCAGTGGCTAAGAAAACAGACATCATTCTAGGCTCAAGAAGCCTGCAGCCTGTGGAGAGGTAGCATTAAAATCTAGAACAACCCACATCACACTGAGACCTTCCTTCAGAACAATGGTGGCAGTGAGCAGTCCCGGTAATGTCAGGGGCTGAGGCCTACAGTTCTACATTTAGAAAGAGGCCTGGGAGACACGTGAAACCTGAGCTTATGAGGAAGGGGAAATTCTGAGTAAGTCAAGGAGGGAAGAGAAGAAAACAGATAAAGAGAAGCAGAGTCACAAAGAAAGATAGCAACCCTACGGCCTGTGAGAGGTGGGGAAAATCATTCCTAAAGGTTCAGTCAACGCATCTCCCTAACAATCAACACCAGTTTTCCACTACGGTAGCCCAAGAGAGTTTCTTGTCTCCTACAGCCAAAAGCTTCCCTTCTCAGTTACTCTAAGTTGTCAAGAGTTGCAAATACAGAATCTGAGAGTTGTCCAAATGCTCTGATAGTGGCATTGCAGTACTGACTCCAGAGGGACAACAGGCCAAAGAAAGGAGACGGCAACACTGGCAGATAGGACCCCTCCTGCCGCCATTCCAGGCTCGTGGTTTTCAGAAATTCTAGGCTCTATGTGATTTGGAGCCCAATTACTTAAAAAAATTTTTTTTGGAAGGCAGAGCTACAGAGAGAGAGGAAGTGAGAGAAAAAAAGTGTCAGCTCTTCTACCCATATCCCCAAATGCCTGCAATAGCCAGGGCTGGGCTAGGCTGAAAGCAGGAGCCCAGAACTCCACCCAGGTCTCCCATGTGGGTGGTGGGGACCCACCTACTTTAGCCATCACCTGGTTCCTCCCAGGGTGTGCATTAGTAGGACTCTGGATAGGAAGCAGAGTAGTTGGGACTTAAACCAGGCACTATCATGTGGGATGTGGGCATCTTAAAAGGCGTCTTAACCGCTGTGTCTCAATGCCTGTGCCTGTTTACACCACTTCATCCGTGTTCATGGCGATCATTGATAAACAGGTCTCATTCTGTAAAGTGAGTTTAGTCTCAACAAATCATTTTCTTGCTTTCATCAAGTCCCCAGTTAGAAAATCCTCCAAGTTTAGCTGGCTGGCTGGCTGGTGATGGTCACAGGATTACAGAAGCCAGGTGGGACGAAACTAGGGAAACAGCATCGGTCACAGGGATGTTATTTGGATGTGGCTTTAACCTATTTGACAACATTGTCATTGTTGTCATCACGATTAAACACACGTTTAATTATAAGAAATTTTAATGAAACACTTCTCTTTGCCAATGCACAGAATTTATATGCAGCAGCACGTGGCTGTTTGCTTATGCCTTTGATCATTTCTAGGAAACTATGCTTTTGCATAAAAGACAGTTACAGGGATGGAAGATGATTCGAAACTGCTTTTAGGCTTTCAGAAGCACACAGAAAAGCAAATCAGCTTCTGAATGAACACTGACATATGTGTCTTATTTTCAACAAGAAGAATTTCACAGTCTGCATATCTGTGACAATTTCTCTTTGTAACTGTTTAGGAAATAACACATCTGAATAGACCAGAGTGCTAGAAAATCAGTTGAAGAGAAAAAAAAATAATTATACAAGAAATTAAAAGAGAAGCAACCCAATGAATTATACAAACCAGATTTGCCAATTTTTCATAAATTTGAAGATTCTAATTTATGTCAGCTCCTTATTATGCAATATGTGTCCAAAGTGTAGGATGTAGACGCACAGAGCTATTTAATCAGGAAAAGTCTCAGGCAGGAAGCAGTTTCCCAGTCAGTGACACCACACCCTTGGAGGCAGCCCGATGTGAGGTTAAGAAGGAGGTGTTGGGGTGCAGTGGGTGGGGCCCCTGGGTTGATGTCCACATCCCATATGGGAGTGTGGTTTGAGTCCTGGTTATGTAATTTCTGATCCAGCTCCCTGCTAATGCTCCTGGGAAGCAGGGGATAAATGCCCAAGAACTTGGATCCCTGTCACCTATGTGGGAGACCTGGATGAAGTTCCTGGCTTTTGGCTTTGGCCTGGTCCAGTCTCAGCTGTTGCAAACATTTGGAGAGTGAACCAGTGGATGGAAGGTCTTTCTCTGTTTCTCTCTCTCTCTAGCTTTCAAATAAAGTAAAATCTTAAAAAAAAAACAAGCGAATAAATAAATAAAAAGGACCTCTTTTCAAAGCATGCCAGAACAAACCCCTCAGGCATTCTAAAATGGGATATTTTCTTCACCTGAGGTCGGCAGAAATAGTGTAGCTGCCACAGCAAACAAGTAGTAAACAGAAATCAAAACACGTAATCAAAAACTCAGACACAGGCTCAAGTGCTTGGGTCCTTGTCACCTATGTGGAAGACTGGACAGTTCCCAGCTCCTGGCTTTGGTCTGACCCAGCATTGGCTGTTGCAGGAATTTGGAGAGTGAAATGAAAACAGATGAAAACTCTGTCTGTCTATCTCTCTCTTTCTCCCTCTGCCTTTTAAAACAAAATGAAAACAAAAACTTTTTTAAAAAAATCATTAGACTCCTTTTCTGGATAAGCTCTTTCAGAATTGAAAATTAAAGCACCTGACATAGCCAAGTGTGAAAGACAGGGGATTCGATTTTTGCAAACTCTCCCATGGTATATGATTGTTTTACATTTATCTGTTGTGTCCAGATAAAATCTCCTGGAGGGCATCTTTCCTATTTCTAAGTGGGAAAAAGAAACAACAGGGTGAGCATACTTTCATTATTTTGCTGCTATTGAAATACAGAGACCTTGAAACTGCCACCATAAAAAAAAAAAGGTTGACGTTAATGCCATTCATTAAAAGAAAACAGCAGAATGGGACCATACACAATCCTAATTATAAAAGAACCAATCAATGTTTCTTTCATACCAAAACTTCACTCTTCATATTATTAAATCTTTTGAGGTTCTGAGCACTTAACTCACTGGTCAACGAGCAACAGGCAACTTGACTCTAAGATAAAGGGCTGTGTGGGGGAAGGAGGGAAGGAATTAAAGATCTAGGAGGTCTTAAAGGGATAAAGGAATGTCACCAATAGTATGGGGATCTTGTAGTTTTCACTTTAATATGCTTAACAGGAAAGGCAATCACAACTCTTGCCACTAAATGGGTGGGAGTCAGGAGAAGGCAAAGAATATGGTGATTTTGTTCCCTTCTAGCTGTGGCATTCATGATGAACTCAAACACGTTTTCTTCTCCTTACCCCTCGATCCCATCAATTCTTATTCTTCAAAGATTATCATAGCATCTGTCAGTGTAATTATCTACAGAAAAAGCACCTAGTGCTTTTGTCAAATTCAAATTATCCCGATGTGCTACATCACAGCATTGGTTGGAATGAACTCTCCCTAACTCTCTGTATCCAAGTTGGGTGGCTGAAATCCCTGGAAAGGGTGCAGTCTCCTTTGGACTGAGGAACTAGATCCCAGGTGGCCTTGTTTCATGAGGGGAACACCCACAATTGATTCCTCCCTTTGTCAAAAGCATTGTGAGAAATTAATCAATGGACATCCAGGAAGTTTGCAGTAATGAATGCACCAATGGGGAGAACAGTTCAAATAGATGAGCGAATATATGCAATTCTAAATAATTTAATTAAAATTACTGCAAAAGGGCAGGGGAAAATCACTGCATGAGAGCAATGCAATCAAGGATACTGGGTGCTCTGGTTCTTCCTTCAGAGTTCTTGTGTGTAGTAGAATCAATCTGAGTCCATTCAGCAATGGGAAATAAAGGATGACAGTTGAGAACACTACAGTTACTGTAATGTTAGAGACCAGAGAGCCATCGATGTCATTTCACACAGCACAAAGAGCCATAGCATCAGCTCCTGATAACACAAATGAGTTGTAACCAAGTAGGATTAAGGAATTACATTTCTTTTACATATTCATCTACTTTTCTCACCATGCAGTATGTAGCTCTCTTTACCATAGTACTGGGGCAATGGAACTCATCATTCTTAAAAAGTACTATTTTCAACTTGTCTTAAAGGGAAAAAGATATGAATACTTGGAAGAAGCAAAATGAAATCTACATACATATGAAATATGTAAAAAATCTTGTACATATGGAGTATAGGTGTGTATTGGAAATACAGGCTCATGATGGGCATGCAAAAATAAATAAGAAAGTATGAGTAGGGATTTTGGGTCCTGGTCCCATTAGCCTTTTTTTAAATCTGTATCCTCTATGACTCCAGACTGAGCAATGAGAGGAAACTTTTTGTTCTTCCAAAGTAGAACTGCCCAGTAACCCATCTTCCCACCTCATTTTTCTGTCTGTAGGAGATTAACAATGGCTACAAAGGTGCTGGCACTGTGGTGCAGCGGGTTATGCTGCTGTTTCAGATGCTGCCATCCCATATTAGATTTCTGATTGGACTTCCAGTTGCTCTGCCTCCAATCCAGCTTCTCAGTAATGTGCCTGGGAAGGCAGTGGAAGACAGCCAAGTATTTGGGACTCTGCCACCCATTTGGAGACCAGGATGGAGTTCTTGTCTCCTGGCTTTGGCCTGGCCCAGACCAAACTGCTGTGGTCATTTGGGGGAGTGAATCAGTATAGCAAAGATCTCTCTGGAGGCCAGCGCTGTGGTGCAGTGGGTTAAAGGCCTTGCCTGCAGCACCAGCATCCCATATGGGTGCTGATTCGAGTCCCGGCTGCTCCACTTCCAATCCAGCTCTTGCTAAGACCTGGGAAAGCAGTAGAAGATGGCCCAAGTCTTTGGGCCCCTGGAAGGAGATCCTGGTTTGTGGCTTTGGATCAGCTCAGATCTGGCTGTGGCAGTCATTTGGGGAGTAAACCAGTGGATGGAAGATCTCTCTCTCTCTTTCTCCAGCTCCACCACTCTCTGTAACTCTTTCAAATAAATAAATCTTTTTTTTTAAAAAAAGATATCTCTATCTCTGTGTATGTGTGACGCTGCCTTTAAAATAAACAATAAAGAAATCTTTTTTAATTACCATAAATTCTTTGGTATTGTTTGCATCAACACAGAGAGTTATGTCCCTTCTCCTTGCATCTGGGCAGCCTCAGTGACCGTTTTGCTGAACAGGATGCTATGGAAGTGATGCTGTGCTAGTATCTAAACCCATGCCTTCAGAGACTGGAATACTGGCTCTTGGACCCCTGGGAGCTGAAACATAAAAAGCTAGTCCTGGGGAAAGATCCTGAGACCACCTGAAGAGGGAGTGGAGCTGGCATGGCCCAGCCTTCCACCATTCTTGGTAAGAAAGCAGGTCAGCAGCCAGTTGATTACCACCAAGTAGACCTAGTTCAAAGCCACTAATTTTTAGTGTAGTTGACTGCACAGTAATAGATAAACGTGACTTTTTTCTAGAACAAGGGTGGCACCTTTGATCTCTTGGCAAAATTAGGCCTGCCTTCTGCTCCTATGAAGTTTGGAACATGGTCCCTCACATTTGTTTACATATCATCTGTGGCTGCTTCCTGCTACTAGGTAGAGTTGAGTAGTTTTGCAAAGGAGGCCCTAGGGCTCAGAAAATCCAAAGTACTGACTTTCTGGCCTTTTCCTTAAGAAGTTGACTTAGCTCTCTCCCAGAAAAAGCCTTACTAATGAAACCCCTGTCTCTCCAGGAGAGGACATAATAACTAACCTGTTGCTGTTCACTATCTGAAGTCTCCCAAGACTAGGAGAGACCTTAGGCTGAGTCTGGCAACAGCACAGGGCCTCTGGAGGGCCAGTTCTCTGCCCTTGGTCTCAGCTCCCTTATTTGTAAAATGAGATTTGCCTGGATCAGTCTTTCCCTAGAAGTGTTCCATGAAACACTAGACACATAACATGCTTCGTGGAAAAGCAGAGAAGCAGTATCACATACTGTGTCCTATTAGGGATGGAAAATACCCGTTAGCATGTTCAGCATTCTGCAATAAAGAAACCAGACTGCTTTTGTTGGTATTGTGTCTTCTTAAACACCTTTGGTATCAATGCTTTTCCCTCTTAATACCTGCTTTTTAACATTTTTTAGTTTTTTATTTTTTTCCCAAAAATCTTTTATATAAGGAATACAAGCTTCATACATTTCATAACTACAACTTCAGGAACATGGTGGTACCTGTTGACATCACATAGAACTCATATTGCAAAGAACATTCTCCAGGAATCACTAGATAAGGTCCACCTGGAGGTCTCTTTTAGCTCCAAAGTCCCTGAATCTAAGATTGAAGAGTTAACTTCTCTTCATGCTCCTTTAGACTTCTCTTTCCCTTCAAGTTCCCAGCAACGTGAGACACTGCCAGTGTAATTTGCTGACTTTTCAGATGGGAGACGCAGTGGCCAATTAAGCAAGCTGCAAATTCTCCCAGAGGAACTAAAATGACACAGTGATCACTAATCTTTGGATGCCAATTATAATTATAGTCTTGAAGTAAAGCAAGGACAAATGCAGACTCATTTTAAAATTACTACTGGTTTTTGTAATCTGAAGATTTCTTCACATGTGCCAAACTAGAGTGTGCAATTACTTCTTAGCATAACAAATATGGTTCATGCAGTATCAAATGAACATGTTAATTAAGTGCATAGTATTTAGAAAATGTTGAGTACAAGGTATCCTTACTTGTTCAAACCGTTTGTTTAAACTTCTGGGTTATCTCACCAATTATATATGACAAGGAAGTATTTATCATGCTGAGATAATGATAGCACAAAGGTACCTTCCTAGAGCATAGAGCTGTTGGAGATTCCTGGCCTGGGGACAAGTCCTAAGGTAGGTCACAGTAATATTGCATTTAAATGTTCACCTAGGTTTTCTTGGTCTGGACTATTTCAGATTCAACAAGCTGTACTAGATGTAAAATGACTCAATGATTAACTCTCTAAGCTGCTAAAACACCTCAATTTTAATAGAACAGAGGTATTTTTGCTACTAATTATCAGGAATGAATGTTACTAAACTCCTTCTCATAAAAAAAAGGAAAAAGTATTTCTCCAATAAATCTCCACATGTAATTCCATTTAGGTTTCCGATTCTCAGAAGACCCAGGCCATCTAGCTACCTTCACAATATTGCTCTAAAATTGGGAAATAGCATTTTTTCTAACTGTTGGGAGCTGCACAGTAAAGACCATTCTCTTTCAACTGGGAGGCACTGCAGGGTCAGGGGCTCAGGAACTCATTCTTTTCTATTCACTCAGTGCTTTAATCATACATTCCACTGTGGAAGTGGACTTTGTTAGTAGGCAATGTGAAGTGAAACTTCTTAATGTAGCACTCCACTCCAAGTTACCAAAACCATCTGCAGGATAGATGACCAGGGATGTGCATATTATGGGTGGATGAGGTTATAAGGGGGAGAAATTGGCTTTGGAGCTGGGTAGATATAGATCTAATCCTAATTGTTTATGTGATCTAAGGGAAATCATTTAGCCCCTCAGTTTCCAGTTGGTTCAACTATAAAAGGGGGGCATTTCATGCCTATCTCACTAGGAAACTCTGAGGGCTGCAGACAATCTATCTAAAAGCATATATAGTACATTGGTCCATTGAAAGCTTACTACTCTTTTTTTTTTTTTTTTTTTTTGTGACAGGCAGAGTGGATAGTGAGAGAGAGAGAGAGAGACAGAGAGAAAGGTCTTCCTCTTTGCCGTTGGTTCACCCTCCAATGGCCGCTGCGGCCGGCGCACCGCGCTGATCCAAAGTCAGGAGCCAGGTGCTTCTCCTGGTCTCCCATGGGGTGCAGGGCCCAAGGACTTGGGCCATCCTCCACTGCCTTCCTGGGCCATAGCAGAAAGCTGGCCTGGAAGAGGGATAGAATCCGGCGCCCCAACCGGGACTAGAACCCGGTGTGCTGGTGCAGCAAGGAGGAGGATTAGCCTGTTAAGCCACGGCGCTGGCCACTACTCTTACTGCCTGTATATCCTTTCATTCATTCATTCATTCATTCAACACATACTAATGATGGGCCTTTTGTGATAGGGAACTGAGATACAACTGTGAAACAGAGATGCAAAGTCCTTACAGAGTCTAACAGATCAGACACACGGTAGAGCAAAGTCCCTCAGATAATTGTGAGAAACGTTTAGTCAGTGTTTCTCAGGTGACAGGCACTGGTCAAAGAGCTTTGCCACACAGTCCCTCCTTGAACCCTGTTCCAACTCCATGAGGTGGGAACTCACCCATGATCACAAAACCAGTTAGTGTAGATCTGAACCAGGCATGTGAACACAAAGTCTGCACTGTTTCTCTAAACCTTTGAATTGGATTTACATGCTTCCCCAGAGCATCAACGATCCTTACACAAGTATATAAAAGAGTCTAGAAAATCAGTTGAGTAAGACAGACAGTAATTTCCTCTAGAGAGACATAGGAACAAAAATAGTAAGTTAGCTGAGCAGGTGGAGACACTGACTGGCCTCTGGGGAGCACAGCCCGTGACAGCAGTCATCGTCCTGTACCCTCAGCCAGTCTGTGCTGTTTTCTGGCAATGGCACTAGAGAGAAAAGTTGCTATAGCAAAGTTTTTCATCTCTTTCAACCCTAATCCTTTCATAGGTTATTAACACAAGGCTTCTTTAGTTCCAATCCAAACAATCCTTACCCTTTCATATCAGAATGTTTTTTGCCTGTTGGAACTTTCTGGCAAAAAAGTATGTTTTATTTTGTTCATTTTTTTTTCTTAATGTGTCCATAGGACTCGATTGTAGGTGCTAAGTAGTCTGCTGAGTGCTTGCAAGATAATCAAGGTAGCAAGAAAAAGAGCAGACAACAGACCCTTTAGCTCATTTGTTATCACCAGGCAGACACCATCCATTTCTGGATTCCTGAACACAGCCCACATGCCAGCAGAAGTTTATTCTAAGCAACACTTCAGATTTATGACATCATATCCTCATCACCAAACTCTAGAAGAAAAAATGACAAGGCTACTATGAAAAAAAAAATCACCCTCTTCTAGGTAGTCAAGAATGATTAAGACAAAAGATGATTGTACTTACAGGAGGGCATTGTGCAAGTTTATCAGCTGCCACCAGTTGAACGTTCAAGTGTTTACTTTGGGATTTTCCTCTAGACTTAATCAATCTCTGTAAAACCTAATAGAAGAAGACATGAATCTTAGGTACTGGCAATGAGTTGATTAAAAAAAAAAAAAAGAGCAAATAAACGAGGATCTTTTTTACAGCCTGCTTAGCCCTGGGTACTAGTAGAGAAGGAATACAACGTGAGAAATCACACACCTATTCGTTCTAAAGTGATGTCATCCTCCTATACTGGCTGCCAGTGCCAGTGCATTTCATCCTGTTCTAGCTCCTTGTGAATGCTCGGAGGAGTCATGAGTTCCCATCCTAGATTTTGAAATCTCAGTTTCAAAGTGAACCCTCCACAAGTGGAGGAACTGGTCTGTCCCAGGTTATTTATGTTGAGTAATATTTGGGTATTATTCCATTGAGTAATAATTTGGTTCATTACTTCCATGTCAAGTAAATACTGGAGTCACTTATATATTTGATCCTTTCTGTCACTGATAATTAATGATACAGTTCACTTTAATTTTATATTTATTGGACTATTTCATGATTGGAAATGTAAGTTAAACATTTGCATTGGTATATTGCCATATATATGTATGTGTGTATATATATACACATATGTATATGTGTACATATATATGTGATATAGCTATGTTTTGGCCATTGCTGTAACTGCATTTGATAAGATAGTCTCTGCTCCTTTAATTCATTGATTGGCTGATTGATTTTTTTG
Source organism: Lepus europaeus (assembly GCF_033115175.1). Taxonomy (NCBI): domain Eukaryota; kingdom Metazoa; phylum Chordata; class Mammalia; order Lagomorpha; family Leporidae; genus Lepus; species Lepus europaeus. The sequence goes on from NC_084827.1 coordinate 93,993,173, forward strand.
CTCAGTGTCCTTCCCTTCAAAACAATGTTTGTCTATGCGGCTCCATGAGGGCACACAGGTCCGTGAGAGTCCTTATTCCTGCCCATAGGGACACAAGAGGAACTGGGGCAGTGGGTGGGTCGACCTCTCTTCCGCTGCAGTGAAGAGTGCTCTGAGCCCCAGCAGCTCCTCATTAAAATCGATTTCCAGGAGGCCAAGGAAATTTCAGCCATTCTATTGATTCCCAGAAGGCCATGGTTTGGTCAGTGTTCTCAAGTTCACTACACAGAGATGGAAGGTAGAAGGACCTCAGGGGTTTGGACAATGGCATAGCTTCTTTAACGATGGATTTCCCACTCAGGAGAGAAGTCTACCATTCTGATTGGGAGTTGAATTTGCATTTATATACTAAAATTCACTCTAGGAAGCACTTAAAAACTGATAATACTTCCCAAGGGTATCTATTTCATATTAATTTTTTAGAAGAGTAAAAGGACACCCAAATCAAAAGAGACCAATTTAGGGCTGTCTCACTTTTATTTTTATCTCCTCCAATGGCATAAAGATAACATAGCAAATTTCCCATGTGTTTAATCATGGAATAACTGTATTCCTCAAAAACTCAACTTAAGCACAAATGTCAGAGTCTATAATATTTTCATCACTGGAATATTATCACTGTTTACAGTGTTATTTTACTTTATGTAAAAATATAAACAAATACTTCTTAAATAAAGAAAGATTTACTTGGCATATACATGGTGGGGGAGAGAGAGAGAATAATATCTCCCATCTGCTGGTTTACTACCAAATATCTACAACAGCTGGAGTGGGGCTGAGAGTTGGGAATCGAATCCAAGTATCCAATGTGGGTGGCCCAAATCCAATTACTTGAGCCATCACTACTGCTTCCTACCATCTATATTAGCAGGAAGCTAAGAAGTCAGGAGCTGGAGCTGGGTATTGAATCTAGGCCCTCTGATGTGGCATACAAATCTTTACTGCTAGACCAAATGCCTATCCCTAGATACCTTTTTAAAAAATGTTTTTAAAAAATGTTTTATACAATTTAGTTGAAAGGCACAGTTACTGGGGGGGGTGGAGGGGGGGAGTATAGAGAGAGAAATAAGAAGAGAGAGATCCTCCATCTTCTGGTTCACTCCCCAAATGGCTGCAATGACTGGGACTAGCCAGACTGAAGCCAGGACCCAGGAGCTTCTTTTGGGTCTCCCACATGGGTGCAGGGGCCCAAGCACTTGGACCATGCTCCACTGCTTTCCCACGCACATTAGCAGGAAGCTGGATTGGAAGTAGAGGAGCCAGTCATCGAACCAATACCCATTTGGGATGCTGGAGTCATAGGTGTCAGCTTTACCTGCTCTGCCACAATGCCAGCCCCCTAGGTATCTTTCTTGAACTACATACTCTCTTAACTCCAAAGAGAATATAGGTGACACAAGAATCATTGTCATCTAAATAATTTACCAAGACAGAATCTATAAGGAATGTTAGTATCCTTTCATCACTTCTCTTAATTTTTGTTCCTATCATACACTTGTATAATTTTCTGGTTTGGGACTCAAATACACAGATTCTTGAAGGAATAGACTATTCTTTACTTGTTATCTCAGAATTCCTGGAATTGGTACAGTATGGCATTTTAAAATGTGCTCACTATGTCTCAACAAGATGTTCTCCTTGCCCAGCAACAAAAAAGCACAAAGGATATTTCAAAAGAAATGCACATCTGGGTTGGGTACTTGGCTAGTGATTAAGAAGCTGGTTTTAAATCCTACATCCAATCCCAGAGTGCTGGTTCATATTCCAACATCTTGCTAATGCACACCCTGGGAGACATCAGGAAATGGCTCAAGTGGTTGGGTTCCTAACATCAACGTGGGAAACTTGGATTGAGTTCCCAGCTCCCAGCTCTCAGGGTCAATCTCACCCAGCACCAGCTATTGTGGGCATTTGAGAAGTGAACCAACAGATAGAAACTCTGTCTCCCTGCACCTCAAGTAAACTTAAAAATTTTTTTAATTAAAAGACATAAAAATACCAGAAACAAACTAATTACCTTTGGAGATGAGACTTTTACATGAACAATAATTGGTGCTAAAGAAGTCTTTATAAGTTGTGCTGGGTGATTGATGGTGTCTGCATCAAGAACAACCAGTTGCAAAGATCTTGCCAACTCAAAGATTCTTTCAATTTCACTTTGTACTTCCGCTAAAAGGAGAAATTACATACAACAAGTCTTAGTTATTTTCATTAGTCAGTACTTAAATTAAGAAGAAATAGTACATCTTTCTGATATGTTTGTCTATACTGCATAAAAAACATTTTGAACATTCACAGATTTGTCTAATTTCAGATCTTTTCTAAAGATAGAGAGGTTGAGTTTTGCATAAAACCAGTTGATGCAGAAAACTGAGATGGTTTTCTTGATTTGCTTCTTATCTCCACCTGATATTTAGCTATCAGGTGATTTTTTTTTTTTTTTTTTGCTGTTTTGTTCCAAAGAACTTTCATTTTTAGCTACAGAAGCTAAGACTATATTGAAGAAACAACTAACACAAATTCAAAGTAACATAACTTGGAAAACAAATTACAATGAAATATTTCTATAAACAAGTTATATATTAAAATTTTGTGGATCTGCCTTTTTAAAAAAACAACCCACACATTTTGCTTTGACTGTGTCTCTTCCTCAAACTAGCATGTTACTAAGTCTGGCTGAACTTAAGTATTAGAGAAAGTCGACTAGTTCTAAGGCATAATTATCTTCACTGTTAAAAAATATTAAAACCAATTACATTAAAATACTTTAATTCATCTATATGCAAGTCTGGTTGATTTTAACAGCCAAGTGAACTGAATATGTATATGAGTCTGGTCAAAAGAAAAACCTAGTTCAAAGATCTGAAGCAACACAGCCATTTTTTAAGGAAAAGATTATAAAAAAATCAAGCTTTCTGAAAAATAAAAAGTATTTTATGCATAAATATACATTTATATAAAAATAATCTGATTTATTGGGTCATCCTAAAAGTCCAAATTAAATGATTCACTTTTTAGAGAGATGGTTGATTGATTGATTGGTGGGTACAGGCATGCTCTACTGATATTGTAATCTGGTCCAAAGTACAGAAAATAGTCAAAGCTACATAATTTAAATTATTTTACAGATGGCCTGGGGAAAAGTTAACATTACTCTAAATATTCTCTTTGAAAAGAATTCATGCTATGATTTGCTGTGTTTATCCAGTATAAATTCAAGTTCACATCACTAAGTAATAAATCCTTCCTTAATCAAAAGCATTGAACAGGTGTGTGAAATCATGACTATCAAAGACTATCATTTGACTATTTTCTTGGACTTTGCACAATAATATACAATTCTTTTCCATAGATTCACTGATGTTTAATGCAGATCATGCATTAAATGAATCCGAAGTATGAATCCGAAGTCAACTTATGTATCACTTTTCACATTATTTAATACCAATGGCCTCAAATATTTCATACTGCATTGAAAGGTGACTACTTTTCAAGATATCAATTTAAAGAAACTGGACAACTAGGTGTATCTGCCATCATTTTTTGAAATTATACTTATTTTTCAGTAATAACAAACATTTTCCCTTCTTTTCCCTCACATATCTGAAACAAAAAAAATTCTTAAGAAGGAAGTTTGAAACATAAAGTTGACTTTTATGGTAGTTAAATTCAGCCTCCGATGTTGGGCATGTTGTCCACCTGCTCTTTTCAATAAACTGTCATTGATTTAAAGAAGCTCCTAGCCAGGGCTAAACCAGAACGAGTCTCTACTGTTTTAAGCTCTACATCTGATTACAGTATTTTCTGAATCAGCAAAAAGGCAGTGACACAAACTGTACTGCCCTGGTACAGCAAACCCTCAAGGTACCGTGGGTCTCTGTAAATGACTCAGAAACACCTGGGCCTTATTTCCTCCACACAGGCAATGAGGGTAAGTGGGGTTTCTGATGGGAGCAGAGGGCAGGCACACCTACTGCTTAACCAACACGATCCCTTAAGCAATGGGCACTCTGGCATAAGCAGGGAGGTGATCAGGCAGAGCAAGGAAGGTGCAGAGGGCCATACCACATACTGGGGTGGGCCTAACATCTGGATAATATGTACATAGAATGCAATAAATAAATTACAGGTGTGAGGAACAGAAGGGCATATTTACCTACACAATTAATTTTCTTAAGGAAACAACTTTCAACCAAAGCAAACAATCTTGGTTGGCTGGCTAAATTAATTCTCAGAGAGGGTTCCAATGGATGTTTCCCCATAATCCTCCTCTAGGTAAATGGAGCTCTGGGCAGTCATGGACTGCAATGCTGGAGGCCTCAGTGAATGCTTCTAAAACCTGACTATTATTGCTTAGGGCCACCTCTCTCCAGGAGCTCTTGGATCACTAATCTTCCTTATACTCGAGTCTGTTCATATTTCTTCCATGCGTAAAGAACCTCAAGGCTTCCCTAAGGTCCAAAGTATAATTTTCCCAAGTGGGTACCATTGAACAGCAATCTCTTATGGGAAGAAGGGGGTTTAAAAAAGGGATATACTGCATACTCAAATAGTTCCTCTTGGAATTTCAAGATACCAGTTTTAAGAAACTGGACAAGTGACCTCTTGTATCTTAAAGGCCCTTAGAAGTCCTGCAGCAAAGGAACTGCCAACTGTTTAATTCATCATTTCCAAATTTATTTGACCATAGAAAACGCTTTGAATGTAGGGACTACAAATGTCTCGAAAAATAAACACTTTATGGGATCTATTTGCAGATCTCTTTGGCAAGGCACACTACACTAGAGCACCAACACATTGACCTAAGCTACTTTTTAAATCTCTTCTCCCATTACTCTTAAATTACATCCCACTTCCCTCTCCTAAACATGCTATGCACAAATCCACTTGTTTCACAACCTCACTAATTTTTTTATGTGCTAATGTCTTTGTATGTCTTATCTACTTCAAAGAACAAGCTCAAGTCTAACTTTGTGAAATCACCTCACATGCCTCTTACCCCCAATCTTTTTACATTTCCTAGCTCTCTGTAATTTAATTGTTAGAGTATTTTAACCACCTGTTCCTTCCTTCTCTTTTCCCAGGGGTAAGATACTCTGGCTTAGCTATGTCATCATTTCCTGAATCTACCATAATGGATGGCACATAATAGTCAATAAACATTTGATGAAGGAATCTACAAACATGTATTAGCAAGCTAAATGGATATAGATAGGTCACACATAATAGATTGACCTTAACTTGGCTGCAGTGGTTGTGGATATGTGACAACAGAGTAAAGACGAAAGTCACTGAACTGATCTACTTTGTTTCTTCCTGAACATTTATACTACTCCACCACCTCACTCTTCAGGTGGCCAGGTTATGAAGGCTGTCTTCAGAGAACACCCGTGAAATCTTTTCCTGAGCAGGTGGCTGAAGGAGTCAGTCAACCAAGCTTATGATTTTCAGTGTCATGTTGCCTCTCATCAGACATGAGAGGAAGGAATGGTTAAAAGTCAAAGATACTGTGAGGAGTCAGAAGGATGGTGGAAGACAGAACATAGGATGGATGTTTGGTTGAGAAATCTTCAACCTATCTAAACATCCTGGTCACCAGTGACATTTGTTTGACTTCAGTCAGTTACTTAATATGGCTCACCATCAACACTGCCATTGTCACCTCAATGTCAAAATACTATGCCTTTAAGAATGTTTTCCTTTGCATGTGGAAGGCTCTAAATACAGGAGTGAAAAAGGAAACACTGATCTCTGGGTTTTTCCCCCTTACTATTCATTTGGTATGTTTCACATTCTTTCACAAAGCCACCCAATAAACATTATTATCAATGACCCTGTACCAGTCCTACAAGAGAAATGCAGATGCTACTCTATCTTTTCTTCAATTTGTACGATCCCTGGCTCAGGGTCAAAGCACAGCCTTCAGTGGATTGTTGATGAGATGTTAGGGCATGCACTCTATCTTGGAAACTCTTTTAATTTTTTTAGCTTTATATCATCTATAAAACTCATTTCAGTAGTTTACAAAGAGGTGAGAGCGTAGAAGAGCCCTACGTTTCCTAGTTAAACTCTTCTCTGAATGTGAATGCAAAGAGAATCCCAGGAAATTATGAGTGTATGATGTCACTGGGCAATCGTGGAGACCAGGAACACCTTTCCAGATGAACAAGATGCTTCACCATCCCATGGGTGGTGACTCCATCTTTAACAGCCCTGCCCACCAATGGTTTTTTATTATTTTCCATCATGGTAACTCATAAGGTATTTTCTGATTGATACCCCAGAAAATACATGTGGAAGATCTCTACCTGTTATTCATGTTGACTGCCATTTCCTTGTAAAGATGTGACTAATCTGTGTAGTACCAGCTGGCAGCAACAGCAATACTAAGAACGCCTGTATATAGCTCTCCTAAGATATGAGAAGGCTGAACATCTCATTTCCTTTCATGTCAGCTGTGACTCAGGTATGACAGCTATCATTAGCCTCATTGAGAAGCTTGGGCAAAGTGGAGATGAGTGGTTTCACATGGTTAGGCAGTAACAGACCAGGAGAGCCCGTTGGGGATTCTTCGCACCAGACTACTCATTAGCTAATTGACTGGAGCTGACAGAACAGGCTCTGGTTGCTGCAGGACACTCCTCCCCTCATGCCCATCGCTAGCATTCTCTTCAGTCAATCACAGCTTCCTCATTCAGAATGGGGAGCAAATCGGAAAACACATTCATAAATACACCATGTGTCATCCTGGACTGAGAACACAGCCTGGAGACGTACCACATTCGAGCATCTTACCTAAGCTGGACCGGGTGTTCGAACGTTCAATTATTGCTCTCTTGCTTGGATTATTTAGGACAGACCTCTTAGCAAGAGAAATGTCAGCTGTCACTCTTGTTATTGATATCCTATGAACAGGAACACAGAACAGAACAAGCCAGTAAAAAAATGTGACAGGGCTCTCCAAGTGATTTATAACTACATTTCTTAATAACCACTGTACATACTACAAAGGAACCACAGTATAAATAATCATTGGCCACAAGTTTTCAAACAGGCTTTGGCTAGCATTAAAATACTAGCAGAGCAGACTGGAGGAGAGATTGAGCTAGTTAGCAACAACAACAAAAAGAGTACTCCACTAAAAAATGCTCTTCCTCCATTAAGACTTGCCTTTACAAAGCCCATCAAACCAGGGGAAAATCAAAACAAGATTCAACCACGCTGTTCAAGGACTGGACGCACAATTTCCCCACAGCTCAGAGTTGATCTGCTCCAGGAACTACAAATGCTCTGCCCAGCATTTAAATGCTGCTGGTCAAAGGGAGGAAACCCTCTTCATTGTGTTCAGCAAAGACAATCTACCAGTTGGTGGGTAAGTTGCATTCTCTGTGCTCCATAGTTAATTTATGACATAAGAAGAATTTCTCCAGAGGCCCAAAGGGATGCTTCAGTTGGAAGAATGTGAAAAGTATGGTTTCTTTTCTGCAGGCACAGGATTCTTCAGCACATTTGCATATGACTGAACGCATATGGCAGGCATAAGATGCTATAGTTGAGGGCAATGTGAGTATTGTGCCAGGATCTTAGTAAGGATGTGTCCTGCAGTCACTCAAGAGAAGAATAAAGCAAAGGCATTGCAAACGAACGGAGAGACAGGTCTATTTTGTGAATGATGTATCAAAGTAGAACACCCAGAACTTAAAATTTTAAGCTGGGATTGCTCAACTTGCAATTATTATCTACCTGTAGAATTCAAAATTTGCCTCTGCCAGCCAGTTAGAGCCACCACGGGTCATTCTTTCTTTGACAGCTTGGAAGAGATACCAGAAGGAAAGCAGAACCCTTTCCTTTTACACTGTTAGTGCACGCATTCTCCCCCATTTTCCAACTCCCTTGGAGGCTGGAGCAGGGAAGAAGGTAGATCATGAACAATCGCTGAATTGCACACTTCATACATGTTTGGGGACATTTTCAGCACTGTCAGGAGACTCCTTATTTGGCTTTAGCGACCTGAAGCCTTGGGGAGAATTTAAAACACACTTTGTCACAGATTATTAGAAATCACTTCTGCAAAGCAACACGCCATGCGGAAGTTCTGCTGTCATTTTATAGTGAAGCATTCTTGCCTGTGTCATTGTATTTATAAACTGTAGGCTGTCAGGGAATTTTTAATTTTTAAACTTTTTTAGAATTATTAGGCCCTGATAATTATCTGATCTATTTTCAAACTGTGCTCTGCAGAAACACCTCAGAGAGCTCTCTGTATACTAAAGGGAGACCAAGATGGCAGGTCTCCAGCTTCACCACCCACGAGGCCAGGCAGGCATTTCTGCATTTCCGTTTGCTACACTGAGGCTTACATAAGAGTTCATTGTAAAAAGATGTTCAACTGCTAAAAGACATAGGCAAACACTGGAGTTAACAATGTCTTTGTTTTACCAAGAAGGAAACTGAGGCAAAGAGGGAACGTTCGACCTGGTTTGTTATAGGCTAAGAAGGTTAAAACGAAGCTCCTGAGCACCAGGGTAGGGCCTGGTCACGTGACCCTCAATTCTCTTACAACCCTGAATCTCAAGATAGCATCAAGCACAAGTGTGTGGTCAAACTTGCTCTTATCTGAGAGATGGTGAGGCTGTAGATCAGGCTGAGGTCACAGAAGCCCCACATGAAATCTCCACCATGCAGTTGACCACTGCTATTCTGAACATGCAATCTTGCAGGTCCTTTTCTTTACAGAACAGGCTTTGTGTGTTTATTTTTGTATTTCTGGGTTTCTTGTTTGAGAATGGAACTGCTGGGTAAAAACATACAAATGTTCCACAGCAATCCAAACACGTAACTGGAGACAAGTCTGTTGGCTTAGGGACAAAATTCAACTTTGTAGAATAATGATTTTTGGAGAGTCTGAAAATTCTATTCTGCTTTAGTGAAAATCTAATTTTTTTAGTTCTATACAAGCCAAATAGTGACTCTAGGTTCTTAAAATTTAAATAGATTATCCAGAGTTGCACACACTTATTTTTCTGAGTTCTTTTACAAACCCATTTTTAAATAAAAACAAAATGTTAAAAAAATACAGAAAAGAATGTTCCTTATGTTCCAAAAATTAGAAGGTGTGGGAAAAAAGGTGTTTTTATCTTATGTACCAATAAAAATATGCTAATTGATTAATACAAGTTATTTACTAATAAAAATACATACATATGAAATGGGGAATGTGGCTGATGCTGTGGTGCAGTAGGCTAAGCCTCTGCCTGCGATGTCGGCATCCCACATGGATGCTGGTTTGGGTCCTGGCTGCTCCTATTCCCATCTAACTCTCTGCTTATGTTCCAAAGTACAGAATAACACATTGCTAGGAGAATTGGGATGAAAGTCCTCTTGGTGGTTGCTTGATCATTGACCTGTCATGCCGTCTTTTGAGTTTCTGTATCTTAATCAACAAAATGGCAACAGTAGATATGCCATAACTATCTCATTGAACTGTCATTAGGAGCAAACAAGGTAATATCTAAAAGTTCCTTCTTAAATAATTTTTCATAGTGTCTTACGTTTATAGGCACATGTACAATGTGTACAAGGCAAATAATTTGAAGACTTAAAAGAAGGCATCTTATTATAAATTATCCTCAAAAACTCTCCCATTTTCTGTGAAATTTCTATACACTGTGAGGATGGGTTATAATCAAAACCTGATTTAAATATTCACATTTGGGATAAAAGTGGTCAGTTCATTATCTCTAGCATTTGAGTGTCCACTGATGAGTCTGCATTTGAATAGAGAATCTTAGAGGAAATTATGTAAGAAGGATATTGATTATGAGACAGAAATCTCTGTTGTTCTTTTTCTACTTGATTACATTTACAGACTGTTTTCATCCTTACATGACTTGGCTGCTTTGTGATAACATCAACCATTCCCATGTCATTTTTACAAATAAATAACTATCTCTGAGTTGCTCTAAGTTGTATTCTTAGCTTCTTTTTACATTCTTTCTCAAATCCTTTGATTTTCTTTATACATTCCTTGACTAGAAGCTTCATTTAGCTTAAGATTCTACCTGTATATGTTACATGGTGTTCGTTTAAGATTTTTGGTCATGATCATGTAAGTCACATAGTACACCATAAATGCCATAAGGCTGATCTGATAGTTATCAAAAATCTTAAGTACCATTTTTTTGGGGGGGATTTGAAATGATTGACATAGGTAAACCAACTGTAACTGGTTTGACTGCTTGCTGTTCAACCTATCAATGGCCAGATTCAATCAGCTGAACAGACTTCATTGGACTGGATGATCCCCCATGAATGCTGTGGAATGAAATGAAGAGAAAACCTCTATGCCCATTGTTTCCTTGACAAGCTGGTGCCATGGCAGCAACTTCTAGGTCTAGTTTATGGTCTAGGTACAGAAATCATCATATATGTTATATATGATATATACATATATATATAGTATTCACATACATAGAAGGTCCTCAACACTATTTAGTATTATATTTTTCATTTTTCTTACATGTATTAAAAATAGGGCCCACAATTACAACATCAATAAAACTGTATAATAACTAGCTCTAAATGGAGTGAAATCACTTCTACAGTATCAAAAAACCCTCATGTTTATGATTCTATTACAGATAAATGTTGTATTTTAATCCAATATTTTGGATGATTTTGTAACCAAGATCTGCAAAGCAGTATTGAAGAAGAAAGCCTTTTCACCAATGGATCTCTCTTTGCTGTTTCTGAAAAATAGTAAGACTTTCTACTAACTATTTGTCTAAATTACTGCATTCACAGCCATTGAGACACTGAAAAGGTGCCCTTTAGAACATCTTGTTAATGCAGTTTATTGTTCTAAAGTCTTCTATGGAATTGTTCTTTTGGCTGGTCTCAGTTAAAGGGTTTTCTCTCCATTCATTAACTGGTAAAACAACACAGCAGATTGTTATAGCTCAAAATGCACTGATATTTCCCAAACAGAGGATGTGTCAGAGTCCATGTGAAACTATCAGCAAACTACTTCTTCCTTATCAATTTCTTGAAAGCAAGTCCACTGTCCCTCCCCGCCCCCCCCACCTCACCCCTGCATCTCTACCTTTCTCCAGCTGTGCTGTACATAAGCCCTCTCCAGGGCTGAATCTCCATCTCTAGCTACAGTATTATTTTCTGCTGCTGCTGAATTCTTCCTCCAGAGTGTCTGCCATGTCATCAGACTGCATGAACACTTGGCATTGACATTTTAATTCTATCCCTACTAAGCCAATTTCAGTAGTGTGTATACAATAATGGATGCAGACAATTCTGCTTGATTCAAGATAATTCTCTGTTAGAATGAAATGAATTTCCTCTTTATGGGCCTCAGGATTGAAGCAGACATCAGATTCTTTGTTCTCGAAAGATAATAATAATCAGTCACTCTTTTTCCTAAATCATCGGAAATCGTTTCTTCTTTTCCATAGTCCTGTCTTTCAAAACTTTAATAACACTGTTGTTCATAGGTATGTTATGTGGGGACCAAAACGCTCTAACACAAACCTAGGCAGTGTTACAGGATGTTCACACTGAGGGCTATTATGGGGCCAGAGGAAGGAGTGTTCAGAACTGTCTTGGGTAGAAGGCATCACAGGTTGAACCCAAGTGACTCCTAGCACAGCTGAGGAAGAAGAACAGAAGGCTGGGCAGCATTCAATCCATGGAGAGCTGTATGAGGGCGAGGGCCAGGTCTCAGAACGCCAAGGGGCAGGACCAAGACCAAGGCTATTAAGTTAAAAAGCCATAGTTCAGCTCTTTCTCTGCAGTGTCTTTCAAGGAAGTGAATTCCCAAAAGCCAAACGTTTTCAAACAGAAGCAGGTTCTTTATCTGATTGTGGTTGTTGGAAAAGGAAGCTTAAAATGAAAGATTACTTTTTCTTCCAAATTCAATATTCAGTGCCTTTCACTTGTTTTCTCGGAAACTACTTCACTCTCTGCCTGTCTTCTTTTAAAAACAGTGGGAGGGGATAAACATGACTTTCTTATCAAGATTTTATGCCCACTACATGACTGGCAGGAAAGAGAGTGTAGCTGGTTCAACAAACTCTATTTCTTCTTCCTATTGGGCATACAGCCAGACCATATTTCTCAGCCTCTTTGCTACTAGGTATGGCCATACAACCAAGCTCTATCCAATGATATGCGTGAAATCATGTGTGCTACCCCAAGTCCTGCATGCTCCTTGCCTGGACCAGATGACCGGAGAGATCACTCCTGGGAAAAGCCTTCAAAATGACAAATTTTCTCTATAGTTTTCCCCTCCCTTTACTTTATCCTTCCTCCCAGCCAGGATCACCTATATGAGATGGGTAGATGAATGGGAAAAGCATCCACTGGGGCTGGTGCTGTGGAATAGGGGGTAAAGCCACTGCCTGCAGTGCCGGCATCCCATATGGGCACCGGTTCGAGTCCCAGCTGCTCCACTTCCAATCCAGCTCTTTGCTATGGCCTGGAAAAACAGTAGAAGACGGCCCAAGTCCTTGGGCCCCTGCACCCATGTGCGAGACCTGGAAGAAGCTCCTGGCTCCTGCCTTCGGATCAGTGCAGCACCAACTGTTGCAGCCAACTGGGGAGTGAACCAGCAGATGGAAGACCTCTCTCTCTCTCTCTCTCTTCTTGCCTCTCCTCTCTCTGTGTAACTCTGACTTTCAAATAAATAAATTTTTTTTTTTAAATCTACTGTGTTTATATAATAACACATTTTGGGGCCCATCTTTTAAAGTGGCCTGGCCTACATTAATGTACTTAAAAATTCATATAACAGCAGGAAAACATTAATTTCTTAAAATCTCAGTTATTGTAACTAAAATCTTAGTTTATTTTCTTTGTACATAGTCCTAGAATTAATGAATATTTTAAAACAATATCCAACAGGCTTTTCTTTTGACAAACAGATAATTTGTACTTTGTGCATTATCATATTTGCTTTTTTCTTAAAATACTAGGTTATTAAAATTTATTTCAAAATATGTAAGTTTTTTATTATTTAGCCAATTAAGTGGACAAATTACATACATTTACTCATACTTCTTGAAATAGGCTATTTAAATTTTCCTCATTTCTGCCAAATCTTTTTTTGTGTATGAGTTTTACATGGAGCACATTCTGCAAGATGGAAGCTCTTAGTACCTAGTATTGAGTCAATATGAAATTTTTTCAAGTCTCTTCCAAAATTCAGAAATTCTCTGTAGACATTTTTTGCAATATTCAAATGACAAAATTACTTGATGGCTCAGAGCTGAGCTATACTAATGATAGGTCATAGTAGGAAACATACAAAATAGACCAATACAATTACAAGAATTACAAGATCATTTCTAAGAAAATAAACCAGAGCTAATCATCCTAATAGGTATTATTTCCTCTAAGAACAGTCACTTTGGGAGGCTTATGATGAAAACAATTCTTATCCTCTTCTGAGGCAATTCAGTACTTCATACCTTTATAGGCCACACACACACACACACATACACACCCACAATTCCCAAATGATATTGCCCAGCTTGACCAGTGAGCCACCATATTCATTATAAATATTACATATTTTATTTTCTTTTGTGAAAAAAAAATGTTTTGTATGAATTCACTGGTAAGTAAGAAAAATAAAGACCAACACATTTCATGTTATTTTCCCCTTGAAGATTCAATACCATGCTTCCTATTTTCAGAACCCTTTCCTGGCATTCTTTCCCAAAATACAGAGCTAACTTAATTTGAGAACTTCTGCAATTGCTGAAAACATGGATCCACAAACTGATTTATCATACATGTTTGGTTAAAGGAAAAGGAAAAAAATACAAGAAACAGCTGTATGTCTCACCTCCCATCAAACCTGTGCTTCAGGAAATCAAAGAGGGCTTTCTGCATCATGTCTGTTACCTTTGCAGAGTGGGGAAGGAACGAGGCAAACACAGAGAGAGAAGTCAGCAGTGAGAGCAGTTGAAGGGGTTAGGGCACTAGGACTGAACAGAGACCTTATCACAACCTCCTATAGGAAAGCTGTCGTGGAAGGAGCTTCTCACACTTAACCACGCCCACCTGCTGATTTTTTCCTCTTGGTTCTTCTCCAGGGTGCTGAGGAATGAACCAAGAGTGCTCTGTAGACCCAAGACAAACCTGCAACCTCTTCCCACATTAGGGGAGGGGACTGCCACCAGGAGACCGCAGGCTGGCTTTGTGCACAGGTGCTGGCCATCCTTGGTGCACCTGAGCTGTGTTGGCCTCCAGTGAGGAACACCTAGAAATCCCACAGCCAGTGCTGGGATCATCTGATATTCTCCTGAGTCCTCTATGCCCAGGGCTGGACTTTTGTACACTACTCTTCTGCTCTTCTCTCTGATATTTCCAACTCAGAGAAAGAGAGAGAGAGAGACAGAGAGAAACAGAAAGTGGGGGGGGGGGGGAGAATATTCTTAGATCTGCCCCCAAAGAGATTTGTTAATTCATTCAACAAAGTGTACTGAGTGCTTATTAGCTCAGTGGGAATTGTGTCCTGGAGGCTGCCCACTTCGGATTTTAGTGTCCACCTGTTTTAATCACACTAGCGCAAGGTCAAAATGGCAGCACCTGAAACATCATGCATCCAAGTCTTTACTCTTCCTTGTTACACGATATTACTTCATTCTCCAAAATTCACCAATGTTTTTGGTGGTTTTGTATCTAAATGCCCTGTAAAATACATAAGCAGACACATTTGCCATTGTTTTGGGCACCCATTAGGATGAGATTTGTTGATGCGGTGAGGGTCTAGGTTTGCTGGAAGATTGCTTATATGTTCCCTTGTGCTGTTCATACTCTATTTCTAATAATAACAGGAATGGTTGAGAAAAGTCCTCTTTTTTGAATTTAATGGTAAGCAAATATTTGATCAGAATTTTCCAGTATCAATGATTTGGGGGAGATATTTCTAAACAGTGTAATGCATAAAAGATGAGAAGGAGAGAAAGGGCACAGGGTCACAGAACTCCACATTGTCCCACCCACCTTCCTATACTGAGAGCTGCCTTCCACCAGAACCTACATGTGACCAGACTCTGGAACAGCAAGCACCCCCATGCCTGTCTCCAAGATTCTCAACCAGGAACTGAAGGGAAACAGATGATATTTGTACCTCATAACCTTTCAATGACGGCCCCACTAACACCACAGGACGCATCGATGGCACAACATCATAAGGAGGAATGTGCTCCGTCTGAAAAAGAGGATTCAACACATGTGACAAGCTGAGGCTGAGCATCCCTCCTCCACAGCCACAACACTCCCAACGCCCGGCTGAACGACCAGTGATGACCATGGGTTCCCACCAAGGAGGCGCATCCCTTATTTTATAGCCACTGGGGTCACTGAAATGGAGCACTGCAGGCACGTATGTATAAAACCTTAACAGATTTAAAAAGGAAACACAACTTACCACTTTTTGCTTCTGTTTTGCTAAAAGACAACAATGAGAGCCATATCAAAATATGTCATCTCTGAAAGTGACAGTACATGACCTTAAAAGATGGATGCAGGCATGTATTTGTCCCCGTGATTACCTTGCTGACTTCCCCGTCACCCACTCTGCAGACACTGCACTGTCTCTGTTATTTCAGTCTGGATGTGCTAATTTTGAAGACATAAGAAAAAGACAACTTCCTCCCTGCACACGTGAACATACATCCCGATTTCACATGGGGAGGGGGTGATGGAAAGTAGTTCACAATGACATTGGAGGTTCTGGGCCAGCCGTTAACCATGGGCTTCTTTCCATGCAGAACATAGCACCCAGTGTGGCTGGGAACAAGTTGAACAGATAAAAATTGATAAAAAGCAGCATAGTAACAATGTGGGCTAAAATGACTACTTTGGGGTGTGTAACTTTGGTGACCCTATAATAAATAGGCATTCTTTTTTTGTTGCTTTTGCCCATTTTCTAGGAGATGGACACATGTTTTCTTATTATGTTGCTTTTATCTTTCAAATAAATTTATAATCAGTTACTTCTGTTCTTTCCAGTTTATAGTAATAATAAGCTGCAATGTCCTACAATGGGAGTAAAGCAAAATATACTCAGTGTCTGATGAAAGCGCTTTTGTGGCTATCTGAGCACGCTCAGTTTATTGGGGGTTGGAGGAAGCAACCCAGGGAGCTAGATTGGCTCAGAGTGTTAGAGTTCAGGAGAGATTCACATGAATAAGGATCCAGATCCTCACAAGTGTTCTAAAACCAATTTCAACACACAGAGACCTTTGGACTTGCTATTCTGAATTGCTAATATGAGGGCTACCCTAATGCAGCATCAACTATGAGCAAGAATGAAATTAGCCTACAGGGAGGTCAGGGAAGGTGGAGGAAGAAAATCCCTGCATGAATACGTCCATAATCTCCAAAGATACTACCATCTCCTCATTACTGTTAATTCCAGGGCAGGGATGTCTGCTGTCAAAACAGAAATCACCTCACTTGAGCCCCACCTCATTCCCAGCCTCAACCCACCCAGGCTCCATCACCCACAGTGTACCAACACTTTCAAAGTTTCACATGGAGACTGAAATAGAACATTTTCTTGAGAGTCTACAATGTTTTTCTCCTTTCTTATTGGCCCTCATCATCTCAAAATCTACTGGGGTCTTGGGTAGAAGAACGAACTTGTCACAGACTAATTTATACAATGGATAGTTATGCCCACTGGGGAGTAGATAAGATTTTTCAAAATTATAATGATCTGAATTTCTAGTGCTATTATTCACCTTTAAATCAAACCAAATTACCATAAAAAGGAAATGAGCGATGAAATTTGAAATAAAGGAACCTTTGTAAATCCAGCCTTTAGCTTGTTTCCAAATTAGCAAAAATACTTGCATGCATACGCAAATATTAAGAAAGGAATATATCCTATTGAAAGGAACATAACTAAGACCCTCACCGGTTGATGTGGGAGTTGCTCGAAATGTCCCTGATACCATTTCTCCCAGACTTGAAGAAGAATTTCCACTTGATTTCCTAGGATACAGAAAACGAACGTAAGATTCGCTCTGTGCAAACAGTTCTGGAGAGTATAACGCTTTCATTGGCATTCAGCCCACTAAATAATTCAAAACACACTAAATTCTGCTATAGAGAACTTCAAGAATCTGTCCAAATGTTTCTGTTTCTCAGAGAAAGTGGGGAATTTTTGAGAACCCAGACAGACTTCACAAAAGTATTTCTACCAGTGATTCAATTTAGAAACTAGGCAAAAGAATTACTGATAGGAATGTTCTGAACTGGTTGCTAACCTAACAGCAGTAGCTAGCACATAAGTCAGATGTCAGCCACAGCTCAAAACAATCAGCAAGGGGTGAACATGATGGCACAATGGGGTAAGCCTCCATTTGAGGTGCCTGCATCCTAGACTGGAGTGCCAGTTTGTGTGCCAGCTCCTCTGCCTCTGGCTTAGCTTCCTGCCAATGCACTTGAAACAGCAGCCAAAAAAGAGGACAGCCCAAGTGCTTGGGTCCCTGCCACTCACATGAGAGTCCTAGATAAAGTTCCTGTTTCCAGGCTTTGGCCTAGCCCAGCCCTGGCTGTTGCAGTCATTTGGGAAGTGACCGCCAAGTAGATGGTGGTCACTCTTTTTGTCACTCTGCCTTTCAAGCAGATTTAATTTTTTTTGAAAAAGCAATAATACTGGAGGAATCATTTCTTATTAAAAGGGATTATGTGAGGGTCAGAGTTAAGAACTGACAGTAGGGGCCGGCACTGTGGCGCAGCAGGTTAACGCCCTGGCCTGAAGCACCGGCATTCCATATGGCTGCTGGTTCTAGTCCTGGTTGCTCCACTTACAATCCAGCTCTCTGCTGTGGCCTGGGAAAGCAATAGAAGATGGCCCAGGTACTGGGGCCCCTGCACCTGCGTGGAAGACCTGGAAGAGGCTCCTGGCTCCTGGCTTCGGATTGGTGCAGCTCCGGCCATTGCGGCCATCTGTGGAGTGAACCATTGGATGGAAGACCTCTCTCTTTGACTCTACCTCTCTCCATAACTCTGTCTTTCAAATGAATAAAATAAATCTTAAAAAAAAGAAGAACTGACTGTAAGGAGTAAGTCACACATAGTATCATTTGTGACCTGGAATGGAAGTGCCTCAGCGTTAGTCTCCTCACACGTGCTCTGGAAGCTTCTCTGGGACACACTCAGGCCCTAGCAGCTCACGTTCCTATTTCCCAAGCACCCCTCCCTTTCAGTACAGAGTATGACCCTACAGTCAGGAAAATGGGATTTCCCATGGCAGCCTTGCCATTTAGTCAGCTTCCCCATCTGCAGACACAGAAGCTACAACTCGCAGGGCTGGGGTAGACGGAGATCACATCTGTGAGCTCTTGGCTTTCCTCTGCGCCTGTCCCAGAGCTTTGGGTTCAAAGGTGTGGGAAAGCATTACTGAACAATAATAATAGTAACAATAAAACTCTGCAAATGGTAAGGGTTCATTTATTATTTATTCAACAGCTATTGATTATGTTTCCTTATTCTAGAAGCTAGGATTACAACAACGGGTAATGGAGAAGAGAATCCCTTCCCTCACTGAGTCACAGTCTCGTGGGAGACACCGGTGCTAAACCAGATAGGCAGGTAAGTATGTTACATTTCTAAGAAGCATGAGGTTAACTGGATCCAGAAAAGGGGTAGGAAGTACAGAGAAGGAGAGCAGGAAAACTTAAATATGGGGGGTAGGAAAGTGGTCACTGAGCAAAGATTTGAAGCAGAAGACGGAGTGAGCTGATGAAAACCTGAAGGAAAAGCTTCAAGCAAATGCAAAGGCCCTGTGATCCAAACCTGTGTTCCCTGTGTGTTTAAAGAGGAGCATGGAAGACAAAAAGTCTAGAGAAGAGGGATTAACTGGAGAAACTACAAGAAGTTATACACTAAAATAGATTGATAATTAAAAGTGGGGTAAAGTATCCTTTTATGGTTTCATATTTCTAATAAAAAGGCTCATTTTTTAAACATTTTTACTTTTTATTTAAAAAAAGATTTATTTTTACTTCAAAGTCAGAGTTACACACAGAGAGAAGGCGAGGCAGAGAGAGAGAGACAGAGAGAGAGAGAGAGAGGTCTTCCACCCACTGGTTCACTCCCCAACTGGCCACAATGGCGGGCGCTGTGCCAATCCAAAGCCAGGAGCCAGGAGCCAGGAGCCAGGAGCCTCCTCCAGATCTCTCATGTGGGTGCAGGGGCCCAAGGACTTGGGCCATCTACTTCTGCTATCCCAGGCCATAGCAGAGAGTTGGATCAGAAGTGGAGCAGCTGGGATCTGAACTGGCGCCCATGTGGATGCTGGCACTGCAGGCAGTGGCTCTACCCACTTTGCCATAGTGCCTGCTACCATTTATACTTATTTATTTGAGAGGTAGAGTTACAAAGAGAGAGAAAGAGAGAGAGACAGAGAGCGACAAAGAGAGAAAAAGGTCTTCCATCTGCTGATTGACTCCCCAAATGGCTGCAACTGCCAGTGATGGGCTGATCCAAAGCCAGGAGCCAGGAGCTTCTTCCAGGTCTCCCACATGGATGCAGGGACCCAAGGACTTGGGCCATCTTCTACTGCTTTCCCAGGCCATAGCAGAGAGCTGGACTGGAAGAGGAGCAGCCGGGACAGGAATTGGCACCAATATGGGATGCCTGTGCCACAGGAGGAGGCTTAGCCTACCACACCACATAGCAGCCCTAACACTCCTGTTATGAGAAGGGAAAAATGGGTTCCAAAGAAAAGAAGAGCTTTTAAATAAAAATGTTCCAACAGAAAACGGACATTGAAGGTCAAGAGAAAAAAATGCTTCTATTTCAGGGCTTTCAAAATAATCATAACATGAAGAAAACCAGCGTTCCAGTACAGGCTACAACGTAATCTCTCAGTAGGACGCACACATCTCTTCTGCTCTGCTTGCGTTCCTCAGACTTCTGGCCACCTGCACTCTGAGATCCATGTGGCTACTTCCTCAGTGTCCCAGCGCTGGGCTCATCTGAAACTGGCCAGTGTCCTCACCCCAACACCAGGAGATGGAAGATACCGCAAAAATCTGGGCTATGGACAGTGCCACTAGCATTGCTACCCACCCCAACCTATTCTGTGCCCACGTTAGAGAGTCTTCAAAAGTGGACCAAGAAGAGCCGAGATGCCAGGTCAGGCCATCTTCCGCTTGCTGTACTGAGAAAGGATGCCCCGTGCGATGCTCACAGAGAAAAGCCTGGCATCCAATGAGGATGTGCAGAGGCTGCAGGAAACGGTTTCCATGGTAGAATTCACACAGATCCCAGTGGTGCTGGGCTGCAGCATGCAATGGAGAGAGTGAACTCTCTGAAATCCTTTTTTCTTTTTTTTTTCCACAGGCAGAGTGGACAGTGAGAGACAGAGAGAAAGGTCTTCCTCCCGTTGGTTCACTCCCCAAATGGCCGCTGCGGCCTGTGCGCAGCGCCAATCCGAGCCAGGAGCCAGGTGCTTCCTCCTGGTCTTCCATGAAGGTGCAGGGCCCAAGGACCTGGGCCATCGTCCACTGCACTCCCGCGCCACAGCAGAGAGCTGGACTGGAAGAGGGGCAACCGGGACAGAATCCAGCACCTCAACCCAGGACTAGAACCCGGGGTGCCGGTGCCATAGGTGGAGGATTAGCCAAGTGAGCCGCGGCGCCGGCCTGAAATCCTTTTTTGACAACTACACAACACTCCATCCCCAGAAAAGAATATTGCGTTCTGAAAACATTCATTTTTAACCTAGTAAACAAACTCGAAAATATTACCTAATTTTTCTTTTTTTAAACTTTTATTTAATGAATATAAATTTCCAAAGTATAGCTTATGGATTACAGAGCCCCCCCCCCCATAACTTCCCTTCCACCCACAACCCTCCCATCTCCCACTCCCTCTCCCATCCCATTCACATCAAGATTCATTTTCAATTATCTTTATATACAGAAGATCGATTTAGTATATATTAAGTAAAGATTTCAGTAGTTCGCACCCACACAGAACATAAAGTGTAAAATACTGTTTCAGTACTAGTTATAGCATTAATTCACATTGGACAACACATTAAGGACAGAGATCCTACATGAGGAGTAAGTGCACAGTGACTCCTGTTGTTGACTTAACAATTTGACACTCTTGTTTATGGTGTCAGAAATCACCATAAGTTCTTGTGATGAGTTGTCAAGGCTATGGAAGCCTTTTGAGTTCGCCAACTTCGATCTTATTCAAACAAGTTCATAGTCAAAGTAGAAGTTCTCTCCTCTCTTCAGAGAAAGGTACCTCCTTCTTTGATGGCCCATTCTTTCTGCTGGGATCTCACTCGTAGAGCTCTTTCATTTAGTTGTTGTTGTTGTTGTTGTTGTGTGTGTGTGTGTGTGTGTTTTGCCACAGTATCTTGGCTTTCCATGCCTACTATACTCTCATGGGCTCTTCAGCCAGATCTGAATGTCTTAAGGGGCTGATTCTGAGGCCAGAGTGCTGTTTAGGACATCTGCCATTCTATGAGTCTGCTGTGTATCCCGCTTCCCATGTTGGATCATTCTCTCCCTTTTTAATCCTATCAGTTAGTATTAGCAGACACTAGTCTTGTTTGTGTGATCCCTTTGACTCTTAGACCTATCAGTGTGATCAATTGTGAACTGAAACTGATCACTTTGACTAGTGAGATGGCGTTGGTACATGCCACCTTGATGGGATTGAATTGGAATCCCCTGGCACCTTTCTAACTCTACCCTTTGGGTCAAGTCCGATGGAGCATGTCCCAAATTGGACATCTCTTCCCTCTCTTATTCCCACTCTTATATTTAACAGGGATCACTTTTCAGTTAAATTTAAACACCTAAGAATAATTGTGTGTTAATTAAAGAGTTCAACCAATAGTACTAAGTAGAGCAAAAATCAACAGCCTTTGTATACACAGGCAATGCCATGGCTGAGAAAGAACTGCCAAGATTAATCCCATTAACAATAGCCAAAAAAACAATTAAATACTTTGGAATAAACTTAACCAAGGACGTTAAAAATCTCTACGATGAGAAGAAATAGAAGAGGATACCAAAAAATGGAAAAATCTTCCATGCTCATGGATTGGAAGAATCAATATCATCAAAATGTCCTTTCTCCCAAAAGCAATTATAGATTCAATATGAGAGCAATCAAAATACCAAAGACCTTCTTCTCAGATCTGGAAAAAAAATTATGCTGAAATTCATATGGAGACACAGGAGACCTCGAATAGCTAAAGCAATCTTGTACAACAAAAACAAAGCTGGAGGCATCACAATACTAGATTTCAGAACATACTACAGGGCAGTTATAATCAAAACAGCATGGTACTGGTACAGAAACAGATGGCTAGACCAATGGAACAGAATAGAAACACCAGAAATCAATCCAAACATCTACAGCCAACTTACATTTGATCAAGGATATGAAACCAACTCCTGGAGCAAGGGCAGTCTATTCAACAAATAGTGCTGGGAAAATTGGATTTCCACGTGCAGAAGCATGAAGCAAGACCCCTACCTTACACCTTACACAAAAATCCACTCAATCTTTAGATTAAAGACCTAAATCTACGACCTGACACCATCAAATTATTAGAGAACATTGGAGAAACCCTGCAAGATATAGGCACAGGCAAAGACTTCTTGGAAAATACCCCGGAGGCACAGGCAGTCAAAGCCAAAATTAACATTTGGGATTGCATCAAATTGAGAAGTTTCTGTACTGCAAAAGAAACAGTCAGGAAAGTGAAGAGACAACCAACAGAATGGGAAAAAATATCTGCAAACTATGCAACAGATAAAGGATTAATAACCAGAATCTAAAAAGAGATCAAGAAACTCCACAACAACAAAACAAACACCCCACTTAAGAGATGGGCCAAGGACCTCAATAGACATTTTTCAAAAGAGGGAATCCAAATGGCCAACAGACACATGAAAAAATGTTCAAGATCACTAGCAATCAGGGAAATGCAAATCAAAACCACAATGAGATTTCACCTCACCCCGGTTAGAATGGCTCACATTCAGAAATCTACCAACAACAGATGCTGGAGAGGATGTGGGGAAAAAGGGACGCTAACCCACTGTTGGTGGGAATGCAAACTGGTTAAGCCACTGTGGAATTCAGTCTGGAGATTCCTCAGAGACCTGAATATAACCCTACCATACAACCCAGCCATACCACTCCTTGGAATTTACCCAAAGGAAATTAAATTGGCAAACAAAAAAGCTGTCTGCACATTAATGTTTATTGCAGTTCAATTCACAATAGCTAAGACCTGGAACCAACCCAAATGCCCATCAACAGTAGACTGGATAAAGAAATTATGGGACATGTACTCTATAGAATACTATTCAGCAGTCAAAAACGATGAAATCCAGTCATTTGCAACAAAATGGAGGAATCTGGAACACATCATGCTGAGTGAATTAAGTCAGTCCCAAAGGGACAAATATCATATGTTCTCCCTGACTGGTGACAACTAACCAAGCACCAAAAAGGAAAGCTGTTGAAGTGAAATGGACACTATGAGAAACAGTGACTTGATTAGCCCTTGTCCTGACTGTTGATGTACAATTTAATCCTTTATCCCTTTTAGTATTTTTTTTGTTCTAGTTAATACTATTGGTTGAACTCTGTAATTAATACACAATTATTCTTAAGAGTTGAAACTTAACTGAAAAATGATCCCTGTTAAATATAAGAGTGGGAATAAGAGAGGGAAGAGATGTCCAATTTGGGACATGCTCCATCGGACTTGACCCAAAGGGTAGAGTTAGAAAGGTGCCAGGGGATTCCAATTCAATCCCATCAAGGTGGCATGTACCAACGCCATCTCACTAGTCAAAGTGATCAGTTTCAGTTCACAATTGATCACACTGATAGGTCTAAGAGTCAAAGGGATCACACAAACAAGACTAGTGTCTGCTAATACTAACTGATAGGATTAAAAAGGGAGAGAATGATCCAACATGGGAAGCGGGATACACAGCAGACTCATAGAATGGCAGATGTCCTAAACAGCACTCTGGCCTCAGAATCAGCCCTCAAGGCATTCGGATCTGGCTGAAGAGCCCATGAGAGTATAGTAGGCATGGAAAGCCAAGACATTCTGGCAAAAAAAAAAAAAAAAAAAAAAAAAAAAAAAGAAAAAAAAACCTAAATGAAAGAGCTCTACGAGTGAGATCCCAGCAGAAAGAATGGGCCATCAAAGAAGGAGGTACCTTTCTCTGAAGAGAGGAGAGAACTTCTACTTTGACTATGAACTTGTTTGAATAAGATCGAAGTTGGCGAACTCAAAAGGCTTCCATAGCCTTGACAACTCATGACTAGAGCCTGGGGAGATTTCTGATGCCATAAACAAGAGTGTCAAATTGTTAAGTCAACAACAGGAGTCACTGTGTGCTTACTCCTTTGTGGGATCTCTGTCCTTAATGTGTTGTCCAATGTGAATTAATGCTATAACTAGTACTGAAACAGTATTTTACACTTTATGTTCTGTGTGGGTGCAAACTGATGAAATCTTTACTTAATATATACTAAGTTGATCTTCTGTATATAAAGATAATTGAAAATGAATCTTGATGTGAATGGAATGGGAGAGGGAGTGGGAGATGGGAAGGGTGCAAATGGGAGGGAAGTTATGGGGGGGGGAGCCATTATAGTCCATAAACTGTACTTTGGAAATTTATATTTACTAAATAAAAGTTAAAAAAAAAAGAATACTATACAGTAGTAAACAAACAATGAAATCTGGTCATTTGAAACAAAATGGAGGAATCTGGAAAACATCATGCTAAGCGAAATAAGCCAGTCCCACAGGGACAAATATCATCTGTTCTCCCTGATTGGTGACAGCTAACCAAGCACCAAAAAGGAAACCTGTTGAAGTGAAATGGACACTAAGAAACAGCGACTTGATCAGCCCTTGTCCTGACTGTTGATGAACAACTTAATACTTTACCCCTTTTAGTATTTTTTTGTTCTACTTAATACTACTGGTTGAACTCTTTCATTAACACACATTTATTCTTAGGTGTTTACATTTAACTGAAAATATTACCTAATTTTTCTACCAAAAAAAATGTGTAGGAGAGAAGGAAGCTTACCCTCCATGGAAACGCCCTCTTTTTTGTTCTTGCTGAATCCGGATATTCTCCAAGCGGAGTGGACTTGGGATAAAGCCGATCTCACAGCCCTCTTTCACCAGCCTGCCTATCCACCAATCGTTGTTGTATTTCTGGAATGCAGAAATGAAACTGCTATCAATAGAAATTCATTCATCTTCACATTCCATTTAGTAATTTTAGCAGACCAGAAGAACAAAACATTGTATCATAGTATATTATATACAAGCACTATATTATATATATTTTTTATTATGTAAGTGGTCTCAAAAAGCTCCTAGTAAGTGCATATTATGAAAAACTATGGGTGAGCTTCAAAACATTTTCACATCAAATACATATTATGAAAATGTCTATTTTGAAAAAAACTATGCATGGATTTCAAAATGTTTCAGCACCAAAACATCTTTGAATTCTATTTCATGAAAAAAATTTTTTTGGACAGGCAGAGTTAGACAGAGAGAGAGAGAGAGAGAGAGAGAGAGGTCTTCCTTTTCTGTTGGTTCACCCCCTAAATGGCTGCTACGGCCGGCGTGCTATGCCGATCCGAAGCCAGGAGCCAGGTGCTTCTCCTGGTCTCCTATGCGGGGGCAGGGCCCAAGGACCTGGGCCATCCTCCACTGCCTTCCCGGGCCACAGCAGAGAGCTGGAATGGAAGAGGGGCAACGGGACAGAATCCGGTGCTCCAACAAGGACTAGAACCCAGGGTGCCAGTGCCGCAGGCGGAGGATTAGCCTAGTGAGCCGTGGCGCTGGCCTCTATTTCATGAAATTTTTAAAGTACTCTGATATAGGGTTGGAACTTCAAAGACTACAACAGGGTTCTGCCAACTTTTTCTATAAAAGTCTAGGTAGTATATATTGTAGGTTTTACAGGCCACATGGGCTCTGTTCCAATTTCTTGAATCTGCTGTTCTAGTGGGAAAGGAGTCACAGACAAACAAAAATAAATGAGCACAGTTGTGCTTCCATAAGACTTTTCTTGCCAACGAAGGTAGGCCAGACTCAACCAGCAGACTAATGTCTGCCAACCCCTGGACCAGAATCAGGTCCTGACCTGTTGATTCCTTTGGCCCTTATCAGAAGCCCTAGCCAATTCTTAAGGCATAGATTTAATAGGGATAAATATTTCATCACTGTAAACAGAACTCTGGCAGGCACGATAGATCTGCTGGAGATGAAACACATTCAACGATTTGTGGTTTGTCAAAAGCTTTCAGGTAATAATTAACTATATATAGTCTACTGCTACTGGGAAAAAGTCATAATCTTTCAAATACAGGTTTTCAAATTAAGGTCTATGCTACTATTTGAAAAGAAAAACACCTACTCTATTTTTTTAAAGATTTTATTTATGTGAATGGCAGAGATACAGAGAGAGAGGGAGAGACAGAGAGAAGGGTCTTCCATCCGCTGGTTCACACTGCAAATGACCACAAACTGCTGGAGGTGGGCCAGTCCAAAGCCAGGAACTTCTTCCAGGTCTCCCACATGGATTCAGGGGCCAAAGCACTTGGGTTATCTTCTGTTGCTTTCCCAGGAACAATAGCAGGGAGCTGGGTCAAAATTGGAGCAGCCAGGACTTCAATGAGCACCCATATGGGATGCTGGTGGCTTCACCTGCTATGCCACAGTGCTGACCCCAAGACCTCTACTCTTACCAAGTCTGAGCAGAATACACACTTGGATGGAATTTTGGAAATGATAGGCAAACGTTTTGAAAATCAACAGGAACCCCAGGATTTCCATTTAAATAAAGTACCACAGGGCAGACATTTGGACGAGCAGTTAAGGTGCCTGTCCCCGTGTTGGAGTACTTGGGTTTGATTCCTGGTTCCAGTTCCTAACTCCAGCTTCCTGCAGACCTTGGGAGGCGGCAGTGATAGTTTCACCCATGTGGGAGACCTGGATTGAGTTCCCAGCTCCTGGCTTCAGCCTCAGCCTGGCCCCTGGCTGTTGTGGGCATTTGGGAAGTCAACTAGTGGATGGAAGTGCTTTCTCTCTCTCTCTCTATCTGCCTCTCAAATTAAGGGTTTTTTTTTTTAATAAAAAAATAAATTTCTATGATACGTAAATTTGGGACACAGGTCCACATAAAGGCTTCAACCAATATGGGGCGATATTCCATCAACGTGGTCAATTCAATAGGTCAGCAAAGTTGCATTTGTGAATTTGTAATTATAGATTTGCTAACTCTCAGGGCAGAAAGTAATTTAGTCCAAGTCACCTGCCTTAAGGGAAGGTTTCAGCTAGGTCATTTGTAGAAAAACAGATTCCTATAGTTTAAACTTTTCAGAGAAGATTCCACAAAATTCCCTTATTCTCAGAACTTCCTTTATTCCAAAAACTTCCTTTATTGTCTTTATCACTGTTGGGCATATCTCACTCTCTCTTTGATCATACACACACATATATATACACATTGTTTCAAAATATAACAACAATGTACAATGTGTTTTGCTTAAGCTCAGAGCAAAGTAGAACCTTATCTATCTACATGTATATATCCGTGAATGATACTGACACATTGTGAAGAGGGAACGGAAGGTTTCATCATCTCATATGGAATTCTGAGTAACAGCCTCACACTCGAAAGTAGGGATTTGGTCTCTAGTATGCACACAGCTCCTACACAAGGCATGCAAGGTATGCAGTATTAGACTGCACGGAAAGAAATGTGCGTTGACCTGACATAAAATCTGGAACAATGTAGGTCTTAGTTTTCCCCATCTTCCTGTCTTTATGTAGAATAAGAGGCCTGAAATAATAGGCTTGTTTATTTTGGAATAAAGAAAAGGCAAGGGAACCCTTTTAAAATCTTTGCTGTATAGGTCTGGAATTTAAATTTTACTGTGGCAGGGGAAAAACAGACTATGAGTCATAGTTTCCTAGGGCTTAAGTTATTTCCTGAAATCAAGTTAGTCCACCGGAACACTAACTTGTTAAATGGTACCCAAGTGACCTCAAAGGGCTTTCCAAAATGGTAATGCAACTTTCTCAAGTGGTTCAATTTAGTTCCAGGAAACAGCTAAAGCAGAAGGCGACTCAATGTGAATGAAAGTTCTTGGAGCTACTGAGGAGACAGTCGCTGTATAAATTGAAGAGCTTAATTTGCTTATCATTTTGGCTTATGGGACAAGCATAGATGTAGATTTTTCTCTGCATTTAGGCTTTTTCATTACAGAGAAAGTATTTTACCTGGTGTGTAAGAGATGGTCTTCTAGGTGATGGATGAGTGAAAAGGCTGCAACGTGAATATAGAATGGGCTTATTTGCGTTGATGCGCTGGGAGCTTGTGCCAGCTTTCTGCAAAGGTCACCTTGGTGTTGTGCCAATTCTTTGTATTTTGATTTCCCTAAAAGGATTACGACTTCTCTCTTTAAGATGTTTTCTCGTCTGGTCTATTACAATCAGAAAACATACGGCAGTGCTCCACAAGGGATTTCTAGCTCAATACTGTACTTCAAACTGCCAACTTGGAGAGCAAATCAAGGAGCGCATAAATCAAAAAGTGACCAATGGAACACATTTTGAATACTCACAGAATGCAGGAAAGCAACAAAAACAGCCAGGATGGAATGTCTGTGTGAGTGTGCCTGTGATACGCGAGAACTTCTCTCACCTTTTAAAGGGCTGCTGCTTCTTGGAAATGATGGGTGTTCGTGTAGTTGTTTCTGATGGGAATGGCATGACAGAATCAACTTAACCATTCAGATGCCAGGTCATATATCTCAAGTCGAGGGTCTTTTTCTTCTGTGCAAATGTGGACATCCTCACTTCATCCACTACCGAGAGGAGAAGCCATCAAGTTGATGCTTCCTCAGTTCCTTACAACCAAGGCTCTGAGCTGCCTGTGCCTGCACCTGTCTTTTCCCTGCATGTGACAATGGATAAGTTTCCTTTTTCTAACAAAGGTCTGTCTCTCCACTCAAGGGCTGGATTACACCCTTTCTGCCTGCTCAGAGATGTTACCCTTTACCTATCTCCCCTTTCCCACCAATCTCTCCTGCTCTCTCTTAACATCAGCATGCACAGGTGCTCCAAGGGCTTCCATATTGCAAGAGGAGCTCTTTTGACTTCCTGTCCTCCCACGATTGCTGTGCAGTCAGGGTCAACCCCCTTGAAAGAATGACCCACAGATGCCAAGTACAATTCCTGGCTTCCCTTCTTCCCTCATCCCACTTTGTTTGACTTCCATCTCCCCTATGCCACAGACCATGTGCCCAGTCACCTACATCCTATTGATTCGGACTGTAGAACGCGTAGCCTCAAAGGTAATGGTTTTCATATTGGTTCATATATTTGCCACGCAGGTGGGTTCAGTGAAGAATGTTGACCATCCTCTTTGGGCATCTTCATCTCAAATTTCACTGCATTCTTTCCTCTCGTTAAATTTTATTTCTAACCCCTTCCTCCTAGCACAGAAAATGGAAACCAACCAATGGGACTATCCACCCATGCATGCCCCACAACCCTATGGGAAAACTCTGTTGAAAACAAGGAGGGCTGGCGCCGTGGCTCAATAGGCTAATCCTCCACCTTGCGGCACCGGCACACCGGGTTCTAGTCCCAGTCGGGGCGCCGGATTCTGTCCCGGTTGCCCCTCTTCCAGGCCAGCTCTCTGCTATGGCCCGGGAGTGCAGTGGAGGATGGCCCAGGTCCTTGGGCCCTGCACCCCATGGGAGACCAGGATAAGCACCTGGCTCCTGCCATCGGAACAGCGCGATGCGCTGGCTGCAGCGCGCTGGCCGCGGCGGCCATTGGAGGGTGAATCAACGGCAAAAAGGAAGACCTTTCTCTCTGTCTCTCTCTCTCATTGTCCATTCTGCCTGTCAAAAAAAAAAAAGAAAACAAGGAGGTTCAAGGAAGGTAACGCTTTCCTTCGGCTTCAGGCTGATTCTTGTGCTTATTCTCCAAATTGTTGGTTTCCTTCTCTCCTCCAATCTCTTACTCGATTAGCTGTCCCCTTGATTCCTAATATATTTTACTGGGTTAAGCATAGAAAATGCAGTAAAATCTTTCCTATCCTAAAGAGCAAAAATGAAAATTAAATTTTAAAAACACTCCCTCAGTTTTATGCTATCTCAGCTCCATGCTACTTCCTCGGCCTAGAACCCCTTCTCCTCTTCAACCCAGAACATAAGAACACATTGTAGTTGCTCTCTGCTGGCCTCCAGACTATGTGGCTAAGGGCTTTTCAAGTACCTCCATGGGGCGGTTCACAACACCCATGGCACAGTCTCCTGGAAAGCACGTTCATAACCACATCTGCCCTTGCAATAGATCTGCTCCCCTCTCGTTTTCATAGAGGACGAGACCCTCCACCTTTCAGGCAAACCAGACAAACTGGCCTCAATTCTTCATGTTCTTCTACTTCACTTTCCCCAGCCCCTAGCCAGGTGAAATCCCTATTTCCTGTCCACTCTTCCCCTACCTCTCTCTCCAAGCTGCCCCCTCTCTGCATCTTCTCTGCTGTAACCACTGTCTTGCCCCTACAGTGCATCCACAGCCTGGGCAATGCTCCCATCAGAGCTATCATTCTAGGATACAAGTCTGATCACATCCACCCCGGACCTCAGATTCCTCTCCAAACCACGGCCTGGTGACCAAGCCCCGGTTTCTTTCCATGGCCCAAGGCGTCCCTGCCTCTCTGACCTGGCCCTTGTACCACTTGTACCACTGTCCTCCAGGCACAATGCATGGCTTGCAGCTGTTCCTTCCACTGATGTCACCCCCTACCGTAGCCCGAGTTCCCTCAGCTTTTGCCACTTTCGTAGCATTTTGCAGCTTCCTTATATCTTCCTACTCCCCATCCAGATGCCCCCTCCCGCTTTCTTTGGACACCCCCAACATCAATTCAATCTTTCTGTAATGGAACTTGCCATCCTGTGAGGAAACTGTGCATCTCTTCCACCAGACTCAGAGCTTCCTGCCCACGATCCTGCCATCGGCTCCTCCGTGGCCAGCACTAGGTCTCAGATGAGGTAGAATTTCATGACTCCCAGGTTGAGAGCAACAAACCTCCTGCTGTCACTACAAGTCCACCTTTCAAGGTTCAAGGCCTCAAGTCCTTCTTTTCTTGCTCCAATCTTCATACTTTGTTTCCCAGAGTCCTCAGTCCTTTTCTTTTCTTTTTAAAGATTTATTTGTTTATCTTAAAGGCAGAGTTACAGAGAGACAGAAAGAGAGAGAGGGAGAGAGGGAGAGAGCGTGTTTTCCTTCTGCTGTTTCACTTCCCAAATGGCCACAATGGCCACAATGGCTGGGCCAGGTCAAAGCCAGGAGCCAAGATCTTCTTCCAGGTCTCCCATATGGATTCAGGGGCCCAAGGACTTGGGCCATCTTCTGCTCCTTTCCCAGACACATTAGCAGGGAGCTGGATCAGAAGTGGAGCAGCTGGGGCTGAAACCAGCATCCACATGGGATGCCAGTGCTATAGATGGCAGCTTGACCTGCTACGCCACAGCACTAGCTCCCTCAGTCCTTTTCCTAGCTTTAACGCTTTTGGTCAATGAGGAGATATTCTAGTGTTGGTTCTAAGGTCATGGTTCACAAGACCATAGCCCGGGGTTTTTAACTACAACATCCTTTGTCCTTTCTGCCATGGCACCAAACTTGTCCCTAAATTGCATCTAGGGTTGTACAGTTGTGCAACCACACAAGGTGATTAAAAGGGGACCATGGGACCACAAATCTGCCCTAAATCCCTTCTAGGATTTCAAAGGCTGACTGTGACTCAGTGTTGTGAGTGACAGTATAAGCAAGGCTCTCAGGCCTCCAAATTTCACCGAGGACTGGGCTTTTGGCGCAGTGGGTAAGATGCTACTTGGGACACCCATATCCCACACTGACATGCCTGGGTTAGAGTCCTGGCTCCATTCGTGATTCCAGCTTCCTGCTGATGGGCCCCTTGGGAGGCAGCAAGTGATGACTCAAGTACTGGGGTTCTTGTCACTCATGTGGAAAACCCAGACTAAGTTTTGGGCTCCTGGCTTTGGCCTGGGCCAGCCTGGGCTGCTGTGGGCACTTAGGGAGGGAATCAGCAAATGCAAGATCTCTCCATTTTTCTGTATTTCAATAAAAATTAATCAACTAATTAATTAAAAATAGCTCTTGTTTAGAAAAAAAAAAATCTCAGCGAGAATGAATGGCTGCAGAAGGCCCAGGAAGTTAAATGAGGCCCTGCACCAGGTCTCCTCCATGGTTGGCTCTGCTCTGAGCTGCCTCCAGGCTCTGGACTTTTCACAGGTGAAGGTATGCACATGTCCTACATTTCCATTTACCTCTTTAATGTGGAGAAAGTCCTTGGCGTCAAAAGAGATGGCCGTGCTTGGAACAGGCACATCCTCGTCCAGGGCACCACAGTAGCTCACGTTCGTCTTCACAGCAAACGCCACAGGCTTGGACTGGGGTCAGGGCCACGGAACAAGCGGTGAGGGAGAGAAGCAGAGAGAGAAGCATTTTTCATACCGAGACATACACGGAGATGACTGACAGCACCAGGCGCTAAGAGAAATCACGTTCCAAAGAGGGATTGCCAGCGGGGTTCAGATGCCCAGATGATACAAAGAAATCTGCAGGGATGACTCGGAAGATGATTCTGTCCCATGGGTGCAGCCATTTGTCCTCTCCTGGGGCACCTTCCAATATTTAAAGAACTGTGCCCTAAAGTACTGGGGAGGATGAGCAGGGAAGCGCGGGGACAATCAGCTTTGTTCTCTAGTCTGAAGAGCCATGCTTAGTTCAAAAGGAATCCTGCCTTGGGCTACAGGAAATGTGTACTGGGCCTTTAAGAAAGGGGAAGGGGAGGGGCAGTAAGATGAGTATTTTTGAAATAACCTCAGACCTGAAGACCTATGGGATCTTATCGAGTGGCATGCTTTGTCCCACCAGAGAAAGGAAGTACTAGCCAGGGTTCAACCAGAAGGGCAGGGGCTCTTCACCCATCATTGTCTCCCTAGCTCACAAAAACTGGTTCTGAAACTCTTGTTGTATAAATTCTTCCCAGCAAAATGCCCTTGAGCTGGTACCACTGGCCAGATACGGACCAAACCAACCAGCAGCCTAAGCTGATGATGCAGAGTGACCACCATGGCCAGAAAACAGACTGGGAAAGAAAACTTAAAAAAAAAATTTGCGACACAGGAAACGCGAGCTTCTGATCCCGGCACACATTTATTTGCGCTAAGCCATGTGGGTGGGGAGCGACAGTGGAGACAGGACCAACTTAGCATCTCACTGATGCCCTTCTCAGGGCCCTGCCGAGAAACCCCGTCCACCAACAGAGCACTGATGCTGTGGGTGTCAAAGCAGAGGCAGACACCTCATCCACCCACCACCATTCTCCTCTCATCTCTCTTACAAAGATTCCATTATAAAAATAGAAAAGGGAAGGAATTCACTTTACCTGGGGTTCAATTTTCCCTCTAAAAATCAGAAAGACTGTACAAAATGCCTACAGAGTCTGCTTTGGAGGGCAAGGAGAAGAGGTTGGCCATGACCCCTGTCTTATAGCTTGCTATTGTGCACAAAATTCCATTTGACAAAAGGGGTCAGTGCTAAAAAAAAAAATGCTAGGAAGGCAGAATGGAAGAACTCCATTGACTCTTCTGGTTCTGCCACTCAACTATTCAATCTGTTCCTTGCTGCTGCTTTGGGGGCACATACTCCTAGGGGGCCACTCCCTGTGCAATATCTGAAGGTCTCTTTCAACAAAGGCTTTATTACTCATCTTTCCTGCACAGCTCAAAGCCAACAGGGAGAGCCAGAGAGCAAGAGCACACCTGTGGCCCATGATATAGGTGAGGGAATGGGCAAGAAAAGCTGAGAACAGGTGGGACCCGCGGGTGCCTGAGGAGGCTCTGTGCCGGCACTGGGCATTACAAGCTTCAACCACACAAGTAAGTAAACACAAAAAGGTAAAGGTTCTCGGGAAATAAGCCCCCGAGGGTGGCACTGAACTCTCCTAGGGGTGAATGGATCAGAGAGCCCTGTGATCTGGAGCTAAGTTAGGATGACCATAAAGGATTACTCCAGAGACCTGTGCAGGGCAGTGACACGCCACGTCTGACCACGGAGGGGGAGACAGTCACCTTTGCCCTCTCCAGCTGGATAGCTGCTTGCTGTTCTCTCTCCTGCCGAATCGCTTCCCTGTCCTCTTCCAAAGAGACATCGGAGTCGGACGGCCTGCTTGTGTAGGAATCTGCTGAACCCTGGAAGGAAGACAGAACGGGTGACGTGAGCTGATGTGCAGCTTCTCAAATTGGCTCATCCACAACAGTATCCTAGGGCGAGTTCCTTCCAATTGCACGGCAGTTGATACACATACTCCGTGCTTGCTGCAGATAAAAGTTACGATGGCAGAATATAGTTAAGCACCTGAGTTATTCAGAAGGTAGGAAGGTTGTGAAGGAAAGTACTGTGACTAGATTAAGTGCTAAGTAGAGTGCTATGAAAACGATGTGATACTCAGCCCTGATCCTCTTTTGTGCTATCTCTATAGCAAGCCCATATTCATTTGTGGAACTGAAGTTTTCTTCCGTTCTCTCTTAGTGCATGCGTAATATAGCTAAAGGAAAATAAGACTCAATCAATTACAAAAGCTAGATTTTGCATCCTGGATTACAGGTCTTTTACTTGTCCAAGATTTCAACATGGTAAAGCAGCAGTCTACATGGGTGCAACGATTTTCCAGTTTTAATGTCAACACCCTTCTACACTTGTACTATTAAACCTTCAATCACTGGACTTTAATGGCCCATACTGGTCAATGTGGACACTGAGCAGAAAAACAATTTAGAGGATGCAAACAGAGATGTCCTTCATTGAAGCCCACACCTAGAAGGGCTATCTGAACAATACTGGAATCCAGCTGGATGTGAGGTAGCCAGTGTCATCTGGTGCTCTCACCATGCCAGAGCGGCTAGTTAATGGCTCCCTGCCAATACTAAAAAACAAAAAAACAAACAACAAGAACAAAATCAACCTGGAGGTTTATCTTCTGGCTACTAAAGGAACACTATCTTTCAATTTCCTTAAGCTAGCCTTAGAAGTTGACATTTATTTGCATAGACAATGACATTTATACAGCAGTGGTGATGGTAGACCTGGTGTATTTTATATGTTTAAAAAATCATGCAGATTTTCTTTTATTTATTTGGAAGTCAGAGTTACACAGAGAGAGGAGAGGCAGAGAAGGAGAGAGAAGGTCTTCCATTCACTGGCCCACCTCCCAGTTGGCTGCAATGGCTGGAGCTGCGCCGATCTGAAGCCAGGAGCCAAGAGCCTCTTCTGGGTCCCCCATATGGGTACAGGGGCCCAAGCACTTGGGCCATTCTCCACTGCTTTCCCAGGCCATAGCAGAGAGCTGGACTGGAAGTGGAGCAGCTGGGACTCGAACCGGCGCCCACATGGGATGCTGGCACTGCAGGCGGCGGCTTTACCCACTACTCCACAGCGACAGCCCCAATCACGCATATTAAAAAAAAAATGCAGACTCATCCATATAGCTTAGAATCTACTATCCATGGCAAAAGAGAACTTTAAGAAGTGGCTGACTGTTGAAACTGCCCCTATGAGAGCTTTTCTACACTTAGAAATGTTTACTCGTGAATTTGGCGCCTGTAAGGTCAGCTTTGTCTCTCAATAGAGGGTATCGACTAGCTAGGGCAGTCTTTTCCAGCACAGATTTTCCTGGCAGTTTAGAAAAACAACTTCTGGTTAAAGGATTTAACAGAGTATCTAGTTGAGGCCTGGTTTTAAATTTTGCCTCTGCAACACAGAAAACTTATGTGAGTTACTGGACCACTCTGAGAGAATCCCTTCATCTGTAATGAGGGACACTGCCTACTTGGTGGGATTCGACGGAATAAGATGAAATGAGCAGCTACAATCTAGTGGATGATTGCTATCGCACAGGCACAGGGCCTGATGCCTGGCACACCTCATCTCACTGAATCTTCTCAGCAGAAGCTGAGATTCAAACTTGGGTGGTTCAGCCTTGAGCTGGGAGGCTCAAACCCTACACTGTGGCACACTTGATATTAGAATACTCTGGTACCTGGCACACAGTAGGCACACAATATACCATCTTTCTTATCTTCATTTCCTAGAGCTGATATTTCTACATTGATTATATAAAAGAACTGAGATTCTAATCATTTTCAACTCACTTACATTTGCATAGTAGCTCATCTTGAAGTACAGTCATATTTCTTACTGTATGGCCTGTATGGAAAGCATACTAGAAATCTGATAACTGCAATGGTTCTAAATCCTTTTATTTTATGTAGTGCTTTTGAAAATGTCCTTTAAAAAGTGCATTTGTTAACCAAACTCCTCTGTGCAAATTTGCAGGGGTAAGAAACAGGTAATGCTGGGTCTACAAAACAGATAATATAGGGTAACTTTTCTTCTTCTTCTTTTTTTTAAGATTTTTTTATTTGAAAGAGCTACAGGGAGAAAGGGAGAGACAGAGACAGGTCGTTCATCGTTGGTTCACTCCCCAGAGGGCCACAATGACCAGGGCTGGGCCAGGTCAAAGCAAGGAGCTTCTTCTGGGTTTCTCCCATGGGTACAGGGGCCCAAACACTTGTGCAATCTTCCACCGCTTTTCCCATGCTATTAGCAGGGAGCTGGATCAGAAGTGGAGCAACTGGGCCCCGAACTAGCACCCATATGGGATGCTGGCAGCAGCTGAACCAGCTATGCCACAGCGCCAGCCCCGTAACTCTTATTATAGATGCATCCATTGAAATCCTTTAACGTACAGTGCTTTTGGAACATAGCTTTTGTCTGAAGCTAGGGCTACCCGTATAACATCCAGAGTAAGGGAGAAAGAAAACAATATTTCCGAAATATCTGTGACAACCGTTTGGAGTTAGTCCTCGGCATTGCTTTGCTGGAAGTGTGACTGTGTGATGGGTCACTTGGACCGGTTGCCTTGAGGGCGTCTGGAGTACAAGGTGAGTGTGGTGTGGAAGTTCTGAAAGCAGCCTTGTTTAGGGAACCCGTGCTTGAGAAGACCACTGGCTGCAGTTCCCAGGAAGGCAGGCTGCCCGTGGGAGCCGTGAGTCACCCAGCCGGAGACACAATCCACTCCTGCTACCAGGAGATGGCTAATTTCCTGAAACTACCTTAATGACTTTCTGACTCTTGGCATTCAATCATCTCTGGACACACAAGAAGTGACTCAAGGGCTCCTGCAAATGAACTTTATTTTGAAATGAAAATCAGATTGTAAGAATCCCAAAATTACTTAGTAAGCTCTACTGCTGCCAAATACATGGAAGCAGACGTTTCTATATTTCCCTATTTCTAAGAACACTGGTAGAGGGGAAAATAGAGCACTGTGATGCCCATTTTCACAGTCAGTGTTATGTCACCACAACCTTCACTCTGCTCTTTATTCCTTCTACGTTATCCACACTTCTTTGAACATGAAAACTCTTGTGACTGCCTCTCCAAGCCCTAGGGTCAGCAGAGGTCCTAGGTCAAGGGCCCAAATTTAGCCCTTGGATATGTTCTGCCAGCCTGGTACTGACTTGGTGTCTTGTTTTTCTTTATCTTTGCTTTGCTTTGTTTTAACTAACCAAAACAGAGTTTAGACACATCCCGGAAGGAAGCAAGCAAGAGGTAAAGAAAAGGATCTAGGTTTTCTGCAAAGGCAGAGGGAAGCCAGTCAGATGGAGGCCAGGAGGGGATCACAGGGCGGCTGGAGGAAGGATTTGGGAAAGGCAGGGGCCAGGTAAGACAGGTGGCGGAGGGGATTACCCAGAGGTCTGGCTGAACACCTGATGATCAAGAAGAGAAACACGTCAAGAAGGAAGTGATATTAGGGTGTTAATAGGACAGACTGAGGGTATGAAGCCTGCTAGCCCTGGCCCGAGCTGGGAACTGCTCCCCTTCCAGAATTCCATTTCAGAAACTGAGTCAGTCAGCAGTGACCAACCCAATCAATTACGTAACTGAGAACTGGACTGTTACCCCACGTGCAGGGGCGTGGCAGAGCCTCATTGCTTGAATTTTTTTTTTTTTTTAAGTTTTACTCATTGATTCATTCATGTATTCATTTGCAAGGCAGAATGACAGAGAGACAAGAGACACACAGAGAGAAATCTTTCATCCACTGGGCCCCTCCCCAAATGCTCACAATAGCCAGGAGTGGGCCAGACTGACTCAGGAGCAAGGAGCTCCATCTGGGTCTCCCATGTTAATGGACCATCTTCTGTTGCCTCCCAGTTGCATTAACAGGGAGCTGGATTACGATCGGAGAGGGCGCTCAGTTCCAGGCACTCTGATGTGGGATTCAGGTGTTCCCAAGCGGCAGCTTAACTTGCTGCACCACAGCACCATCCCTCCACCAACAGTCCTTAAGCAGACACCATTGGAAGTCACAATGAACTAACTAAACTAAATACAGAGTTGGAGTCTCTAATGAGCATAAATGCAGGTACTTAAAAAAAAATGGAAAATGGAATTAAAACATAAGTTTACGTGGTGCAAAAAATTTTTGAAATCCATGCACAGCTTTTTCATAATACACATTTTCCATATATTATAAAGAAAAAAATTTCTGCGCCAAAGTAAACTCACACTTTCAACTCATTTTTATTTTTAAATTTTTAACTATTTTTAATAGGTTTCATATAATTCATAGATCAATTCCATTTTTCTATGATCTTTTTGAAGTTTCTCAGATAAAGCACTTTTAAAAGTCATGAAAGAATGCATAATAGTTAAGATCCAAAGGAAGAGGCTGGCACCACGGCTCACTTGGCTAATCCTCTGCCTGTGGCGCCGGCACCCCGGGTTCTAGTCCTGGTTGGGGCACTGGATTCTGTTCCGGTTGCTCCTCTTCCAGTCCAGCTCTCTGCTGTGGCCCAGGAAGGCAGTGGAGGATGGCCCAAGTGCTTGGGCCCTGCCCCCGCATGGGAGACCAGGAGAAGCACCTGGCTCTTGGCTTCGGATCGGCACAGCGTGCCGGCCACAGTGCGCCGGCTGTAGCAGCCATTTAGGGGGTGAACCAACAGAAGGAAGACCTTTCTCTCTGTTTCTCTCTCACTGTCTAACTCTGCCTGTCAAAAAAAAAAAAAAAAAAATCCAAAGGAAGAAACAGATATCATTGCATTAACATAAGGTCCAGACTAGTTTTCTCCTTTGTGTTCGACACTGAAAAGAGATTCCAGCTTCACACCTTTCATGAACCTTACAGGCACAATGCAAAATCTGACAGAAACACCAGAAAATCAGTTTCCTGTTGCCTCCTGGGAGAAGGAAAATGCTAGCAAGTCAAACAATGGAAGAATTTCTTCTCATTCACCGAGAGGGTACATGACGATGGCAAGTTTGCAGCCGTGGGTTTTGGGAACAGAGTAACTGTCACCACTTCCTGTTGCCTGTGGCTCTCAGGCAAGTTATTTCAACCTTCTGAGTCCCAATTTCCTTCCTTAAAAAGATAAGGATATCACTACACACCCTGTAGAGTTTCCTGGTGTTTGATTTGAGATGTAATATAATGCCTTTTACCACCATGGAGAAATTCAGGAAATACCTGCAATTAATCTCTGACTCACTAAAGGTCTGGCAGTTTTTTAACATTGGAATTTTGGCTATCCTGGAGATTTAGAATTTATACCTTATTTTTCTTTTTAAACAGTTTCATCAACATGTAATTTACATGCCATAAAATTCACATATTTGAAGTGTACATTTAAATGATTTTCAATAAATTCATAGAACAATTTGCACCACAATCTAATACTGGAATATTTTCAGCATGACAATAGAAATGTCATGCCTACTGGCAGTCACTCCTCATCCTCACCTCTGTGAGGGTACTTTAAGAAGTTCATAGGTACACATTACCAGGAAGCTGGAATCAGGAGCAGAGCCCAGGCTCAAACTCACTCCAACACTCCAACATGGCATATAGGCTTCCCAAGTGATGTCTTAACAGCCAGGCCTGTCTTGTCCATTAACTTCTTGAAGTACTCTCATGGACCCAGGAATCTGCCTACTTAGCTTATCATTTTTGAAATTTATTTTTATTTATTTGAAAGGCAAACACACACACACACAATCTTTCATCTGCTAGTTCACTTTCCATATATTCTCATTATCTGGGGCTGGAATAGACCAAGCCAGGAGCCTGGAATTCCATCCAGGTATCCCACATGGGTAGCAGGTATCCAAGTAGTTGAGGTATCACCCGCTGCCTCCCAGGGTATTCTTCAACTGGAAGTTGGAATAAGAAGTGGGACTTGAACCCAGGCCCTCTGGGATGGGATGCAGGCATCCAAAGAGGCAGCTTAATCACTGTGCCAAATACCTGCCCCTATCTTGTCCTTTTGAAACTGAAATAAGCTTTCATTTCTTATGAGAACTTTAGTATTACATATATTATTAATTTATGGCCATGAGACCTTTTCTTGGGTCTTCAAATATTTGACTTTACTGTTCAAACTATTGGGGTTCATAATCCAACAATGCTGGATCTCTCACCACCTAGCTTAGCTATCAATTCACTGAGCACCAACCATTGGTTACGTACTATAGTGGCCACTATGTAAGAAGAGAATTGCTAAACTTTCCTGAGATATTTTCCTTTTCTGCAACATGAGAATGAAACCCTTCTGTGGGGTTATTTTGAGGAATGAATATCCTCACATATTAAAACATAGTACACAAGCATAATGCTGGTATATATTTAACCAGGACTGTCCAATGGGACTTTCTACAGTAATGGCAATCCTTTGTATGGATGCTGTCCAATAATGTAGCCATGAGACACATGTGATTATTGAGTACTTGAAATGTGTGTCGAGACAAGCCAAGATACCAGTTTATAATTTAATTTTTAAAATCTTAAAAATTGATTTCCTTTTAATTAAACTTAAATTTCCAACCATAATAGAGTACCCAAAATTTAGTTTATAGGAATGAAATGGACAATTTGAGATGTGATGACTTTGAACAGCGCTTGTCTCAACTGTTGAGGAACAGTGTTGTTTTTTTTTTTTCTTCATACTATTTGTTGAATTCTTTACTTAGTGTAGGGTTAATCTTATCAGTATAAAGTAAACCGAAAATAGATCTTTGTAAAAAGTAAGAATGGGAATAGGAGAGGGAGGAAGAAGAAGAGTGGGAGTGCAGG
This sequence comes from Lepus europaeus, assembly GCF_033115175.1. Taxonomy (NCBI): domain Eukaryota; kingdom Metazoa; phylum Chordata; class Mammalia; order Lagomorpha; family Leporidae; genus Lepus; species Lepus europaeus. The sequence goes on from NC_084827.1 coordinate 94,034,515, forward strand.
CAAGAGAGGGTAGGGTGGGAAGAATCACTATGTTCCTAAATTTTATATAAGAAATGCATGAAGTTTATATACTCAAATAAAATTAAAATATAAAGATTTAAAAAGCCCACCCATATCTAGCAGTTACCAAACTGAACTCCACAGAAGACACTCAAATATTTTAAGTTTCCCTTCCAGATGAAACAAGTAAATGTTAACCTTGGTATCAATTTGGCATTTAAAAATGTTGCACTAGGCCGGTGCCGTGGCTCAATAGGCTAATCCTCCACCTTGCGGCGCCGGCACACTGGGTTCTAGTCCCGGTCGGGGCACTGGATTCTGTCCCGGTTGCCCCTCTTCCAGGCCAGCTCTCTGCTGTGGCCCGGGAGTGCAGTGGAGGATGGCCCAAGTCCTTGGGCCCTGCACCCGCATGGGAGACCAGGAGAAGCACCTGGCTCCTGGCTTCGGATCAGCGCAATGCGCCGGCCAGAGCACGCCAGCCGCAGCGGCCATTGGAGGGAGAAAGGAAGACCTTTCTCTCTGTCTCTCTCTCTCACTGTCCACTCTGCCTGTCAAAAATTAAAAAAAAAAAAAAAAAAAGTTGCATTAAGTGGATTAAGTGCTAGTAGAATGTCCCCAATGTAGTTATGAATCCATTTCTCTCCACTGAGCTTGCAAAGACTCAATGATGCCCTTTTCCATTATGCAGAAGGAACACAGCCTGTTCTTAGTGACTCTCCCAGACTTCCCAGTGTAGATGGGTGAATGGCACACTCATAGGCTGTCCTTAGGCATAAAGGTCCCTTAGGCAACCTTCACCTTTACAGGCTAATCTTGCAGGTGCTCTTTCCTCTCCTTCTCCCCTTCACCAAGCACGTTCAGAGCAAAGGCTGTCCCAGGTGGTGTATCCAAGGACACAGGTTTGTGCTGCCCCTGGCATGGCAGGATCTCAATTTTCAGGTTTGTTGAAGGAAAAACACATTCATACCCATCAGAATCTATCAATTCTTTGGTCTATGATTTTAAGTTTTTCTTGAGTGGTTGGTCAGTTGACCAAGGCTATCCTGAATTGTTACAATGTTAATTATTGGCAACTCTACCCTCATAATATGAGATTTTTGTCAAAATTGTGGTTTTCAGGCTTTAATCCAGAGCGTTGGGTAATGTGTAACTTCACAGAAAGAGGAGCTCTTGAAATCATATCTCAGAGATGACAAATTTCTCTAAGAAAACTTGGATGGTTTCTAGTAAATAGAAGGTCTTCAAAAATGTTGATGGAAAGAATAAGTCCAGCGCTGCTTAACAACCACAGCTGCCCACTCCAATTGGACAGAAGACCCTAAGTTCAAATCCAGCCACTAATTTGCCTAAGAGTCCTTTATAGGCTTCAAAGAGAAGTCAAGGGCAGCAAAGATGCCCGTTCATATAAGGTCATAAACGGAAGGTGAGAGAATGAAGGCGAGACATCAGCTTACAAACTTCAGTGTCACGCCAACCCTACGGAACAGGTCGTGACTACCCTCATTGTACAGACTGGGTGACTGAGGCTCTGAACTTGCAGTAAGGACACCCCCTTGAGAGGCCCCTATGTGGGGAGCCACGGTGTGGGTAGAATCTTTTTGTTTAAATGTCCCACAAAATGTAATGCAAACATTACATTAAAACATCAACGGTTTTTAGTTGCCTTCAGTAAACAAAACATTCAGCAGTATTTGCTTAATTAGCATGTGACAAAAATCTAATTGAAAGTGAGAAATAGATAAAGAAATGCCGATCTAGCATCATACAAAGGTCACTGCAGGTGGCTTTTCAAAAGACATGGTTATCAGTTTTGAGTTTCAACAGTATGTCTGGACTACTAAGGTTTTCATTTGCAGATTTCTCCAGTCTTCTACTTTAACAATAGGGTTTTGGGTCAGCATTTTAGTTGTTGTAGGTGCTTCTAGAAATTCCTTATGGCTTTTCTTTGTCTCTCTCTTTTTTTTTAAGTTTGTTTTTTTTTTTTTAATTTTATTTTTATTTATTTTTTTAAATTTTTTTTTTTTTTGACAGGCAGAGTGGATAGTGAGAGAGACAGAGAGAAAGGTCTTCCTTTGCCTTTGGTTCACCCTCCAATGGCCACCAAGACCGGCGCACCGCGCTGATCCGATGGCAGGAGCCAGGTGCTTACCCTGGTATCCCATGGGGTGCAGAGCCCAAGCACTTGGGCCATCCTCCACCGCACTCCCTGGCCACAGCAGAGAGCTGGCCTGGAAGAGGGGCAACCGGGACAGAATCCGGTGCCCCGACCGGGACTAGAACCCGATGTGCCGGCACTGCAAGGTGGAGGATTAGCCTAGTGAGCCGCGGCGCCGGCCTTCTTTGTCTCTTAAGTGACAACTTCTCTAATCATGTTCCCACTATTTATTTATAGATTTCTTATTGTTAAATTATGATTATATATAAATATATATTATAGTTAAAAGTACAGGCTTAGTCTGTGTTATCTCACAAATGGAGTACAATTTAAGAGGTCTTATTATAACTGCTTTCTATATAATGTAATATACATTTAGAAAAGTTTGCCAATCATACCCTTCTCATGTATTGCCTTGGTTGTCGATTGCCGTAACTGGTCTGATTTCAGACAGGTCTTTCTTTCAATTGATAATCTGAGGATACTGTTTAATGGAGACAACAACATGAGGATTTTAATGGACCTCACAAGTAACATGGAGCAAAGTGACAAGAAGACCCCGACAGAGACGGAAGAACAACCCATACCTGCCCTTACAATTTGCACTTTGGGAAAGAAGATGAGCTGTGGGCTACAAGCAGATTTGCAAGCTAAATCAACAGTGATGGTGGCAGCAGGAGGGTAGATTCATTTTATATTGGGTTCAACCATATGAAACTACAAATACTAAATTTTGTCATTTCACATGGTTTAGCCTAATACATTGGGGGAAGAACAGAAAACAAAAATTACTTTCTACAGATGTTACCCGGAAAAACTGCTTTGACGATCAGTACATTGTGTTGTACATATATACATGAGCTGCAACATCAGTTAAGCACAAGCAGTCGAAAATCATTGAAAATAGCCACGATCATGTTTGCGACCAACAGGAACTTTATCCAGTGGCAGGAACGGTGAAGTTGCGGAGCTGACGCTCCACCTGGGAAAGGGAAAGTGATCATTTACCAGGTAAGGGTGGCCTCCAGTGACCCAGCTTTACTTATTGCTTACAGGCCACAGAATAACATTCTGGGACATTGAGCAGCCACTTCAGGAGCCAGCCCTGCCTGGTCAGAACTTAGTGTGAGCTTCTGACCAATTCATGTGACACAGGTGAGTGACCAGGCAGCTCCACCTGGCTGATGCCAGCCTTGGCACCTGGAAGCATTAGCCACCAGCACAAGGTCTTCATTCAAAGGTGGCGGCTCATGCTGCACTAACCTAATTTCAGCAGAGATGTGAAAAAGGAAACACCAGTATTTGCTTGGGAAAACCAGAACGTGCAGCTGGGAGAAGCCGTGCTGCATACGGGTGAGGACACTATCACTTCTTGCACAGGTGGACTTCTATGACCCTTCTGGTAAAGTGGCTGACAAAGGCTTCGTTCTCACATTTCCCTCGGAAAGGTTTACAAAGCAGCCTCCTCCAACCCCCTCCTCGCCACTACGTTAACATGATGGTCTATTTCTTGAAAGTCAGATGAAAGCTAGAGCAATACATACATGTTTTCCTTAAAAGGGACCTCAGGCAATCTCTTGGGTATGTGAGAAATAACAGTAATAAAAAGATTTTTCCCCTTCTCAGGGACAAAGGCAGAAATAATAGCACTTGCTTTAGAAGAAAAGGACTTGAACCTAGCCTGTGTCATTTCTATAGCCTCAGGAACTGTTGGATGGAAAGTTAACCTTAAGTAGTTCTTTGGAATGATTTTTGTTTTCATTTACGTTTCTCATAAAGGGAATGCCTACGTACAGGTAACAGAATCCAGGGACATCATCAAGAACAAAAATGCACTCCCAGAGGTGGCTGAAGACAATGGAAACCAAAGAAAACCAAATACTTCAATTCAAGAATGGATCATGTCTCACCCCTTTTTGTAGTCCTTAGAGTTCTCAGCACAAAGCTTTGCATATCATCATGGGTGCTCAAAACTATTTGTTGAATATAAGAGTAATGAAGGTAGGAGTTTGGCACAGTGATTAAGATGCTACTTGGGACACCCAAGAGTCCCAGCTCTGCTCCCAGTTCCAGCTTCTTGCTGATGTGCACTCTGGGAGGTAAGAGTTGATGGCTCAAATACTTGAGTTTTTGCCATCCACATGAGAGACCGGGATTGAATTCTGGGCTCCTGGATTCATCCTGAGCTAGCCCTGGCTATTGTGGGCATCTAGGGAGTATGTCAGTGGATGGAAGATTCTCTCTCTGCTTTTTAATAAATAAAAATAAATTAAAATTATAAAATAGAGTCAGTGATATGGCCTCAGCTGGAGGAATAGAACAATACACAGAATTCTCAGTACTGCTCAGACTTCACCCAAAGGTCATGCATACTTCCTGCCTCAGGGCTTTGGAAAGGTCAGTGGAAAATAACCCTGGTTTTAAGTTTGCAAAATAATAAGTTGACTGAAAAAACTGATATTAAGAAATTGCTCAAAAAATTAAAGAATAAGGAATATATTAAAATATATTATAAAACTACATAAAGATATTAGTGGCATAAGTCAGTGAAATAAAGTTTATAAACCAATCCCTAAAATGGGAGACTAAATATATTAGAAGCATTTCAAGTCAATAGGAAAAGGGTGATTACTTAATAAACAGTTTTGAGAAATTTATCTAACCAACTGGAAAAAATAAAGATAGATTCTTGTTTCATTCTTTTTATAAAACATATATTGCAGATGAGATTAAAAGGCAAAAATCATGTAGAGGATACTCCAAGACATTTTTGACAAAATGGAATTTAAAAAGTTGATTTTGGTGCAAAAGATTTCTAAAGTCTATGCATAGTTTTTTTTTAAGGAAACTCGTTTTCCAAGAATTTTCGAAGACTCATCACTTATATCTACATCATATTTGTGAAGCCTGTAGGTCTTAAAAACTAGATGATGTAGGGGCAGGCACTTGGCCTACAGATTAGCCTGCGTCCTATATAGGAGTGCCTGGTTTAAGTTCTGGCTCTGTCCTGGACCTAGCTTCCTGCTAATGTGCAGCCTGGGAGGCAGCAGGTGACAGCAATGTAGTTAGGTCCCTGCCTCTCACATGAAAGACCTGATGGAGTGCCCAGCTCCTGGCTCTGGCCTGGCAGACCTCAGCTATTGCAGATATTCGATGAGTAAACCAAATCTCTCTCTCTCTTCTCTCTCTCTCTCTCTCTCTCTCTCTCTCTCCTTAACAAAACACTAAATGCAACAACATTAAATTTAGGTACAAATGTTATTTGTGAATTATTAGGTACTGCCTGGTTTGGGAGTATTTGAGGCCACGCACAAGCTGCCTTGGCAGCAAAAGCTGACCATTGTGTAAGTGACATACCCACCCTCAGTTTCCTTCCTAGAAGGGTCCCTGTAGCATCTTCACATCACAGGACATGGACTGGAAACTGCATTTTCCCTTACAGCACTGCGATCCTCCTTGTGCCTTGGGCCCTGTGCTGTGACCACATGATGCCTGTCTCCAGCTCTTGTCAGCATGGGCCATCCCCACTTGGAGTCTACAGTGGCTCTTCCCTGGGGAGGTGCCCTTCCTCCCCAATTGCTTTAGAAGTGGGAGGAGATGAGAACAAGGCGTACTTGTTTGATTCCTGTCTGCTAACTCTGTTTTCTGTGTTCGAGCTCATTATGTTAGAGGAGAAGAACTAATTCTTCGTTCAATCTTTGGAAGTAGGAAGTGAGGATCGGACACGATTCAAATGGTGCTGTACAGGCATCACCCAATTCAGTCACCATGAACACTTAATAGGTAGAGTTCATTATCTGTGTGGAAGTCAACAAGGCTTAGAGACACTAAGTAAGGTGCCCAAGGTCATGTTGTTGGTCAAGTGAGGTGGTCTGGGCTTGGCTGACCCTCCAGCCTTGCCAATTAGCTAATAACCATGCCTGGCAGAGGTGCAGGTAGGCCACTGCTAAACGAGCAGGTTTCTGAGGCTGAAAGCAGAGAAGAGAATTAATCCCACTTCCTCAGCATTTAGACTGAACCAACAATGACTGGACGTGCTACGTGCTCTCCAGCACATTCCTGTGATTTCTCTCCAAAGCTCTCTGGAGGCCTTAGAGAGAGAAGTCAAGCCACCTGCCCAAAGTCACCCAGCCATCAGCTGGTGATCCTCAAACTCACTTTTCAGCTAACAGCCTCTCTTGCCTGATTTCTGAAATTCCTCTGAGGTCTGCTGTTAACAGTGTCTTCCCAGCACCACGAACTAGGTCTTCAAGTGCTCAGTGATGGAGCGTGCTTTGGGATGGACAGCAAGACACATACCATGAAGGCTGACCAAGGACGTGGCCGTCACAGCTACCTTCAGGCCTGTCTACGAGCACATTAATATGTTCTAAGTGGTCAGAGAGAGAAAATCTGTTCATTTTTTTTAAAAAAGCTTTTCTGGTCCAAACCAAAGAAACAAACAAACACAGCAAAGAGATGACAATATTGGTTTCAAATGACTCTGGGAGAGATACTATGATTTAATTTACTCAAATTATCTTTGTGCTTCATTAGGAAATATTAACTGGGGGTGGAGTTATTTTTTATATTCATTTTTTATTTTAATTTTTAATTAGGTTTTAACAGATTCAATGTGATTTGTAGATACAATTCTAAGAACAAGATGATATTCCCTCCTTCCCTCCCCCTTTCTTCCTCCCAACCTCCTTCCCTCTCTCTTTTTTTTTTAGGTTTTGAGATAACATATTTTAAATTTACATCAGGGTAAAAAGGCTTAAAGTTCACCAAGTAAGAAGGTTAACAAGTAAAGCAAAAAGACCCTAGTTTAGTGGAAATATAGACACTGGCCATAAGCAATAATTGAATAGAAAAACGACCATTTTGCCCAAATTACAGAGTTTGGATTTTAGCCATTCTGACAGAGGTGAGATGATATCTCATTGTGGCTTTGGTTTGCATTTCCCTGATGGCTAGTGATGCTGAGCAATTTTTGTATATATTTGTTGGCCATTTATATTTCTTCTGTTGAGGACTGTCTATTGAAGTCATTTGCCCATTTCTCAACTGGATTGGTTATTTTTTGTTGTTGAGCTTTTTAAGTTGCTAATATAGTTGGGATATTAATTCTTTGTCAGGTGGATTGCAAATATTTTTTTCCATTCTGTTGGATATCTCTTACACTACCGATCCTTTCCTTTGCTATGCAAAAGCTTCTGAGTTTGATATAGGCCCATTTGTTTAGTTTTGCTTTTGCTGCCTGTGCTTTGAGGGTCTTGTCCAAGTAGTCATCCCCCATTCCAGTGTCTTGCAGTGTTTCCCCTACTTTTTCTTCCAGCAACTTCATAGTCTCAGGTCTTAAGTTTAGGTCTTTGGGGCCGGTGCTGTGGCATAGCAGCTAAAGCCACTGCCTGCAGTGCCGGCACTCCATATGGGCACCCGTTCAGCTCCCAGCTGTCCCACTTCCAATCCAGCTCTCTGCTATGTTCTGGGAAAACAGCAGAAGAAGGCCCAAGTCATTGAGCCCCTGCACCCATGTGGGAGACCCAGAAGAATTTCCTGGTTCCTGGCTTTGGATTGGTACAGCTCTGGCCATTGTGGCTATCTGGGAAGTGAGCCAGTGGATGAAGGACCCCTCTCTCTCTCTGCCTCTGCCTCTCTCTAACTTTGCCTTTCAAATAAATAAATCTTTAATAAAAAATAAAACAAGAATTTAGTAGAGTTCCATCCTACTCAATATTTTGGAATAGTTTGAAGAATATTGGAGTTACTTCCTGTTTGAGTGTTTTATAGAATTCAACAGTAAAGTCATCAGGTCCTGGACTTTTTGTTGATGGAAGACTTTTGATGACTGTTTCAATCTCATTGCTTGTCATGGGTCTGTTTAGATGGTATATATCTTCTTGATTTAATCTTGGTAGATTATATGAATCCAGGAATTTATCCATTTCTTTGAGGTTTTCCAATTTATTAGCAAATAGATCTTCATAGTAGTTTCTTTTGATCCTTTGTATTTCAATGGTGTCAGTTGTAATGTCTCCTTTTTCATCTCTAATTTATTTGTTTTTTCTTTCTCTTTTTTCCTTATTGCTCTGGCTAGAGGTTTATCTATTATTATTTTTCAGAAAGCTAACTCTTGGTTTTACTGATTTTTTGTATTTTTTTTTTTTTTTAGTTTCAATTTCACTGATTTCTGTTCTCCCTACCAGCTGATTTGGGGCTTGGGCTTGGTTTGTTCTTGTTTTCTAAGTCTTTAAGATGCATCAATAGATCTTTAATTTGAGACATTTCTATTCCTTCTTGACACTGAATTTGCTATATTCCACATGTTGTGTTTTCACTTACATGTATTTCAAGAAAGTTTTTGATTTCCTTTTTAACTTCTTCAATGACCCATTGATCATTCAGTATCATGTTATTTAATTTCCAAGTGTTTATGAGTAGTCTATTATTCTTCTGTTGTTGATCTCTACTTTTATTTCTTTATAGTCTGAGAAGATACATAGTATGATTTTAATCTTTTTAAGTTTGTTGAGACTTCATTTGTGGTCTATCCACATATCTAATATGTGGTGTATCCTAGAAAATGTTCCATGTTCTGAGAAGAATGTGTATTCTGCAGCTGTTGGGTGAAATGTCCTGTAATGTCTGTCAGGTCCATTTGTTCGATAGTATGTTTGAACTCTGATATATCTTTATTGATTTTTTTGTCTGGATGATCTGTCTGTTGATGAGAGTGGGGCGTTGAAGTCACCCACTCTATTGTATTGGAGTCCATCTCTCCCTTTAGGTCTAATAGTATTTTCTGTCTGTATCTGGGTGGACTTATGTTGGGTGCATATATATTTATGATTGGTATGTCTTCTTGTTGATTTTAACATTGTATAAACTATAATGTCCTTCTTGACATGAACTACTTAGGCTATGGAAGCCTTTTGAGTCCACAAACTCCATCAGTATTTGGACAAGGCCATAGCAATGTAGAAGCTCTCTCCTCCCTTTAGAAAAAGTACATCCTTCTTTGATGGCCACTTTTTTTGCTGGGGTGAAAACAAAATTTAGGGATTGTTTTGGCTTTATTTCTCCATATTTCTCCTGGCAATAGAGCTGTGTTTCTCAGGAGGCCTCTCCTCTTCTAGAATGACCAGAAGATGAGATGGTCAATTGAGTTTCTTCATCAGTGAGCAGCGCTGAGTCAGACTGCTGTCCCCTGCACGTGTGGTTCATGCTCCGGAACCCTCCCACTCTGAGCTGTGTGGCAGCTCAGAATGAGTTCTTCTCACCAACTGGGACTGATGGGGGCTGCCTCTTGCCTTCATGACTACAGTGCTCCCTTCCAGATGGCCAGGGCTAGGGTAAGCCAGCAAACATGGAGGAGCACTGGCATGTCCTCTGCTAGCCCACCAACACGCTGGAACTCAAGGTCAGCACCCCTTACAAAACAAGTTAATCCACCCCAAACTTTCAGAACCCTCAACAATTTGAAGAATCCCTGAAAGACACAAAACACCACTTTCCCTTCCCAAAGCTGTACACGAGCTCTGTGGTCACAGGATGCCTCTCTGTCACTTCAATTAGGGAAACAAGACAGCTGCTGCTTTCACTTAGCTGTGTTTCATTTTTGCTTTTTTTAAAAAAATCTATTTCTATGCTATTTTTGCTTTCTGGAAATACATGCTTAAAAATTAAATAACTTAAAAATTCAATAACAGTTTAAAATAAATTTTAAACTGTGCTGAATTTATTAAAAAGATCTTTTTGATATCATTCTGGCTCTTTATCCTTATGGATTAAGAACCAGCTACCATAACATACATAATTCAAATGGCTAGACTTGCAATCAATCAACGGATATTTGAGTACCATAGTCCTATAGTCTCTATGGGTAGAGCTGATGGCTCTACCATAGCTACCATAGCTGATACCCTACAGCTGATAGCTGTAGGGCAAAATCCAAGTAAAGGTGAAGCACGGGCCTGAGGAAGCAAATAAAAGGTTCTCATCAAAACACGAAAGGGAAGAGCAGTCATTGTGGCACAGTGGGTAAAGCCACTGCCTGCAACATGGGTTGCACACAGGCCAGTTCTAGTCCCAGCTGCTCCACTTCCGATACAGCTCCTTGCTAATGCTCCTGGGTAAGTAATGGAAAATGGTCCAAGTGCTTGGGTCCCTGCACTCATGTAGGAGGACCCAGAAGAAGTTCCTGGCTTTGGTCTGACCCAGTCCTGTTGGACTGTTGTTGGCTGTTATGGCCATTTGGGGAATGAACCAGTGGATGGAAGATCTCTATCTCTGCCTCTCTCTCTCTCTTTCAAATAAATAAAATAAATCTTAAAAAAAAAAAATCAAGAGGCAGAAGGCTATTCGGTGGGAAAGCTTTCTCTTCCTTGAGCTCATCCTGAAAACTTTCCTCCTACCAATATTTCAGGGAATACCAAACTCCTTCCTTGTTGTCACAGCAAAGCTCAGAAAGACCCACAAAGCAGAAGAGGACAACGCTGAGAACCTTAGGTGGAAAAGGAGGGGGAGGCGCTTCTTACCATGCCAGAGTTGTACGCCTCTACATGCACTGGGGAGTGGTAACAAGAGAGACCAGTTCAAAAAATTCAGTGCAGGGAGACTCAGTGCTTTAAAAAAGGAGTTCAACAAACACAGATACAATGACCAAGAAGTCTCTAATTTATTAGACACCACTTTGGATGCCCACATACCCTATCAGAGTGCCTGGGCTTGAGTCCTGGCTCCGCTCCCAATTCTAGCTTCCTGCTTCTGTGAGCCCTGGGAGGCAACAGATGATGGCTCAAGTACTTGGATCCCTGCTATCCACATGGGAGACCTAGATTGAATTCCTGGTTCCTACCTTTAGCGTGGTCCAGCTCTAGCTGCTACAGGCATTTGGGGAGCATAAGCCAGCAGATGAGAAATCTCTTTCAACAAATAAAATAAATAACTTTAAAAAATAAAAAGAATTCTCTGTTCTTGATGAAAAAGGCCTTCAGATGAGGAGGGAGCACTGAAGTGAAGGTGGCCTGAGATGTGGCACAGGATTGTGCCAGTGAACAACACTACAAGAGGGCCCTGGAGACATCTCCCTTATGTTCTCTAGGGTTGGGGGGCTAACAGCTTCCAAGGACAATGGACTAAAAGTTAGTATTCAATATCCCAGCAGAGTCTTTGCCACTTGCTGTATGCTCAGTAGTGAAACTGCATTTAATGGTTTAGTTCCAACCCCGAAAGAAAGCTTTAGTTATTCCTTTTTTTTTAAGAGTTATTTATTTATTTGAAAGTCAGAGGGGCCGGCGCCATGGCACACTAGGTTAATTCTATACCTGCAGCGCCAGCATCCCATATGGGCGCCGGGTTCTAGTCCCGGTTGCTCCTCTTCCAGGCCAGCTCTCTGCTGTGGCCTGGGATAGCAGTAGAAGATGGCCCAAGTGCTTGGGCCCCTGCACCCGCATGGGAGACCAGGAGGAAACTCCTGGCTCCTCACTTCGAATCAGCACAGCTCCAGCTGTTGTGGCCATTTGGAGAGTGAACCAATAGAAGGAAGACCTTTCTCTCTGTTTCTCTCTCTCTCTCTCTCTAACTCTACCTGTCAAATAAATAAATAAAAAATCTAAAAAAAAAAAAAAAAAAGAAAGAGTTACGGGGATGGCGCTGTGGCAAAGCAGGTAAAGCTGCTGCCTGCGTTGCCTTCATCCCATGTGGGTGCCCTTTCAAGTCCCGGCTTTACCTGTACACCACAATGCTGGCCCCTACTTTTTTCTTTCTTTTTTTTTTTAAGATTTATTTTATTTATTGATTTGAAAGGCAAAGTTATAGGGGGGAGGGGAGTGGGAAAGAGAGGGGAGTGAAGAGAGAGAGATTGAGAATGAAAGAGAGGGAGAGGGAGAGAGGGAGAGAGGGAAAGAGAGAGAGAGGGAGAGAGAGAGAGAGAGAGAGAGAGAGAGAGAGAGAGAGCGCACTATCTCCTATCTGCTAGCTCCGTTCCCAAATGTCCCCAACAGCCAGAGTCAGGCCAGGCCGCCAGGAGACAGGAACACCATCCGGGCATCCCACATGGTAGCAGGGACCCTAGTACTTGGCCCATCATCAGCTGCCTTCCCAGCTGTCTTAGTAGCAGACTGGTTGGGAAGCAGAGCATCCAGGACTCTAACTGGCACTCTGATATGGGGCGTGAATGTACCAAGTGGTGGCTTAACTGGCTAAACCACAATGCTGGCCCCAGCTTTAGCCATTCTTATCAAGCATTCTATCGTCTTCACTAAGACCCAATAAAGAATCCCTTCAGGTGTTATTCATATACATATGAAATGGTAGTTGTTCCCAGGTTCCAGGTACCTCAAGAGGATGGAGCAGGTAAGCGGTCTGCACATACTAAGCATCCTTGGTGCCCTAACAATGAAAGCTGTGTCTGGTTGTCCACTGCCTAATATACAATCCAAATTAACAAACATGCTGGGGCCGGCGCCGCAGCTCAATTGACTAATCCTCCGCCTGCAGTGCCGGCACACCGGGTTCTAAGTCCCGGTCGGGGCGCCGGATTCTGTCTCGGTTGCCCCTCTTCCAGGCCAGCTCTCTGCTGTGGCCCGGGAGTGCAGTGGAGGATGGCCCAAGTGCTTGGGCCCTGCACCCCATGGGAGACCAGGAGAAGCACCTGGCTCCTGGCTTCGGATCAGTGCCGTGCACCGGCCGCAGCAGCCATTGGAGGGTGAACCAATGGCAAAGGAAGACCTTTCTCTCTGTCTCTCTCTCTCACTGTCCACTCTGCCTGTCAAAACAAACAAACAAACAAAAAAAGACAAACATGCTGAAAAATTAATACATATGAGTCCTACACTATGAGCAAGGGCAAGCACTAAGATAAATAAGACATGAATCTTGCCAAAGAAGGGCTCATAATCTAATAGGGTAGACAGTTACATAAGCAACCACATTATGAAGGAGAGTATGAAAAAAGCACAAATCCAATCAGTGAACAGGAGAGGACATATTAATTCTGTTTGAGGGAATAGAAGACTTCAAGGGGAAGATGATGGAGCAGCAAGCAGGGCTGGTAGGAGCAGCAGATAGCAAAGCCAAAGGGAATGTTCAGAGAATGAGGACTTTTGACTTCTCGGTAGTCACTGCGGGCAGACACTAAAGAAGAAAAAGGCACATTTCTAGCCTTTAAGCAGATCACAATCTAGCAGAGATGAGACACATGTTCACGAAACAAAGCAATTCGGGACTAAAGTCCATCATTTAAAAGAAGAAATGAGAGCTACTAACTTTGGGGTTGCTGGAAGGCAGGGGTCTGAGATGGCCCCACCAAGGAAGATGCACAGAGAAGGCAGAGCTTGAACTCCATCTGCATGATCTTCCAGGGTCCAAACACTGCATCCAAGGCATTGCAAGGAAAGGTGGAGGCAGCGTGAACAAAGGCATGGAGTAGTGCCTTGCCTCAAGTGCTGGGAAATGAGCACTTCAGAGGTTCCTATTGAGGAGTAGAGGGAAATCAAACTGTAGAGTAGGAAAAAGCATGATCACAGCAAGTCAGGAAAGCCAAGAGGAGGTGTGTGCAGCCATCTGGTTGGGAGTAGCTGGCTGATGCTGCACTAAGTCAATGAATGAGAGTTACAGACTGAAAAGGATGCATTAGGAAGGTCTGTCTGGAAGTGTGAAAAGCTGCAGTCAGAGAGACTGGCTGGGAGACTGATGGGATAATGGCAGCCCGCAAAGAGAAGAGGTAAACCAGAAGTGTGTTCCAAAGAACAAAAGAGTGCTTAGATACAGGGTATGTCAACAAGTTAGTGGGCAAATTGAACAGAAAGACAAGTGTTTGCAGGTGCAAAAACATTTTGAAGTCAATGCAGTTTTCTCATAATGCACATTTTCCATGAAGTTTTACAGATGCCGCACATACACAGGGTTTTTTTTTTTTGGGGGGGGGGGGGACAGGCAGAGTGGACAGTAGAGGGAGACAGAGAGAAAGGTCTTCCTTTTGCCGTTGGTTCACCCTCCAATGGCCGCCACGGTAGGCGCGCTGCGGCCAGCGCACCGCGCTGTTCCGATGGCAGGAGCCAGGTGCTTCTCCTGGTCTCCCATGGGGTGCAGGGACCAAGCACTTGGGCCATCCTCCACTGCACTCCCTGGCCACAGCAGAGAGCTGGCCTGGAAGAGGGGCAACCGGGACAGAATCGGTGCCCCGACCGGGACTAGAACCCGGTGTGCTGGCGCCGCAAGGCGGAGGATTAGCCTGTTAAGCCACGGTGCCGGCCATACACAGGTTTTTAAGTGTTTCTGCATCCAGATAAATTTATCTTTTAATTTTATTTCCCACAAAACTTTTTGAAGTACCACTATTTACACAACGTATCAATTGCTTAGTATGTGCTAATCACAGTATTAGGTGTTGGCCGAAGATGATAAAAGAGTAGAAACATCTTTTAACTGAATCATTTTCAATTTGAAGTCTTCAGTATTTTTCAGTATTATTATTATTTTTTTTTTGACAGGCAGAGTGGACAGTGAGAGAGAGAGACAGAGATAAAGGTCTTCCTTTGCCTTTGGTTCACCCTCCAATGGCTGTCGCGGCTGGTGCGCTGCGGCCTGCGCACCGCGCTGATTCGAAGGCAGGAGCCAGGTGCTTCTTCTGGTCTCCCATGGGGTGCAGGGCCCAAGGACTTGGGCCATCCTCCACTGCACTCTCGGGGCACAGCAGAGAGCTGGCCTGGAAAAGGGGCAACCGGGACAGAATGAGGCACCCCGACCGGGACTAGAACCCGGTGTGCTGGCGCCATAGGTAGAGGATTAGCCTATTGAGCTGCGGCGCCGGCCATTTTCAATATTATTTTTAATGCGTAAATCTACCAACAAATCATCAGAACTTTTTCTATCTTCTTATGTGCCACTGAGATTAGAATAAATAAATATGAGAGCTGATGAGAAAAATTCAGTAGAGGTGGGAGGTTTTAAAATATATTGCGTTTTTAATTTGACTTGTTCAATAAATCATTATTAACTTTAATATTTTTGTGCAAAGGTTCCTCACCAATTGTGTAGGTCCAAGACAATGCTACCTACAATATCACAAAATTAAAATTACTAAAAAAAATCTAGAAAAGACACAAAAGATTTTAAAAAGAATATGAAATGATTTTTGAAAATTGCTATTTAAATGTGATCTGGTACTTGTTCCAGAAATTATTTATTTATAACAAAGAGCATAAAAATCAACAAAGAAAGACAAACAAAATACCTCCTTGGGTGGAAGCTGGGACTTATATTGAGAATAAGAATTTCAAAAACATGCCTTTCTCATCTCAAGCAATTGTTGTCTTACCAAATGAATTCCAGAGAACTTGGTTTTATTGCAAATTCTATTACCCTATGACAAAATTGGAATACAACAGAACCTATCTCCAGTTAGCATGAAATGCTGTAAAGATGCTATGAACACACAAACAACCAGATGTAGAACATACAAACTTAACTAGAAAAACAAATCATGAGGAATTATTGTCAAAGAAGAGTAGTCCTCAGGAGAGTCAAGTAGATGCAGCTGAGGTTGGATCTGTCCTTCTCGGTGGATGCCCCAAATGGTGGAGTTAGAAACGTGCCAGGGGATTCCAATTCAATCCCATCAAGATGGCATGTACCAATGCCATCTCACTAGTCCAAGTGATCAATTTCAGTTCACAATTGATGACTCTGATAGGTCTAAGAGTCAAAGGGATCACACAAACAAGACAAGTGTCTGCTAATACTAACTGATAGAATCAAAAAGGGAGAGAAAGATCCAACATGGGAAGCGGGATACACAGCAAACTCATAGAATGGCAGACGTCCTAAACAACACTCTGGCCTCAGAATCAGCCCTTAAGGCATTCGGATCTGGCTGAAGAGCCCATGAGAGTATTTCAGGCATGGAAAGCCAAGACACCATGGAAAAGAAAAAAAAAGAAGAAGACCTAAATGAAAGATCTCTGCGAGTGAGATCCCAGTGGAAAGAACAGGGCCATCAAAGAAGGAGGTACCTTTCTCCGAAGGGAGGAGAGAACTTCCACTTTGACTATGACCCTATCAGAATAAGATCAAAGTCGGCGAACTCTAAAGGCTTCCATAGCCTTGGGAACTCATGACTAGAGCCTAGGGAGATTACTGACGCCATGAACAGGAGTGTCAAATTGTTAAGTCAGCAACAGGAGTCACTGTGTACTTACATCTCATGTGGGATCTGTCCTTAATGTGTTGTCTAATGTGCAGTGATGCTATAACTAGTACTGAAACATCATCCTTGTCTTTTAACAGAAGGTCAAGTTAACCCCACATAGAACTCTGTGGCAGAAATGCCTTGTGCATGAAGGACACCGGAAGTGATCACACTAATGCACAGGCAAAGACCCTAGGTGAAATGTTTCTCAAAACGGGGAAGACTGGGAAACAAGCAAGTCAGCCAGCTCCTCACAAGTGCTAGAACCCTGTGTTATGGAAAATCAAAATTAAGTCACCATCAGTCTTGGGCCATGTTCTCTATATGGACCGAGAGAATCCTATAATTAATGATGTTTTGGTTTTTGCTTCAGCCACCAGGAAGCTCATGGCCAAGTTCCAGCTTTCCTCTTGTTAGAGATCTTCTATTCTACTCTATATTTCCCTGGATCTTGTTCTTTGTTTCACAATAATTTTTTGTTATTTCTTTCGATATTCTTCTAAGCCACCTCAAATACTTTGTAGAGGATGGTGAGAGAAATTAAAACAAAAACAAAACTCCTAGAGGTCTGAGCAAGAGGACAGCTGAGTAAGATCTTCTACCCACTGGCTCCCCACAGACTCCAATTTGAACAGCTGGTCGTGTACCTATCTACCTTCACAACAGCTGGGGATGCCAGTGAGAGATCACAGTGTCTGGTTTTTGTGCAGTAAGAAGAAAAGACACGTTGAAAAAGGTAGGAAGGAAAGAGGTGCTCATGTTACCAGTCCCTGAACTCCAGGCAGCACAGCGTGGAGAAAGACACCTCCCACTGGGGGGAGGGAAGAGAAATTAAATCCAGGCCTTAGTACCAGCCCCCCCCCCCCCCCCCCCCCCCCGTGAAACCCAGTGCCAGCTAGAGCCCCATATCCCCTGGCCCCAAGCCAGTATCTGCAGACCGAACCTCTGGAATTGTATTAGCCAGGAGGCTGAGGGATGGTCTCCCCCCGCCCCTTCCCCCAACTTGAGGCAGGAAGACCCCACTGGCTTGGGAATGGGGCAGAAAAGCGACCACAGAACTAGACTTTGCAAAGCAAGGAGACACACAACGGCTTTCTAAAGAAGGGAACTAAGCACACAGCATCGGCTGTCTATCTCTCGAGGTTAACCCTGAATTAAGGGACTTCGCCCAGTAGAAAAAAGCAAGCAGGAGGTCTCCAGCAGTTCCACTCGTGCCACGTGAAGCATTTCCTGATAGAGAACCTGGGACCCTTGTGGGCCAAGGCCCAGTTTGGGGATCACCATACTGCTGCACTACACTTGGGAAAACAGCTCAGCTCTCATTGCGACCTCCAGCACCAGACTCGGGCTGCATGGAGCCATCTTGAGACCCCAGCCACTTGGCGTCCTGTGAAGTCGCTGCTCCCAGCAGCTCCACAGACACGCTGTGAGCTGCTCAGGAGGCCAGGCCCACCCTCTCACAGCCCTGGGAAACCTTGGGTGGCACAGCCTGAGCTGCTCAGCCCATAGAGGTTCGCAGAAAATGGCTGGGAAGCGCCACCAACCCTCCTGCTGCTCCGGGGCTGTCAGGTTCCATACTCACTTGCTCTCTACCCTTAGAAGCAACCAGCTGAGCGGCATGTCCCACAGAGCTCCAGGGAAGCAGACAGGCAGCCCTGCCCATCCACACTCACATACAGGACTGTGCAAAGCAACCAGGGAGCCTTCCCTGAGTGTCTGGCCACCTGGGCAGACCTGCCTACCCTCCCAAAGCCCCAACAAGCAGCTCAGCATCCAGTTCTCAGATGCTTGGCCCACTGAGGCCCCATGAAGATACCTGGTCTTATCAACCTCAGCCCCGGAAGGAAATGGGCAGAATTCCCCAAGCAGGGTGAGCTGAGATCCTCTGAACGTGGCTGTGCATCCCTCAGATACTGACAGGATTCCCATCTGGGTGCACTGTGGTAGCCCAGCCCCTATACAGCCCTGAGACACCAAGAGGCACCCGCCCCCTGCTGCACATGCATTTATAGGACTGGTGGAGGCAACTGACACACCAGATGAACAAAAACCAACACAGGGCCACAAACACGAGAAACGTGAGAAAACAAGGTAGCATGATGCCTCCAAAGGAATACAATATTTCTCCAGCAATAGGCCACAAAGAAATGAATATTGATGAATCACCTGACAAAATAAGACACAAGCGTAAACAAGCAATTTCATTCCATGAGGGAGATAATCTAAGACATGAATGAGAAGCTCAGTAAAGAAAGGGCATTAAAAAAGAACCAATCAGAAATTTTAGAACTAAAATTCTCAATTAAAAAATCCAGTTGAGAGCATCAATAGCAGAATTGAACAAACAAAAGAACTTCAGCGCTTGAAGACAAATTTTTTGAAATAACCTACTTAGATAAAAAGAAAAAAGTTTAAAAGAATGAATATAGACATGTGGAACATGAGTAAGCAAGCAAATGTTCACATTACAGGAATTCCTGAAGAAGAAAAACCAAAGAAAATGCATTCAGCGAAATAATCCCTGAAAACTTCCCAATCTTAGGAAATATACAGACCTCCAAGTCTACACGAAACCCAAAGGACCCTAATAGAGTCGACCAAAAGAGAGCCTCTCCAGGGTATATTACAAGCAACCGATCAAAAGTACAAGACAAAGAGGGGGCATAAGGTGCAGCAGGTCAGATGCTTTGCTGCTTGGGATTCCTGCACATCACAGCAGTGTGCACGAGTGTGGGCCTGGCTCTGCTCCAATTCCAGCTTTCTGCTAATGTGCACTCTGAGAATCACAGGCGACAGCTCCAGGACTTGAGCCCCTTCCACCCACGTGGAGATCCAGACTGCGTTCAAGGCTCCTGACTTCAGTCTAATCCAAGCCCAGATGTTGTGATCATTTAGGGAGTGAACGAGCAGATGGAAGATCTCTCTCCCTGTCTCTCTGCCATTCAGGTAAGTAATAAAAAAAATTTTTTTTAATATGACAGAGAATTCTAAAAACAGCAAGAGAGAGAAACTTATAAAAGAATCCTCATTCAATATAATAAATGATAGATTTCTCAGCTGAAATTTTGCAGGCCAGGTAGGAGAGAATGGGATGGAATATTCAAAGTTCTGAAAGAAAAACACTGCCAGCCAAGAATACTGTACTCAGTAATACGATCCTTCAGAAATGAAGAAATAAAGACTTTCCATGACAAGCAAAAACTGAAGGATTCATCACCACCAGATCAGCCTTTCATGAAATGCTTAAGGAAACTCTGTAAGTGAATAACTACCATAATGAAAACATGCAGAATTTCAAATTTCTATAGAACATGTATGTAAGAAAAGTGAAGAAAAGCTAGTGATTCATATTTTATAGAGGCTTTTTTCTGAGTTTGATGTGCTATATAACGAATCACTGGTTTTTTTTTAAACCTGCGCTAATTATAATTATGGTTTTGTAATATTTTTTCATATAGTCGTTAAGTTTTCATACTGGGTTATGCTGATCTCTTAAAATGAGTTGGAAAGTGTTTGATCCTTCTCTGTTTTCTGAAAGAGCATATTATTGTGCTGTTATTTTTTTTCTTTAAATATTTAGTAGAATCCACCAGTGAAACTAAGT
Source organism: Lepus europaeus (assembly GCF_033115175.1). Lineage (NCBI taxonomy): Eukaryota > Metazoa > Chordata > Mammalia > Lagomorpha > Leporidae > Lepus > Lepus europaeus. Next base: position 94,054,447 of record NC_084827.1, read on the forward strand.
CCTTAGTTGTTGGAAATTTTTTAAAATAAATTTTATGTCTTAAATACATATAGGGCTATTCAAAATTTTATTCTCTCCATGTCAGTTTTCTGAATTTGTGATTTTGAAGAAATATGTGCATTTCACATAAGTTGCCAATTTGGTTCTTTAAAAAATTAAAAATAGAGCTGTACTGTGATCCAGCCCCTGCATCAGGAGATAAATATCCAAAGAAAGTGAAATCAGTCTGTCAAAAAAAACTCTGCACTCTCATATTTGTTGCAACATTATTCACAATTGCCAAGATTTCAAATCAACCTTAGGGTCCATTAACAGATGAGTGGAAAATGCGGCACATATACAGAATGGAGTACTATTCAGCCATAAAAAATTAAATCCTGTCATTTGTGATGACATGAAGTAATCCAGCACAAAAAGACAAATACTACATGATATTACTCCCAAGTGGAACCTAAACAAGTTGATGTCATAGAACCCGAGAGTTAACAACAGTGGTTACAGAGAACAGGGAAGGAAGGAGGGGAGGGGAATGGGAAGAGATTAGCCAATGGATACCACATTATAGTTAGACGGGAGGAACAACTTCTGATATTCTATTGCACCATAGGAGGAACATAGTTAACAATAATGTACTGCATATTTCAAAATAGCAAGGAGAGGATTTTTTTTTTTTTTTGACAGAGTGGACAGTGAGAGAGAGAGAGAGACAGAGAGAAAGGTCTTCCTTTGCCGTTGGTTCACCCTCCAATGGCCGCCGCGGCTGGCGCGCTGCGGCCGGCGCACCGCGCTGATCCGAAGGCAGGAGCCAGGTGCCTATCCTGGTCTCCCACGGGGTGCAGAGCCCAAGGACTTGGGCCATCCTCCACTGCACTCCCGGGCCACAGCAGAGAGCTGGCCTGGAAGAGGGGCAACCGGGACAGAACCGGCGCCCCGACCGGGACTAGAACCCGGTGTGCCGGTGCCGCAAGGCGGAGGATTAGAAGGAGAGGATTTTTAATGTTCTTTTGAACTCTAGGTTGTTGCTAATCTGAAAGTTTTTTTTTTTTTTGAAGATTTATTTACTTATTTATTTGAAAGGCAGAGATACAGCAAGGCAGAGGCAGAGAGAAAGATAGAGGTCTTCCATCCACTGGTTCACTCCCCAGATGACTGCAAACACCGGAGCTCGCCAGGAGCCAAGAGCTACCTCCGCATCTCCCATGCCGGTGTAGGGGCCCAAGGACTTCTTCTACTGTTTCCCAGGCCATCCCAGAGAGAGGGATGGGAAGTGGAGCAGCTGGGACTCAAACCAGCACCCATATGGGATGCCGGCACTGCAGGCAGCGGCTTTACCCACTTACGCCACAGTGCCGGTCCCACGGTGAAAGATTTTTCTTAAAAATTAGTCTATTTATTTATTTGAAAGGCAGAGTAAGAGAGAGACAGAGACAGAGGCAGAGAGAAATCTTAGCTTTGTTGGTTCACTCTCCCAAACGACCACAACAATCAGGGCTGCACCAGGCTGAAGCCTGGAGTCAGAAACCCAGTCCGGGTCTCCCACGTGGGTGCGGGAGCCCAAGCACTCGGCTTCCCAGGCACCTTAGGAGGAAGCTGGATTGGAAGCGAAGCAGCCAGGACTTGAACGAGCACTCTGATATGGGATGCTGGCTTCTGCTGAAAGATTGCTGGTCCCATTTTCATTTCAAGTTTCTAGAAGAGAAGTAGTGTACTGTGCCAAGAGTTGGTGCAGTTTTGCCCTGAAGCTGAGCTGTGATTCATTTGGCATGTTTCTCTGCAAATAAGGGAACTTCAGAAAGTTCGTGGAAAGGGGAATTAAAAGGTAAGTTTACTTTGGTGAAGAGAAATTCGAATTCATGTAGTTTTAGTTTTTTCATAATATGTATTTTCCATGAACTTTTTGAAGATTCTTTGTATTTACTAAAATTGAGTATAACTATGCACTAAATCAATTCAAACTCCTTATCTCATCACTTTTTAAAAATTCTATTTGCGGGTTAGAGAGACAGACAAAGAGCTGGTATCTGCTGACTGACACCCATGTCTGGGGGTGGGCTGAGACCAATGTCAAGAGCAGGGAACTCAATCTTGGTTTCCCAGGTGAGCAGCAAGAACTGAGCAATTACCACCTGTTTCCCAATGTCTGGGTAAGCTGCAGCCTAGAGTCAGGAAGCACAGCTGGGTATCAAACCTAGGCACTCGAATACGGGATGTAGGCATTTTAATCACTAGGCCAAATGCCTGTCTCTTCACGTTTTATTAATATGCTACAACAAAAATGTCTAGGGGCTGGTGCTGTGGCATAGCAGGTAAAACTGTCGCCTGCAGTGCTGGCATCACATATGGCACCGGTTCGAGTCCCACTTGCTCCACTTCAGATCCAGCTCTCTGCTATGGCCTGGGAAAGAAGTGGAAGATGGCCCAAGTCCTTGGGTCCCTGCACCCTCATGGGAGACCTGGAAAAAGCTCCTGGCTCCTGGCTTTGGATCAGCCCAGCTCCAGCCGTTGCGGCCTTCTGTGGAGTGAACCAGTGGATGAAGGACCTCTCTCTCTCTGCCTCTCTGTAACTTTACCTTTCAAATAAATAAATAAATCTTGAAAAAAAAATGTCTATTAATTCACTTCAAAAAGAGAGACAAAACAGGGAGTGACATTAAAATAATATTTTAAATGGTCCCTGTCAACTTCCAGGCTCATCTTTTTTTTTTCTCTTTTTTTTTACACTTTTATTTAGTAAATATAAATTTCCAAAGTACAGCTTATGGATTACAATGGCTCCCCCCCCATAACTTCCCATCCACCCACAACCCTCCCATCTCCCGCTCCCTTTACCATTCCATTCACATCAATTATCTTTATATACAGAAGATCAGTTTAGTACATATTAAGTAAAGATTTCAACAGTTTGCACCCACACAGAAGCACAAAGTGAAAAATACTGTTTCAGTACTAGTTATAGCATTAATTCACATTGGACAACACATTAAGGACAGAGATCCTACATGAGGAGTAAGTGCACAGTGACTCCTGTTGTTGACTTAACAAATTGACACTCTTGTTTATGGCATCAGTAATCTCCCTAGGCTCTTGTCATGAGTTGCCAAGGCTATGGAAGCCTTTTGAGTTCACCAACTGCAATCTTATTTAGACAAGGTCATAGTCAAAGGAGGAAGTTCTCTCCTCCCTCAGAGAAAGGTACCTCCTTCTTTGATGGCCCATTCTTTCCACTGGGATCTCACTCGCAGAGATCTTTCATTTAGGTCTTTTTTTATTTTTTGCCAGAGTGTCTTGGCTTCCAATGCCTACAATACTCTCATGGGCTCTTCAGCCAGATCTGAATGCCTTAAGGGCTGATTCTGAGGCCAGAGTGCTGTTTAGGACATCTGCCATTCTATGAGTCTGCTGTGTATCCCGCTTCCCATGTTGGATCATTCTCTCCCTTTTTGATTCTATCAGTTAGTATTAGCAGACACTAGTCTTGTTTGTGTGATCCCTTTGACTCTTAGACCTATCAGTATGATTAATTGTGAACTGAAATTGATCACTTTGACTAGTGAGATGGCATTGGTACATGCCACCTTGATGGGATTGAATTGGAATTCCCTGGCACCTTTCTAACTCTACCATTTGGGGCAAGTCAGCTTGAGCTTGTCCCAAATTGTACATCCCCTACCTCTCTTATTCCCACTCTTATATTTAACAGAGATCACTTTTCAGTTAAATTTAAACACCTAAGAATAATTGTGTGTTAAATACAGAGTTCAACCAATAGTAGTAAGTAGAGCAAAAAAAAAGTACTAAAAGGGATAAAGTATTGCATTGTACATAAACAGTCAGGACAAGGGCCGATCAAGTCACTGTTTTTCATCTTCTATCTTGGTCCTCCAACAGGCTCTGGCCATATATGCCTCACACTTCCCAAACATGCTTCCTCCACAGTGGGTAGAACACAGGAGGCACTCAGAAAATGCTTGTTCAGTTCAGTGAAGAAATGCTCTCATGCCTCCTTCTCCTTCTCCTTGCATGGGGTGTTGTCTGCTGGTTCACTCTCCAGATTGCCACAATGGCTGGAGCTGCGCTGATCCAAAGCCAGGAGCTAGGAGAGTCTTCCAGGTCTCCCACATGGGTGCAGGGGCCCAAATATTTGGGCCTTCTTCTACCACTTCCCCAGGCCATAGCAGAGAGCTGGATTGGAAGTGGAGCAACGGGGACCTGAACGGGCGCCTATGTGGGGTGCCGGCACTTCAGGTCGTGGCTTTGCCCACTACACCACAGCACCGGCCCAATGTATCCTTTTTATCTGGGTCCCCAGTATAGTCTTGGCATCTAGTAGGTGTATAATAAATATTTGTAGGACAGAATAAAGAAACGCAGGAAGAAAAGAAAGGGATAAACATGTCTTTGCATTCCTCCTAAGAATGTATGACATTATACTAACCACTCAGTTGCATTCAATAGAGAAAAATGCTTGCCTCCAATTTTTCAAACCCCTGCAAAAGCAGATTGAATTTTGTGTTTCACTGACTCCATCCATTCATGATTAATTGGGTAGTTAAGCATTTCCAGTTACATGTGCATCTGGGAATTCCTCCAGCTGTCATTAATTTTACTGAAGATTCAAATCCTCACTATCTGCTAAAATGGAACCACTGTTAGTTCTCAGCCAATCAAAACTGAGTAATGAACTGTCCCATTATTGAATAACAACTGAGTGATTTGCAAAAGCTACAAGTATGCTAACTCCAGTTGCCCCACTGGTTACTATTATAACAAATATGATGACATTCAACCTCTTGTTTTTTTCTACTAGCAGGGTGGGAAAAAAAAATCTGTAAGTCAGTGAACCCTGACATTCTCAACATAAAGACAGGAAGAGAGAAACACCTTAATGATTGAAACTGAAGTCAAAACATTTCTTTGGTTTCCAGTATTACTTAGACATGCAGGAGAAGAGGAAGCACACTGGAAACCTATGCAATTTGCGGCAGTGAAATATTCTGAAATGTAATGCAAATTTTTCAAAAAAGAAGAACTAGAATTCTATCACCTCCCCTTCTCATGGTCTACAGTAAATAATGAAGTGAGAACACGGTCAAGTTCATTTTGGCTGGCAGCCTTTCAGCATAGTTCGAGTGCATACCAGGGTACTCTACTCTTTGAGGACTGCAGATGAACCTTAGATATTCAACCCATGCCCCCGAGAAGGAAAGAACAGGAAGCTCAGCACAACGCTTCCGATGCTGCAGTCACTTCCTTCCCCTAAATAGGGTTCTCTCCAGCCAACTGTTTGTCACCATCATCACTGCGTTTGCTAATATGTTGTATTATCAATTTATACTTTCTCCCATGCCACAGATAATGTGAAATGCAGATGGCTTCAGCCAAAAACACAATCCTTCATAAGTGTATTCATCCTTCAAACTAAAAATCCAACTCTCTCTGCAGCAGAGAACACTTCCTAAGCTTAAGAAGGAGACCATCTGATGATCAAAGCCAATGTTTGCAAGTCTTGAGTAGATGCTTTGCTCTCTTTAATTCAGGATCCTAAAGAAAGTAGTAACTGAATAGCCACAAATTGGTTTTATGCCTTGCAATGTAAAGAAGGGGTCAGATTCAGTTTATTCCTTCCAGTTTAGTTGCATTGCATCTGGGCATAGTCTCTAGCTAAAAGCGATTATTCTTTACCACTGAAGGAAATGTCGCTGACACAAGTCTCAGTAAAGGGCTGAGATGTGACGAAAACTAGACTTCAAGAAGTAGTTGTCTCATTCTGTCTTTCCATACATAAGCACAGGTGCACACACGTGCACATGCACACACACCATGCTATCATCTATGTACACAACAGTCTCCAGGCATGGCAACGGATCCAGAACGTAAGAATCGCCATTTTCCCCGAAAGAACTGAGAGACCCTGCATCAATAAAAATTACTCAGATGCATTCTTATTCCTAACCTTAGTTCAAGCATGATAAAGAAGCCACTCATCAGCCCATTTAAATAAGAACTTGTCATGTTTGATCACAGGAGTTTTTAAAACATGGAAAGCAGCTGAAGACATTGGTAGCCCTATGAATAAAAGCAAAATATTTATTTTCATTCTGTTGCTGGGATGAGTGTCATTGTGTTATGTGTTTCAGTAGCAAACATTGAGCACGAGTATCAACACTGACTTTAAAACTAAACCAAGGTTCCCAGCCACTGACTCCTTTGAGGGCAAGAACAGCTCCTTCAGGACCAGCCACGTGTGCAGGAAATGCTGAGTCAGTGTAATTGATGGAGAATGCGTGATGATGTAAGTCTCTGGTCTTTATGCTCTGTCCTGCTATTTTCATCTGATTAAAATGTAAAGGGTGAATCCAGTTTTGAATGGCAACACCAGACTCTCCTAATACTGTTGGCCTTGAGACAGACTCCATTGGTCCGTCTTGCTCTACTCCCCATCTCCTTGCCAGGCCTCCCAGTGTTGTTGCTTCCTAGCTCCCTGAACCTGCCATGTGGATTCCCACCCCAACATGTGTCTCTCCCATACGTTCATCCTAACTCTGCTTGTCCTGAAAGAAGAGGCGCATCCCCATCAGGGTGTTCTTTCTAATAAACCTCTCTAGGCTTCCTCAGTTTCCACTGAAATGTCTGTTTGTTATTACAGTATTCACATTATTAAATTTTTAAAAGATTATTTATTGTTTCATTTATTTGCAAGGTAGAGTTACAGAGAGAGAAGGAGAGACAGAGAGAGGGGACCTCTATCTGCTGGTTCACTTCCCAAATGTCTGTAATGGCCAGGGCTGAGCCAGGTGAAGCCAGAAACCAGGAGCTTCATCTGGGTCTCCCACATGGGTTCAGGGAAGCCAGGATCTTCTTCTGGGTCCCTCACATGGGTGCAGGGACCCAAGCACTTCAGCCATCTTTTGCCGCTTTCCCAGGCATGTTAGCAGGGAGCTGGACTGGAAGTAGAGCAGCCGAGACTCGAACTGGCACCCATATGGGATGCTGGAGCTGCAGTTCAGATGGCAGCCTAACCCATTACACCACAATGCCACCCCCATATTATTACATTATTTAACTGGTATCTCTCTGCCATTTACCATGAGCTTGTGAACTCTCTGGGGGGCAGGAATCATGTTCATTCATTTCATTTTCTTCTTAGCATTTAGCCCAGTACCTAGCTTTTTTTGTTGTTGTTTGCTTGTTTTTAAGATTTATTTATTTACTTGAGAGGCACAGTTGCAGAGAGAGAGAGGGAAAGACAGAGAGAGAGAGGTCTTCCAACTGCTGGTTCACTCCCCAAATGGCCATAAAGGCCAGAGCTGGGCTGATCCAGGATCCAGGAGCTTCCTCTGGGTTTCCCACGTGGGTGCAGGGACCCAAGTACCTGATCCATCTTCTGCTGCCTTCCCAGGCCATCAGCAGAGAGCTGAATGGGAAGTGGAGCAGCCAGGACTCGAACCAGTGCTCATATGGGATGCTGGCGATGCAGGTGAATGCTTAACCTACTAAGTCACAGTGCTGGCCCCCCAGCCCCTAGTTTTATGAATGTTTACTGAATCAAAGAATATATAAATAAGTATATAGTCTCCAGATCAGCAGAAGACAGGAGGTAAAGAAAACAGCACAAACAAGGACACTAATACATGACCAGACATTCTCATTAGGAATACAAATGAGCTTTTTTTCCCTCTTTTCTTCATACTAAAGCTATCATATATGTGAATATTTCTTTGTTGAGTCAGGTCTTGAGAGTACTGACCACCAAGGAAATAGAGATGAGCAATCCAAATTATTTTTGAGAAAAACATATGTTATCTTCTAAAATAACATATGTTATTTCATTTCAGAATAATTTTAGTTTTACAGAAAAGTTGCAGAGATAGTAGAGCTCCTATATATCCTTTATGCAGTTGTTCCTAATGTTATCATCTTCCATAGCCAAGGTGCATTTGTCAAAACTAAGAAACCAACACTGGTACACTGTAATTTTTTTAAAAGCAAGTTTTGATGAGATTTGACTGCTTTCTTTCCCTTCATGTCCATTTCTGTCCGAGGACCATCCAGGACACTGTGTTGCATTTGGTATATGCTCTTTAAAACACTGACTTGGAATAATCTTGGCCACTCTTCCCATTTCCTTCACCCCACGTGTGACGAACGGGCTAGCTCCTCCTTTCTCAGCCTCATCCAGGGAGACTGCAACAGGTCCAGTCCTGCTTCAAATCCTGACCCAGCTGCTCACTCATGCGAGCTAAGAATATTTCAATCAGGTCAGCACACAGTTTCCAAATAAAAGAAACTGAGGTAGAGTAGAGATAATAGCAAACAAGACAACCCGCAACAGAGAGCATCCTGAATTGCCTTTTCAAAGGGGGTCACAGGTGGATCAAAAGTTCTCACATATTCTTCCAGAGGCTTTTGTCCCGAAACCTAGCTTGGTGCCATTGGTTAGAAAAAAAAGGAGCTGCAGGAGGAGAATGGGTGGATCGACGGGATGGCATGTGCTGCTGTGGAAACCCAGGTGGGAAGGCTGGGGAGGAGGGGCATGGGGGAAAGGAATAAAGGAACCGGACAGAGTCTGATTGCAGCAAAAGGGCCTTTCAAGGTGCACAGCGCATTGAAAACAGAAAATAAGGAGCTCATTTGCTGCTAATTTCCATGCTTCCAGGCCTTACTCGGAGCGTGGTGTATTAGGGAGAGGTGGTGAACCGGGGCACTTTGGAGAGTTCGAAAGCAGACACCATGCAGGGACTATTTTTAAGGCAAAGAGAAGCTGAACTTTTTGCTTGATGATGAAGAGAGGATTTTATTCCAGTTAGAAGAGTCACCTAAGGCCAATCAGGATACTTGAACAGGTGCCCCGGTGTAGCCCCATCTGTATTAGTCACCTTTTTATCATTTCAATGAAATTACCTGAGAGGAGCTACTTAGGAAGGAAGAAAGATTATTTTGGCTTATAGAGGTTCCCAGTCCACGATTAGTCAGTCCCATTTGTTTGGTGTCTGCTGAGGATGAGGATGGCAGAGAGTGGGCAGGGGGACAATTATATGGTGAGCCAGGAAGCAGAGCAGCGAGGCCTAACTCTCAAGCCTTTGTAGCCAGCCCTCTGGAGGACAGCCTTCTGAAGACAAGTCCCTAATGACCTAAAGAACTCCCACTTAGCTCACTCTCCAAATGCCATAATTGGATTCCGTCTCTGCCCCTAATCCATCAGCCACTGGCATTAATCCACTAACCATTTACATAAGCCTTTGGGGTTGAGACATCTGCATGAGTTTGGGGACCCACATCCTGTTCAAACCATAACATCCTTCACCGTACCTTCCTGACTCCCTGCTTGATTTCAGGGATCTGCCACTCAAAGAAAAATGGAGATCCTGAAGGAAGCACGGGGAAAGTCACAGAAGGTGAAAAGGTTATGAAAACAATGGAAAAGAAGTCTGGACCAGTGCACCTGGAGAGAGGGCCTCAAGGGAATGTTTTAAATAACATGCTTTAAGACTAAATGGCTCGTAGCAGGTAAAGCCGCCACCTGCGGTGCCGGCATCCCATATGGGCACCAGTTCATGACCCAGCTGCTGCACTTCCAATGCAGCTCTCTGCTATGGCTTGGGAGAGCAGTAGAAGATGGCCCAAGTCCTTGGGTCCCTGCACCAGCATGGGAGACCTGGAAGAAGCTCCTGGCTCCTGATTTCTGATTGGTGCAACTCCGGCCATTGCGTTCATTTGGAGAGTGAACCATCAGATGGAAGACCTCTCTCTCTCTCTCTCTCTCTCTCTCTCTCTCTCTCTCTCTCTCCTTTTCTCTCTGTGTAACAGTGACTTTCAAGTAAAATAAATAAATCTTAAAAAAAAAAAAGACTAAATGGCTTAAACTCAAGGGCTGGGGAATAGCCACTGTACAGTGAGGGCAGAGAGAAAGGAAACAAGTTCCATGGCAGTACGAGAGATGGCAGTCAGACAGAAGAACACATCTTCTGAACACCACGACAGAAGATAATAGGCACGGGAACAGGTCTCTGAAGCAGGTTGTAAAAGCCCACCCCAAATTCCCTCAGAGCTCGGAGAGCATACGCACAATGGCAGTAGCTGGTATTTTAGGTGATTTCCCATTTTCTTTAACTGAGATGCAAAAGTGTCAACGTAAAGGATTTATGAACTTCATGAACTTCGTAAAGGGCAGGAACACATGTTATCCTTGAAAACCATAAAGAAGACAAACTTAGAAGGAAGGCAACTCTAAGTTTTTATCCTTGACTAAGTAATTTATTACTGGATCCTTCCTTGAGGTTTCCAAGCCTCCATATGTGGTTATATTATCTTCTTATATAAACATAAAGTGGGAGACTTAGAATCCCCTTCCACATGCTTTCCTGATACAACTCTTCTCTACTTGTTACGGAGAAAAGCAAATAGTTATAAATATATGAAGTACCAATAATGATAGAAATCGGACCAGTTTATATGAATACTTGAAAGAGTAAAAGTTCTTAAAGCATAAAAAATTATTCATGCCAATTTTAAAAGCTTTTCATTATAAAAAGACCTCTTGTGAGATAAAAATTAAATAGAAGACTCATCACTAGTTTTAAAATGGTCAACTAATTTTTTACAACTTATCTTGATTGCAAATTGTTGAAAGGAAGGAATTATGTATACTTATATTTTTCAAGGACTATAAATAATTAATGATTGTTCAAATCTAACACAGAAAGCCAAAGTATGGAAACTGCATACAATTAGATTGCAGAATTGTAAAAGGAGACATCAGATTTCTGTTCTGGTACAAGGCAAAACCTTCTTAACCATGGGTTTGGAACACCAGTTCCCTAATAGGGGCAATTTCGTGCCCCCCATCCCACCTCACCATTGGGGCCATTTGGCCATGTCCAGAGTGGGTGCTGCTGACATCTGGTGGGCGGAAGCCAAAGATGCCACTAAATGTGCCCTGCAAAGCACAGTGCTGGCCCCACAAAAAGGATTATCTGGTCCACAATGCCAACGGTGTCAGAAGTTCAGAAACTCCAGCTTAGAACCATCAGCTCTTCTTAACACGTAGGTTATTTTTTCAAAATATTTAGAAATACATTCATTAAAAAGGATCTCAGCAAAGATAGCTTTCCTTTCACACAAATGCTTCAAAAGAAGATGGCTAGGGTGTAAGGACATTAATACCAGGTTAACACATATGTATAAGCTGAGTTTGAATTATGCATTCCTTAAACATCCAGAATAGACTATAGCTCCCTACTAACAGAGAAGGAAACTATAATGAATGAAAAAGCAAGTGCCAACTTGGAAGGTGATGGCAAGACCCCAGCAAAACCTATTTGGCTCTTGGGGAGGATCCCTATGGCTGACAGCTCCAGAAGTATAAGGTATGTATCTATAAAACAGACTCCTGAAAGGACTCAACATGAACTTGAGTTTGGGAGGGTGCAGGTAAATAAAGACGAACTGTTACATAGTCTTGAGGTCCAAATAAGGTAATCCACATAAAGAGCTCAGCACATTGCAACCATCCAGTAAATGTTCAAAAAACATATTAGCTATAACGAGGAGGCTGCCACCGATGGTCATTTTTTTTTGTGCTTATGAACAGCAAACCTACACAGGAAGAATATTTCTGAAATGAACACTGTAGTTTATCCCCAACCTTGTCCCCTGCATATGCTTTGTCTATGCAACACGAGAACGGCACTGAGAAAATTGGCTGGAACCCCAGTGCACTGACAACTAAAGGTCTTTTGTCTTTACTCCTCCTCTCAATATGGCAGAAACAAATGTTTAGAAACAAAAATGAAAAGGTTTGGGGGGAAAAGGTGCTACCAATTTCTACAGTAAGATATAACAGCCACCCTCAACCATATGTCCTAGCTTGTTCTCTGGCCAAGTATGTGATTTGCATCATAGTGACATAGCCTGTGTTTTCAAGCTGCCACGAAAGCATATGAGGGTACTTCAAAAACAGTTCATGGAAAAACGAACTAAAAGATAAGTTTATTTTGGTCCAGAAAATTTTTTTGAAATCCATGCATACCAGGGGTCTTCAAAAATTTGATGAAAAATGGGCATTATGAACAAAGTATACATATATCAACTTTTCAATGCAGCAGGTATTCAGCATTGATTGAAATCTGTTCTTTCATTTGTTCTGTAAATAAGTGTATATTAAGCATTTAACTATAAGCAAGGTATCATGCGAGTTTCAAAAGCCACAAAATGTTGTCTCTCCTCCCAAACCGCTTACAATCAGGTAATGAGAACAGTACACCTGTGGTTAGCAGGAGACAAATCTGGATGGCTCTGGAGACTCATTTCCTTCCATCTACTGCTAGCTTAGGGGAGCTGGCTCAGCTCAATGGAGAAAATAGACTGATACCAACGAATGGGCTCCAGACACGTTCCTTTTCTAATAAGGCCACTTCCCTGATTACAGAGCTTCCAGTGTTATGCAATCACATAGATGTTCCCTGGTCACTGATGCTTAAAATACATAGAGCATCATCTACCAGAGTTGTAGCTAGGCTACATGCAGATGCCCAGGCCCAGTCTAAGCTGAGAGATGAGAGTTCAAGGAATTGTGTGTATGCAGCTGCTTATGAATCTTTCCCCAATTAAAACATAGCACATCTGCACTGTGTTGCATCAGCTCTGCACACAAGTGACCACTTGCACAACAGGCAGACAAAACTGACAAAGGCAGTATGTAACCAAGGAGCAACTATCATGTTCACTTCATCACCACCTAGACTTTGTAAGGCTTTCATGAAATGATAATTATTTCTATTTGTATAAAACAGACTCAAATAATCCTTGACTGAGTTTTCTGCAATCAAATTGTATATAGCAGAGTTGATCAAATTCCTGTTCCCTCAGAGTTCTGTCACATATGGCAGGCATGATTTCAGCTGGAGACAACTACAGGCTCAAGCTCTCTTGAGGGACTGAATTTTGAGATATCATTAGAAGTTATGTTTCCTTTTTTTTTTTTTTTAAAGATTTTATTTACTTGTTTGAGAGGTAGAGTTACAGAGAGTGAGAAGGAGAGACAGAGAGAAAGGTCTTCCTTCCATTGGTTCACTCCCCAGATGGCCTCAACAGCCGGAGCTGTGCTGATCCGAAGCCAGGAGCCAGGTGCTTCCTCCCTGTCTCCATTGTGGTTGTAGGGGCCCAAGCACTTGGGCCAGCTTCCACTGCTTTCCAAGGCCATAGCAGAGAGCTGGATTGGAAGAGGAGCAGCTGAGACTAGAACCAGCATCCACACGGATGCTGGTGCCACAGGGGGAGGATTAACCTACTGTGCCACGGTGCCAGCCCAGGAGGTATGTTTCAAAGGCAGGATCATGTTCAACTGGGAATTGATCTGAAGTCATACCAAGTTAGGCTTTCTGTGAATTCTGTCTAACTGTCCAAGGTTTGTCAAAGAGTGTGGTCTGGGGGCCAGCGCTGTGGCACACTAGGTTAATCCTCTGCCTGCAGTGCTGGCATCCCATATGAGTACGGGTACCAGTCCTGGCTGCTCCACTTCTGATCCAGCTCTCTGCTATGGCCTGGAAAGCAGCAAAAGATGGTCCAGGCACTTAGACCCCTGCACCCGCATGGGAGACCCAGAAGAAGCTCCTGGCTCCTGGTTTTGAATCAGCCCAGTTCTGGTCATTGTGGCCCTTTGGGGAGTGAACCAGAAGGTGGAAGACCTTTCTCTTTGTCTCTCACTCTCACTGTCTGTAACTCTACCTGTCACGTAAATAAATAAAATAAAAAAGGTGGTCTGGAATATGAGAAATCCAAGTCAAAACCTGGGTTCTAAACTAGAAGCAGGCCGATTATCCCTGGTTACAACCACACTGACCATACCTTCACCTTCAAGATAAGATTACTGAGGCAAGTGTGGACTTGATGCAAAGTGTATGGAGACATCATGACTCACTCTTAAGGAGACACTTGCCCTCAGGGTCCCACAAGTAGAGAAATGGTTAGTAATATTCCAGACAATGAGTACTACCTTAAATTTTCTACCTTAGGTTCCTCACTTGCCTCACTATGGTCCCAACCCTGCACACATCCTCCCTTTCCCCTCCCTCTCACCCTGATGCCCCCTAATTTATATATCAGTCCACCACGCAAAATTTTAAGCAGCAGGATCTAGCCATATCTAAAGAAGACATTAAGACCAGATTGGCCTTAGAAGAAGAACAAGAACATCCTAAGTGTAAGCTCAAAGGAAAATAAACCATCTAGACCTGATGTTTTCCTTCACACACCTAAAAACTAGAATATATCTTGGAAAATTTCAGGCAAACAAAATTCAATTCCTAACTAGTTAATTTTTCTTCCCGTCCGTGATGAACACCTTAAAAACCCAGCTGTAAAGCCAGTTTGCAATGGTTGCGATTCCCAAATTAAATTCCTGTAATTACAGCTTCTCCTATACATCTAGTAATCCTGTTATGGCAACCCAATCCATGTCACACTACTCTAGAAATTATTAGGTGTCAGAATGTGTTTTTCCTTTGTGAATATTAATTAACAGAAATAGAACAACTGTAAAAAGACTTCACTTTTATGTTACATTTTTACTTTACAAGGCTAGAGTCTGTTTAGTCATCTCAGCCTCTATTGGTCTAAAGTAATTTGGGGGGCCGGTGCTGTGGCGCAGTAGGTTAATCCTCCGCCTGCGGCACCGGCATCCCATATGGGCGCCGGTTCTGGTCCCTGCTGCTCTGCTTCCAATCCAGCTCTCTGCTGTGGCCTGGGAAAGCAATAGAGGATGGCCCAAGTCCTTGGGCCCCTGCACCTGTGTGGCAGACCAGGAAGAAGCTCCTGGCTTCTGGCTCCTGGCTCCTGGCTTCAGATTGGTGCAGCTCCGGCTGTTGCGGCCATTTGGGGAGTGAACCAACAGAAGGAAGACCTTTCTCTCTGTCTCTCCCTCTCACTGTCTGTATATCTACCTCTCAAATAAATAAATGAAATCTTTTTTTTTAAAAAAAAGTAATTTGGTTCTCTATTCAAGAACTCTCATCTACCCCTGCAACTGTATTTTATGATCTTGATCATAATTGACATGTGAAATAATGCTAAGTAGCTAGGTTATGATCTAGGTCTTCATGATTTTGAGAACTGGACTTAGAATACTTAGTTTGCCATTTAAAAACGTACTTCATTGGTTTGGGAAACTGAAACAGCTTCTCAAACAGTATCCTTTGGAAACAAGCCACAAGCCTTGCAAATGCCAAATTGTAACTATTAAATGGTCAATCTTGGTTCAAAACATGATGAATGGTAATAGGTGAGCCACATTGATCTAGTCATGCCTCCCTCACCCTTTCCTCACCTGCCAGCTCTATTGCTGCTAGAACAAAGGACCTCAAACGCAGGGGCCTAAGCCAACACCAATTTATTATTTTACACTTCTGAATGTCAGAAGTGCAAAATGGGGATGGTGCTGTGGCATAGTGGGTAAAGTCACCACCTGTAGTGCCTGCATCCCATAGGGATGCCAGTTCAAGTCCTGGCTGCTCCACTTCTGATCCAGCTCTCTGCTTTGGCCTGGGAAAGCAGTAGAAGATGGCCCAAGTCCTTGGGTCCCTGATCCCACGTGGGAGACCCAAAGAAGCTTCTGGCTCCTGGCTTCAGATCAGCCCAGCTCCGGCCATTACAGCCATTTGGGGGAGTGAACCAGTTGATGGAAGACCTTGCTTATTCTCTCTCTGCCTCTGCCTCTCCATAACTCTGCCTTCCAAATAAATAATAAATAAATCTTTAAAAAAAAAAAAAAAGAAGTGCAAAATGGGTGTTAATGGCCTAAAATCGGGTGCCAGCAAGGTTATAGTCCTTCTGGAAGCTCTAAGAAAAATCCGTTTCCTTGTCTTTCTAACTTCTACAGGCCACCTGCTTTCCTGGGCTTATAACCCCCTTCTTCCACCTTCAAGGAAGTGATGTCAGGCTGAGTCCTTCTCACACCTCCACCTCCCTGGCTCCCTTTCTTCTGCCTCCCTGTACTGCATAGAAGGATCCTAGTGATTATGTTAGGATCACTGTCCCATATCAAGCTGAGTTGATAAGCAAACATAATTCCACTTTGTCATGAATCCTAACATAGTCCTGGCTTCCAGGAATTAGTAGTGGATATATGTGGGTCGCCATTGTTCTTCTTACCAAGGAGTCTGCATGAAATTTGCTCCATGTAAGGCAAGAGCTTATAAGATTCATGACATTTTCAGTGTTGGATCATTGCAATGTACAGTCTGAAGTTTCCTGACAATCCAAACTTTCAAAAAGACATTGACCAGGGCAGATACAGTTTGAGGAAATCACAAATTCTGTTTTCATTCCATTATTTTGAGGTCTTTTGAACTTTGCATGTCAGTTTCATGAAACATTAAATTGATTCCTAAAGAACAAATGTAGTAATACCAAGGTCTATTTTGCCTACTGTGAAAAAATTTTAAGTTGGAATTTAGTCACACTTATATTCATGAATCTACGAGGACTGCCAGCTTGTGCCAAGGAACTCGTTTGTGCCCTGTGCACAAGACTCACAACTATGAAGAAAAACAAGCTCTCTGAGAATCTGAGTAGGTGTGGGAACACAGGTGGGACTGTGGTAAAAGGAAGAGGTGATGGCTCACCTGCCTAAAAGTATTTCAAGTAGGTATTATCAAGAAAAATAATAGCTAGCAACTATGCCAACCCAGCACTATGCCACTACAGGTCAGCTTTAGCCCCCAGGCTAGGTGTTTCTCACCTCTCCCTTCCCTTAGCCCCATCACCCTCCACATACACAGTAGATGTTGCTCCTACTCCTACTTCTACTCCTGAAGTTCCAGAGAATTCCACTACTTTGCCATTAGACCCTCATCTCACTTTGCCTTCTCAATTCCCTAGAGCAGACTATCCTAAAAGACCCTGATATTCTATCTTGTTCTTCATTTAGGTACTAGATGTCTTGCCTGCTAGCTTGGCTTTTGATATTTATGGTCCAGATCTGAACTTCAGTGCTTTGCTCCCTAGTCTTGGCATCAGGCCCCTGATCCCACATGGCCTTGCTGTTGTAGCCACAGGGGACATGGGGTGAGTATGATATCAGTGGAGGCCAAGATGATATCAAGCTGACATTTTATTCTTCAAGTACAAAATACCAACTCTTGGCTGGAGAATCTTGTTTGGCCTACAGAATCCCGATGGGAAAGTTATTTATAAACAGCAGCCAATGAAATCATGTTTGCCATGTAGAGGAAGGAGCACAGACTGAGACAGGAAGCTTGGGTTCTACTCCCAATCCTCTTGCAGATCATGGGGTAACTTAGAAAGGTTCTTTCTCATCCCTAAATTGGTCTCATTTTTCTCATAAGTAAAATGAGGGAGCTTGAGAGATATTCTGGTTCCATGTTCTCTCTCTCTCTCTCTCTGTTACACACACACACACACACACATTGCAATTTCCAATAATTCTCCAAGAGTTTCCAACTCATCTCCATTCAGAACTGGTTTTTAAATGTGATTCTCTGCTAGGAAGCAGAGTAGCCAGGCCCAGTTCTCACCATGTGACAGTTCCTCCGTACATCTCCACCGCTTCGATCCTCCCGCCTTACCAGCCAGCCAAACCAGTAGGGTCCTTGGACTGTGAAGTCCAAAACTGTAAATCCAAGTAAACCTTGCCTCGTAAGTAGCTTATCTTAGGTATATCCTTGTAGTTTCAAAAAGCTGACTAATATGGTAACCAAGATCATATCATTTTTCAATGAATCCCAGACAATGCTTCAGGATGAAAGTTCCTGATCCATTTAAACTAGAGCTTGGAATTATAAACCTTATGTGACTGCTGTATTTAATACCTACCACTTCTATTATGGTACACATCACAGGGTATTGCATCTACTTCTTTATTCCCCTGACACCCACATTTATCTGTGATTTCTCAAGGGATATTCACTGAATTTTATTCATCTTTGTATCCCCTGCATCTGGGGGAAGAGCCCAGTACATAAAAACCATTCAATAGTGAATACTGAAGAAGCGATTTAATTAATTACTAGGAAAATGTCATGGGCATTCTAAGCTCCTTGAAGTATTTCTATTATTTTCTCCTTCTACAGTAGAGAACGAACAGAACACGCCTACTAAGCTAACCCATATATCCGTATATTTGGTAGTCATTCAACAGAAGTAACTCAATTCCTTAATATGTGGGGGATTTAGGTCACAATTTCATTCAAACATTTCAAACAATTTCTGAGCATTCTTTAAAAGTAAGCTCCTTGTGGCATAGCAGGTAAAACCGCCGCCTGCAGTGCCAGCATCCCATATGGGCACCAGTTTGAGACCCGGCTGCTCCACTTCCCATCCAGCTCTCTGCTATGGCCTGGGAAAGCAGTAGAAGATGGTCCAAATCCTTGGGCCCCTTCCCCTCCGTGGGAGACCTGGAAAAAGCTCCTGGCTTTGGATCGGCACAGCTCTGGCCGTTGCGGTCACCTAGGGAATGAACCAGCTGACAGAAGACCTCTCTCTCTGCCTCTCCTTCTCTCTCTGTGTAACTCTGACCTTCAAATAAATAAATAAATTTCCTTTTTTTTAAAAAAAGTAAGCTCCTAAAATTGAGGTGTCATGATTTTGAAACCATTGTTAACTGGGTATCAAACGTGCAGAGCTATATTTAAAATTCTATCAGGTTAATTATTTTTCTGCTGAATGAATTCCATAAATAACTCATATTGGGAAACTTTCATTAGCAATACCTGGCACCTGGAATAGTTTTTGGATAACAAGAGACAACTGATTTTTTTTTTTTTTCTGAATTCATGGTAATAGACTGGATGGGTTTCTTGTGAGACTTGTGAAGTTTCAAATTTAAGAGAAGAGAAAAAGATCAGGGAGAGCGGGTGAAGAGACTGGGGCATTATTTCAGGGGAGAGGCCTTGGAAGTTTGCATCCAGAGAGTACCAGTGAGATGGTAGACGATGGTAATTCCCAGGATGTCCTCTGAAGCTATAACTGACAAGGTTTGCTTATGACTGGCTATGGGATGGAAGGTCCTTGATCTAAGCAGATGGAAAAATGGAGCTGCCACTTGCTGGGGTGGGAAAGACCAACAAAAAAGCAGCTTGGGGAAGAACACTGGGAACCCAGATTTGAACATGATAAACAGGTTTGCCTAGAAGGCATTCAAATGGAGTCATTGAGTAGGCACCCGGAATTCAGAATCTAGATTGGGGCTAAAGTTATAATTTGGGGGGAAATTAGAATATAATGGATATTTACAGGCTCAAGGTGGGATATTAATTTTAAAAATGTATATAGGTAGAAAAGACTTGAGTCCTGGGTGACTCCACAATTTAGAAGTCAGGAGACCAAGTATGAGTATACATAGCTAAGAATTAGTTGCCAAAAAGGCCACAGGAAAACCAAGAAAGGATGTATCTTTGAAGCCAAGAAAATGATCAGTTGTCTTAAATACTGTGTGTTGATAAGGCAAGCAAAATTATTGGTCTCAGCAATATAGCAGTCATCGGTGACCTTGGCAAGAACAGTTTTAGTAGATTATAGAGGCAGAAGTCTGAATGAAGTGGGCTCAATGGAGAAAGAGAGAAGTAGAAGGCAGAGACTAGAACAAATTTAAACGGAATTTTTCTATTAAAAAAAAAGGTTTCTTAAATTAAGTCCCCAAAGAGTCCATGAATAAAACTAAGAGAACTCATGAATTTAGATGGAAAAATTACATTTTTATTTTTACTACTCTCTAACTACTCTACCTCTTTCTTCTATTAGTAATATAATATTAGCAGTGTCTAATTCCTTTGTGGCCATTAGAAATTGTGGATAATTTCATATCATATTATAATTGTTACAGCTATCTCAAAACATCATGCTCATCCTTTAAGATTTACAGTAGCGGGGCCACTACTGGATCTCACATGACTGTGACCTTCTGCCCTACAAGTGCTCATACACACATGGCCAGCCAACTCTTGGCACCTGTGCCCAGCCGTTGCTGCACTGTCTGGTAGTAAAGGAACACATACTCCAACAGTAGCAACTCAGTTCATTTGGCTGCTTTCCAGTATCCCTTTTCTATCCATACTGTTTGTGCCAGAAGAGAGGAGATAAGTGGTCTTCACTGTTTATATTTAGCAAAACTTGGCCCATCAAGTGAGAAATCTTGACTCTCAAAAAGTGGAACAACTTTCTGTCACCTGAGTAGATACAACAGTTAGGACTGGAGAGGACCACTGCAGTGATATATCTTTAATAAATAAAATTTAGCTTTATCTTGCCTCTAGTTTAAAAGCATTGTTTAGTGCATTAATAAAAAATGATACATAACTGTGTCACAGCAGTTGAAAGTTATTTTGCAAAGTATATTCCAGTATCATGTATTTCTTTTGTAGGTCTACGTTTTATTTTAAGCACTTAAAAACATTATTCTGAGGAGTCTCCAGGCTTCACCAGGCCACTAAGATACTCACATCACTAAAAAGCGAAGGACACCTGCTGAAATGGACAGGAGGGAAAGCATCATCAGAGGATGTTCCAACGTGGGAGAAATCAAAGGATGTTTGTATTGCAATTGAGGATGATTCAGTAGGGAGAAGGGAAACTGGTGATGCAGGAGTAGGGAGAACTGATACAGCAACATTCTTGAGTAGGCAAGAGGACATGAGTCTAATATATAAAGGGGTAAATTAGGCTGTGATCTGAATGAACGTTGGTTATTCATTCAGTTATAGGAGAGAAGGCAGAGAATATGGACAGAGTCCCAGGTAGGTGGAAAGACATGATGATGAGACCCTATGGGAGTCCTCTTCTGATTATTTCCATTTATGAAAATAAGCAAAGTTTAGAATGGGAAAAGAGGGGCTAGAAGTTTTGTTTGTTTGATTATTTTTCAGATGGGGTAGAAGTTTGAAGAGAGAGTAGAAGGCATGAATGTAATGGGTGTAGGGAAAAGCAGGAGGGCACATGGCATAGTGAAAGGCAGCAGATCTGGTAAAAGCACTGGGGACTCACTTGAGAAAAGGACTACAGATTTCCAGTGAGTCAGTGTGACTCTGTGTTTTCCTCTAACCTCATCTAGTTGCATGGGTCCAGGCACTGAGTAGGCGGAGAGTGGGCTACAACCAGAGCTGCACAAGTGAAGACAGGGCTAGGGCATGGCAACAGTGGCCAATGGGCTGAAAAAGAAAAGGAGGCTGTGGCACAGCAGAAGTGAGCATAAGCAATCAGATTAATTTTCTCTTTCTGCGTCTTCCCTCTCTGCTGCTTTCTTGAGAGTCAAGAGCAGGAACTGAAAGGTCATGGAATGGAGAGGCAGGAGGGATCTGTGAGTAAGCATAAGTGGTAAATAAGCACCAACTGGAGTTGAGGTGAGGTTGCAAAAAAACACATGGTCATGGGAGCAGCTGAGCTCAGGGCAGGAAGAGTAGGGAGATAAAAGGAAATGACACCCATGCATTGTATAATTTTTTAAAATATGTGTATTTTTATTATTGAATAACAACCTACAAATAGTTACGTTGGCCTGCCTGCTTCCTTTTACAGCACTTTTTACATTTTGTATTAATTTGCAGATATGTCAATACAAGACTAAATCAACTAAAGGCTGCCCCTTGAAGACAACGACATGCCTCATCTATTCCTGTGCCTCCCAAGACATCTCTGTGCTTTGGGTAGGCAGTCTATAAAGACACACAGGTGGACAACTCTCAAAGGATTAGGCCCTGATTAGATCTCCATTACTTCTGCCTCT
The DNA here is from genome assembly GCF_033115175.1 of Lepus europaeus. Lineage (NCBI taxonomy): Eukaryota > Metazoa > Chordata > Mammalia > Lagomorpha > Leporidae > Lepus > Lepus europaeus. The sequence goes on from NC_084827.1 coordinate 94,076,180, forward strand.
TTGAGAACAGGTTGCCTAAGTGGTCAGAAGGGTAGCTGGAAAATAAGTTGTAGACTCATAATCCCTGCACATCAATGTGACAAATAATTCAAAATAAACCAAGAAGACAATATTGGCAGATTCCCTGTATTATCCGAATTCAACAAATAGTTCCTTTACCTTCTGCTTTTTAGGTGGCCTCTATTTCCTGGATAGTCAGCTGATGGTGTGGCATTCCAGCCTAGAGGGAGGCTGAAGCCACCCATTGACATTCCATCCAAAGGCAGACCAACCACCACAGTGCTTGCATAATTCCACCCAATCCTCCTCATATTTAGAGAGGCAGAGGGGGATGGAGGCAAGAAGCAAAGGCACCCTCCAACTGCCAGAAGAAAAGGACAAGTATTCGTAAGTTCCAGAAAGAACCACGTATGTGAGGACATTCCAAATTTTTTCTTACTTTAACCTACAGTGAGCTATGAACTTTATCCTGTGATTCAGTAATACAAGCACACACAATTCAAACATAAGATTTATAATCCTTACCATATGTCATGCTTTGATATTTCCTTATTCTATTCTTATCCCATTGTATTTCATTTTTGAAAAATTCTGGCCATAAGAGGATTTAATGACTCAAAAATGGGTCATGGTGGCAGTTTAAAAATATCAGCCTATGTAAATCAGAAAACAAAGGACACTATTGTCTTTGCTGTATAATAACATACAAATAATTTACCAAGATGGAAAGTCAATCACCATAGTGGAAAGGAAGAGGCAACAACTACCATTATTTGCAGATAATATAACTGTGTACTTGGAAATCTCAAAAGGATCAACTGGGGCCAGCACTGTGGCACAGCAGGTAAAGCCATCACCTGCATTGCCAGCATCCCATATGAGCATGGGTTCATGTCCCAGCTGCTCCATCTCAAATCCAGCCCCTTGCTAATGGCCTGAGAAGAGCAGCAGCAGATGGCTCAAGTGTTTGGGGTTCTTGACACCCATAGGCTAAAGCTCCTGGCTTCAGTCTGGCCCAGCCCTGGTGATTGTGGCCTTCTGAGAAGTGAACCAGCAGATGGAAGACCTTTCTCTATAACTCTGACTTTCAAATCAATCAATCAATCTTTTAAAAAAAAATCAACTGAAAATCTATTAATATTTGAGTAGGGAATTGGAAAAATTGTTGATCATCCCATTAATATATTGACCCAGTAGTTTTCCTTTATATAACTAATAACTTTTTGGATAACAAAGAGGGAAAAGCCTAAGAACAAAGTTGGTAGAACACTTGGGGGTAAATAAGAAATTTCTAGGCCCTATTTGGAGAAAATCATCATAAATAAATAAATTTTCACTGGTTACCATAAAAGAATTGAATAGAAGGTCAAGGATTGTTCTGAAGTGAGGATTCAATATTAGGATTAAGGTTTTCTCAAGTTAACTTTACTGTAATTAAAAAATATATATAAATAAGAAATTTTAGAGGTAAATCTGACAAAATCACATACAAATTCACACGGAAAAATAACTTTGTTATGAAGATCAGGAAAAAATATCAAATGGGGGAACTAATCCCACAAAATATCAGAGTGTATCACAGTTACTGAAATCATTCGATAGTAGCACAGAAACAGGCAAAATGGCCGCTAAGTTCAGAGAAGTCCAAAAGGTATATAGGAATTTTGAATGTGGTAAATGAAATCCTTCAAAATTGGGGTGAGGCAATAAGATGGCAGATTAATGACAGACGCTAGGATAGCTGGTTGGCTTTGGGGAGAAAAAATGATGAATTCCTACTGAATTTGTTATTCTCCTAACAAAAACATATATGTCAAGACTTGAACAGTAGACAACTAAAATAATGTCAGAAAAAAGCATGTACAACTTAAAAAAATTGTTTTTGATATGGGGAGTATGAAGCTTGGCCAAAATCCCAGAAGTAACATGACCTCTCAATGACAGTTGTGTAGGAAGTTCTTTGCAATATTACTTGCAATAGCAAACCATTGAAGGTTGCATATGTGTCCATCCATCAGGGGTTGGTGAAACAGAGGGCACAATCCAGCAGAGGAGTGTCACGCAGAAGTCAATAGGAATAGGGAAGATTTAGATGTACTGATATGAAATCTGTTGGAGGTATACTGCTTGGTGAAAGAGAAAGTTCTAGAACATTTATACCCTTTTGTTACTTACACTCATTTACTTGAAAATATACAAATACATATGTGTGTACACATATCTTATGGACAGTATCTATGTGTGATGTTTACATTATAGTTTATTATGTAAGAGATAAGGATACTTTGAAAAGTTTGTGAAAATAAAAATAAAATACAATTTTATTTGTTGCAAAAAATTTGAAACCCATAGGGAGCTCTCTCAGAATATACCATGAATTTCTGAAGATCCCACATACACAGCATAGTACTACATATAATGTCCTGTAACTTCTGTGTTTTCACTTCACATCTTGAAACGGGATGCTAGCAGCTACCTCTAAGGATTAGATTTTTAGTTGTCATTTTATAGTCTACTATTCCATTTAAAATGCTTGCTTTTATTATGAGTTTTTAAAAAGTCAAAAATAAAAAGGTGCCAGTACATATCCAAGTCATTCACACTTCTTCCTTATTCATTTTAGTCATGTTCCATTCTTTTTTTTTTTTTTAAGATTTATTTATTTTTTACTTGAGAGTCAGAATTACACAGAGAGAGGAGAGGCAGAGAGAGATTGGTCTTCCATCCGCTGGTTCACTCCCCAATTGGCTGCAACGGCCGGAACTGTGCCGATCTGTAGCCAGGAGCCAGGAGCTTCTTCCGGGTCTTCCACGTGGGTACAGGGGCCCAAGGACTTGGGCCATCTTCTACTGCTATCCCAGGCCATAGCAGAGAGCTGGATCGGAAGTGGAGCAGCCGGGACTAGAACTGGCGCCCAAATGGGATGCCGGCGCTTCAGGACAGGGCGTTAACCCGCTGTGCCACAGCGCCGGCCCCATGTTCCGTTCTTTATCAGTTAAAATATATACCTCTATGGACTCATATTCTGTAGTTGAATTCTTCAGGTAAGTGAAGAACACTAGCTGGCTGCTGACCAAGAATTGTTAAACAATCTGTCCCTTGCTTGCTCTGAAATTACAGCCAGTTCCTATGAGTGATGGTAATTAGTAACTAGAACTATTGTCTGGGATCCTGTTGCTGACATTTCTATAGACAAACCAAGCCCTGAAATTGCTCTAAAGCAGAGGATGACATCAGTTTCTGCTTACCTGTAACCTTCAGGTTACCTTTAGTGTGTCCCGATTATTTTTTATAAAGAGCCTATTTGTCTAGTCTAATTAGCAATAATGTGTAATACGTGGCACATGAAGGCTCATTTTCTAACTTACAAAAGGAACATGGCATCACCAAATTAATGCAATTCAAGAATCATTAAATTAAAGGCTCAAAGAAGCTTCCAAACCACATTTGGAAGCTCCCTCTGGGTCCCATGCACCCTCTTTGTCACCTTACCAAATGAAGACATGTCAAAAAAAAAAAAAAAAAAAGCTACATGGCTAAGTGGCAACGAATCGGCTGATTCTTTAATCACTATGAAATCCTTTCAGACACATCTGTATCTAAGAACTGACATTTTGGATTTTTCCCTTAAAAATAACTGCTCAGGTAGCACAGCACGAAACAACAGGATGAGTTCCAGATATACTCAATATTTCCTACAAGCAAAATGAAAAAATGGCAATCTAAATTTTCATCAGTAAGTGAATGATTGAAAAAATATAGTCCTCTCATATATTATATAACTTTTTTTTTTTTTGACAAGCAGAGTTAGACAGTGAGAGAGAGACAGAGAGAAAGGTCTTCCTTCCGTTGGTTCACCCCCCAAATGGCCGCTACGGCTGGTGTGCTGCGCCGATCCAAAGCCAGGAGCCAGGGGCTTCCTCCTGGTCTCCCATGGGGTGCAGGGCCCAAGCACTTGGGCCATTCTCCACTGCCTTCCTGGGCCACAGCAGAGAGCTGGACTGGAAGAGGGGCAACCAGGACAGAACTGGTGCCCCAACCGGGACTAGAACCTGGGGTGCCGGTGCTGCAGGCGGAGGATTAGCCTAGTGAGCCATGGCACCAGCCATATTATATAACTATTAAAAAGAGACAGTGCTAGCACTCTGTCTTGTGTTCTCTCCCTCTTCCTCTCTCTCTCTTTCTCTCTCTCTCTCTCTCTCTCTCTCATTCTCTCTCTCTCTCATTCTCCCTCCCTCCCTCCCTTTCTCTGTCAGGAAGCAAGCAAAATAACTAACATGGCATGATCCCATTTTCTATAAAAATAAACAACCAAAAAATGACAACATATTTTGGCACTTGGTTGAGCAACAAAAAACACATGGAAAGACAGAGACCAGGCTGTTGTTATTAACACTGGGGAGGTGAAAATGGAAGAAAGCTAGGGAGAGACAGCTACTTTTTGCTTTTATATACATTATGAAATTGTTACAATAAACAGATATTTCTTTTGCAGTTTCAGAATTACACAATAAATAATGGGGGAAGACTTTGAAGAGACAATAAAATGGACACTAACAAGTTTGTATCATTGAACAAAGAATATGTGCCAAGATGACAAATTTATACCAGATTCGAAGGCTACAGATGAAACAGGATCCACAAATTCTCAAATACCCAACTGATGGCAGTAAATAAGCACCAGCAGAGTGCGGGAACTCCACCAGTGAAGTCTAAGGTTATAGAGAATTTGCTTCTGATATGAACTAAATTGTGTCCCTTGAAAAAAGTATGTTGAGGTCCTAGCTGCCAGTTAACACTTGATCTTTTCTGAAATAAAAGGGTCTTTAAAAAGGTAATCACGTTCACAAACATTAGGTGTCTTTATAAGAAAGGGAGATTTGGACACAGAGACAGACACTAGAGGGAAGATAATGGGAAGAGACACAGGAAGAACACTTTCATATACAAGCCAAGGGACACCCGGCTATCAGAAGCTGGAAGGGTAAAGAAGGGTCCCTCCCGGCGGGCGCCATGGCTCAATAGGCTAATCCTCTGCCTTGCGGCGCCGGCACACCGGGTTCTAGTCCCAGTCGGGGCGCCGGATTCTGTCCCGGTTGCCCCTCTTCCAGGCCAGCTCTCTGCTATGGCCAGGGAGTGCAGTGGAGGATGGCCCAAGTGCTTGGGCCCTGCACCCGCATGGGAGACCAGGAGAAGCACCTGGCTCCTGGCTTCGGATCAGCGCGATGCGCTGGCCGCAGCGCGCCAGCCGCGGGGGCCATTGGAGGGTGAACCAATGGCAAAGGAAGACCTTTCTCTCTGTCTCTCTCTCTCTCACTGTCCACTCTGCCTGTCAAAAAAAAAAAAAGAAGGGTCCCTCCCTTCTGGATTGCAATGGGAACATGGTCCTGCCAATACCTGGATCTGACTTCCAGCCTCCAGTCTGTCTGGCAGTAAGTTTCTGTTTTCTAAGTCACTAGTCAGTGATACTTTATTATGACAGTGCCAAGACAGAAGACTTATCCAAAAAGATAAACTGGAAATGGCAGTGTCTCGGTGTATTACAGTAGTCTTCCCTTACCTGGAGCCTTGTGTTCCATAATTTCAGTTAGCTGCAGTGTGAATGCAGTAAATGGAAAATTCCAGAAATAAACTATTCATAAGTTTTAAATGCCATGCTATTCTGAGTAGCATGATGAAATCTCACACCACCCCACTGTATCCTGCACCAGCATGAATCATCCCTTTTGTCCAGCATATCCACACTGTATACACTACCTGCCCATTAGTCACTGCATAGTCAACTCTGTTATCAGATCCACTGTAAGGTCTTACAGAGCTTGTTTGCAGGTAAGTCTTATTTTACTTAACAATGACCCCAAAATGCAATAGGGATGCTGGCAATTCAATAAGGAAAGAAAGATGAATCTGCTATCCATGAAATTATGGAGAAAGAAAAAGAAATCCATGCTAGTTTTGCTGTCACACCTCAAACTGCAAAAGCTATGGCCACAGTACACAGTAAGCACTTAAGATGAAAAAGGCATTAAAGTTGTATGGGAAAACACACTGTATATATATTCAGTTCAATAACAGTCCCTGCCCCACTGGATTGTAAAACACTGCTGTGATGAGAGGACTGTGTATACATTTTCCAGAACTTAGTAAGCTATTAACAGGACTATATTCCTGATTATTCTGTGGACACATGCTGTCTCTTCAGAAGACAGCAAGGCATCTCGACCATGTCGCATTTAATAATAATAACCACTGCTTTTGATTATTTACTAAATATTAAACCTTGTGTTCTATACACATTATTTTATATAAACTGCCCCACAACCCTTCAGGTCATTAGTTTATTGCTATTATCACTGCTCTTTTTTTTTTTTTTTTTGACAGGCAGAGTGGACAGTGAGAGAGAGTGGACGGTGAGCTGCAGCCGGCGCATCGTGCTAATCCGAAGCCAGGAGCCAGGTGCTTCTCCTGGTCTCCCATGCGGGTGCAGGGCCCAAGCACCTGGGCCATCCTCCACTGCACTCCCGGGCCACAGCAGAGAGCTGGCCTGGAAGAGGGGCAACCGGGACAGAATCCGGCGCCCCGACCGGGACTAGAACCTGGCGTGTCGGTGCCGCAAGGCGGAGGATTAGCCTATTGAGCCGCGGCGCCGGCCATCACTGCTCTTTTTTACGGATAAGGAAAGGACAGCTCAAAAAGATTAAGCAATATACTCAACAGCACACACTTAGAAGCTGGAATCTGAATCTGGGTCTGTACAACATCAAGTGCACCCTATGAACAGCTAGATCCCACTCAGACTTGCCCCACAGAATGGGGGGGGGGGGAGAAAGAGAAAGAGGAAGAGAGAGAGAATCTCCTATCCACTGGTTCACTTCCCAAATGTCCGTAACAGTCATGGCTGGGTAAAACTAAAGCCTGAAATCAGGGACTCAATCCAGTTCTGCAACATTTGAAGCAGGTACTCAAGTACTGGAACCAACACCTGCCGCCTCTAAAGGTATGCAGTAGCAGGAAGCTTGAATGGAACTTGAATCAGCCACTCCAATATGAGATGTGTGTGGGCATTCCAAGCAATGACTTCACTGTTGCACTAAATGCATATAGGGGCCTCCGTAAAGCAAGCAGTTTGAAGAAAAAGTGTTTTTAATGTATAGCTCATATTTTCTAAGGCAGTTATTCATAATACAAGGAACCAAACATACAAAATCTCAGGGATCAAACCTGATAAGGCAGGAACTGAGGTGGAACATGAATGTGCAGCCTGTTGGCTAGGGAACCGGCAGCCCCGAGGACCACACGGGCAACACCTCTTTCCTGCTCACAGCTACACAGTGACTGAGGAGGAAGGAAGAACATTCAAACTACATGTCTCCCACCAGAGGCAAAGAGAGAAAAAGCTTTCTGCCTCTCAGGGAAAGACCAGCTGCTTTGTGGGTTGAACAATCAGGACTTGAGGTCATAGTCCGTATCTGTGCCATCCTAGCACGCTCAGAAGAGACGGGGTGTCTCCCACGTGGAAATGAGGACCACCTGCTCTTCCTATGTCATGTAAACCTGGCAAATTTGTGAAATGGGAAATTGGCCAGGGAAGTGAATGTGGCTGCTTGGTCAGGTTTGGAGGCCAGCGAGCGTCCAGGGGAGGCTGTGTCTCCCTAGGCTTCAGTTGGATGCATAGGTTTCTGGAAGAGTCAGTTGAGCATAGGAAGGCAAAGCGCTTATTTTTCAGTCAACCAGGTACCAGATACCATGGCAGGTGTTTAACTGGCACTGTCTCATTTGTTTTGTTCCTCTGTACACGGTACAAAGACAAGCAAGTCAGCCAAGGTCCAGAATGAAAGAATGATAGATGTCAGATTCAATTAAAATCCTGTTTCACTCCTTCTGTGATGCCACATTATTTGCTGAAATTCAACAACGTGTGTTGATTAATACATGTTATGACTAGACACATACATCCACTACAAGTATGCCACAAATATTGACTCCATGCTTCAGACTGAGATGCCAATGATGTGCTCCTCTTAGCACAGTTAACAGAGATTTACCTACCTTCCCAGAACTCACCCAGAACATCACAGCTGTGTGAAAAATAAACATCTGCTGATTGGCTTATTAACTTAGAACCATCGGAAATTCAGAACAACGCCTTCATTTGCAATGTACAGCACAACTTGAAACAAAGCTTTCCCACGCAGATGGAAGGCAATTTTTTATACTGAAGAGTGAGAGGTTTTGGAGGCCAGAGGCAGTGGTTTAAATCCTTGGCTCAGCTACTTGCCTGCATTGCCCTCTGGTGGGTGACTAATTCTCTTATTTGGGAGGCATTTACTATTATTTACATCACGGAGGGTCTCTGGAGTAAAGGTAAGATGATACATCAAGGTACTTTGAATGCAGCTGAATTTATGGGAATTATTTGGTCTCATGCAACATTTCTAAACATGAAAAATTTATGCTTTGGCTTTTGCTTTCTGTAAATCTCCCTGTTTTAACACAAAGACAGTTTAAATAAGATCTGGTTATCTTAACTCCATGAAGCAAAGCTCTATGAGTATTAATAAGCTTTCAGAAGCAATTATTATGGTAGTTAGTTATAGTACATCACTACAGATGAATCTATTTGTGCATGGAAATTAACTTTACTTGGGTGTAGATGCTGAATTCATTCAAGAAAATTCACGTCACTTTATATTTATAATATCTCATTGTAAATCATTACAATATGTGATGTCAATATAGACATGAAAATTGCGAAAAGATTTAAAGACTAGTGTTTATTTGTCTGTTAGAAATTCTTCATGGTAGGATATTTCATTCCATTGAAATACCAACTTTTCAAAAAGGTTTCCCTTCCAAGAATATGAAATGCCTAGAGAAAGGAAATCTAGGCTGCTTTCTGAAGGACTATTATGATCCTTCAGCTATAATTATTTTCCATTTGAATGCATCTACCCATTTTTCAAATTTCAAAACTAGTAAGGATCAAGTGTTTGTGCTGGCACATGAAGGAACTCAAGCCAACTCTCAAAAACAAACATAACATACAAGTAGATCAATAGGAACTTTACCTTTAGATCCCCAAAATTTGGTCAATTAAGTAATCCAGTCTAAATGAATGGAGTTTTAAAGTGTAATGCACGGATTCTTCTGTGGCATTTGAAACAGAAAGGTAAGCTGCTTTTGTAGAGTGCCAAAAAGCCCACGTTAATTTTCCAAGGAGTAGAAGTTCAAACGGCAACCAGTTGGAGACCCCTGACTGAAGAATTCTGGGGAGCAGTCAACCGTGTTTATTACACAGAGACTGTGGCCTTCTTGCAATGGAAAGTTATGTTTAGGCTCTCATGAATACTCAGAGATCATAATACATTCTGCTTCGTCCACGTCTGCAAAAACCTTGGTCAAAAAAGCACGAACTTTCAGAGGCAGGCAGTGCCCAAAGAAGTGGCAGGCAAATAAGTTTGCTTACACGTTTCCCACCCACAAAGAATGGTCAAAGGTTTTGGGTCTTGTGAAAATCATTACTGAAAAATGCCCAAGTTCAGCTCTGTGATGTTGTATGCCTGGAATGTTCTGTGGCAATTTTTTTATTTTTTAAGATTTATTCACTTGAAAGGTGTGTTTGAGAGAGACAGAGAGAGAATCTTCTGTCTACTGATTTAGTTCCAAATGGCTACAACAGCCAGGACTGGGCCAGGCTGAAGCCAGAAGCCTGGAACTCCATTCAGGTATCCCACATAGGTGGCAGGGGCCAAGGGCTTGGGCCATCTTCTGCCACCTCCCAGGAACATTAGCAGAGAGCTAGGTTGAAACAAAGTGGCTGACACTTGAACCCGTATTCTGATAAGGGATGGGGGCATCTCAAGCAGCAATTTAACTCACACCACAGCACCCACTCTGTGGCCATGTATTTGATTGCTTTGGCCCTGTGTCTCCATTTTTCCTTCAGAGATGCAAAGCAGCTTTCCTAGCTGCAAAGTGAAAGCCCCTTCCTCTTTTCATTGTTCTGTCCTGCCACGTGCGGCTAGAGGGAGGGGGGCCAAGGCCTGCATAAGCTTTCATTAGGGAAACAAGACATCCATCACATGATCAGGTATAAATTCATCTTGCTGCAGACCATTATGATGTAGTGTAACATGAACCAGAAGAACGGCCACTGAAAACCTCAAAAAACCTTCTGTGGTTCAAGATTATAAATGTCCTCTGAACTCTCAAAGCATAAATCAAAGAAAACGATTCAGCTGATTTATGGAGGCTGTTTCATAAGAGTGCTTTGGGTATCTTTGTATGTTTCAGGAATAAGATTTCCTCTGCAGGGATCAGGAGACATGTGGTAGTCATGGAAAAGGCACAAATCAACGCTCAAGCCAGTTTCAGTCACAAATAAATTCCACTCCACACTCATACAGTTTCTTAGTTGGAAACCACTGGAATAAACACATTTTGGTGAATTCCTTTTAGAGTAGGCCTTGGAACGGGCCAGGTTAAATAACAACCCACATGCCAGGAAGGTTCTTCTCTCTTCCAGTTTCCAATCACTTTCTGCCAATCCCAAGATGAAGTTCTACCTCTAGTAACTTCTTTTTGAAGATTTACTTTTATTTATTTGAAAAGCAGTGATGAGAGAGAGGGAAAGAGAAAGAAAGAGATCTCCTACCCACTGGTTCACTCCCCAAATGGCCACAATGACCAGAGCCGGGCCAGGCCAAAGCCAGGGGCCTGGAACACCATCAAGGTCTCCCACTTTGGGTCACACGTCACTGCCTTCCCAGGCACATTAGCAAGGAGCTGATCACAAGGGAAGCTGGGACTCAAATATGGGATGATATGAGATGCAGGTGTAGCAGGTAGCAACTTAACTTACTGTGCCATAACACCAGGTGGTTTCATATTGCGTTGATCATCCAGAACGCCCCATGAAAATGCAAAGATCTCTGGGAGAGGCACTACTTTGGCCATCAAGTCAGAGATTTCTTCCCAGCTACCCGAGAGTTAGTTAAGGGCCCAGAGACAAAAGGGGAGTTAAAGAGAGATCTGAGATGCCAGAGCCTCCCAAAAGGGAGGAAACGTTCTTGGCTGGTTTCTCTTTACCATGTGCTTTTACACACTTTGGAGAAGATAGACAGGATATTTCTGGATGGTATCAACTCAGAAGTCAGACAAAATGCTTGGAAATCTTCTAAGGAGCCAATACAACAACTCTGTTTCTGTAGTTTGCAGAATGTTCTGCCAGGGACTGCTGGTGATCCCCTTTGCCATACGGTGGACACACGGTGATCGGCAGAATTTGCAAAGGAACAATAGATCTTTATGTCATGGTGCCATATTTGACTGACACATGTGACTACCTCATTTCAAAAGTGAAGGATATTGTTAGCTCATTTGCCAATGTAAGAATTGTGTTTCATCTGTATAACAAGGCCAGGTGGTCAACAGGCTTACGTGTAAACATCTGTAGGGTTAGAGGATCCTACTTTTCAAAAAGTTCTGAAATTTTGTTTTTGTTTTTTTAATAAAAATTTGCCTCTCTCAGACTTTTTAAAAAAATATTTATTTATTTATTTGAAAGAGTTACATAGAGAGAGAAGGAGAGGCAGAGAGAGAGAGAGAGAGGGTAAGAGAGAGAGAGAAAGGTCTTCCATCCGATGGTTCACTCCCCAACTGGCTGCAATGGCCAGAGCTGCGCTGATCCGAAGGCAGGATCCAGGAGCCTCTTCTGGGTCTCCCATGTGGGTACAGGGGCCCAAGGACTTGGGCCATCTTCTACTGCTTTCCCAGGCCATAGCAGAGAGCTGGATGGGAAGTGGAGTAGCCAGGATTTGAACCGGCATCCATATTGGATGCCAGCACTGCAGGCGGCGGCTTTACCTGCTATGCCACAGTGTTGGCCCCTCCTCCAGACTTCTATTCATTGCTCCTAATCCTATACCTTGAGTTCCCAAAGAACATGCTAGCATCTTTTTAAACATGATAATCATTCAAATATTTGATGACATCTGTTATAGCCTGAGTCTTTCATGTACCAAAAATGGTGAACAATAAGCACACACTTTTGACTTCAAGAAATTCTAGCACATTCTCAGCAAATGTGATTTTATGGATAGTAAAAGTCTTGCTTATTTTGAAGCAGGGGGTTGGGTTGAGAGAAGAAACTACCTTTGAGAATGAAAGGGAATATATACAAAGAGTAAGGCAGAGGAAATCCAAGAATAGTCAGCTGGTTTTGAGGGTCAGAGGAGAGAGGGAGATAGAACAGGGCCTGACTTTGGAGGAGGCTTGCACAAGGCCCCAGATAAGGAGATCAAGCTTGAGGGTCCATGTGGAATTAATGAAAGTGGCCCAGGACTATCCTTGAACAAAGGACAAGGCCCCCAAAGCCTCTCAACAAGGCATCATCCATTATGATTTCTGTGACCCCCATGTGTCCTAGTGCCTTGCTCTCCTTTCTGGCAGAAGGTTTTTTTTTTTTTATTATTATTATTTGACAGATGGAGTTAGTGAGAGAGAGACAGAGAGAAAGGTCTTCCTTCCGTTGGTTCACTCCCCAAATGGCCACTACGGCTGGTGCTGCACTGATCCAAAGCCAGGAGCCAGGTGCTTCTTCCTGGTCTCCTATGCGGGTGCAAGGGCCCAAGCACTTGGGCCATCCTCCACTGCCTTCCCGGGCCACAGCAGAGAGCTGAACTGGAAGAGGGGCAACCAGGACTAGAATCCGGCGCCCATATGGGATGCTGGCGCCACAGGCGGAGGATTAACCAAGTGAGGCATGGTGCTGGCCAGAAGAAGGTTTTCTATCTGCAGCTGTGGGCACGACACCTTGGAATTAGCCAAAGTGACTACTCAAAACCAACAATTTGCTGAGCCCCTTCTGAGCTGCTCATGCGAACATCCCTCTTCTGAGTGGCCTAAGCCAGACAGAAGCAGCCTCTGCTACCATAACAAAAAATCCAAAACAAAATCAAAACTGATGGGCTTAGACAACCGTGAAATTCACCCTCTGAAAAAAAGTCTTGGGAAAGCAAACTAATCGATCAATCAGAAGGAAACATTAGGAATTAAGAAGAAACTATAGAAAAAAAAACTTTCATATTTTTAAGGAAAAAAAACCTAACCTGTTATTGATACTGGCTGAAAAATAAATCAAATTTTATATTAAAACATCTGTTCTACACTTAAATCATACTCTTCCTAGTTCTGAAATCGATCTGGGGGAAACATTGTTCTGGCCTCATAAAACTTGCCTGAATAAGTATTCCCAAGTTATCTTCATGATTGACAGTGTGAATCTCCATTCATATGCATAGGCAAAAAGTTGATTAATAAGCAATGGAATCAAGTTTCCTTAAAAAGCACGGCTCCTTCTGGGTAATGCAACATTTATAAACAAATTGTGTTCTGAGTCCTTCCTCTACATATAGGGGATGTGAAGTACAAGGTGCTGACCGGAATGCATACAGCAGGAGACAGGAGTCTTTCAGAACCTCTAGACTCCCCCAGAGTGTGCCCCTGAATTTGACAGACAACGTGTCAGTGCAACCAAAGGGAAAAATGGCAAGACCAACAGTAAAGGGCAGGAAAGGGTTACTGTTCAGGGAAAGTTTCTACTTAAACAGCTTCTGCAAAACAGGATTTCAGAACAGGAGGCCAGATTTCTGACCACTGACCCCTTAAGCCTTGGCGCAAATTTGAGTGTTGGGGGGGGGGGGTCCTTTGGAGTATTCAAATACTTGGAAGGCACAGACTTGCACTTAAGTCTCAGGTTCCGTATTTACTAACTACTGGGGTCTGGCCAAGGCAGTTTCCTATTCTGTATGCCTAACATGTGGGTAAGACGACCACCACCTGACTCCTGAGATCTTTCGTCAACCATAAAGCATTCAAGAATACAATGCAGGGGTGCCAAATGGTATTAAGCATCTACAACAGGGATAAAAATACCTTTGCCAAATGGTTGCACAAGTATAAAGGATCTTGGAAGAGTGATGTGAGAATACACAGCTTCATTATTGTCACTATCACCGTAGCACTCTTTCTTTAGGCAGCTGAAACAGAGTCATGTCCAAACCATTCCTGGCCTAGCTTGGTTCATTTTATTCATCTCCTTGGAGGTACTCAACGGAAATCTACTTTCTAAGTGCTACTCCCTCATCCAGAAGAAGTCTTTTGTCTTTTAAATAATAGCATAGGAGAGTCTAATACTTCCAGAATAAGGCTTCTTTCAGTCCACAACTTAAGAGTTTCCAAAAATAAAACACTGGCTATGTTTATAAATCCACTTCAAAGGATCTGAGTAATTAGTCATTAGTCACAGCATGCTTACGGAGGAAACCGATGCTCACCACAGGTCACTGTTAGCAAATGCCTATTTGAGCCCATTTCTATGCCATGCATCGAGTAGGCGTTTGAAAGAATTGTAAATACTGAATTGTTTACTTTAAAATGGTTAATTTTATGTTATGTGAACTTCATCTTCATAAAAAATTTACAAAAAGAAACCAAACCAGAACTGTACAACTAGCATTCTCTCTACAAGAAGCTAATATATAGTCTGATCAAGATGACAAGAAGAACCTTTGTTCATCCAACAGTTATTTGCTGAGTGCGATTTCATGGTGGGCATGCATGTCATAACAAGCCATTTACAAACAATACAAAGCTCCATAAGGTTATGTGCTAAACTGTGTTATATAACAAAAAGTAATGGCTGGAGTGAATGGAGAAGAGATGAATGCTTGCTTCCTGGAGGAAGGAGGTGGACCTGTTCAGGCCATGAAAAAGAATCTTATGGATAGCATAGTGGATAAAGCCTCTGTCTGTGAGTCTGGCATCCCATATGGGCACCAGTTCAAGTGCTGGCTGCTCCACTTCCGATCCAGCTCCCTGCCAATGTGCCTGGGAAAGCAGCAGAAGATGGCCCAAGTGCTTGGAGCTCTGCACTCACATGGGAGACCCAGAAGAAACTCCTGGATCCTGTCTTCAGCCTGGCCCAGTCTCAGCCATTTGAGGAGTGAATGAGCAGATAGAAGACCTCTCTTTCTCTCTCTCTCCCTCTGTCTCTGTAACTCTGCCTTTCAAGTAAATAAAATCTTTTTAAAAAAGAAAGAAAATTAATTTTATTATGATAAGTAAAAATGAAAAGGAGTTTTTAGAAAGGAAGAATGAGGGGCAGGCATTTGGCACAACAGTTACAATACTGCTTGGGAAGTCTGCATTCCATGTTGGAGTATCTGTGTTCAAGTCCCAGCTCCACTCCTGATTCCAGCTTCCTAGTAGTGCACACCTTGGGAGGGCAACAGGTGATGGCTCAGGCACTTGGAACTCTGCCACCCACACCCACATGGGAGATCAACACTGAGTTCTGGGCTCCTGACTTCAGCCCATCCCAGCCCTTGCTGCAGTTCATCTCTCTCCTCTCTCTCTCTCTCTCTCTCTCCCCTGCCTCCATACCCCCAAATAAGTAAACACAAAACTTTTAAAAAAATGAATGAAAAAAGGCCCAAAGTGACTCTAGCATGGCATGGATACTGGGCAGCGAGGAATCTACCTGGATTCCAAAGTCCCTTTTTTTATGTTTTGTTTTGTTTTCAGCTTTATTTTTAGTTTTGACTGCCATATAATTATACAAATTCTAGAATGAAATGTGCGTTTTTTAAAGATTTTATTTAATTATTTCAGAGGCAGAGTTACATACAGTGAGAGGAGAGACAGAGAGAGAGGTCTTCCATCTGATGGTTCACTCCCCAGATGGCCACAACAGCCAGAGCTGCACCGATCCGAAGTCAGGAGCTTCTTCCAGGTCTCCCATGTGGGTACAGGGGCCCAAGAACTTGGACCATCTTCTGTTGCTTTCCCAGACTATAAAAGAGTGCTGGATTGGAAGATGAGCAGCTGGGATTAGAACCAGTGCCCGCCGGCGCCGCGGCTCACTAGGCTAATCCTCCACCTTGCGGCGCCGGCACACCGGGTTCTAGTCCCGGTCGGGACACCGATCCTGTCCTGGTTGCCCCTCTTCCAGGCCAGCTCTCTGCTGTGGCCAGGGAGTGCAGTGGAGGATGGCCCAAGTGCTTGGGCCCTGCACCCCATGGGAGACCAGGATAAGTACCTGGCTTCTGCCATTGGATTAGCGCGGTGCGCGGGCCGCAGCGCGCCTACCGCGGTGGCCATTGGAGGGTGAACCAATGGCAAAGGAAGACCTTTCTCTCTGTCTCTCTCTCACTGTCCACTCTGCCTGTCAAAAAAGAAAAAAAAAAAAAAAAAAGAACCAGTGCCCATATGGGATGCTGGTGTTTCAGGCCAGGACTATACCTGCTGTGCCACAGCACCGGCCCTGCAAGTGGTGTTTCAGTGCATGTATGCATTGTGTAATGATAAAATTAGCACAATTAGCATACTTATCACCTTAAATATTTACCATTTCTTTGTGGTGAGATTGTTGAAAACCCTCTCTAGTAACTATTTTGAAACGTAACTGTTAAGTATAGTCATTATTATTAAGTATATACATTATTGTTAAGTATAGTCATCCTTCTATATGGTTGAATAATATTCCATTTGGGGCATATTCCACATTTTCTTTATCTATTCTTCTATTGAGAGATACTACAGTTGATTCAAAATCTTGGCAATTGTGAATAGTGTTGCAACAAACATGAGGGTGCAGGTGTCTCTTCAACAAATTGATATCATTTCCTGTGGATATGTACCCACAGCATATCACTATTTTTAAATTTTTAAAGGATGTTAACAATTCCATGCCAACTTATATGAAATGCACATTTCTTCAAAATCACAAATTCAGAAAACTAACATTCAAAGAATAAAATTTTGAATAGCCCGTATGTATTTAAGAAATTAGGGCATACAGGGTAAAGCTGCCGTCTGCAGTGCCAGCATCCCATATGGGTGACGATTTGAGTCCCAGCTGCTCTCCTTCTGTTCCAGCTCCCTGATAATAAGCTTGGGAAATCACTAGAAGATGCCCCAAGTCATTGGGGCCCTATACCCAGGTGGGAGACACAAAAGAAGCTTCTGTTTCCTGGCATCAGATTGGCCCAGCTCCAGCCATTGTGGCCATCTGGAGAGTGAAACAGTGGTTGGAAGACTTCTCTCTGTTTCTCCCTCTCTCTAACTCCAACTTTCAAACAAATAAATAAATCTTAAAAAGAAAAGAAATTAAAGTCATTTTTAAAATCTTTCAGAGATAACTGAAGGCCTAAACAGTTCCACTTGTAAATAAATTCTACTAAACAGTTA
Organism: Lepus europaeus; assembly: GCF_033115175.1. Classification (NCBI taxonomy): domain Eukaryota; kingdom Metazoa; phylum Chordata; class Mammalia; order Lagomorpha; family Leporidae; genus Lepus; species Lepus europaeus. The sequence goes on from NC_084827.1 coordinate 94,093,430, forward strand.
AAGAAGAACCAACAGCACAGTAACACACAATAGCATGTTCTTTCAGAAAACAGAGAACTCTCCAACACTTTCCAACTCCCTTTGAAACACTAACATAACCGTGATTATAAAATCTAATGAGTGCAAGGAAAAAAAAATTATAGGTATAATTATAGGCCAAAAAAATGACATTATATAGCAAACTATATAAAAATAAATAAAAGAAAAAAGGGAAAAATATGAATCACTAGATTTTTTTCTCTTTCCTTTTGTGTATCTGGTCTACTGTTGATATTTGCACATTTGCATGTTTCCATATTGTTAGTTACCCTTTAACTTGTAATACAGAACTCCCTTAAGCATGTCTTGTAGAGCCAGTCTGGTGGTTATGAATGCTTCAGTTTTTACTTGTCATGGAAACTGTTTCTTCTTCATTTCTAAAGGATAGCTTTGCTGGGTATAGTATTCTATACTATTCCACTCACTGAGTATAGTATTCTATACTATTCTTTGCTGGATATAGTGTTCTATTTCTATTGGCTGGCAATGTTTTTCTTTGGGGACCTTGACTATTTCATACCATTTTCTCCTGGACTGTGAAGTTTCAGCTGAAAAATCTGCCATTAATCTAGTGGGGATTTCCCTAGAAGTAACAATGTTTTTCTCTTGCCGTTTTTGTCATTCTCTTTGTTTTGTATTTTTGACAATTTTACTATAACATGCTTTAGAGAGGATATTCTTTTCCCATCAAATCTATTAGGGATTCTTTGAGCTTCTTGGACTTGGATGTTTACATCTCTATAAGAGTTGAAAAGTTCTCAGCAATTATTTCACTGTATAAGTTTTGTAGACTTTTCTCTTCTCCTTCTGGAATACCCATAATATGAATATATCCTCATTTAGTGGTATTTCTTGGGTCTCAAAGACTTTCTTTGTTCTCTCTCTTTCTCCTTCTCTCCACTTCTTTTTTCTGACTGAGTTATTTCAAAAGACCTATCTTCAAGCTCAGAAATTCTTTTGATTTTGATTAATTCTTCTGTTGATAGTCCTAATTTTATTTTTAGTTTCATTTTTTTGAGCCCTGGGGTCCAAAATTTCTGACTGGTCCTTTTGTTAATGATTTCTATTTCTTGGCCTATTCACATCATGGACTGTCCTCTTAATTTCATTGTATTGTCTGTCTATACTCTTTTGTATATCAATATATTTTCTTAAAAATAATTATTTTGAAATTTTTTTGTCAGGTAATTCATCAATTTCCAGTTGTTTATGATTTGTTGCTAGATAGTTTATTCTGTCCCCTTGCTTTTTCATGTAACTGTGTCCCTACCTTATTTGTGTGCATGTGCGTCTAATAGGTTAGTTATTTCTACCAATTTTATAGGGTAGCTTTCATAACAAATGACTGCTACAGTGTGTCTTAGGGTAGATATGCTGTGTTGGCTTTGATTCCAAGTGAATGCTTTAGTTTGATGTCCATGTAAATTCTTAAAGTAACCAATGTTGGTGATCTGTAGATGTCTCAGGGGCCTGAGACCACAGGGATAGAGGGATTTCACCAGCAGTTAATATGAGGCTCCTTTTGGTGGGGTGGCTTTGCTGGCAGTTCTTGAGTTAAATGAGGGCAGGGCATTCTAGTGGGCCCAGGTCTATGTGTCATAGAGTGCCCAACAGTAGGGAAGGTTGCCTCTCAGTATCAGAAGGTTACACAGGGGCCAGGCCACACCAGTGTGCCCTGAAGGAGTACCTGTTAGGGAGCCAGGGCTGCACAGGGGCTCTGGGGGCCAACCTGCTCAAGTAGGTTTGCTCAGATGCCTTCTGGGGTTGAGGATGTGTGGGGAGGGACAAATGCTCTTCTTTCATAATTCAGTTTAAAGAAATGCTATCTAGAATTCATCAAGACATTTAACCGAACTATTTGCAAGATGTAGAAATGTAAACTGTGTAATAATTGGCTGGATTCTCAAGTGCCTGGACAATGTCAGGACACCTATCTATGTATCAAATACTACTCATGTAGAGGCTGTCTAGGGCTATGTTGCTGACCCTGAAACATGTCTTGCCCAAATAGTCATTATCAGAAATCTGACTAAAGACATAAACGGTGTGGATGATCAAATTTAGGATTGGCCATGACATTGAGAGAGAATGTTCACACACAGGATGACAGATGAAAAATCTATAGAGTGCTTCTGGCTCAAATGATGACAAAATTGGACAAAACAAAATTAATATAGATAAATCTACTTTCTTCTCGGGGGAGAAAAACCATCCAACTACAATAATGATAGGCATGGCTTAAACTCAATGCAAATGCTAATTAAAAGAGACTGTGATTTCAGTTGACCATAAAGTCCATGTTAATCAGGTCATCTCATCCTCAGAAATAACCAATGTGGTTCTGGGTGCTTCATGTGAGGACAGGCACTGACAATTGTAACAGCCTCTCAGAAAGAAGAAACAGGAGGGTAAGAGCTTTTTGAAGACCATTTGAAGAAACTGGTTAAACATCATGTGGAGAAGACAACACCCAGTAACCACATACAAATATTTAAAGGCTAACAGAAAAAAAAAAAAAAGACAGAATAAAGGCTGATAAGCAATTGTTTAGTGTCTTTGACCAGTGTCTAAATTACTCACTTGGATTAATTCAGTATTTACTGGAAGTCTTACTAACAGAGAAACCCAGACTGCATACACCAAATACTTTTCTGCAAGGGCCTCAGCTTATTGATTTGTTAAAATAATTTATCAGTGTTGTGGCATAGCAGGTGAAGCCATCACCTGCAGCGCTGGCATCCTATATGGGTGTCGGTCCATGTCCCGGCTGTTCCACTTCCAATCCAGATCCCTGATAATGTGCCTGGGAAAGCAGCAGAAGATGTTCCAAGTGCTTGGGCCTCTGCACCCATATGGGAGATCTGGAAGAAGCCCCTGGCTCCTGGCTTCAGCCTGGCCCAGCCCCAGCTGTTAAGGCCATTTGGGGAGTGAACCAGTGGATGGAATATCTCCCTCTCTCTCTCTCCCTCTCTCTCTCTCTCTCTCTCTCTGTATGTGTGTGTATGTGTGTGTGTATGTCTTCCTCTTTGTGTGTAACTCTTTCAAATAAATAAATAGATCTTTTTAAAAAATGACTTCTTAGCTTTACCATTAAACTGAAAGGTCATCAAAAGGTAGACTACATGGAGAAGGGAAAATACTCATGGTTTGAAGATAATTTTACCCCAGGGCAACCTCTTGCAGGATGCCCTTATCTAGAACAGAGCAAGCACACACATGGCTGCTAACATAAGGAGCTCCAGGAAGCCTCCTCTCATGTGTTTCCCCATCTACAAAGTGGAGATAATGACAGTGCACACACCACAGGGTTGTCAAGAGAAACACAAGTTAGAACACCACCTGGCACAAAGCACCACTTAAATGTCGGTTATTATCACTACTGCTGCCATCTTTATCATTGTTTTTATTATACAAGGCTCCTCAGTGAGGCTTCAGTGAGCAACCTTGCTGATTCGTCTAGGACTGAGGGATTTCCCAGGACGCAGGACAGTTCCTGGCAAACCCAGAGTTGGTCACCCTAGGGATCTCAAATCCCTACATCACTCAGTCCACTGAGGGTCTTTACTGGCCTGCAAGTGTTGGCAGTACTTGAAACCATGAGAATTCCTTAACACTTCATGATGAGATCATCACTTTAGCTAGCAAGCTGGGGACATGAACCACATGACAGACCAGTTCAGAGGGGCTATCAGCACTCAGAAAGAGATCAGCACTCAAGGCTCCAGCAGAGCATCAGGAATCTGGCACAAGGAGGTGGAATGTGGGCTGGCAGGCCAAATGAGCAGCAGAGAGAGGAGGAAAGAAACAGCCCTTTCTCCCTCATGACTTTAACAGAAACCATGCCTTGGTGGGGGTTACTTTCCTACAGTGGTAAGGGTCTCGCCTACGGAACCTTCTGTAGTAGGGAGATTATGATTCTGGGGACTCTGGCAATTGTAAGCCTTTAAGAAACAAAATCTGAGTCAATCCTGGTGCTCTGTGCCACAAATCCTTGTGTGACATGTGCTCACAGCCTGAGATTTGATTCCAGTCCAATTCCCCAAGGAGAGGCACCGGATGATAATCATTCTGTGCGTGGCCAATGTGGGAAAAAAGAGCAGTCATCAGAATAAGCAGCCCAGCTGACAAGAAGGGATTAAGAAGAGCCCTCTGCAGCCAGCAGCAGGTGCTGTGCAACTGATCCTGTCATCCTGGGCCCCAGGGTCATCCAGGTGAGATGACGAGCAAGGAGCAGCAGGCATGGAAACAGGAGACGAACAGGGCTTGCTTACCTTTCTCACTGCTCTGGACACCAGCAAGACTGTGGCTCTGGGACGTCAGGATGCAAAGAAGCTGGGGTATTTAGTATAAACGGTGCCTCCTGCCACCCTTGGTGGATCCCGAGTGGGCTTCCAGAAAGAGCATCCCTAATCAGCTTCCCACGTGATTCCAATGCAGAGTGGCTTAGGGACCACACTTTAGGAACTCTGCTACAGGAAATCTGGATGACACATAGACTAACTCACTTTAGAGACCCGGCCCAAGTGGCTTGAATGTCTAGGCTCTTTCTAAAAAGGCATCTGGAAATGTTTATTGCAAGGCTCTCTTCCAACAGAGAAGGTTCTTGGATTTGCAAAAGGCTGTGAGCTCTTCTGGGTCTGGCAGAGAGGCTTCCAAGGGAAAAGTGGGAGCTTCCTTAAACCTGTCCAGTGTTCTGCAGGCACCTGAGCTAAGTGGAGACCAGCAGGGAGACAGATGAGATCGGATTTTAACCACTGCTACTACGAGAATGTCAGTTTGTTGGCTGAGTAGTGTCTGGTTCACAGAAACGAGCAGCCATAGCCTTAGCACGGGAAGAAAAGGCCAATCAAGGTGCAGAAGTGGAATACTGAGGGATTTTTCTTGGTTGAGGCTGAAGGAGGTTGGTGAGAGCATCCTGGTGCTGCACTGAGGAGCCCAGACTGCCAGGAGCCCAGTGACTCACTGGGAGGCTGGCTTGGGTTTTCCCTCTGGGGCATACATAACACAGTGTGGGCATGGAGGATGTACCCTGAGTGTATTTGTCTCATTTCAACTTGTTGCTTTAAAATCCCTTATGAGACACCAGAAATGAACCTGGTATCATTTTCTCTTAGAGACCAGAACTTAAAATGCTTTCCAAGCCAAATGCAAGCATTTCCTAAGTGAGCCTTTTCTGTTTGGTCGCAGCCAGCAGGTAGCGACGTCAGCTAGCAGGTGTTTGCAAAGGTGCCAATTATGTACCCCAGGCCATGTAAGCAAAGGGCGGGAGACAGCCACTTCCACTTCAGTCTTGAATGCCCTTTAAGTGCTCTGACCTGGAGGTCCTAACAAGGCTGAACTGAGGGATACAAAAGAAATTGCTGTTCCCACCAAGCTCCCTGTGCATTCTAGGGATTTGGAAACTACCAGTTCGCTGCCCTGGCCACAGTGCAGAATGTAATGGGGTGAACCTTGGAGGCACTCACTCACATGCTGTAAGTTCTGTGCTCCTCCAGCCTTTCCCCCTCCACCTTTCTAATTTGCAAGTACATGTTTGAAACATAATAAGTTTGAGATGTGCAGAATAAAAGGAACTGTGCTGTGTGCAAGGCTCTCTTCCAACTCACTCCCCTCCTCTTTTCTCCTCTTTTTTTCTTTCTTGTCTTTTTCTTTGCCTCTTTTACATTCTTCTTTCCTTCTCCTTTCTGTTCCTGTTGTCCACTCTCCTTCTGCATCCCTTCTACCTTTTCATTCTTTGAATTAACATTTACTTGACACCTATTACCTTCCAGGTATCGGGAAAAGAAAAGGAAAGATGTCATCCTGCTCTAAGAGAGCTATTTAAAAAATCTTTGTTATTTATTTATTTTCACTTATTTGAAAGAGAGGGAGAGAGAGAGTCAGTTCTTTCATCTGCTGGTTCACACCCCCAAATGCTCAAAATAGCTGAAATAGCTGGGGCTGAGCCTGGTGAAGCTAGAAGCCCAGAACTCCAGGTGGGCCTCCCAGGTGGGTGGCAGAGACTCAAATACTTGACCATCACCTGCTGCCTCCTAGGGTGCTCATTAGCAGGAAGCTGGATTGGAAGCAGAGGCAAGACTCTAACCCAGGCACTCCAACATGGGATGCAGGCATCCCAAGAGACAAGCTAGTCCCCACTTACTTTGTGAGCTTCTTTGTGCCAAGCATACTTGCAGGAGTTTCAGACACACAAAGAATGAGACAGAGAAACAATCCCTCCAGCATGGGGCCTAGACAAACGTACAGAGAACTAAACAAGGAGTTAAGGTCAAGTACAGAGCACCAAGAGTTCAGAGGGAATCACAGGTTGAAGGAGAAGAACAGCTCTGCAGGCAGAGGAGAGTACATACACAAAGGTAGGAAGAGCATGAAAGAGCAGGGCCCCTGGGGGACCTACCAGCAAGGGATGCGGCTGGGTGTGAGGAGGCCTGGGGCAGAGCAAGGAGCCGGAGCTAAAGACTGCAGGAAGGGCCATGGCCTGGATGTCCTGATATGCCAAGGAGAGGCACCTGCAAGGAATTCTGAAGGCCCTGATGAAGCCCCAAAGGATTTCATGTAGGTGGACAACAAGATCCAATTTGCATTTACAAACTTATTCTGAGAGCAAACCTCTCCAGGGGAAGGACTAGAGAGGCACCAACGAAGAGGTCACTTCAGAAGCCCACTGGGGGAAGCACTGGGGACACAGAAGAAATCTCTGCTCCCACACATACACAGCCATGGTTTTGTTGCTCAACACCAATCTTAGAAGGCGGGTAACGTGCACTGCTAGTCTTGCTGTCCGTAGTCATGTGTCCTTGCCGTCTTCATGATGCCTGCCCCCACGAGCTCCATGGAAACAGGCGACCCACGGTTCAGCCCCTGGGTAAAACCCTATGTGGCGTCTCAGAAAGGGGCTGCGGTTGTGACGCAGTTTAAGCAGCCACGTGCGACGCTGGCATCCCATATCAGGGCTCTGGTTCCGGGTGCCCCATGCCTCTAATCCAGCTCCCTGCTAAGGGGACTGGGAAGGAAATGGAAAATGACCCCAGGGTTTTGGGCCCCTGCCATGCACTTGGGAGACTTGGATAGAGTTTCTGGTTCCTGGCTTTGGCCTGTCCCAGACCTGCCTGTTGTGACTATTTAGGGAGTAAACTACTAAATGGAAGATATCTTTCTCTTTCTGTCACTCTGCCTTTGAAATAAATAAATAGCTCTTTTATAAAAAATTAGACTAAAATTACCATATGACCCAGCCATTCCACAAGTGTAACCCCAAAATCAACAAAAACAGGTACTCAAACAAATACCTGATTACAGATGTTCCTAGTAGCATTATTCACAATGGATGAATGTGGTCTCCCACACAATGAAAAATATTATTTATTCATAAAAAGGAATAAAGTCCTCTAAAACTACCTCTAAAACGTGCTAAACAAATGTCAGACACAAAAGGTCACATGATGTACAATTCTGTTTATAGGAAACAACCGGAAGAGGTAAATCTGCAGACAGAAAGCAAGTTACCAGTTGCCTAGGGTGAAAGAAGGGACAGCAGTGGGCAGAGCTGCTTAATGGGTACAGGGCTTTACTTTGGAATGATGAAATGGAAGTAGTCATTAAATAACATTTTGAATGTACCAAATGCCACAGAATTCTTTACCTTAAAATGGTTCATTTTATGGCACATGAATTTCATCCAATTTCACCCTTCCCTTCCTCCAACCCTGATTCCCCTCTAAGCAAGCTGCTGAAGCCCTCCAGAGCAGGACCCAGATGAGCCCAGTTTTCCATTCGTCCTGAGGATGCTGAGAGCTGGGGGAACACAGAGCAGTCGGGGAGGTTAGCAGGGACAGGTTTCAGCTTGCTCCTTTGAGGAGTGCAATGTGACAGTTCAAGAGAAGGAGCTGTGTCACTCCTCCCGGTCAGAAGCTGAAGGCCGGGCAAGCCAGGCCTTGGGCCCACTGCAGAAGCAGGCCTGACAGGCTTCCATGAAAGCAGTGAGGGCCGCCTGCAGACTGCGGTGGCTGGCTTGGCCGCCCATGCGCCGCTGTCTCTTCCTAACAGAAGAGGCTAATGAGGAGGCCGCTTAAACCTCCCTCCTCCAGTCCCGGGGCTGGAGGCTTTCTGAGAGGCCTCACCTAGTAAACAAAGCTGCAAGACATTCCTTAGGTGCACGAGCATTGAAAAAGGATTCTGTAGAGCTTGGAAAGCAGCAGTGCATAACAGAAAGACCTGGAGGCTCCAGGCGGTAACTTAGACTCTGCTGTAGACTGCGTCTCGGAAGGGAGTTATTTACCCACGCTACACCTCAGTCTCCTTATCTGTAAAATAAGGAGAAAAACACCCACCTCATCTGTTCTTTTTTTAAGATCTGTTTTATTTATTGTAAAGGTAGAATTATATATAGAGAGGGAGACAGTCAAGAAAAGAGAAAGAGAGAGAGAGAGTGAGAGAGATCTTCCATCTGTTGGTTCACTCCTCAGATGGCCACAATGGCCGGGGCCGGGCCAGGCTGAAGCTAGGAGCCAGGAGCTTCTTCCAGATCTCCCACCACGTGGGTGCAGAGGCACAAGCACTTGGACCATCTTCCACAGCTTCCCAGGCACATTAGTAGGGAGCTGGATTGGAGGTGGAGTGGCTAGGACTTCAATGGGTGCCTCTATGGGATGCTGGTGTTGCAGGCAGTGGCTTTACCTGTTACGCCCCAGTGCCAGCCCCTACATCACTTATTCTTATGAGAAGAAAATGGTATAGCCCACGTATTCAGAATAGTGCAGAGCACTGTTCAAATTATTAGGTAAATGATGTGATGCAAATACCAGCTCTTCACAATAAATGATGAAGGAAGCAACCCAATCAGAATAAACATCAGCACGTCCCACCTGCACGCTGTATAAACAACACATTGATCATTCCTGAAAAAGCTCATGGTTCACAGTAAGACTTCAAAGGAGAGGAAACCTTATTTGGAAGAGGCAGCTACAAATCGGGTTCCAGGGATGGTTATTTTTCTAGAATACAGACCATTCTTGGAGATCTCTAAGCATAGGACAGAGAAAGCCAAGCTTGGGCTGGAAGCAATCTTGAGGGTCCCCTTCCTGGAGTCTCTCTCTTCCCTCTCTCACTTTGTCACACACACACACCCACCCCCCACTCTGTAGACAGATGATATCCAGGAGCCTGTTTCCCAGCCAGTTAAAGGGAAAACACCAATGAGATAGGAGCTTGTATCAGAATGCAAATCAATGCCCTGATTCCTTCACGGGGTAGCCTGACTAAACCAGAAATACGACTGATGATGGAGCTGTTTCAAACTCTGGCTTTGCATTACTCAAAGACACCTGAAACACCTACAGTCCTAGGAATGAGTGATAAGTTTCAGGGACTCATGAGAATGAGAAATGGTCCTAGCTTTGCTCATCATTTTATAAGCACAATCTTCAGATGTTCAGACCAGGCTGGGCAAACAGATGAATCAATGAGTAAATAAGGAGGGGCCAGTGCTGTGGTGTAGCAGGTAAAGCCGCCACCTGCAGTGCTGGTATCCCATATGGACGACGGTTCTAGTCCCGGCTGCTCCACTTCCAATCAAGCTCTCTGCTATGGCCTGGGAAAGCAGTGGAAGATGGCCCCAGTCCTTGGGCCCCTGCACCCACATGGGAGACCCAGAAGAAGCTCCTGGCTCCTGGCTTTTGATCAGCACAGCTCTGGCCATTGCAGCCAATTAGAGAGTGAACCAGGAGATGGAAGACCTCTTTCTTTCTCTCTCTCTTTCTCTGCCTCTCATTCTCTCTCTGTGTAACTCTGACTTTCAAATAAATAAATAAATAAACATTTTTTAAAAATAAGGAAAAAGAAAACAGGGCATGCGCAGTCAGAGTGACTATTAGGTAAGTTATAAAGACTGCAATGTCTGCCCTCAGCTGAAGAAAATGAGCGACCACTCAACTGAGATGAGAGAGTCTGCCCTGACGCAGGAAGTGCACAGTAAGAGGCTCAGCCATCATCAGTAGGAACTCTGCGAAGGAACAGCTGCAGGGCTGTGAGAACGCTGCCAGTGAAATGGGAGCTCCCTCCTTGGAAGCAGTGGCTCCCCATGCCTACTGAATCAGTCCAAACACTTTGGTCCCACGGCTGTGGCCACCATAAGCAGGTCTCCATCCTTATTTTGCTTCTCTTGTTGTTCTGTCTTTTCACTCAAGATGCACAGCTCTCCTTTCTAGCTACTCTAACCCACAATTTGCTTGTTTTCAAAGAGAACCTGGAGTCAGCACTTGGTTCAAATCCCTGCTCCATCATCTACTATCCACAAGACCACAAACAAGTCACTTAACCTTTTTTATGCCTAGAAAATATATCACTAAAGAATCTACAAAATAAAGTTATTGTGAAATGAAAAAAATCCATGTAGAGCCTTTAGAATACCAAGGCCCTCAACAGATGATGACAATTATGATGACTGCATTAGTTCTGCTTACATGTTATTACTTTAATATAACTTTATACAGTGTAATTCCATGCCACCAAATGTTTATAATTCCAAATTCTTTCTGTGCCTATATTTAGACTGTATACCAACCCTTCTTTTTTAAAAAAGATTTGTTTATTTATTTGAAAGTCAGAATTAGAGAGAGAGAAGGATCTTCCATTAGTTGCTGGCTCACTCCTCAAATGGTCACAATGGCCAGAGTTGGGCCAGGCTGAAGCTAGGAGCCAGGAGCTTCTTCCAAGTCTCTCACATGAGTGGCCGGGACCCAAGCACTTGAGTTATCTTCTGCTGTCCTCCCAGGACATTAGCAGGGAGGTGGAAGTGGAGCAGCTGGGACTTGACCCAGTGCCCATATGGGATGTCAGCATCACAGGTGGTGGTTTTACCCACTATGCCAGAATGCTGGGCCCTTATACTAACCCTTCTGACCCTGATTTTGGTCTCCCAGAGCTATTTCCAATTATTGCTGACGAATCTAAACTTTATTGAAAGACTATGTGTCAGGAACTTTATTTAGCTCTTTACATTTCATCTAAATTGATTTCCTCACCATGATAATGATGTGAGCATATTATTATCTCCATTTTACTGACAAGTAAATAGTCTCAGGGAGGTAAACAATCTGTCAAATCCAAACAGTTGGTAAATGAAAAATTCACAACTCAAATTCTTTTTGCAAACATCATTATTTTGTGCTCCCCCTTGGATGCTTCACATACATGCATCTAGCCCCTTGACCTACCTCTAAGCATTGTCACACTGAGAACACACTGTTTCTATTACTCTTTTAAGAGCTACCACTCCTAGCATGGCATTGGAAGTAAACAGGTACTTGCTCATTGTTCACCCAGATGCTCAGAAAGAACACATCTGTAAATAATTCTTTGGTAACATTTTAATCTCCTGTCTCTGTACAAAACCCACAGATAGATGAATCTAGGATTAATATACAAAGCTCATGCGGCCAACCTTGTGGTGTGGCAGGTTAAGCCACTGCCTGTTATGCTGGCATCCCATATGAGTGCCAGTTTGAGCCCCAACTGCTCCACTTGCAATCCAACTTCCTGTTAATACTCCTAAGAAGGCAAAGGAAGATGACCCAGGTCCTTAGGCCCCTACACCCACATGGCAGACCCAGATGGAATTCCAGGCTCTTGGCTTTGGCTCGGTCCAGCTCCAGTCCCAGCCACTGCAGTTATTTGGGGAGTGAACCAGTGGATGGAAGATATCTGTCTCTCTCCCTCTGTCTCTCTCTCCAAGTCTACCTTTCAAATAAATAAATAAATAAACTCAGATATGTTCTCAACAAATTCTGTTTGATGAACAAACATGTCTCCATTACTTACACAGTAAGAACTTAAGGAAGTCAATCAGATGATCCTGGCTTTTACATGGAGGACCCTGAAGGTTCAAGAACATGCTCCTGTCGCAGGGACCTGCCATGGTCTACCTAGTGCTCTACCCAGTGCCGAAGGGACCAAGGTAACCAGTGTAGCCCTGAAAGAACCGCAGCCTCACTATGATATACAATCTCTCCCTACCTTGGAGTGAGCCTCTTGTTCTAAACCAGGGTGGCAGCACCCAAAAGACACTGCCCAAGTCCTTAGTTTTTTTCAATATCTCACAAAAACTAAGGCTTTGAATTAATAAAGTAGTTTTACATAGGCATAATTATTTCCATTGAGTTTTTCATAATTAGCTCATAAAAACCAAACTGGGATGATTTATATAATTGTATATCATTCTCTTATCCACAAGGAAATCAGACTGGGTTTATTGAGAAATGGCTGAAATTTTCATTGCCAAGTGCCAGAAAAATTGAAGTATCTTTGTTCTATTTCAAATTCTGTACCTGTATATCTTATTTCTTCTACTGTTCTTGTTTTTCTCCTTCCCATGTGGTTTTTAGGAATTCACACGAGAAGATTGCTTTGTGTGGTACTGATTCAAAGCACTGATTGTGTCTCAGAGACTTCAGCTATGACCGTCACAGACATAATGGCGCTGATAATAACACAGTTGCTAAATTATTATCTGGGCTTGGAAAGAAAAGAGAGGAAGTTTCAAGGATCCTATTTTCAAAACAATGTCCCTGAGCATGTCCTTGCAAATGAGAACAAATAAGAAGAAATGAAGAGAATGTGTGGTGCACAGACATGATTATTTCTAAATAAAATGCCTTTCAGCATTTTCTGTGACAAGTCAGCAACTCTTTAAATACACCCTTCGCAATTTCAGAGCTGCACCTGGTTTAATTGATGACTCTCATCATTTCCTCACTGGCTGGTGCAAGCCAGGTCTGTTTTACTGTGCACTGAGAACATCACATCACACAACTGCAGTCATTCACTCTTTCAATATTAACTTCCCATGTGTCAATTGTGCTACACGTCTTTCTTTTTTCATCTCTCTCTCCGTGAGTAGTTGAGGTTGGGGGAAGGGAAGCACAAAAGGATGGTTGGACCTAATCTCTGCTCTCCAGTGTCTTAGATTCGCAGAGGTAAGACACTGACCCATGAAACAGTAAAATCATACAAGGCTCCAAGTGGTTCATGCCCCGGTGAATGGGGCAGATGCCAGTATGGAATTCAGAAGACTTTGGAAAAGCTTGGAAGAGGTAGAATCGGAGTTGGACCTTGTGCAATGGGAGAGAGAGTAAGACGAGTTTCCCAAAGGAAGGGAATACTGTCCACGATTCTTGTACTTGAAATTGAGCATTGCTTACTCACAAACTGTGAGAGGACCATGCTGAATGGAGCAAGATGGTATGGAAATAGCTGAGATGTGGCCATAATGGTCAGTGGTGTGAGATTCCAATATACCTTACCTGTAGTGTAACTCAAATTATTAAAAATGGCTTACATTTTAACATAACTGATCAAGAAACTGTTAAGCCATTGCAGCATTATTGGTAACAGCCAAAAAGTGAAAACAACCCAAATTTCCATCAATGGGTGAACAGATGAACAAAATGCTGTATAATTATACAATGTAATATTATTTGGCCATTACAAGGAACAAAATGCTGGTACATGGTGAACCCTGAAAACATTATGTGAAGGGAAAAAAGCCAGTCACAAAAAGCCATACACTGGGGCCAGCATTGTGGCATAGCAGGTAAAGTCACTGCTTGGAGTGCCAGCATCCCATATGGGCGCCAGTTCAAGTCCCAGCTGCTCTACTTTCTATCCAGCTCCCTGCTAATGTGCCTGAGGAAGCAGCGGAAGATGGCCCAAGTCCTTGGGCCCCGGGCACCCATGTAGGACATGAGGAAGAAGCTCTTGGCTCCTGGCTTCAGATCGGCCTACCTCTGGCCATTGTGTCCATTTGGGGAGTGAACCAGTGGATGGAAGATATTCTCCCCCCACCCCCTGCATCCTTGCCCTGCCTCTCTGTAATTCTGCTTTTCAAATAAATAAATAAATCTTTTTAAAAAAAATCAATACAGCTCAGCTGAAAATGTAAGCGGAAAAGACTAAGTTTCCCAGTTTCCCTTATCATACACTCTGGCTCTTTAAAAATGTTGGCCTTTAATGGGGCAGCAGGCTAAGCTTTTGCTTGGGTCTCCTGCATTGCTTATCAGAGTGCTGGCTGGAGTTCCACTCCACTTCAGATCCAGCTTCCTTCCTAATGCATCCTGGGAAGCAGCAGATAACGGTTCAAGTGCTTGGGCCCCTGTCACCCACTTGAGAGACCCGGATGAAGTGTCAGGCTCCTGGCTTCAGCTTGGCTCAGTCCTGGCTGTTGTGGGGATCTGGGGAGTGAACCAGAAGATGGAAGATCTTTCTCTCACTATCTGTTGCTCTTTCAAGTAGATGAAAACAAATAAATAAACATGAAAACATACATTGGCATTTTAATTTATTAAACCCGTCTAATTTTAAATGTATTTTGATTTTTCAAAGGGAGAAAAATAGTGTAAGTGTGTCTGTCAGTGTCTCTTGGGAATCTCTAACAAATAAATCATGTTCAATCAAGATCTCTCTTGATTCCTGAAGATACTGAAGTTATTGAACTTTGGTTCATTCCAGCAGCTATTTATTGAGTGCCTGTCTTGGGGCATGCACACAAGACAAGCAAGGCTACGCAAGGATATGAAGATGAATAAAAAAGTCATTACTACTTCAGAGTGCTTACCATTCCCAATAAGACTACTACTAACCTGAAAGGAAATGGAACCAAGTGCCATGTTCTGTCATAATTTGACCAAATATTTCTCAAAGCATCTGCATGAAAATCATCTTGAGGGTGTTTACTAAAAATACAAATCCTAAGCCCCACCCCAAACTAACAGGTTCAAAATCTCTAAGAAGGCGGCCCATCTGATAAAATCCATTCCATTGAGGACACTGAGATGATCTGTAGCATGAGATTTAGGATGGATGGATGGAAGGAAGGGAGGGAGGAAGGGAGACAGGGAGAAGAAAGAAAGAAAGAGAGAGACAGAGAGAGAGAGAGAGAGAGAGAGAGAGAGAATTTTCCCAACTGAGCTCAGTAGAATCCTAATTTTTCAAGTGGTTAATAGATATTCCTTAGGGAAAACATGGGTTCTGCGATCAAAGAAGTTGAGAATCTCTGGGTTAAATAGAATGTAATTGGAATATTCATTGCAGACTGATGAGAGTCACTAGCAGGCTACTATCTGCTGTGGGTCTTTGAAAAAGGGACATAGAACAAGTGATGACCAAATGTGTTTGGCTAGGGACCCCAATAACAACTAAAAACTCATCTACCAAAATTAGGAGACAGAGGAGACTGAAAAAAAATGCAATGATCTACTTCTAAATTGAAAAAGAAACTTTTTTGAGAGAATAATACACGCTGAGTTTCCTAAGTTTCCCAAAATGGCATAATAGGAATATAAGGATGAGGACAGAACCCAGAATGGACAGAGATGGAACATAAATTATTCTGCAGCAAGCTCCTGGTCAGTGGGGATCCCAGCTACCCAGAACACAACTGATTCATGACCTTGAGGGGTAAAGTCAGTAGCTTTCCTAGCCAGGAATCAAGAGCAGCAGCTTCAGAAGTGAGGCCTTTAGAATCTGCACTCAGCTCCTAAACTAAGCCTCCTCGGGTCTGCTCATCAGGCATCCGAAGGAGCAGCCTAGTTTCCCAACCTCGGTGGCATCACTGTCCAACCAGTCACTCACCCAGCCAGAAGCGGAGGCGTTCCTCTTCCTTCCTCAGCTAATTAGTTGTTAAATTGCTGAATTGATGACTTAAATATTTCTCAGTTCACCTCCTCCTCTCTATCCCCACCACTGCTGCCCTAGTTCAGACCTCTGTCATCTCATACCTGCACTATTTCCACAGCTTTTTAATTGGACTCCTGCCTGAGTTCTTCTTTCCCTTAAATCCATCTTCATCTTGACCAGTGCACAGCTGATCACACCACTTTCCAGTTTAAAAAACAAAAAGTTCTTCAACAGCTCCCAATTACCCGCTGCAAATAATTCCTGGGCTCCAAAGCATGTTCTGCAGAACACTAACACAATGTGTAAATATGATCCACCAAAAATGACCTCCTTTCAAAATGGAGGCCAGATATTTTTGTGTAGTCACCATGAAAAGGAACTCCTATCAATGTCTCATCTGTCCACAGGTCAGGGAATCTCAGAAATTATTTAACATAAATGCTTCTTAGATAATGGAAACTTTTACACTTCTAAAGAAGTGGTAAAGTGGGGTGAGCACTATGGCACAGTGTTAAGCCACTGCTTGGGATGCCCACAACCCATGTAAGTGCCTGATTCGAGCTCCAGTTACTCTGCACTTCCAATCCAGCTTCCTGCTAATGCGCCTGGAAGACAGTGGATAATGGCCCAAGTACATGAGGTCCTGCCACCCGTGTAAGAGGCCTAGATGGGTTCCCGGCTGTAGCTTTGGTCTGGTCCAGCCCCAGCTGTTGCAGGCATTTGATTATCAAACCAGAGATTGAAAAGATATCACTTTGTCTCCCTCTCCCCCTCTGTCGTTCTGCCTTTCAAATAAATAAATAAATCTCAATAAATAAATAAAAGAAAGAAAGAAATGGTGAAGTGTATAGCTACAGTCTGCAGAGTAGCCTCATTTTCTGCAGGAAGGCGCTCTGGAGCTTCCAAACTACCAGAGTGCATCTGCCATTACGTACATGGAAGCGAGGCTTCGTGCTCCAGCACCTTTGCAAGCCCTACATTAGGAACTGAAAATTCAAATACCATAAGAAACAGATCAATGACAGGAAAGAAAATCCTGGCTCAATTTCCTGAACAAGGTGTCTACGGGTACCCTCCTCACAACTTCCCCACGATATCATCTTACTAATATACTCACTAAATAGACAAATCTCCCAGTTTTTAGTTGGCTGTTGGCTGGCATTTTGGAAGCCAGTTTCTCTATGTAAATACAGCACTCAAATGAAGAATCTAACAACGAGTTGCACATCTTACAGCCAGAACATATTTTAGTTAAAAGAATCCAGACACTACAGAATCTAACTTACAGAATCTAACTTACCAAATCTAACTTAAGCATTTCCTTGTCCTTTTCTACCTATCTGGTCCCTATTCGCTTTTAATTTTGGGGGGGAAATTTCAATTCCCCTCCCTAAATTGGTAATTTTGCATGAACAATTTTTTAAAAGAGTTATTTATGTTATTTGAAAGGCAGAAAGAGAGAGACTCTTCCATCTGCTGATTCACCCCTGAAATGGCCACAATGGACAGAGCTGAGCCAGACTGATATCAGGAGCCAGGATTTTTTCTTTGTTTCCCACCTGGGTGCAGGGGCCCAAGGACTTGGCCCATTTTCTACTGCTTTCTCAGATGCATTAGCAGGAAAAGTAGATTGTAAGTGGAGCAGCTGGAAATCGAACAGCCACTCACATAGGATGCCAGCGTCACAGGCAGTGGCTTAACCTGCTACACCACAGCACAGGCCCCATGAACAAATTTTTTGAGCTGCATTTATATCCCCATATATTTTTGAAACCAGGGTAAAATAATATCACATTTATCAATATACTACTCAATCCTAATAAAATTCTGATAAGTATAATATCTTACACAGTTTGCACAGCTACTCACATTGTGGCTTTGATCCAAGGGTTTTATAAATAACCTTAAAAGGAAAACATTCAAGTAGTGTTCATGTAAGTGCTAGGTCGGTTTTAAAGAACTCCTTATACATGCAGCCTTGTGCAGTACGTCTCTATTGCATGTCTCTGAACCCCCATGTACCAAGCACATACCCTTCCATGAGCAAACATCTGAATCTTAAAGCTTCATTAAAATCAACCTCAACAGAGACTCCACAATGATTTCATTCTCCCTCGTGGGAACTGGCTCTCCACGGTGGTCACTGGCACAGTTCTGTAAGCATAAGGACCCGTTCTCACCCCCTGAGAATAGCTCAGCTCTGCCCCTGTAGATAAAGCTAAGGATGAGAAGAAATTCTGTCTGAATCATGGTATTTCAGAGAGCTAAAGACATCTGCTGGCATGGGCACATGGCCACCACTACCACAATCTGTCCCAGGAAGGGCAGCGAAGCAAAAGTCAAAATGAGCACCATCAAGGGGAGAGTCTCAGGCACTCAAGGGCATGGTGCTCTCATCTCTCAGTGCTCGGTCATGTGTGCCCATCCTTGGGCAATCAAGGGATATTGCCCTTTCTGCACTCTGGACTCCAGCATCTAGTCCGTGTATGACTCTACTCCCTTCTGCATTTCACACACCCCAACAATGGAAACCAGAAGTCTTTACTATATCCACCCTAATCGCAGTCCCAGCCTCCAGGATTCTACGAGTTTCACCTATTTCCTCAAAAGAGACTCACAAAATTTCTAACTGAAGTGTAATACTTGTCCATAAAAGCACATATATCACACATGTACAGTTCAATGGACTGATGCAAATTTTATATACTGTGTAACCAACAGCCAGTCAAAATTGATGTCCAAACAAAGACATACAAGGCCTGTCCTCCAGGCAAGTATTTTCCATAGGCTTTCTCTACCTCCCATAACAAGTTCTGCTTTTTTTTTTTTTTTTTTTTTTTTTTTTGACAGGCAGAGTGGACAGTGAGAGAGAGAGAGAGACAGAGAGAAAGGTCTTCCTTTGCCGTTGGTTCACCCTCTAATGGCCGCCGCGGTAGCGCGCTGCGGCCGGCGCACCGCGCTGTTCCGCTGGCAGGAGCCAGGTGCTTCTCCTGGTCTCCCATGGGGTGCAGGACCCAAGGACTTGGGCCATCCTCCACTGCACTCCCTTGGCCACAGCAGACAGCTGGCCTGGAAGAGGGGCAACCGGGACAGGATTGGTGCCCCGACCGGGACTAGAACCCGGTGTGCCGGCGCCGCAAGGCGGAGGATTAGCCTGTTGAGCCACGGCGCCGGCCACAAGTTCTGCTTTTGACATGGTATTGGAAACTCCTTTTAGCATTCCCACCTCCATCCAACAAATACATCTTTATTAAGGAGACCGTCATCAGACCCATAAGACTGCACTTGCTAAGCCCTCCACCACCTCTCTTCCCACTGTCTTTATGGGGGGACTCATCATGTGAGGACATTCAGAGGGACCCTGACGACTCCTCTGGCCATGACAATGGAACATGTCTAAGCCACAGGTTGGTCTGACACACACTTTTCTCTATGTTATTGTTCACAGAGACCTCTGTATATTTTGAAGGCAGTCACAGAAGCCCTTTTGTTGTGGCCCATTTTCTGTTGATAAAAGAGAATACCACTGACTAGGTAAGGTATAAAGAAGTTACGGAGGCCAGGAAACCCAAGAGCATGACCCTTGCATTTGCTTGGCATCAGCCATAGCAGAGAGCTGGACTGGAAGAGGAGCAACCGGGACAGAACCCAGTGCCCCAACCGGGACTAGAACCCGGGGTGCCGGCGCCGCAGGCGGAGGATTAGCCTAGTGAGCCGCTGTGCCAGCTCTCCTCTTGTAAAGCCACTGCTGCATCCCCACTCTCATGATCTCATCTAACCCTAACTACCAACCAAAGGCCCCACTTCCCAATGCCATTAACGTGAACTCCTGAGGGCCACATTCAAAACACAGCGCCAGGGTCAGCACCGTGGCGCAGTAAATTAATCCTCCATCTGCTGTGCCAGCATCCCATGTGGGCGCCAGTGCTAGTCCCGGCTGCTCCTCTTCCAATCCAGCTCTCTGCTATGCCCTGGGAAAGCAGTAGAAGATGGCCCAGTGCTTGAGCCCCTGCACCCGTGTGGGAGACGGGGAAGAAGCTCCTGGCTCCTGGCTTCAGATCAGTGCAACTCCAGCTGTTGCGGGTCATTTGGGCAGTAAACCAGTGGAGGGAAGACCTTTCTATCTGTCTCTTCCTCTCGCTGTCTGTAACTCTACCTCTCAAATAAATAAAATCATAAAAAAGCACCCTCTCAGCTTAGCTCCTCAAGCTTTTTCCACAAAAGTAACATTTAAATCTTTCATTTTCTCCTATTGCTAGACTTTGTTGAAATATTTCGGGTCTTAAAAAAAAAAAATGTACAGGAGTTAAAATCCAAGTGGCAAACTTGCAGTGGCCCCGTCTGTATACAGAAACGCTAACACACATCTCTAGCGGAAGGTGCTTCAGGGTTGTGTCTCAGCAGTGCCTTCAGATCACTCGTGAATGCACAGCTGGACAAGGCAGTGATACAGATACGCCTCTCCCAATCGCCTTCCACCCTTCCGCACTCAGCTCTTGCACTGTGTGCCTAACCTACGAGCTCTGCTCTCCTATTTCTGGTTGTGTCTGGCCAATGGATACCTTTGCTGAGATCGAAGTAAGGGATGGGCAGGAGATGGGGTCTTTATTCCCTTGCTTCCTCCCTGTGGAATGCCCGCAGGCTGCATCCTTCTCAAGGTAGCTTTCTGGACAGAGATCAGTCCCCCCAGGTTCCTGTGACCACGCCCTCTCGCAGTCCTATTGGGTCTAGGGCTCCTAATACCTGTATAGTTACCAGCCCTGGAGGTACTGCACTTCCTCTTGTGGTTTCCTTACACCCTACCAGCACCTTTGCATTTCATTAAGACCTTTCAAATTACCCTAATTAGATCATGTTATCTGTTTTTTTGTAAGGTCTTTGATTGCTACAAGAATATCCCCTCTCCTCAGAACTCACAGTTCCTTGTACCTTTCTCAAATATTACTGTCCCTTTCGCCTTTTAAAAATATTGCTACAGAATCATGCAAATGTTTTCTTCAATTGGAAACTCATGGAGCTGAATTGCAAATGAGGAAGACTGAGAATAAAAAACGAACTTCGATGCTCTTGGCTAAGGCCAATTGTAGCATTAACTTGCAACTGTCATCAAGACCTGCATACAAATCATGAACACTCTAACATTTCCCCAAAACATTCTTTCTGACATTCTCTAGCATTGGAATTTATGTGCATCTAAGTTTTATGGATGTGTTATCATTTTAATCCATCAGTCACCTCAAATCCTATCCTAAAACAACATCAAACAAAAGCCTGAAAGAAACTGGAAAGCAAATGTGGTCTCCAAGGAGAGAAAGTCATGACTATGTGGGTCAGAGGGCAACCTGTTCTGTTTTGGAGGTCTTCCAACCTCCAACCGCTTTGTAAACTGGCAGGCACCACACAAATAAGATGATCCAGGGGTTTATTCCAGCTTTTATACTATTAACCCTTGGAATTTGGCATCAGAAAAAGAACACTTTTCTAGAAAGAGCTGTAAGGGGGTTGTAGGACCAGTCAGACCCCAAATCGTCTGAGTTATTCAGACAGGGTACATAATCTCTCTGCATCTCAGTTTCTTCATCTACGATTTGAAGAAAGGTGCATGCAACTTTGCAGGTTTTTGCATGCTTTTAAAACAAAAGTATTCCAACAGAGAGTATATAACTTCCTATGGAATCTGGAGGCCACAGCCTAAAGATGCTTCTTACTGTCAAAAAACTTCTTCAGGAGCCAGCATTGTGGCACGGCAGGTCAAGCTGACACCTGCAACGCTGGCGTTCCATGTGAGCACCAGTTGGAGTCTGGCCTACTCTACTTCCAATCCAGCTCCCTGCTAATGCATCTGGGAAAGCAGCAAAAGATGGCCCATATACTTGGGTCCCTGCTACCCATGTGGAAGACCTGGATGGAGCTCCTGGCTCCTGGCTTCATCCTAGCCCATCCTCAGCTCTGGCCATTGCAGACATCTGGGAAATAACTCAGTGGATGGAACACATTTTCTCTTTCGCTTTCTCTCTCTCTCTCTGTCACTCTGCTTTTCAAATAAATCGTTTTTAAAAAATTTGCTTTAAAGAATTCTATTTAAGATTAAAAACTTGAGCCTTTTTCAAATTAATGAAAAAGGAATATTTATCTTAACATTAAAATATTTTATGATACAGGGGCTGGCGCTGTGGTACAGTGGGTTAGTGCCCTGGCCTGAAGCACCAGCATTCCATGTGGGCGCCAGTTCGAGACCCGCTGCTCCACTTCCGATCCAGATCTCTGCTATGGCCTGGGAAGGCAGTAGAGGATGACCCAAGTCCTTTGGCCCCTGCCCCTGCCCCCGCATGGGAGACCCCGAGAAAGCTCCTGGCTCCTGGCTTCGGAACAGCTCAGCTCCGGCCATTGCGGACAACTGGGGAGTGAGCCATTGGATGGAAGACCTCTCTCTCTCTCTCTCTCTCTCTCTCTCTCTGCCTCTCCTCTCTCTGGGTAATTATGACTTTCAAATAAATAAATCTTTAAAAAATATTTTATGAACCCAACACATTAAATATTAAAACCTGCTAATCCTTTAATTCATCAACTGTATTTCTAGGAAACTATTTTAGAGAAATATTCCAAAAGAACACAAATATTCATATACTAACTGCAGCATTTATCACCATAACTGAAAAATGAAAAATATTCTAATTCTCTATCAGTGGATGAAATTCATTATGGTAAATCCACATGCTACAGTTAATAAGTCACTCAGTTTATTTAAAACAATCCAGTGACATGGGAAAACACCCAAGGTACATTTTTAGGTGAAAAATAGCAAGTCACAGAACAACAATGTTCACTATAATCTTATTTGTATTTTTAAAAAATTACAAATATGATAGAGGCACATGTAAGTACATTTTTCTAAATATTCATGTTTAGAAGGTATAGGAAAAGAGTGACTGGGTACTCACTGAGCTGTTAAGAAGGACAACTGTCCAAAAGAAAGGTCGAGAGGTCATCAAAGAAAACTAATTTTTCCCACTATATGATTTTGTAACATTTAAATATTTTCCCCCAAAATACCTCAAATCATGGGGAATTTAAGATATCAGTAATTCTGAAAGTCAACTTTGGCTTATATACCACTACAAGGGGAAAGCTGCCCATGAAACCATGAGACACCATTAGTTTTGAGATGCATCCCCACATTAGATATAATAAATGTGGGCGGGGGTGGGGAGGTGTGTCTTTATCATCTATAACTTTACAAATTTCCACAACATAAGCAAAAACTACCATTAGCACTCTAGGACTGTACATTATGTTTCATATACCAAACTGTTGATTTTCAAGTTAAATAATGATGAAATTTGATCATCAAATGGTCTTTAAAAAAAACCTTAATATCTACCTAGCCTTCTTTGATTGGTGTGGTTTCATCCATTACTCTACCCTGTAACACCCCACACTTCACAAAGGGTCCTGTGTATCATCATGATAACTAAAACATTCAGTACTTCCTCCACATCTCAACTTTACTTTAATCCACTCCTCTTTTTTAAGTATTAACAACATGATCATGTGTGAGATGATTTGGAAACCTGATAATTTCTTCATTCTATCACTTAGATCAACAGAGCCACTGAATTACATAAGCCCCATGACAAGAATCTCTGGGACATCATTTGAAATTAGATGATATTAAGCAACCAACAATCACTCTTTAGAAATCAACCAGAGAATGAATCTGTTTAGTCACAAGCCATCATGGCATGATACTCCCTATACCTTTCTAATGTGATGATAAATACTTGCCTCCAATTCTTTCTCCATTCAAACAATAGTCAAGGAGATGTTTGAGAGCCTGGGTTCAAGTCCAGATTGCCCTTTTCTCTTTCATCTTTGTGGCCTTTCAACTTATCATAGAGGAAAATTAAAAGGATCATAGAGGGTCATTCCTGTAAAATAATGAAGATCTCCTAGAATTGTATTCCTAGAGTTTTCTAATTAATTGGTTGCTGATTGGAATACCCCAAAAGATAATAATAAACTGAAGAAAATTCTGTAAAGCAAGAAAGCACTGACCAATCACATCGATCACAAAACAATGATCTGAAACATTTGTAGCCAACACTTATTTAGTGTACAGCTAAGACAGCTGGTTATTTTAGCTAAGACAGAAAGGTAATTAAAAAAGAAATACCTCTCCTCAATCAGTAAGAATTAGGAGGAACTTCCTTCTCAGAAAGTCTTCTTCTTGGGGCAGGCATTGTGGTACAGCAGGTAAAGCCCCCTGTGACACTGGCATCCCATGTGGGCACTAGTTAGAATCCGGACTACTCCACTTCCAACCCAGCTCCCAGCTAATGGCCTGGGGAAGCATGGGCCAAGTACTTCGGCCCCTGCCACTCATGTGAGAGACCTGAAGGAAGCTCCTGGCTTCTGGCTCTTGGCTTCTGGTCCAGTCTGGCCATTGTAGCCTCTCTCTCTCTCTCTTGCTCTTACTCTCACTCTCTAACTCTGACTTTCAAAACAAAAAAATCTTTAAAAAAAAAAAAGGAAGAAGAAAAAGAAGAAGAAAGCTTTCATCTTAGACTTTTTTTTCTTCCTAGAGATGAGAAGCAAGAATTTCCAACTCAAATTGCTGAAAGCTGGAAGTGCATCGTGCATATTGGCAAGCAGGGAGCAATACATAAAGCAGCCTTTTTGGCTTGTAGAGTTATAACTCTTAAATAAAACATTTCTCTTTTCAAAATCTAGTCCTCTTCAAAGATGTGCACATTTTCTTCCTTCAAAGATATTGAAAAAGCCAAACACCAAGGCTCAAGTTCCAAATCCTAGAACCTCACTCAGCCTGTAAAAAGCCCCATGGTAATTAATCACTCTATACTAAGTAAAGATTTCAACAATTTGCACATGCATGCGCACACACGTACATACACAAAACTGTTTGAGACAAGTTTATAGTTAATTCTCATTATACAACTCACTGAAGACAGAGGTCCTGCATGGGAAGTAAGTGCACAGTGACTCCTGTTGTTAATTTAACAATTAACACTCTTATGTATGACATCAGTGATCATCCGAAGCTCTTAACATGAGCCACCAAGGCTATGGAAGCCTTTTGAATTCACAATCTCTGTTAGTATTTAGACAAGGCCTTAAGAAAAGTAGAAGTTCTCTCCTCCCTTCAGAGAAAAGTATATGTCAGTTCACTATTATTGACATTTCAGGGATGCAAAAACCAAGGCACAGAAAATTTAAGAAATGTACCCCGGCCACAGCTGAAAAAGGAGGAGCCAGGACTCAGTCTCCTGCTGTCTGGTACCGAGTCTCCACTTTTAAACATGAGACTTACAGTAGATTACAGTTTCTTAATACAAACTGCAAAAAGGAAACTTGACATTTCCCTGGCTGACAGACATGCTCAACAGAAAATAAAAGTTTTAGTTTTGTTTTACAGGTTGAAAAATACCTTTAACTTCAACCTTATCCTTCATTGAACTTGTCAACAAAGCTGCTAATAGAGTAATAACATTGAAGGTCAGAATCCTTTCCTACAACACGCTAAAGCTAAAAAGAAAAAGAGAGAAAAATTACACAATTACACAAACTCCTGAATAATTGACAGTTGCCAATCTTCATGCCGAAGTATAACCCTTAGATCAATTCCCCTGAATGAAAAGAGTTAAAAGAAAATTCAAAACATAGTGTTGTAAGAATTTTCAATATTTCTGATGACACATGCAAAAGAAAAAAATCAGGACATAGGAAATAGTCAGAGTGTGGCACCATTTAAAAAGGAAGGAAAATATTCATTCCCCAAATTAAATACTTGTGTTATTAAAAATATATAAATGTAGAGCAAGAATAAGTATTGGTCTATTTACATCTCAAACATTGTCACATGTGCTATATGGGCTATCTGTTTTTGGCACACCAATAAGTACTATAAAAATAGCTGCAAGGTTTTATCTAGACTCAGAGTCTTCAAAGTCTTAGAAAGTTCAAAGTCCAAGGCATAAAAATCTACAACTCCCAATCTGCTGCCATTACTTTATATGAACTGTAAGCTCACTAAGCAATAGCCCACAGCAAGTGCCCTCAGCAAGTGATAGCCTAAGCAGTGCCCTCAGCAAGTGAGAACACACGTACCTCCTCATTGTGCCCTTCCAGGGTGGCAGGCTAGCACTGTGGCTGTTTTCACAGCACCCCCGGCCTGATGCAAACCTTCAAAGGCACCTGCATTGTCCATCAGCATACAGATCCTGTATCTGGTACAATGTTTAACCTACTTGGTATAATATTTACCTTAACTTTATGGATATCCGAACTTGTCACTTGACAATTATTTGAAAGAGCTATTGGGAGAAGAAAGGGAAGAGAATGAAAATTGATAATCAGTCCAGGTATGTCCTCTTGTCTTACCCAGGTAGGAGATATTAAAGGAGAGATGGTGAACAGAGTGATGAGGATGATCCACAAAGATTAGCTGAACTCGAACAACAAAGGAAGACCTAAACTTCTTCATCTTCACCCTAAAATACTAGTTATTTGTGTGTACTGCTGATCTTCCTGCAGAGCATCTTGCACTAAGGAACAATATGATGTTTACTGGGTTCACACACACACAATCACAGGACCATATTCTAAAAGTCTAGGTTGACTCCTCATAATCTAATAAAAAGAATGCTAGCAGGAAAGTAGCTATAGAAATACCTGAAAGGTATGGATTGATCCTGACACTTTCCATTGTCAATCAAAAATAAAATACTAATGAGAAAATGGCAAGACTGACCCACCCTGGATGGAGTGGCAAACCTATGGGGTCTTATCTAATTCAAGGAATTTCTCTTTAGCTCCATGACAATCATATCTAGAAAACATTTCCATACATATTTTAGAAAGCCATCACTGCTAACGATTAATCAAAGAGAGAGCTCTGTTTATCATTTATTCAACAAGCCCTGGCCAAACAGCAAAATAGCTCAGCTGAGTAAAAAGTTGATTGTCTCAGTCAAATTTCTTACACCGACCATGAGCAGCATCTGCATTTCTTTTTCTGGCTAGTGATGCTAACAGCCAGTCCTTGGATTCATTTACAAACCAGTCCTCATTCTCTGTAAATAGGCTAGAAAGACTTCCTGACCCCAGAAGGGATGCTCTGACCCTTGCAGCCATAAAGACCGCTGCCTGTCCTGTTTCCAAAATAAATCTAATCCCTAATATCCCTGGACTGTTTTTTTGAAGGTCCCCAAACACATAAATCTTCTGATGGAAGTTTATCGTCTTCCCTAGCAAGTATGAGGACATATCTTCCTATTTAAAATAACTTTATTCTATCTTTGAAAGCAGCAATCCATCATTCCCTTGTGGATGTGTTGCCTTTCAACCCTCCTGGGTATCTTTGTTCACATCAAAGGCATTTAATTTTCCTTCTCCACAAGCTCTGTGGCAGGAATCTTCCACTTGGCATGAACCATCAATTAACAAGGCAAGGAGCACATCTGTGTGTGGTGTACAAGGGGGTACAGTGTATATGTACATGTGGGTACCCAGCCATTTAGACACGCCTTCACAGTCACACAGCTTATAGAGAAGGAATAGTTTAAATAAGGAATATATTGTTAGCTTCACAATAATATATGGGTATACGCAGGTTTAAGTACGTGCTTTTATAGAGATGTTCAGATGTTATATACACACTAGAGTTTGTAAAATGTATTTGCATAACTTTTATATCCACAAGGTTTAGTAGTACTGATACATTAGGAAAACATTTAAAGAGCATATTTTCCTCCCTAGTAAATATCCTCAATCATCCTCTGATCATATTTCTCACTGGTAAAGATCAGAGTTCTCCCTTTAGATACTTTAAGTATTTGGAAATGAAAGCAATAATATCAGAGAAATTAACTCTTAATTCTATGTAAAGCTAATGATAGCTTTACTTTACAAAATTCTCTAAGAATCTGTATTTCAAATTGCTCAAAATTCCAGAAGGTCCATGCAGAAGCTTCAAATTTTGCAACGTATCTCCTGCATGGGCCAGTTATAGTCCTAATATACTGAATATTTTATCAAATAAGAACAACATTGACAAAATAGGGAGCAACAAACAGTGGCAGGTTGAGAATGACCTATTTACATATCTGTGCACTGATAGTCCGAAAGGGTGCATAGCAATATGTTCACTGAGACTGTCTCTGAGTGTGCAGGGGGTGGTGGTGGTAACTTTTCCCTGTTTCTCTGCCCCTTCCACGTATTTCCTTCAGAGCATCCTTCCTAATGTTTGTGTGATGAAAAAGGAAGTCTATTCCTAGAATCATTCCACAAACATCAAAATACACAATGCATCCATTTATGAAACATGTACACCCAAGAGCAACTCTATTGAAATCTGTTGTGACTCAGATAAAAATCCATAGTGTCCACTGGGAGCTCAGTCCATGAAAAACATAATGGCCACTAGGACACAGAGGGCAGTTAAGCCAGAATGAGGCACCACTCAAATAGAAGCCAGTGAGTGCCTGGCGAATCTGTGCCCATGATTAAGTGTAACTGACTCCGGTCCAGGTATGGACTGATCAGGAAGCACACACTCCACTATCCATGTCAAGGTAACAGGAGAAGTCATATGACATTTCATGCAAAACCTCCCCTTCTGATGCAAGGCCCCTCTGGGGGGGTGGGGGGGACACAGAATGATCCTTAATACTTCCTTAAAATTCTGAAGGATCCTAATTCTTACTGACCCTCCTGGAAACCGGAGAAGTTTACAGACTCGCCCCAAAAGACTTCACAGGACTCAACAATCTAACTGTCCAGCCTGTGTGTCCCTGCATGTTTCTTGTGCCTCTCTCTTATAACTCCGTGTGTGAAATACAAAAGTTAGGCTAATAGCTAGGGCCCTGGGCTTATCTATATACCTTTAGAGCAGCCCCCTGAAAAAACTCTTGCATCACACTACCAAAATCTGTCTCATGTTGTGAGGCTGGGGTGCTACCAGTGTATAATAATGCTTTATTCTAATACAGAATAAAGTATCAGTCTTGAGGTAAGAGGATCTTACTACAGGCTTCCTGTGTGAACACATGGCATATCATCACTTGTCACATGTTAGCCCCCACACACCCCACAAGGATAACATATGCGGATGGCTCCCCACCACCCCACAGGAAGTGCCGTACTCAGCTTTTAGTGCCTGGGTAGTCTCCAGCTGCAACTGGCCTTCTGAGGAAAGCCTGTCCACGCCTATCCACCAGAGCTGTTCCGAGAGCTCTGCCCCAGTCTGGGCAACCCCCCACACTTACAGCCATAAATGCATTGGCACTGAGAAACACTGCTGAGGCTGTGGCACTCCAGGTGTGGCTTTATTTGTCACTTCACCAGGTCAGCTATTTAGGCCTAGTCTTCTCCATTGGCTTGAAGCTCTGTTCACACCATCTTGGGTAACACATCACATTATTCTTCCTTATAAAAACAAATAAACTCAAATGAGCATTCAGAGTCAGTTCCCCTCCCGCCTCCAAACATCTCTGTCGCCCCTGTGACTGATGTGACACGGTTTCCATCCCACCCCTCCAAAGGCTTCCCGAGCTCTCAGCTCAGCACTAGCCAGATGCCTTCCTTCACCCTTCACTCCTCAGGTTACCCACCGTCCTCACCTCCGCAGATGTGCACAGCCCCAGGACGTCAGCCTGCTGGCCACCACTGAGTCACCAGGAGCACAGCACTGCAGTACCTAGCACTACCCGCCATCGCCTACTGCCACGAGGCAACTCACTGCACTCTTCACTTCTCACCCTCTAGGAACACCCTGCTGTCCTGGGAGGCTGGACCAAGAGGGAATAAAAGAAGGTTTTCATACTTATAATGGCTCCCCTCTGGACAAGTGCATCTGAAATTTATACAGTTCTGGGGAACAAGGAGCTGGATACATTAGTTCCTAGCCAACTCCGGTCACAGCAGCTGGTTTCGAAAGGCAATTCCAAAATAACTCCCATCCATTCAGTGCAATACATTGCCCAAGTTTAAAATTCATGGCCAAAAATAAAACTTACGACTCAGTAAGGCATCACATGTTTCGTAACTGAGTGTGGAGAGAAGGCGTTTAAGCACTAAGCTGGCCTCCTGAGGAGCCCAATCCGGGAAGCTGCTACTGACCTCCTGGAGTGGCTTTCCCATGCCCCCACCCCACCCCAAGTGTGGACCTCCTGGATTTCAGCCACCACTGTTTCAGACGAAGTGCTTTGCCAGATACTGACAGTCTGATCATTTATGAGCACGTTGGACAACATGCAAAGAGACTTTGAGGAAACAGAGTTAGAGTTAGAGCTCACACACAGACAGGAAGGAAAAATGGAATGCCTTATCCGAACTAGGATTATTATGTTTCATGGACAGCACACCACTTGATACATACGTCTGCATTGACGTATACCATAGGGGCTTTGGTTATAAACTGTTTATTGGGTGGTTTAGCCAGAGAACCTTATATAACACACTGTTTTGAATGTAGCAACATGTATGGCATTGCACTTGTATAAAATTCAGACTCCCTAGAGCGCATCCCATCAGCCACCCCAATCATCCTACCTTGCAAGGTGCCTATATAATTGATGAGAAAACAGGACCTACCACCATCAATAATAAATCAGCTTTAGCTTATATTCAAAAGCTACCATTCTGTAGTATGAATTTAAGGATTTCAGAAAATCATTTCATCCTGATTTTAATAGACTGCATGAGCCTGACCAAGGGGTGAAAAGGAGTCCAGTTTTCTAAGCCAAAACGCACGTTGAGTCTACTTCAGCCGTCCAGGGTAGAGTATGGGAACAGCATCCACGGCCCCCGCACTGGTGTTGTATGACCACAACCCTTGCATCTGATTTCCTTAACAAAGAAGCAGAATGCTCTGCACTGCTTGTTTGGCCAAAAGCACATAATCATATAGCTCCAGCTTAGGAGCTTCCATTCATGCTAGCTCAACAAACAATGTGTATTATATAATGAATGAGCCTTTTCTCTGAAGCCTGCTATTGGAAAGCAGAGGCACTTTCTGCATAGTTTAAACCAGCCTACAAAGAGCAGTTACCCCTGTGAGACCAAACGTGGAACCAGCAATGGATAAATCCTGCACTCGCAGCTGCCTTTGCTGTCACTCTCACTGCTTTCTGGCTTCACGATAGATCATTTCAGTTAACTATAAACTCCTCAGAGAACATTTACACAGCAGCCAGCAAGCACCCGAATGCTGGCTTTCAGCTCCATGTTCCCTGCGTTGCCTAAGAAATAAAGGGGGAGGGGGGCAGTGAGGGCAGTGGGAGGAAGAAGAGCAAGGGAGAGGAATCAGCCAGCTGTGAAGATACTTACAGCCTCCGAGTCTTCGATGCCATGCAGGTACAAATTGTCATACATGGAGGTCTGATAATCCACAGCACCTCTTTCAAGGCAAAAACAAAACTGCTGCGGAAACCACGGCCACAGTTAAGAAGAGAAAAAGGCCTATTATACGGAAGAGCTGCGCCTGCCTTCTCAATCCCTGTGGATGTACCGGGCAAGAGACTATCCATTCACATCCCACGGGGCGAGGTTATCCCCAGAGGCAGTCCAGACCTGGCATTTTATCTGCCTTCCCAATGCACAGCATAAAAAGCAGAAGCCTGCCTCAACCACAGACTGGTGACCGAGCTAGGAAAGCAGCCTCTGATTGGCTCAGCAGCCCTGTTTCAGTCAGCTGAAGAGCGTTCCCTGGGAGAGCGGAGGGTGACTCGGAGCATCCTACCCCGCAAAGAGCTGCTTCCTGTTTCGCCTGTATTGTTAGTTCTACGATAAACACGTATCAGTATCCAAAGGCCGCTTGGAATGTGTGTCAAGGCAGACTGTGGAGTGCTCGCCACACAACTGCTCATCTCCAAATCAAATGCACATCCACAGCGGGGGGAGCAAAGGAGCAACTTTATTTTCAGAGAATATCGTGTAGACAGAGAGCAGACACTAATCTCCATCCAACATCTGGACTTCACAGACGCGATTTAAGTCAAAAAGGCAATAAGTCATAAATTTTTTTTTAATCTTAGGTGATGGAAAAATGGATAGAATGAACAGATGGTAAGATTTCTGGCGAGCATTTCTGTAGTAAAAGTTTTCAGTGTTCTCACTGGAGTCTCTGCCTCACTGGCAGGCAAATACCTCTGTGTCCCAGCTAGGGACGTGTCCAAAAGGAGCCCTAAATTTCTCAACTTTCAGAGGCAAAACATTTTCATGTCTCTTTAGTTTCATGGGTTTACCCTCCCCTAAGTGACAACCAATGTTTTCACTTAAATCCTTCATCCCCTTTCCCATGCATAAATGTTAATATCTCTAAAACACTGATCTTTTCCCAAAAATTGAGCAGAGAAAGTCCTACTCCCCACCCCCCCTCCTCCCATGCATAACTTTGGTTGACTTGGGTCCCATCCTAGGACAGCCTACTATGGAGTGGCCCCAGATACTTACAGCTCTCTGGTCAACCAGGAAGGCACTGAAGCTTTGCCAAAGGAGATCTCCATGGCTCACTCTAAAAAGTCAGGGGTAGGGGCTGGCGCTGTGGGACACTGGGTAAAGCCACTGCAGCACCGGCATCTCATATGGGCGCTGCTTCAAGTCCCAGTTGTTCCACCTCCCTGCTATGGCCTGGAAAGGCAGTAGAAGACGGCCCAAGTCCTTGGGCCCCTGCACCCACATGGGAGACCTGGAAGAAGCTCCAGGCTCCTGGCTTCGGATCGGTGCAGCTCTGGCCATTGCAGCCATTTGGAGAGTGAACCAACAGAGGGAAGACCTCTCTCTCTCTCTGCCTGTGCCTCTGCCTCTCTGTAACTCTGCCTTTCAAATAAATATATAAAGCTTTAAAAAATAAAAAATAAAAATAAAAAATAATAAAAATAAAAATAAAAATAAAAATAAAAAGGGGTGGGTGTATGGCCTAGCAGTTAAGTCACTGGTTGGACACCTGTGTCCCCATCAGAGTGCCTGGATTCCGTCCCCAGCTCCTGCTCCTGCCCTCAGCTTCCTGCTAATGCAGATCCCCGTGGTGACTCAAGTGGTTGGTCCCTACACCCACATGGGAGACCTGGCTTGAGTTTCCAGATCCCTGCTGTGCCCCTATATCCACCCACCACTGGTCACTGTGGGCATCTGGGGAGTGAAACGAGACAGTTATTCTCTGTGGCTTCCTGTCTCTCTCAATAAATAAATTAATTAAAAGAAGCCAGTTAAATTTTGGGAAAAAAAATTAGTGAGGGGGAAAGTACATACTCTAAAGAGGCTTGATTCTCTGGGGCCAAGAAATGACCCAGAAACTCAAAGGGTCTGAGCCCAGTGTCAGTGTCACCACTGCTTGGTCAGATGACACTGGCCCATCAGTCACCACCCCCATGGGCTTTAGTTTCTTCATCTGCCAAACTGAGGCAAGAAATTACTCAGAGAAAGAACTCTGGAAACCTAACGTGCAACATCCACACTAACCAGTGGCAACCCTACTGTGTCAGCCAGAAGGCCTGG
The DNA here is from genome assembly GCF_033115175.1 of Lepus europaeus. NCBI lineage: Eukaryota > Metazoa > Chordata > Mammalia > Lagomorpha > Leporidae > Lepus > Lepus europaeus. Next base: position 94,126,652 of record NC_084827.1, read on the forward strand.
CTGCAGCTCCTGGGAGCTCAGCACCAAGGAGCTGGTTGGCTCTGGACCTAAGAAACAGGTCTTCTAGCCAGTATCTCGGAAAAGAGTGACTCTCCAAGGGATAAACCTGAGTCACAAAGCACCGCGAGAGCTACGACTGCTGGGCAGGGCACTGTTCTTCCAGGTCTGTGCAGACCCATTCATGCCTTTCAGTCACAATTGCACACTTTGGGAGTGGCATCAACACTCAGTCCCTTTGCAGTATGAAAGGCAGCAGAGGGACTCAGCGGTCCTTCGGAATCCTACTGTGGTGGGGTTCATACAGGATGTCATCTTGGAGGCTGTGCCCACATGGAAGACCAGCAGCAGAGGATGAGTGCAGTCAGGAAGATTCCACAGAAAGAAACCTGGTGCTGGCTCTACCTGCTGACAACTGAGTCTGCAGGAGCAAGCCACCGCCCTGATGGAACCTTGGCTCCACTCCCCACCCTGCACTCCCCCACAGCAAGAGGCCTGGGTCAAGAGATTCATAAGCACAAATCCATGTATCAGATTCTGTTCCTTATCTCTGTGTAACCACAGCCACCCAGTATTGTAGCCAGAAACTGTAGACAAGTCAAGAGGCTCTTTTTTCCTTCTCAAACTCCACAAATAATTTCCTTACTTTACCACTTCAGTAGAAACTACAGGCATTTCCTGATTATCTATAAATGGGAATCATAAAATCAAGGAGAGAAGAGAGCTAGAGCTTAGCCTAGCTATTTCAGAGTGCCTGAATTCGATTCCCAGTGCTGGCTCCTGACTTCAGCTTTCTGCTACTACAGAACTTGAGAGGCAGTGTTGTTAGATCAAATGACTGGGTCCCTACATAGGAGACCCGGATTGAGCACCCAACACTTGCCTCCAGTCTTGACCCAGGACCAGATGCTGCAGGTATGTGAGGAGTAAACCAGTAGATGGGAATGTACACACACTCTCTCTCTTTGCCTCTTAAATAAAAAATAATTAAGAACAGAAGAAAGACAAAAGACCCTATGAAAAAGTATTGCCTGTATGGTTCTATGTTTACAAATCTCACCTGATTCTTGGTGAGGAGATTTTTTTTTGACAGGCAGAGTGGACAGTGAGAGAGAGAGACAGAGAGAAAGGTCTTCCTTTTCCATTGGTTCATCACCCAGTGGCTGCTCAGGCCAGCACACTGCGCTGATCCAAAGCCAGGAGCCAGGTGCTTCTCCTGGGCTCCCATGCGGGTGCAGGGCCCAAGGGCTTGGTCCATCCTCCACTGCCTTCCCAGGCCACAGCAGAGAGCTGGACTGGAAGAGGAGCAACCGGGACAGAATCCGGCACCCCAACCGGGACTAGAACCCGGGGTGCCGGCGCCACAGGTGGAGGATTAGCCTAGTGAGCCGCAGCGCCAGCCGAGCCAAGGAGATTGTTCTTGCAATTTAACAAATGCATCCTGAGCTCAGTGCAGTAGAGGAAATGGCACGACTCTCAACAAACAAGGAAAGCTCTATTCTGTATTGCAAGGGAGCATCCTTTTAAGTTAGTCTCAAACTTTGGGATATGGAGTTCCTTTTCCTTGCCCAGCACTGGGCTTTGTGGCACAGCAAACCCATGGAAGCGACAGTGGAATACAAAGGACAATATTTCTGTTTTCCATTTGTTTGGAAAGGGAAAAGAGGGAGAGAAAAGCCAAGAGCGAGATGATTAACTGTGAGTTTTAGACAGCTATGATTTCAAGACAACTGCTGCAGATTTAGAAGCACAGGAAGCTTTGGTATCCAATTTCCCAAGCTGCTAGTAGTAATGTGCCCCTTTGCCCTCGAGATCTGCCTGGTTGCACGTGTTAGCATTGCACCCCTGCCTTCTCTCTGATGCTTCTGGGGCAGACAAGGGAATGAAAACAAAACAGAACAGAAACCTGTGGACAACAGACTCCTCTTTGACTCATCCTCAGCTGTACTGCGGTGAGTTTGAATTCGGCCCTCACTACATAGGCAGGGATGGTCTTGAGTCTCCGGGGGCCTCATCTGTAATACGGAGATAATGACAGTCCTGAAATTAATGAGTTAATAGATGAAAGGTGCACAGGATGCAGAATGGAAGGCTTGGCTTTTTTTTTTTTTTTTTTTAAGAGAATCAGGGCTGCCTTCCAAGGGCCCCATGCACACTGCACTCTGTGTAAATGATGTTCCCTGGCACTGTGGAACAGGCATGCTGGGGAGCAGGGGGCTTAAGAGCCGGGACCCAGAGCCAGACTGCCTGCACGTCCCCACTGTGCTGCCTCCTAGCGAGCTACTCCGCCTTGCTGTGCCTCCATTTCCTCACATACAGTGAGAACTGGACCAAGATCCCTGTGCAGATGAACAGCCTGGACGTAAGAAAAGGCTCAGAAGGATGCCTGGCACCCACTCAGCGCTCCACATGCGTCAGGCTGCTGTGCTGGTCCTCATTACCGTGCTCAGCCCGCCTTCCAACCCGAGCGCCTGGCCCCCTTCGCCTCTGAGTGGGACCCCGTAGACGTGCCCCGGTCTCAGTCACCAGAGCTGAGCCCAGCACCCTGCCTCCTGTTGCCCTACTTAACTCCGTGCCAGCTCCTCCTGCTCTACCTGGCCAGGCCGGCTGCTCCTCGTGCTGAAGCTGGCCAGCTCCCCCCGCCCCCAGCACTTCCTGACAGCACCCTCCTGCCTCAGCATACCCAGAGCCTGCACACTGGCCTCCCCCCATCCTGCCGCCCCACTGTCCCCACCAGCCTGTCACAAACCACTGCTCAGAAAACGGTCCTCGTGAAAACCCTGTAACAAACGCTACTACTAGTGGTTTGTCGAGGAGGCAAGAGGTGAGTGGGAAGGGCAGAGAGAAATAAAGAGAGATGGAGATAAGGAGGCAGAGACAGAACACCCCAGGGAGCTCAGAGGAAGAATGATCCTAACCTGTCGACCGGCTCCCTTCCTTCCTGGCTGTCTCCGTGACTTGGAGAGAAAATAACACTTCATAATTCATGAGTGCGTGTAGGTAAGGGAGAAAAACTCCCATGGCCTATTCAACTTGCCAGAAAGTGACAGATCCTTCTCTGTGATGGACGGATTACTCACACACCTCTCACTTGATGAAATTTCCTCTAAAAGAAATAATTAAAAGCCAATCTCCTGCAACAAAGTATTCCATCAAGTCACAATTTTCTACATCTATTTTCTTATCTTCCCAACATTCTCTTAGACCAGTCCAGCCAGTCTCCTCCCTGTGCCGATTTGACCATGGAGTGGATTTTCAGGTTATTATCAATGCTAAGTTAGCAACTGCAAGTTCCAACAGCAGGCTGCTCCGTACAGCCGGTACAGACCCCGGGATACAGACAGGATGGGAAGGCAGCCCCCTGGAAGCTGATGGTTGGAGGGCCGGGCTGCCACACTGGAGATCCTGACGACCGCAATTGAGCCAAAGAGGAGGCTGCAATCAGAGCTCTCACCTGGCGAGAAGCTGGGCTCGGAGCTGGGGAGTAATTTGATTCCTTTATCTCCAAAGCTTCAGTAGGAGTGGGAGGCAGGAGAGGGGGAAGGAAGGGGAGGGCTTCGCTCACGGAGCAAGGCAGAAATGAATCAGCTGTCAACTTACTACACGGCCTGCGGCAGCCCACCTTCCCCACATGTGGGACCCCTTCGACTCCATCATTCCATATTTGTTCCAAAGAGGAAACAGCTTTAGTTTTTTTTTTTTTAATGTAAAGTTCACGAAATTTTATCTTTTAAATTTTGTGACTGTTTTTAGGTAAATATTCATGTTTTTCCCTCTTACATGGAATTTTTCTCTTTGATGTGATAACCCAGTTAAGAGGAAGCCTCTATAAATTCTTACTGAGGATCTAATATCTCCTCTAAACAGAAATCATCCAGTGGCAGCTCTTATTATTCAAAATATTTCAGTGGCTTCCCATTGCTCTCAGGATAAAAGCCCAAATCCACCACATGATCTAGCATTGTCCCAACATCTCTCAGCCTCTCCTCTGCCCACTCCCCTCTACAACCAGCCTGACTTCCTGGGACATTTCCAAAGCCCCTTCCACCGCTGGGCTTTGTCGTCTCTGAGTCCTTTGCCTAGCACCCCTTTCCTTCTTCACCCCACTATGAGTACACAGCATGAGAATGATGACTTAATAACTGTCACTGGAACTTGGGTTCTGCAGGAAGAGAGACCAGGTAGCCTTTTACTTACCCTGGTATCCCACTGCCCAGCATAATCCCTTGCACATAAAGGACTTTCAATAAACACGTGAATCATTCATTATGGCCCTGAACTCCCTGACCACTTCTACACTTGGGCTGCCAAAACCAAAAACCAAAACAGAAAACGTTGTTGGTAACTAACAAAAAAGCTCTCACAGTAACATGTGGGTATTTTTTAGAGCTAAGAACATCTGGAACATGTACATCCCTACAGGGTCCTCCCCAAATTGTCTTCATGCCCTGACACAGGAGATAGTCCTCTTCAGATTCAGCTTCTTACAATAAAAAACAAAATCTTCTTATAGTATGGAGTTACTGTTTTAACAATGTTTTTGTTTAAAGAAAAATAATTTATAACCATGTCCCATCTGACTAGGAGGCTATCTCTTCCCTGACACCCTTACCTCTGACTTTTTGTATTTGGTAAACTCATTCCTTGCTTAAGATCCAAAGTGGCCAGCAATGTGGCTCACGAGGTTAAGCTGCCACCTGCAGCACCAGCATCCAATATAGGCATCAGTTCAAGTCTCAGCTGCTCCACTTCTGATCCAGCTCCCTGCTAATGCACCTGGGAGACAGTGGATAATGAATGGCCCAAATGCTGGAGACCCTGCACTCACATGAGAGACCTGGATGGAGTTGCAGCTCCTAGTTGCCACCTGGCCCAACCCTGACTGTTGTGGGCACTTAGGGAATGAAACAGTGGATGGAAGATCTCTCTCTGTAATTCTGCCTTTCAAAGATCCAATGTAAATGTCATTATGACCCTCCCCAACTCTCTCTGACATTAGACAGTAATTTTATGTTTCCATGGCACTCTACATCTACTCATCTCCCCTACAACGAGTGGTGGGCTAACCACATAATAGTGCAATTCATCCAGAAGACCTGTTTCTTCCATGACAGGATAAACAACTCAAGAAAAAGGAACCATGTTCTAATCAGTTTTATACTCACATGCTTCATTCCCTAGACAGCCCTCAAAATATATTGGCTTCCAGAACTGAACAGCAAACATGAAAACAAAACTCACACTTTGATCCCTGATGTCTGCCTCTACCATCAGGCAGCCTAGGCCAGTAGATGTTGAAGGTCTCAGAATGAGTTAACAAAGAAGGGAATAAGCCAGGAATCAGATCAACTTCAGGGTTGCTATGGATTCAGAGCATGAAACACAAATTGGAAAGAGTGTCAGGAACTTAGGTCTGAGCTAGACTCAAGTGTGGTGGGGTTCTTCCTGGTTGGAATCTATGGGCAGAGGAGATATTACTGAATTATGAGTGAATGGTTAATACTAGGGTCATGGGATACTTCCCAAAATTATGTTTTGAAGCACTCTGGCCTCAGAATCAGCCCTTAAGGCATTTGGATCTGGTTAAAAAGCTCATGAGAGTATCTCAGGCATGGAAAGTCGACACTGTGCCAAACAATGACCTAAATGAAAGATCTCTGTGAGTGAGATCCCAGTGGAAAGAATGGCCATCAAAGAAGGAAGTACCTTTCTCTGAAGGGAGGAGAGAACTCCCACTTTGGTTATGGCCTTTTCTAAATAAGATCAGAGTTTGTGAACTCAAGAGGTTTCCATAGCCTTGGCAGCTCTTAATAAGAGCCTCAGGTGATTACTGACATCATAAATAAGAGTGTCAATTGTTAAATCAACAACAGGAGTCACTGTGCACTTGCTCCCCATGTAGGATCTCTGTACTTAATGTGTTGTACTATGTGAATTAACAGTAAAACTAGTCTTCAAACAGTACTTTATATTTTGTGTGTCTATGTGAGTGCAAACTGTTGAAATCTTTACTTATAGAGTTGATTTTCTGTATATAAAGATAATTAAAAATGAATCTTAATGAAGAATGGGATGGGAGAGGGAATAGGAGATGGGATGGTTTGCAGGTGGGAGGGTGGTTATGGGGGGAAGAACCACTAAAGTCCAAAAATTGTACTTTTGAAATTCATATTTATTAAATAAAAGTTTTCTATTAAAAATATGTTTTGAAAGACATATATTTCCCTATGGAAAAAGTTCCAGCCCATATACCCCTCAAAGACAGGAAGTATGTCTTCTACACCCTGTTAATGTGCTATCTGACCCAGTGCCTATTACAATAACTGAAAAATAGCAGAAGTTCAAATAACTACATTGAAGGAAACCAAATGGGCTAATATGAGTTAGACACAGCATTGAGGGGCACAGGTTCTTAAGTTCTATCATATTCCTGACTGTCTCCAAGATACTGTGTTTGGAATAGTTTACGTTCTAGATCCCTCCCAAGTAGATCTAGAGCTTTTAAAGTACTGCCAGATTTAAGTCAGACAATGGATTAGTCTTAGCCTTGAAGTTGATAGCTTTTAGTTTCTGCAACTGAGTGAGACATAAGGAGAGAATAATTGTCTTGGTGCATAATGCTAAGCTGTGACCTCTCTATTATTATGTGGGGGCAGAAATGACTAAAAGCATTAGTATTCCTTCTCCATGTCTTCATTTAGCAACAAGCATCATTCTACTTCAATTTGAACAAAGTATTTGACTCTCCAGCTAGAAACATTTTCACAGCCTCCCTTACAGCTAGAGGTGACTATGTTCTTGTCAACAGTGTGAAAGTTAAAGTAATGTGTCCAATGTACACACCACATCCTCATAAGCAGACTGACCACCCAGCACATACTCTTCCTATTCCTGTGAATGTGGTGCTGATGAGACAACTTCCATCATACAGGAGAGGACCTCACCCTAAGGATGAAGAGTTTATGGGATAAAGATACCTCTGCATTGTTAGGTAAAAGAGAAAGACATTTCCTTCTTAATTATGTAATTTTATCTGGGGATTTTTTACACTTGATCTTAGCCAAAAGGCCGAGAAGTGATATATTTGGGAATTTTTTTTTTATTTGACAGGTAGAGTTATAGACAGTGAGAGAGAGACATAGAGAAAGGTCTTCCCTCCATTGTTTCACTACCACCCCCAAATGACCTCTACGGCCGGAACTGAGCCAATCTGAAGCCAGGAGTCAGGCGCTTCCTCCTGGTCTCCCACACGGGTGCAGGGCCCAAGCACTTGGGCCATCTTCCACTGCTTTCCCGGGCCACAGCAGAGAGCTGGACTGGAAGAAGAGCAGCTGGGACTAGAATCGGCACCCATAAGGGATTCTGGCACCGCAAGCGGAGGATTAACCAAGTGAGCCACGGCATCAGACCCATATTTGGGGATTTTTTAAAGATATTATTTTATTTATTTGAAAGGCAGAGAGACAGAAAGAGAGTGAGTGAGAGATAGCAAGCTTCCATTTGCTGGTTCACTCCCCAAATGGTCACAACAGCCAGGAGTGGGCTAGGCTGAAGCCAGAAGCCTGAAACACCATCCAGGCCTCCGAAGTGGGTGGAAGGGGCCCAAGCAGTTGTGCCATCCTTTGCTGCTTTCCCAGGTGCGTTAGCAGAGAGCTGGATCTGAAGCAGAGCAGCCAAGACTCAAGCCGGTGCTCAGATATGGGATGTAGGCATTGCAGGCAGTGGCTTAACTCTCTGCCACAATGTCAGCCCCTGGGGATCTCTTTATCATAGCTGCTCAGCCTAACTAATACCAGCAGCAAAAATAGCTCAAATAATTACTTAGAATAGGAACAAATGGGACCAGAAAAATATATCCAGATGGTATGAACTGGACTCAGGAAAAGGCACCTCTGTAGGTTGTATCATTTCTTTCAATTCGTCTTTCACAAAATGCTAACAAAGCCAAGAAGGGAGTCAGCAACAGCCAATCTCCACTCTACCAACCATGCCCATTGAAACAGAATATTGTTATATAAAGGCTTAGCTTGTTCATTTGATGAGACCAAAGACTAGGAACAAAACCAAAATGCTTGTGAGTTCCCCACCACCACACACACATACACACACACACCCAAAAACACACACACAATTTTATACTGTTTTTGCAAAGCCCAAATTCAAAGAATACCTTCAACTCCAGTAGGCTTTTGAATTTAAGTAGATCACTACCAAGAGAAAAATATTTACCACCTTTAGCTAAATCCATAAGGATTTAGTCATGAAGGTTTGGATTTTCAATATAATTTCTCTTAGTTCCCAGACTCTTTGGTCATTTCCTCTGCAGTATTGGATGGAAAATTAGTTAGAGCACTAAGTCCAAACCCTTTCCCCAAGAGGCATGAATGGAAACAAACTGAATTACCTGATCTAAATGCCAATTCTTGCATCAAACACTCAAGGAAAATAACAATCAACTTCATAGTATGAATTTGGTGACAAATAATAAAAATAATGTATGCTTGTGTTGATAGAAAATACAGGAGAGTGTATTGTAGGCATGTCTCATAAATTCAAAAACATAAACAAACTACAGTCTTTAGTAACACATACACACACATACACAGGGCTTTACAAAGCTGTTTGGTCATGTAGTTTAATTAACAGAAAATAAATTTTTCAACTATTTAAGAAGTATAGATTACAGAATTGGAAACAGCAATATGCAAATAAATATTTGGTTGCCATGTACCTTGTAGCACCCCACACTCACTGCATTTCTGAAGCTTGTGTGGGAGGTGAGTTATAAATACCGCCTGACCCCCTTGGTCTTGTGTGCCTAGAATTCCCTATTCTTTGGGCCAGAATTATGGCATAGTGGGCTAAGTCTCTGCCTGTGGTGCCAGTATCCCATATGGGCACCAGTTCAAGCCCCGGCTGCTCCTCTTCTGATCTAGCCCTCTGTTATGGCCTGGGAAAGCTGTAGAAGATGGCCAAGTCCTTAGGCCCTGTACCTGCATAGGAGATCTGGAAAAAGCTCCCAGCTCCTGGCTTCAGATCAGCTTAGCTCTGGCCATTGCAGTCACCTAGGGAGTAAACCAGTGGATAGAAGACCTTTCTCTCTGTCTCTCCCTCTCTCTGTAATTTTACTTCTAAAATAAGAAAAAAATCTTAAAAAAGAAAAGATATCCCTTTTCTTTTTTAAAAACATTTATTTATTTGAAAGCCAGCGTTATGCAACATGTACTCTATAGAATACTATACAACAGTAAAAAAACAATGAAATTGGTCATTTGCAACAAAATGGAAGAATCTGGAAAACATCATGCTGAGTGAAATAAGCCAGTCCCAAAGGGACAAATAGCATATGTTCTCCCTGATCGGTGACAACTGACTGAGCACCAAAAAGGAAACCAGTTGAAGTGAAATGGACACTATGAGAAACAGTGACTTGATCAGCCCTTGTCCTGACTGTTGATGTACAACTTAATACTTTATCCCTTTTAGTATTTTTTTGTTCTACTTAATACTATTGGTTGAACTCTGTATTTAACACACAATTATTCTTAGGTGTTTTAAATTTAAGTGAAAAGTGATCTCTGTTAAATATAAGAGTAGGAATAAGAGAGGGAGAAGATGTTCAATTTGAGATGTGCTCAATCTGACTTGCCCCAAATGGTAGAGTTAGAAACGTGCCAGGGGATTACAATTCAATCCCATCAAGGTGGCATGTACTAACGCCATCTCACTAGTCAAAGTGATCAATTTCGGTTCACAAATGATCATAATGATAGGACTAAGAGTCAAAGGGATCACATAAACAAGACTAGTGTCTGCTAATACTAACTGATAGGATTAAAAAGGGAGAGAATGATCTAACATGGGAAGCGGGATACACAGCAGACTCATAGAATGGCAGATGTCCTAAACAGCACTCTGGCCTCAGAATCAGCCCTTAAGGCATTCAGATCTGGCTGAAGAGCCCATGAGAGTATTATAGGCATGGAAAGCCAAGACACTCTGGCAAAAAAAATAAAAATAAAAAAAGACCTAAATGAAAGATCTCTGCGAGTGAGATCCCAGTGGAAACAATGGGCCATCAAAGAAGGAGGTACCTTTCTCTGAAGGGAGGGGAGAACTTCCACTTTGACTATGACCTTGTCTAAATAAGATCGGAGTTTGTGAACTCAAAAGGCTTCCATAGCCTTGGCAATTCATGACAAGAGCCTAGGGAGATTACTGACGCCATAAACAAGAGTGTCAATTTGTTAAGTCAACAACAGGAATCACTGTGCACTTACTCCCCATGTAGGATCTCTGTCCTTAATGTGTTGTTCAATGTGAAGTGATGCTATAACTAGTACTGAAACAGTATTTTACACTTCATGTTTCTATATGGGTGCAAACTGTTGAAATCTTTAGTTAATATATACTAAATCGATCTTCTGTATATAAAGATAATTGAAAATGTATCTTGATGTGAATGGAATGGGAGCGAGAGATGGGAGGGTTTTGGGTGAGAAGGAAGTTATGTGGGGGAAAAAGCCATTGTAATCCATAAGCTGTACTTTGGAAATTTATATTCATTAAATAAAAGTTAAAAAAAAAAAAAGAAAGTAAGAGACACGCAGAGATAGATGGAGAGACAGAGAGAGAGAGGTTTTCCATTCATTGGTTCACTCCCCAATCGGCCACAATGGCCAGAGCTGCGCTGATCTGAAGCCAGGAGCCAGGAGCTTCTTCTGGGTCTCCCATGTGGGTGCAGGGGCCTGAGGACTTGGGCCATCTTCTACTGCTTTCCCTGGCCATAGCAGAAAGTTGAATCTGAAGTGGAGCAAGCAGTACTTGAACCGACACCCATATGGAATGCCAGCACTGCAGGTGGTGGCTTTACCTGCTATACCATATCGCTGGACCCTCCTTTTTCTTTTAAACTGGGAAAGGCAATAGTATTAATTTTTTAAAGTAGTTTAAACAAATTATTTAAAATAGCTTCTCTTAAGTTATTCTTTCACTATCAGAGGCATTGTCAAATCCTAATGCTCCGTGCACAACTTGGGCTCCTCTAACCATCCACTGCAACACATGGCTCACTCGGCTCATATGAAGCAGCTGTTCTAACATGATTTGTAAATGTTGACACGCAAGGAAAAGGAGATGAGGAGATGCTAAGACTCCATGCCAGACAACAAGGGGCAATTTATAGACACCTTGTTATGGCCCTCAAAGTATTTATCAGCAAGCATTTGGGGAGAAATTTGGTAGGAAATACTCAGATTTGCCTAACTTAAGGAGAAATTATGAACTTTTCTCAACTAGGTACTTTTAAAGCTTTCCATCAAAGTCTTGAACAAAGACATTGAACACAATGTCAGGCAGATGGCCTGTTGCTTTCAATTAATTCAGGTTCATATTTGGGAAAGGTGTCTACTAGAATAGTAAGAAATGAACCAACACAACAAGTTTTGGAATCACCAAAAGTTCATGGAGAAGAATAAAAGCCCAGAAAGAAGGGATGACAGAGCTAATTTCCCAAGTAGCACAGTCATCCACTTACTGTCGTATGCAGCTTCTGCTGGTTGGGTAACCACATACTTGAACATAAAATAAACAGAAAGGTGTGAAGAGTTAAAATGCTTCCTGGGGCAGGTGCCATGGAGCAGCAAGCAAAGCTGCTGCCTGCTGTGCTGGCATCCCATATGGGTGCCAGTTCAAGTCCTAGCTGCTCTACTTCCAATCCAGCTCTCTGCTGATGTGTCCGGGAGAGCAGCAGCAGATGGCCCAAGTGCGTGCGCCCCTGCACCTATGTGGGAGAACAGGAAGAAGCTCCAGCTTCCGGCTCAGGGTGTTGTACCCATTTGGGAAGTAAACCGGCAGATGGAAGACATTCTCCCCACCCTTCTCAACTCTGCCTTTCAAATAAATAAATAAATCTTAAAAAAAAAAAAAAGGAAAGAATGAAAGCGAGCTTCCTAATATCACATATCTGAAGCCCTCACACAAGAGGCTAAAATATATTTTTCATTATCTTCATCCTCTGTCTCCTTGCTTCCTGCCATCGCCACAGCATAACTCACACTTCTTTCAGGTTTCATGCACTGTTTGCACTTCTCTCAGAAAAGAAGCTAACGCTCCAGCTTCCTGTTGCTTCTTTTGCTTGAAAGTGACTTCAGCATTTTTCTGGTCTCCTGAAATTGGTCCCCCAATCTTCACTTTACACACCAGCTTCCTAACTCACACTAAGACGAGATTTTCCACAGCCAAGGCTTCCACAAAACTCTTGCCTTTAAAGCATTCCCAATGAGTATATTTTGCTGATTACAAAAGTAAAATGCATTTTTGACAAAGTGGTGTTATAGAAATCTTGAAACATTCAGAGAAGTACAAAGACAAGAACAAAAATTTGTAGTCTTACTATAAAAAATGACTACTGTAAATAGTTTATTTTTACATTTCTGTATACATTTTGTCTGACAGTTAAAACATTCCACATGTAAACTTTTGTATTCTCTTAGCAATAACGTAAGCATTTCCCCATATTACTAAAAATTCTCATAAACATAATTTATGACTATTATATAATATTGCATTATATGGATGTACTATGCTGTTTTCATTGTCTTATTCATATAAATAATTTTGGAATACAGTAGTCTGAAATTCAGATGATTTTTTTAAGCTTTGGAAAGATTTGGTTTCCCAAACCCATGCAGGTATTAAAACCCTAAAGTTTTATATTAACTGTTAACAGTTGATGGATTAAGGCTTGAGGCCTGATCTAATTATGGTGTCTGAAGGTGGGCCCTTTAGGAAGTGAGTGAATTAGATCAGGTTGCTAGAGTGGAGCCTCATGGTTTTATAAAGAGAGACGCATGGACATGGGGGGGTGCATGTGCTCCTTCTGTCTCTGCTTCCTGGCTCACCACGTGATCAACCTCCCACCAGCCTCTGGCCTCACTGGATGCCTAAACCAATGAGGTACCCGATCTTGGAGTGTGACTCTCCAAAACTTCAAGCTGAAATAAACCTTTTTCCTTCCTACACAGCTCCTCTCAGGTACTTTAATTTAACAAAAAGCTGGCTAACACAATTTTCTTGGGCTAGATTCCCAGATACTGTTGGGTCAAAGAATATAAACATTTTTAAGCCTCTTGAACACACTGCCAAATGCTGTGCAGCAAAATCCTACTAATTCACATATCTGTTAACTTGATGTGAAGTGCTAACCCCTAGCCCCATCATAAGCAATTGAATCAGTGGGCACCTAAGGGTCTTTCTTACACATTTGATATGCAAAATGTGGCACTTAAGTGCTGTTTTAATGTTCATTTTTGCTAATGAATATATATGTGACTATGTACAACACTGCATTTTTCATAAGGAAAGTGAACTCCCTGCCTCTGAGTGAGGAGTTTCTATATCAAAATCACAGACTATGCTGCCTGCAGTCTCTCTTAGGGAAATCTTATGAAAGTGGCATCTAAGGCAGTGACTCTCCACCACAGCAGATCAGAATCATCAGTGGAGGTTTTCAAAAATCTCTATACTTTAGAAACTCAAAGTCAGTAAAGGCACTATCATCTAGATTTCCTAAAAATTCCATAGTCGACATCAGGCAACGGAATGGGAAGATCACTAAGCCAAGACAATTTTTCGATTGCATAGCTGTTGGATAAACAAGCAACTGCATGCAATTCCTTAGGCATTTGAAGAAGAGTACTATCCTCTAAACTGTCTTTTCATTCTCTGATATTAACTGTATAACCTTATATCCATATAGCAACTGCTTCACCCTGAGAGATGTACTTCTACAGAGTGACACAATTTCACCAATAACTGTTTCATTTCTTAGAATGATCTTGGTTCATATGAAAAAGGAATACTCTAAACACTAACAAGACTTTTTATTTCTTTATTTTTATTTATTTTTTAAAGGCAGAGTGACAGAGAGAGAGAGATTGAGATCTAGTGTCTGCGGGTTCGCTCCGCAAATGGTTATAACAGCCAGAGTTAGACCAGGCCAAAGCCAGGAGCCAAGAACTCCATCCAAGTCTCCATGTGGATAGCAGGAGTGTAAACATTTGGGCCATCTTCCACTGCTTTTCCCACATTAGCAGGGAGCTGAATCAGAACTGGAGAAGACATCATTCAAACCAGTGCTCTGATATGTCAGCGGTTTAACCCCCCGCACCACAGTGCTTGCCCCTGTGCTTGCCCCTACCATTTATTTCTACACCTAGTACCTAGGATGTCAGAAATACATAAAGAGCAGAAAGGATAAGCATCTGGTCTGAATTTCCAGAATAGCACTTCTTCAAACTCAAGGAGAGCTTCTGTCTACATTCTATGAATCAGAGATTAAGTGTTCATATTATTTACTTATTGCAAAGCTTACCAAATTTTTTTTTTTTAAATTTTTGACAGGCAGAGTGGACAGTGAGAGAGAGACAGAGAGAAAGGTCTTCCTTTTGCCGTTGGTTCACCCTCCAATGGCCGCTGCAGCTGGCGCACCGCACTGATCCGATGGCAGGAGCCAGGTGCTTCTCCTGGTCTCCCATGCGGGTGCAGGGTCCAAGCACTTGGGCCATCCTCCACTGCACTCCCGGGCCACAGCAGAGAGCTGGCCTGGAAGAGGGGCAACCGGGACAGGATCGGTGCCCCGACCGGGACTAGAACCCGGTGTGCCGGCGCCGCAAGGCGGAGGATTAGCCTAGTGAGCCGTGGCGCCGGCCAAGCTTACCAAAATTTAAACCCCAGCTAGCCCTTCAACCCACCCCCAATCCCATTCCCATCTCTAAGCCTCCAATTACTCACTATTAAGCACCATACTGATACAGTCCAAGGCTAAGGATATTGTCCACGCATCATATTTAGCATAATCTTTAACCTGACATAACCTGTCTTAGGAAATACCTGATTTCTCTACTTGAGTTAGGTTAACTAACACTCTAATGGGGGAAGACACAAAGGGGAAAAAGGAAGACATGATGTTACAGAGAAAATTCTCTCCATATCAGTTTGGTACAATCGACTTGGCTGCAACTGACTAGCATAAGAACAGCCTGGGCTACATCAAAATCTCCTAGCTCAGACCCAAGTGCCAGCTCTACACTAATCCCTTTCTGGGGATCACAATATAAACCACTATAAATCATCGGCACAAGAAGCTCAGCAGCAGTTGTTTCACGGCTTGTTCCTTTCCCTCTCAGGCACTGAAAGTGGCCATCCCTTTCCACCATAAGGAGACCTTTCTGGAAGAAAGAGATGGCGGAGAACATCAAGTTAGGCAATGACAACCAGTACTTACATTGCAGGGTCAGAATAGAACAAGTAGAGGGATGTCCTTGACAAATCTATTAGTGGAAAAATCCACTCTAGTTTTCCAACAAGAAAAGCAAGGGACATATTTTTAAAATCAGGTAAGATATGAGTCCAAATGAATTCTTTTTTAAAGATTTATTGATTTATTTCTTTAAAAGATAGCAAGAGTGACAGAGAAAGAAGGAGGAAGACACAGAGAAGAGAGAGATCTTCCATCCACTGGTTTACTCCTCAAATGCCTGCAACAACCAAATGAATTATTTTATCTCTTCTGCAGATAACCTCCCCAATGTATCAGCATTATCATGCCAACCATACAAGACTCTTGGTACAAATTAATTGACAATGATGGATAGGCTATTTGAACTTCAGAAATTAAATTTTATATGGCAATGAATATCCTTTATGGTATACTACTTTGGCCCAGGGGGGTGCTTCAGTCTCTGGGCTTGGTTGAGTTCACAGAAGCAAAGTGAACACTCTGTTTCATTCTGCTCATCTCCCTCCAGGGGCTGTTTTGCCTGACTTTGGATTGTTTCTACCATCCTCAAAAAAGACTAAGAACAGAAAAACCTAGATAGCACAGAACATAACTAGTTGTGATGATGCAGCCAAAAGACTTTGTTAATGCTTTGAACTAAGCAAAAGAAAAAAAAAAAAAAAACATTCTCAAGTGCACCAAACTTGGTGTCTGGAATTAGCAAGGCAGGACACATTCCCAACAGTGTAATCACAAGGTCACACATTCACACCTCAGCATTAGCTGTGTGTCACTGCAAATCACCATGCCAGCACTTTCTCTCCTCGTCATTTTATTTTATTTTTCTAAATTTAGTGCCATTGCAAATGCTGCTAACTCAGATAACTTAGTACCTATGAGCAAGGAGAGTGAATCACAGTTCTGACGAGTCCTACCAACTTCAATGTAGTTCCTTTTGTATATTTCCATTTCAATGGTAGCTCTCAATCACTATGCATCGTATTTTGGTGTCCACTCTTGAGAATTTACGCATATGTATAAATCTGTCTGAAAACCTGTTTATACACATACATCAGGATGGTAAAACTTGTGAAAACTTGATTTCATAAAATAATTTATACTCCCTTTTTTTCCACCAAGTAAGTTATTACCCAATTGAAATGCACTTCTAAAAAGATCTACACTTAAGGATACGTTGCTAAAACACTATAGAAATCAAAGTAAATTAAAATATTAATGGGAAGTTGTGGCAAGTTATTGGCTGTAAACTAACATTACTGTCATTTTTTTCCAAAGAAAAGTCAAAGTGGACAATAGCAGTAAAGAGATGAACAAACCAGGCTCCCTGTGCAAGGACACAACCTCCCCTACTCATCCCTCTAAGCTTCTCTCCCAATTACTCACATTCACTTGCTGTCTGGCCCTTTGGGGTCTCCATGCCCTAAACGCCTCCAATTTTAGCAAAAAAAAAAAAAAAAAAGAAAGAAACAGTCTCTGTTCACTTCACCCACATCATGGAGGAACCTTAAAAACTTCCATATCCTTGGGCAAACTGTTGAAATCTTTACCTAATATGTACTAAACTGATCTTCTGTATATAAAGAGAATTGAAAATGAATCTTTATGTGAATGGAAGGGGAAAGGGAGCGGGAGGGGGGAGGGTTGCGAGTAGGAGGGAAGTTATGGGAGGGGGGAAGCCATTGTAACCCATAAGCTGTACTTTGGAAATTTATATTCATTAAATAAAAGTTAAAAAAAAAAAAAAAACTTCCATATCCTACACTGCAGTAACTCAATGACAAAAAAAAAAAAAAAAAAAAAAAAAATCAAAGGTCTGTAGAGGCAGCCCCATCACCTCAGCCTTCCTCTGGTCTCTCAATACTAACTCTTTAGTCAGTTTGGCCTCCTATTTAAAAACTACCACCCAAAGATTAATTTCTCTCAGTTCTAGAGGCTGAGAAGCCCAAGTTCAAGGAACAGCACCATTTGTTATCTGGTGAGGGCACATCTGGTTTGCAGACGGCCTCATTCTTATTCTGTTCTCCTATGGTAGATAGAGGAGGCTCTGGTATGCCTTCCCCTTCTTACAAAGGCTCTGATTCCATAATGGGGACTTCAAACTCATGATGCTATTACCTACCAAAAGCCACAGCTCCAAACACCATCACTTTGGAGATCAGGGCTTCAACATAAAAATTTTCAGAAAGATACAAACTTTCAGTCCATAACAACTGCCCAGCATTCTTTCTATATCTGTTATCAGCTCTTTCCTCCATCCAAACCTTTAGGAATTTCCTCAAGACTTTACCTCATCTCTCTTCTTTTACCAGTAACAGTCTTCTAGAGAGCAGGAGGTGAACATACCAATCAATACAGCAATCAAATCAATTTCCTATCCTACCCCACAAATGAGACTGCCTTCCATTCCATTCAGCTGGAAGAAATATCCCCCTTTTTTCTAAGGTTGACCGCTCCCTCTGTGTTCAGAATCCCAATTCCTTGGACCTCACTATGAACCTACTTGCATATGCTCTCTTGACTATAATTTCATCCCATACCTCTCCTCTGGCTGTCACCCTTAACACATGAACATGCTGAAGTTTCGGCCACTTTAGAGAACAACCCTTCCCTGGAATTGACTCTTCTAGCTATCAACATTTTTCTATCTGTCCTTCATAGCCAACATTCAGGGACTGGCTCTTTGCTTTCGGCCTTCGTTTTTATATGACTCATTCTTCATGACCTGGCTTTTACCTTCATCTTCACTCACACTGTCCTTGCACAGTCACCTATGATCTCTGTCACTATATCTAATGGAATCCAATGTGGCCCCTGACATGGTTGACCTCCCTTCTGTTGGAAACTATGTTCCTTGGTTTCTTTGGCGGGGCTTGCCCTGGGTTGTCCTCTACCCCTTAGGTCATTCTTGCTCAATCTCCTTTGTGGGTGGAGAACCCTCTGGCCACCTCTCAAATTCTCCAAAGTTCCACTTCTCATCTCCTGGTGATCCATGATAGATATGTCCTGTTCAAATATGGGTCTGGAGTTCCAGAATCACATACCCAACTGCCTCCCACACATCTCTCCTCAGATATCCCATAGTCCATGATATGAGACTCGACATGTCCAACAGTAAGCTCACATCCATGTGTGTGTGTGTGTGTGTGTGTGTTTGTAAGGGAAAAGGTTTATTGGGGGAAACCAGACTGGAAGGAAGGGTCAAAAAAGGAAGAGGGGAAAAAGAGAGCATAAGAGAGAGATCAAGAGAGAGAGAGAGAGAGACAGAGAGATTGAGAGAAAAAGGGGAGGGTTACTGTTTTATAATTTATTGATCACTTAACTCTTTAAATCATAATTATCTGGTTTAATTCTCACAAATTTGAAGCAACAAAATTGCATCAATATGATTTGTACTTAATATTTGCTGTTCCTAACTTAGATATTTGAAAGTCTTGGTTCAAATTTCAGTGGCGCAATTTCTTTCTTTTTTTAATTTATTTAATGAATGCATTTTTACATAGATACAACTTTAGGAATACAGTGGTTTTCCCCCACGCCCCCCATCCCACCTCCTTCCCGCCTCCCATTCCCTCTCCCATCTCCTTCTTCATTATGGATCATTTTTAGTATGACTTCATATATAGAGGACCATCTCTATGCTAATCATAGATTTTAACAATTTGCCCCCATGCCCACATTCAACATACAGAGTACAGTTTGGGAAGAGAATTTGCAGTTGATTCTCATATTGCAATTCAATAGGGACAAAGGTCCTACCTGGGGAGCAAGCACACAGTGACTACTGTTGTTCTTTTAACAATTAACACTCTTTTTTTATGATGTCAGTGATCATCCAAGGTTCTTCCATGGGCTGCCAGGGCTATGGAGGCCTTTTGTGACCATAGACTCCGTCGGTATTTGGACACGGCCATAAGCAAAGAGGATGTTCTCCTCTCCCTTCAGAGAAGAGTGTCTCCTTCTTTGATGATCCTTCCTTTCCTCTGAGGTCTCACAGAGATCCTCCGTGTAGGGTTGTTTTTTTTTTGTTGTTGTTGTTGTTTTTTTTTCAAAGAGTCTTGTCTTTCCATGCCTGAGATGCTCTTGCAGGCCTTTCAGCCTGACCAGGCAGCCGTATGGGCTGATTCTGAGGTCAGAGTGTTATTTACTGCGAATATCATTCTAGGAGTCTGCTGTGCGGACTGCTTCCCATGTTGGTCCTTCCTTCCTTTTTTTAATTCTATTATTTTTACCAGGTATTTGATGTTATTTATGTCGTCCCTTTTAAACTTAAATTGGTCTATCTGTTGCCTTTAACATTTAAGTTGATCACTGTAACAGTGAAGGTGGTGTTTATACCACCAATATCTTATGGGTTTGGAGCCCCATGACTAGTTCTTAGGCTGTACCCTTAGAGGTAAATCTATATGCCTGTATGCAGAACTATACTGTTTTACAGTTTTAGACTACCTCTTCCATCTCTTACCCCCTCCCTTGTTTTTAACTGGGATCTTTTTCCAACTGCTTTAAAATACCTGTAATCAACTCTGTTACATAGAGAGTTCAGCCTATAGTGTGAGGTATTTTAAACCAAGTCTCTGTACGTAAGATGGAATGGTAGTATCTACTTAGCTGTCTGGAAATTTGGGGGTCTATCTTTATTCCTCCTTTCCCCCTCCAATGAAATCCATGTTCTGTTCTTGTCCCCCTATCAACTCTTGAGTCCTTCCTCCTGCTCAAGCCCAACAGTTTAGGCTCCCCTAGTTTGTCCCCTACATTGCAGTGATGGCCTCCTTATAGGCCAACCTGCTTCCCTCTGTGCCCACGTCTCACGTGCCACCTATCTTCCCACTTGAACACTAACACAGGCTACAAATCCAATTACATGAACAACACCCATGACCCTTCCTTCTCTTTGGGATAAGACGTGAATTCTTTCAGGGATCAGGTGCAAACCACCTTCTCATGTGACTCTCATCTCTTGCCATGAGTCCTGACACCACACATTCAGCCATACCACAGTGTGTTTCCCAAAATTCTTGCATATGCTGTCACAGGTTTCTGAACACAAGGACTCTTCTTTTTCAAAATATGTTTCATTACCTCACTCCCTGTGCCTAACTGACCCTTATTGGTTATTCAAAACTCAGATTATATGGCAGGCATTGTGGTGCAGCAGATTAATCTGCCACTAGGGACCCCTGCATCCCATATCAGAGTGCCTGTGATCAAGCTCTGCCTCTGCTTCTGATCCAACTTCCTGCTACTGTGCCTGGGAGGCAACAGATGATTGCTCAAGCACTTGAGTCCCTGCCACCCATGTGGGGCACCAGGATGGAGTTCCTGGCTCCTGGCTCCAACCTGGCTTGGATCTGGCTGTTGTGGGCATTTGAGGAACAAACCAGCAGAAGGAAGAGATCTTTTTCTTTCTGTGTTCATGAGTGTGTGTATGTATGTCCTTTCCTTTGTGTCCCTTGGCCTTTCAAATCAATAAATAATCTTTGTCAAAAATGAAAACAAAAATCAGCTTAGGCCTCTTCATTTGAAAGCCCTGACAAAAGCACACCCTTCCCCCATCAGATAGCACAAGTCCCTGCTGTGAGGTCTCCCTGGCCTGGAGGCCAGCACCTCTCAGCACTGACCATGCTGTGCTCTCCTTACTCTAATGAGAATGTGAGCCTTGGAGGGACAGGGGCTGGATCACGTGGTAATACTGAGCCCTCAACAACCACCACAGGGGCCGGCATGGTGGCATAGTGGGTAAAGCCGCTGCCTGCAGTGCTGGCATCCCATATGGGCGCCAGTTTAAGTCCCGGCTAGTCCACTTCCGATCCAGCTCTCTGCTATGGCCCGGGAAAGCAGTAGAAGATGGCCCAAGTCCTTGGGCCCCTGCACCCATGTGGGAGACCCAGAAGAAGCTCCTGGCTCCTGGCTTCAGATCGGCACAGCTCTGGCCATTGCGGCCAACTGGGGAGTGAACCAGCAGATGGAAGACCTCTCTCTCTCTCTCTCTCTGTAACTGACTTTCAAGTAAATAAATAAATCTTTAAAAAAAAATACCACAGTGCCTGGGATAGGAAAGTGGCCCTACTTTCTTAGTACATGAAAGAGCTCTATCCTCTGGTCTGCTTTTACAAAAACCAGGAGGAAAAGAAAGCTAGGCATCAGAAGCAATGGGTGGCAGGCCTATTAATGGCTGATCTCTACAGTGATCTGCCCTCAAGGAGACCCAACAGGCCAGTCCACTGCAGTGGCTTTCAATGTGGTAAGCCTGGGCTTCAGCAGAAGTCAGCTTGTGAAGAGCCCTGGCAGCTCTGCCAAGAGTTGGATCACTGGAAATGGACCTGCCCTGGAGTCGAAGGATGCCCAGGTCAGAGCCACAGATCTTATTGGCCCCAAGCTGAAAAGCCCTTCACTCAGCCCAACTTCCAAAGTGACCACTGCAGCTGAGGGGATGGCCAAGTAGGGTCAGCAACATTGCAGGCAGAACTGTAAATTTCTTGTTAGAGATGCCCCCTGCCTTTACCTGGCCAGCTCTCCTCCCAGACCAGCTAAGTAATGAAAGTCAACAAGGTGCCTTCCCTCAGGTGGTTCATACCTCCCTTAGAATGTACCCCATGGGAAGAGATAGATAGGTCTGGGCCTCTTAACTTACAAGGCCTAAAGCCCAACAGATTATTACCAGGCCCCTTCTGTCAGGTTCTATTTGCCTCTCAATCAGAAAACTTAATTGTAGCTTAGACAGCACCTTTCTTAGCTCCTCTAATAATGACTCTGTCCTTTGTTCTAGACCCTGTCTAGCGCACTTGGGCCTCATTCCTTTATAATCATAACCTCTACTCTACCACCAATGGCTCTACTCCCAACCTGTGTGCACTGATGGTCCTCTTCCCCACTTAATGCTGTATAATTGTTCAGACCTGGTAAATGCCACTCTTAGGATCATTGGTTACTATCCTCACCCTTTTATGACCTTGTCTAAATATGATCAGAGTCGGCAAACTTGGAAGGCTTCCATAACCATGGCAACTCATGACGAGAGCCTAGGGTGGTCACTGGTGCCATAAACTAGAGTGTCAATTTGTTGGGTCAACAACAGGAGTCACTGTGCACTTGCTCCTCATGTGGGATCTCTGTCCTTAATGTGCTGTACATTGTGATTTAATGCTATAACTAGTACTCAAACAGTATGTTTCACTTTGTGTTTCTATGTGGGTGCAAACTGTTGAAATCTTTACTTAATATATACTAAATTGATCTTCTGTATATAAAGAGAATTGAAAATGAATCTTGATGTGAATGGAAAGGGAGAGGGAGCGAGAGAGGGGAGGATTGCGGGTGGGAGGGAAGTTATGGGAGGGGGAAGCCATTGTAATCCATAAACTGTACTTTGGAAATTTATATTCGTTTAAAAAAAAAGAAAGAAAGAAAGAGCTCTGCAAATCCTGGGGTTAATCTCACCATCAGTGAAAGAATTTACATGAAACACATTCTGATTCCTTTTACTCCCTGGTTCCAACACACAAAAGCTTCTGGGATGTTGCCCAGAAGCCACAACTTTGACTGAGCAAGCAACGTGAATAAGGAAGCAGTCAGCCACCTGCACCGCCAGGAGACTGCTATATACACAGACACACAGCAAGGCATGTGGGGCAAATTATCAAAAATGACAAGACAGTCCATTTTCAGTCCTGCTAATAGCTGTCTAAAATGTCATTTTAAAATGTCCTTTGATTGGGAGTTGGTGAATTGTGTAGTTATATAAAATGACATTATCTAGCAGGATAAATTTGCAATGAATTACATATGGAATACAAATTATACTAAGCTTCTTTCAACAAAAATGGCATGCCCAAAGGCCTACTTATCTTTAAGCCTTTCATTACATCAGAAAATATCTGTCAGGAACCTGTTCATGATAAGACTCAAATTACCTCTACCACACTCTCATCAAATGAGCAGCTACTAAATCTCCTTAGAAAAAGGGCCTGGCCCCTGAACACTGGGCTGATCCGGTCCACGCCTTCTAATTCAGAGTTCAGCTCCAGATTAGCCTCAGGACTCTGAATCTGGAAGTTCCATTTTACAGATCCAATTTAGCTCTTCTTAATCAATGACAGTTAAGACCAAAAAAATCCAGGCGGGATGGAGCCCTGCCTGGGGAGCCAGTCTTCCCAGGCACCAGTCTGCACAGTTTTGTTAAACTCCCTGTGGAGCATCTTTCCACATTGCTCTCTGTATTAGTCAGCTGTTCGTCTCTGCCATGAAATATCTGAGAAAACTCACTTTATAAAAGGCTCACAGCTTTGGAAGTTCAAGTACAAGATCAGTCAGCATCTGATGAAGATGGCAATGGCAGAGCGCATGCCAGGGCAGGATCACAGGACAAGCCAGAACGCAGAGACACCAGTTGGGCAAATGCTTGGGCTTGTATAAGCTCTTACAAAAACTACCTTCTGAGACATGCTCCCAATGATGTAAGGACCTACTTCCTAAACGTCACAACTGGGTTACATTTCCACTTGCTTTTTAAAAAAAATATTTATTTATTTACTTATTGGAAAGACAGAGCAACAGACAAAGGGACAAAGGGAGGGAGGATGGGAGACAGGGACAAAGAGGGTTGGGGAGAGAGATCCTCCATCTGCTGGTTCTCACTCCCCAAACGGCCACAAAGACAGGTTTGAAACAGGCAGAAGTCAAAAGCCAGGAATTCTACCCAGGTTTGCCACGTGGGTGGCAAGGGTCCAAGTATTTGGGCCATCTTCTACTGCCTTCCCAGGCACGTTGCAGGACTAGGGATCAGAAGCAGAGCAGCCAGCACTTGACTTGGCACTCCAATACGGGATGCTGGCAGTGCAAGGTGCAGCTTAGCCTGCTGTATCACAACGCCAGGCACTAAATTTTCATCCTCTTAGTTCCATTAACTTATGACTTTAGGGGTTAAATTTCTGAATGGGTTTGGGAGCCATATCCTATTCGATCACTAACATGACAACTGAGAGACCTGGGTTTAACTCTCACCTGGTCTGAAGAGAGGGTTGACCACATGATTTTTCAACGTCTCCTTGTACAATTTTCCATACGTGGCTCTGAGTGTGGGTGGTACACATGAAGTGCCAAATCCTGAAAATGGGCCAAATGACATGCTAATAACTGAATATGGGGGACAAAGGATGTGCCTCTTGCTCTCTAAATCCATAACCGTCTTAATGCAGGCTTCTGAAAGTCTTTTCTTTTTTTAACTTGACCATAGAAACAATCCTTTTCTTCATCTTCCCATTTTTCTGGTCTCCAAATTAAAAAAGAAAATCCATAAATGTTCTCTTTCCTGACAGGGAGTTAAAAGGAAATGCTGAAAAGGCCGCTTCTAGTGATTTCTTCATCATCCTGTGATGACAATTGTCCGAATTTGGTTTCCCCCCAAAGCAGAACCTAAGATAAGGACTCTCAGAGGAGATCTCAGGAAGCAGGATTAAGGGAAACAAAAAAGTGGACCAGGGAAGAAAGACATGTTGATGCTGACCATGTTGTTCATGTCTCATTGCAGGGAACACGGCAGTGATCCTACTGGGGGCTTCCGAGCACGAGCAGCAAATGCTCCTCAGACCTGCTGCCCTGGTGGACGGTGGCCTAGGGCGTGCAATCATCAACACTCCTGAGCTTGGGTGGAGAGGAACTTCGCTCCTTGCATTTGTGGGCAGGCTTCAGCATGGACTGGGGACCGAGGCCGAAAAGAGGAGAAAGTCAGCAGACTGAGAGCCCAGATATGGTCCACCACAGCCATGGCTGAAACCCACAGGGGCCAAGGCCCCAGAAGTGCCAGCCACAGCCATGTGTTAGAATAAGACCCAGCACAGCATGGCAAACTGTACTTGCTATTTTTAGAAAGCACTTTCTCAGGGCTGGCGTTGTAGTGCAGCAGGTTAAACAACCACCTGCGATGCCAGCATCCCATATGGGTACCAGTTCAAGTCTCAGCTGTTAAACTTCCAATCCAGCTCACTACTAATGTGCCTGGGAAAGCAGCAGAAGATGGCCCAAGTCTTTTGGCCTCTGCACCCAGGTTGGAGACCCAGATGGAGTTCCAGATTCCTGGCTTCAGCCTGGTCCAGCCCCAGCTGTTGTGGCCATTTGGGGAGTGAACCAAAAGATGGAAAATACCTCTTCTCTCCTCTCCTCTCCTCTCCTCTCCTCTCCTCTCCTCTCCTCTCCTCTCCCTCTTCTCTCCTTCTCTGTTTCTTTCAAATAAATAAATCTTTTTAAAACATAGAAAGTATTTTCCCTCCCATTTATCTTGTGGATTTTAATTAATAGTCAGGGTACATTTGCTCCCTTCATTATGAATTCATCTTACTAGAATTAAGACAAAAGTTAAGGGCGACTCTGGGAGGTTGTTAGTACTTAACCATGGAGAGGAAAAAAATGCCATATCCTTTGGCAGGAACACTAAGTGGAGACCCACTTAGGAGGGCTGTTCTAGCTTTTTCTGTAAACAGCAGGGCTATCTCATGGCCACTGTGACTGTTAAGCTGTGTAAATGAAAACCAGCATCCTGGGGAGCCAATTTAAGATTCCAGGAAAGCCACAACCTAGTCATCACGTCAATCAAAGATGCAGTGTCCAGTCTCATTTCTTACTTACTCCATTGAGATTCCTTATGTAGTCATCTCTAGGGAAAGTGGATGCTCTGAGCACTAGGCCAGTGTAACCTGAGTATGTCACATCATTGGACTGACTTTCGCTCTCCAAAGCCAAGGTCAAGCCATGTCACAAAAGAAGCTTTACACACACTCCACTTCCTAAATTGCAAATGCTTTAAAAGCAATGCGAACAGAAAGCTTCCCTTCTCAGTGCTGTCAATATGACACCTTCATCAGCTTCCAAATTCAGTAATTATTGTTTTCCTCACACCCACTGACAGGGCTGAAATTGAGTGGCTCTCACAAGGTTCTCAGCTGTGGCATCTTTTTTGGTAAGTGTGGGAATAAAGGACAACAGAACCTCTTGAAGAAGGTCAGGGCCAGAATCAGTGAGCCATGTTTCTTTCACACCGTTTTCACTAACAAAGCTTTACCCACAATCTTTCCTCTTGTTTGGAAAGCCATTTTTGATCACCAACTATATCTAGAAACACTCTTGGAGATTCTGTAATTTGCAGATGCCATTCATGTTTGACCCAGGATGCCCTGGCCCACTTTAAGAGACAGGAAAGAGGAGCTGGGGGCCCGGGAGAGATGATATTCATGGTAGCCTATGAAAGCTGAGTTGGATTAGAAGGCACGCAGGGCACAGGTAGGAAAATGAGGATGAAGCAAGACTGCAGTAAGAAATCTGTAGGCCAGAGCAAGCAAACAAATTGGAACAGAGGCCAGAAAAATAATCAGCAAAACATATATTTCCACAGGACCCTTCTCTGAACTGAGGCATAGGCTTGGGACTATTTTTTACATGGGAGTGGGTGTTTGGCATAGTAGTTAAGATCCCTGTGTCCCTTATCAGAGCACCTGGGTTCAAGTGCTCCTGATTCCGGCTTCCTGCTATTGTGCACCCTGGGGAGACAGCAAGTGAGGGCCTGAGTACTTGGGCCCCTGCCATCCACATGGGAGATCCAGATTGGGTTCTGGGCTCCTGGTTTCAGCCTGGCCCAGCCCCAGCTATTGTGGGCATTTGGGGAGTCAACCAGTAGATGGAAGATCATTGCCTGTCTCTGTTTTCTGCCTTATAAAATAAATAATTATCTTTAAAATAATAATAAAGTAGAAATGAATAACCAAAGAAAGGTATTTAGAGAAAATGAGTCTAATGGGTCAAACATGTTCACACTGAAGTATATTTTCGTTTCTGTAATCTAGAAAGAGCCCCCTTTTCCTAAGATGCCTTGGAGGCTCCTTAAGGCAACGTTACTGCATGCCTCACCATCTAGTAAACACATCACTTTCAGCCCACTGCTTTCTACCAGCCTTGCAAATAAATTTTCATAGTGATTTTTGTGCCCTGGTGAAAACAGAAAAGAAAACTAGATTTGAAGCTCACAGGCTGTTCAAACAAACAAACAAAAAAAAGATAAATTTGCAGAAGCTTTGGCTTTTATGTTTTTCAAAAATTTATATTCAACAAGACATATTCCAAATTATGACTGGCCCATTGAGTTGGCAAGCACAAGCACCAAAAGGCTGGCAGGCTTAAATGCCAAAGCAACTACCAATATGACTATCCCCTTAGACACACACCAGGAGCGTTCAGGAGTCCTTTGTATGACAAAAGTACAAATGTACCTTGACAACTCTCCCAGGCATTGACAGTGAATCACAAGGCCAAGGTGCTTACGAGGCCACATGAGAAAACACATGACTTTTTTTGAATATTAAGATTTGTTGGCTCAAGCTATTCAGTCACGTGCTTGGCACACAAAGCAGCTTAATATATTCGTTTTAGTAAGTATTAACAAAAATAATAACAGAGCATTAAGTTTGCACACAAAATAATTCAAAGTGTAAAACCACTCACAGACATGCTTCACTAAAGTCTGTTTGCCATTTAAAAGTCTGTGGAGCCTGTCAATATTGCCTGGTACTGGGGCATTACATTGTGACACCACCCACCACCACCTGTTAGAACTATCAATTGCCCTTCAGATGAAGCAAAATTTTCCGTGGACTGGTTTACTGAAATATTTACTCTAGCTCTCCAAATAGCTTTGTTTCTACCAAACTGTGGAGAGCTGACCTTGCAAAGAAGTTGAAAATAGTCCAAAGTCTGCAAAGGGAAAACCTGCTTTTAGCTGAATGATTAGAGCAAGTTCTTATTAAGAAAGGCTGTCTCTGGTTTTGTTGTCATCGTTTCCCTCATATGACTCTACCACTGACTCCAGCCATGGCAGGCCTTCAGACGAGGTACCCGGATTCCAGAAAGACACTGTCAATGACGGATGCTAGGATGGAATGAGAAAGTCCATTTGCTTATGGATACCGCACCACTGCCAGGTTGACAGTCTGAACAATCAGCCCAGCATATGTTTCCTTTCCTCATTTATTGAATGAGGATCAAACAAGGCAAAGCCCAGGCTTAACTTCACCTCTGTTTTTGCTTAACTGTGAGTGGCAGGACCCTCTTACACTGCCTAGATAACCAAAGGTTAACAGAATTAAGAACCCCTCAATTTGGAGACTAAGCATTTAAAACTCTCAGTGTTAGTGCTAGGTCAGCCCATGACCTGCCAAGTGACCTTACATAATCCTTCTGGCTTTTAGTTTTTCCATCTACAAACTGGAGAATGTGAGTGATTTAAAAATAAATACCCCAGTATCTGCTCCCTTCCCAAAGTTTTCACCGTTCCTTCCAATCCAGAGCTGCCATTCCCTCCCACAACCAAGGACGACAAAAACCATGGACTAGGCCTCATCTGCTCTCTTCTTGACTTCTAGGACTGAAAAATCCAAACTCCAAGAAGCTAAAGAGAAGGAGGAAGAGAAAGAGTCACAGGAAACATTACCATAGACACATGGAAGGTTAAAGAAAAGCTCTGGGTTTGAAACTGGCAGCTGTTACTTGTTGATATTCAAGAAAGAATAACACGGATTTAGTCCCTAGAGATGAGATACACTCCAAGAGTGGTATAACTAACTACACATCACAGGGTGCAGGGCCAAGGGATTCTGTAACTCATTATGACAAAATAAAATTAAATATTTACATGCTACATGTAGTGGGCTGAATGGTGACCCCTCACAGGTCCACATTCAATCTCTTATCACCTCTAAAAGGGACCCAAAGGTGGCTGCAGATGTAATAGTTAAGGGTGTTGAGATGAAGTCACCCTTGATTATCTGTGTGGGTTCTAAATCCAATGACAAGTGTCCTGATGGGAGAAAAGACAGAGACACAGAGGAGAAGGCGATGTGAGGATTCAAGCAGTGATGTGAGGATGGCGAATCTAGCCACAGGACAAGAAGTCAAGGAAAGCCAACACGGAGGCTGGAAGAGCAAGAAACAGAATCTCCACAAGGCAGGTAGCCCTGTTCACACCTTGAATTTGACTTCTGGCCTCCATAATTGTGAGAAAATAAATATAACTTGTTTTATGCCATCAAATTGTGGTAATTCTGTACAACAGCCTCAGGAAACTAATACACACTCCATACATGTACACTCCAATTCCTAAATTCACCTACTTTATACAATATAAAACTTTTCTCTCCCTTATCCAAGACCTACCATTTGAGAATACTTCTCAGTACTGCCTGGCTTCACTAGTCTGTTATGTTGGCACATAGCATGGATTTTGCTCAAAGGTCTCCAAATCCATTCTATCTTCTAGAAATGGATGTTTATCAATAGCTGACGGGGGCTGGCACTGAGGCATAGTGAGTAAAGCCACTGCCTGCAGTGCCAGCATCCCATATGGGTGCCGGTTCAAGTCCCAGCTGCCCTACTTCCTATCCAGCTCTCTGCTATGGCCTGGTAAAGCAGTGGAAGATGGCCCGAGTCCTTGGGCCCCTGCACCCATGTGAGAGACCAGGAAGAAGCTCTTGCAGCAGATGGGAGCTCGTTATCTCTCTCTCTCTCTCTCTCTAGCTCTGCTTTTCAAAAATAAAATAAATCCTTAAAAAATCAATAGTTGAAATTAAGTAAGTTGAAAACACATCTTTGAAGCCTATCACTGCCACATAATATCTGTATGAATCCCCAACAAATCCCTCAACTTCTCAGAGCCTCAGGGGTCTTACCTGTCAACTTGGAATAAAAGTGTCATTGACCTCATGATAATGAGGCTTAGATCACAGATATTAAAGTGATGAGGACTCGGAGCCAATGCTGTGGTATAGTGAGTTAAGCTGCCATCTCTGATGCCAGCATCCCACATGGGCAGCGGTTCATGTCCTGTCTATTCCACTTCTGATCCAGCTCTCTGATAATGTGCCTGAGAAAGCAGCAGAGGACAGCCCAAGTGCTTGGTGCCCTGCACCCAGAAGAAGCTCCTGGCTCCTGGTTCCTGGCTTCAGCCTAGCCCAGCCTGAACTGTTGCAGCCATAATCTGGTGAGTGAACCAGCAAATGGAAGATCTTTGTCTCTCTGTCTCTGTCTCTCTATCTCTCTCTGTCTCTATCCTAACTCTGCCTTTCAAATAAATAAGTGCAGAGATCCAAGCATCTGGGCCATGTTCCATCACTTTCCCAGGCCATAGCAGAGCTGGATCAGAAGAAGAGCAGGGGCTGGCATTGTGGTGCAGCAGGTTAACGTCCTGGCCTGAAGCGCCTGCATCCCTATGGGCACTGGTTCTAGTCCCAGCTGGTCCACTTCCGATCCAGCTCTCTGCTATGGCCTGGGATAGCACTAGCAGATGGCCCAAGTCCTTAGGCCCCTGCACCCATGTGGGAGATCCAGAAGAAGCCCCTGGCTTCGGATCAGTGCGGCTCTGGCCGTTGCGGCCATCTGGGGAGTGAACCAGCAGGTGGAAGACCTCTCTCTCTGTCTCTACCTCTCTCTGTAACTATCTTTCAAATAAAATAAAATAAATCTTAAAAAAATAAAGAAGAAGAAGAGGAGCAGCTGGGACACGAACCAGTGCCTATATGGGACACCAGTGCCATAGGCAGAGGTTTAGCCTACCACACCATAGTGCCGGCCCTGATATATTTATTTTGATGCAAAGAAATTTTTTTGTTTTTTTTGGACAGGCAGAGTGGATAGTGAGAGAGAGACAGAGAGAAAGGTCTTCCTTTTTGCTGTTGGTTCACCCTCCAATGGCCGCTGCGGCCGGCGCATCTCGCTGATCCGAAGCCAGGAGCCAGGTGCTTCTCCTGGTCTCCCATGCGGGTGCAAGGCCCAAGGACTTGGGCCATCCTCCACTGCCTTCCCGGGCCATAGCAGAGAGCTGGCCTGGAAGAGGGGCAACCAGGATAGAATCCGGCACCCCAACCGGGACTAGAACCCGGTGTGCCAGCGCCGCAAGGCGGAGGATTAGCCTGTTAAGTCACGGCGCCGGCCGATGCAAAGAAATTTTAAATCCATGCATGGTTTTCTTCATAAAAGGCTTCTTGAAGACCTGGCATATGTGTGGATTCCAAAAACTTTTATTCCAAAATAAACTTATCTGGTTCCATTTTTCCAGACTTTTGAGTTCCCCTGAATTTCGTCTTCCCCTATGAACAAGCAAATAGAAGAGTCTGCAACGGATACGGCTCAGCTGGCTGCTTAGTCCAAATCAGGAGCACCAGGATGCTGCTGTGTGCAGCCAGACCCCACACTGTATTCTACAGCTGAACTCACATGCTGTCTAGCCAAGTCTGTGCAATCAGCACTAAGCAGGCAGGCGGGCCAACAGCCAGGATTCCCACCGGGAAAATTAGCAAGTGGGTGACCAGCCCTTTCACCAAGGTAGGAAAAGCCCCACCCTCCTGAAAGTTCAAAGGTTACATCTGCCCCTTCTCTGGCACCTCCTGTGTCTATGGAAGGGACTCACAACCAACTGCAAAGCCCCAATTTTATTTAGATAACAGTTCTTGCAGCTTTCGCCTGGGGACAAATACTGCCACCAGCTGCCTGGCAGAAGGAAGCTGGTGGGAACAGGGTGCCTTTTAATGAATCACAATCCTAATCACTCAACTCCAAGATCTAGAAGGCACTGGTGGTGTCTCTCCTCAGCTCCAGAGCCAACAACTGTGCTCAACCAGGAGTTGTGGCTGGCCCCATGGGGTTCTCTACTCTTTCTTGTAATCCAATCTCATCTTCTGCTATCTTCCAGGAAAATCTTGTGTTAGTTTTTCATGACTTTTTATTTGAAAGTCAGAGTTACACAGAGGGAGAAGGAGAGGCAGAGGCAGAGAGAGAGAGAGAGAGACAGAGACAGAGAGAGACCATCCACTGGTTCACTCCCCAATTGGCCGCAACGGCCTGAGCTGCACAGATCCGAAGCCAGGAGCCAGGAGCTTCTGGGTCCCCCACATGGGTGCAGGGGCCCAAGGACTTGGGCCATCTTCCACTGCTTTCCCAGGCCATAGCAGAAAGCTGGACTAGAAGTAGAGCAGCCAAGACTTGAACCAGCGCCCATATTGGATGCCAGCACTGCAGGTGGTGGTTTTACCTGGTACGCCACAGCGCCAGCCCCACTTTTTTTTTTCTTCAATGAAATTATCTGACAGGAGCTTCTTAGGAAGGCAGGAGGTTTATTTTGACTTACAGTCCAGAGGTCCATATCCCAAGCTCAGGTGGCCCCATTAGTCTGGAGTCTGATGGTGGAACATGTGTGGAAGGAGTGTCACAGGGTGAGCCAGGAAGCAGAGACAAAGGAGGCACGTTCAACACAGACGGCCAACCCTCCTGTAGGCACTGCCTTCCGAATCGAGTCAAGCCCCCAGTGACCTAAGAAGCTCCCCCCAGACCCACCTCCAGGGCACCACAATTAAATCACACTTCTCCCTTAATTCACTGTTAACCTAAGACTCTGGGGTTGAAACAGCTGCAAGAGTTTGGGGAGCCAACTCCCATCCAAACCACAACAAACCTGAACAGTTCTTGTCAGTTGATGATACCCTCTTCCTGTCTGCCAGCTCTGCTATGGATTTTTTTCCCCTTGTTCTTTTTGGGGGAATTGTACCCTTGAGATTGTGGGGTGAAAAGAAAGCACTTATATCCTTACATCATAACAAAAGAATGCCAAAAATGCACTAGTCAAAAAAATATATATTTAGCCCCCGTTCACTTCCCTGTAGACACCCTGATTTACTGAACTGAAATCCGCAGGGCTGAGGCCTGAGAGCTCCTTGGGTGATCCTGGTACACTTCTAGTGCTGAGAACCATGGTGTTAAAGCTCTCCTTAGTACAAATAAGGTGGCTTGTAGAGAACAAAATCAATCATTAGCAGCCACTTCATTTTGTTTGGGTACCAGGCTATGCTACTCTGAAAGTTAATTGAAAATTACTAACCCAACTCCAGGACATAACCAGCACTTTGCAATCTACACGCTTTCAGCATGCACTTTGTTAACCAAAGTGCTTGGCGGGGAGTGCCTAACGAGGATTCTATTCCCATGTTCGTTTCTTCCTATGTACCCTCAATAATAACACTTCCCACCGACTTACCTCACCAGAGGGTTAATTTAAGGGACTTGAAAGCAATGTGAAGAACCTTGTAGGCTGGAACGGGTGGCAGAAATATGGCAGGAGAGCACCGTGTCATCAGTCACGCAGCCTTTACTTGGAGAGTTGAGCGAGTACATTATCCTCCACCAGACCTTTCCTCCCAGACACACCTTACGCTGGTCTTGCATCTTCAATGAGGACCACTTACACCAGCGCCCGCCTCACTCGGCCTTGCCCCTTCTAGCAGAGCCCTCCCTGCGTGGTGTCACCAGCCCTGCATGTCCATACCTGCCCTCGGCTGACAACTGAAGATACAGGTCAGTGGAGAGCAGCAGCTAAGCGTGGGAGCTCCAGACTGGCAGGGCCCTAACCTCTGCACCATCCTCTCTTAGCAGCCCCTACATAAGTGGCTAAACCACTCTGCATTGGGTTTGCCATCCAACTGCCTCCTTCCTAAGGTAGCTGTGATAAGTGGGTCAGAAATGCAGAAGGGCTTGGAACAGAGGCCAGAATAGGGTATTCTATGTTTCATCTGTTGTCGTTACTACTGGGTAGATGCATCTGGACGTCTCCCAAATACTGCAGTCTCAACACGTCCATGACTGAACACACGCCCGGCCCCCCTAAAAGCTGCTGCACGTCCTTGCTCAGCGACTACCACTCGCTCAGTTAGGAGCATCATTGCTGACCTGGTCATCCAGGCTGGCAAACCTGGAAGGCATCCTCAACTCCCCACTTACTTCCCCTGCATCTGATTGGCTGTCAGATCCCATCCACGCACCCTCACAATCGTCCCGCAGCAACAGAACCCTGCGCCTACTCACCCCGCACAGCAGCTTGCACCCTCAGCCTCAGTGAAGGGGCAGCTGGGGCAAGACTATGCGGTGTGGCATTTGGCCTGGAGGTTACAGACGCTAGTTAAAATATCTGCATATATCCCATATCAGAATAACTGGGTTTAATACCCACCTGTGGCTCCTGATTCCAGCTCCTGCTAATGCAGACCCTGGACGGGAGTGGTGATAGCTTAAGTAACTGGATTCCTTCCACACATGGGAGACCTGGATTGAGTGACCAGCATTTGAGAAGGAAAACCAGCAGATGGGGGGGCGGGGTGCTCTGTCTCTTTTCTCTGTTCCTTGCAAATGAATAAACACTTTTTTTTTAATTAAAAGAAAAAAGCATTGCAGTGGGGCCTGCACCTGCAGCCCAGGTAGAGGATTTGCAGAGAGGTGCCTAGGGCTCAGAGTCAGCACAAACATGGCTCTGGTGGCCTCTGCACAGTTCTCTGGTCCTCTCATCTGGAGACATTTACAAAAGAATAACAATATCCAAGGTTTATATGGTGTTTACTGTGCACCTGCACTATGGTAAGCACTTGTTACATCACACTTCACTAAATCTTATCAACGACTCTACTGGGTAGGTACCACTAGGATCTACGTTTTATAAAGTCACAGTCAACAGCAGTCAGGATTTAATCCTGGAGGTCAAGCTCAGAGTGCATAGCCTTAATCAGCACAGCCCATGCCCCACAACCAGCTGGGTCCGGCCCAGGGCCGGCAACTGAGGGGCAATAGAAGGCAAAGGTAGCAAAATGGCGTCTGAGACCCAGACCCAGCCCTTCCAAAGTCTACATCAGCTTAGGAAAGACGGCTGTGAGGGACTGATGAACAGAACGTAGGTCAACATGGAGGGCTGGTAAGAGGCCTCCAGGTCCCGGGGCATCATGGTGCAGACACGAGGGAGATACACGAGGGTGTTGTTTTAGAAAACCGGCTCCTGCCAACTAACAGACAAGGACCTAAAGACACTACCAGCCAGCAGCTCCCCCGAACGTGGCCCACAGCACACTCTAAAGCCTTCCCATGCAGAGAGCGCTCCACCGCAGGAGGGGGTGCTCATGACCTGCCCTTGCTGGCTTCAAAGATGGTCTCAGATGGGAACAGCAGGGCTGCACCTGCATCGCCAGCCAGTACCCAGCATCTTTTTAAACCAGAACCCATGCAGAGTCCCATCAGTGGCTGCTTGGCAATGCTGCAGCAATTTGAAAGTGAAGGTTTTTCTGATTCCTCCTCCCACCCTCATATCCCCTCGTTTGCAACAGAAAATAAACACACCCAGGATGACATTCCTTGATTGAATGAATTAGGAATATGAGTTTATTTAGGAATTTGATTTTTGAAAATACTGCCTAATGTAGTACTAACAAAAGTCAAAGCTGCTGCTCTTTCTCCCTGGCTTCTTGCTAGGAAGGGGCTTGCTGTAGCCCCACGCCTCCAGGGCGCATGGCCTTCGGGCCATGTGCTCTAGGCTTCCTGGCCTAGATGCTCATCCACGTGGCTGGTTCCTGGTGCTCAGTATGAACCCCCGTTCGCTTCTCTCTCCTAAATAAAGCTCTCACTCTCCTAAGCACCTTTCTCACTAAATAAAAGCTTAAAACGTAAAAAAAAAAAAAAAAAAAAAAAAAAAAAAAAAAAAAAGTCAAAGCTGTATCTGCTTAGCTTCTCTACACACATATACAACAAGCACTCACACTGCCAAAATTGTGCAGTGACTCTGGCCTAGATATCTGCAGTGGAAGATCTTGCAGATAGCTCTCCAAGGCAAAATGTTTATTAATGGAATTTATTAATTTTAATAAGGATTCTTCCAAGATAAAATAGGCAACTTATCCCACTAATGCTGGCCTTGGGCAAGTTAATGAACCTCTCTGAGCCAAGCTTTGTTCATCTGTCTACCACCTATCAGATATAATTAACAATGTGTACCTTACACCACATAAGGCTGCTGGGAGAATTAAGTATAATCACATATGATAAAGTGTGATTCAAATATGTAGCATGGCATTTTTAAAAGATGTATTTATTTGTTTGAAAAGCAGAGTTTACAGAGAGAGAGAGAGAGAGAGAGACAGGGAGAGATCTTCCATCCATTGGTTCACTCGCCAAATGGCCACAACAGCCAGAGCTGGGACAGTCTGAAGCTTCTTCTGGGTCTCCCACATGGGTGGCAGAGGCCCAAGGACTTGGACCATCTTCAGCTACTTTCCTAGGCCATTAGCAGGGAGTTAGGTCAGAAGTGGAGCAGCCAGAATTCAAATTGCATCCGGATGGGATGCCGCTGGCCCCTATTATACTTTTTTTAAATATTTATTTATTTTATTCGAAAGGCGGAGTTACGGGGCGGGGTGGGGAGAGACAGAGACTGAGAGAGCTTCTATCCACTGGTTCACTCCCCAAATGGCCACAATGGCCGGAGCTGAGACAATCCAAAGTCAGGAAGCCAGGAGCTTCTTCCATGTAGGTGCAGGGGCCCAAGCACTTGGTCCATCTTCCACTGCTTTCCCAGG
Source organism: Lepus europaeus (assembly GCF_033115175.1). Lineage (NCBI taxonomy): Eukaryota > Metazoa > Chordata > Mammalia > Lagomorpha > Leporidae > Lepus > Lepus europaeus. The sequence goes on from NC_084827.1 coordinate 94,163,363, forward strand.
CCATTAGCAGGGAGCTGGATCGGAAGTGGAGCAGCCAGGACTCAAACCATTGCCCATATAGGATTCTGGCACCACAGGTAGAAGCTTAACCTACTATACCACAGTGCTGGTCTCAAGCCCCTATTATTCTTAACAAATATATACAGTGGCATCAAAGTGAGCTCGGTGCCCTTCTTTGTGGTGTTGGCAACAACTCAGGACTCCAATGGCAGCATTTGTGGTTATACACATTATACAGAGATTAAGGTCAATATTAACAATATTCCTACTTGCAGTATCTTAGCATTGCATTGTGTCTGCTTTGCAGAACGTCTCCATTTGAATTACTGAAGATGAGTTTTCCTGAGAGCATCAATTACTACATTCCAAATTTTCAAAACACGTTCTCTCCATGAAGGTAACACAAAGCATGCTTCCCATGCTATGCAAATGAATGTTAATTCCCAAGACGCATGGAAAAATGCAACATTCTTCCTGATCCCAACATTTTCTTCCTATAGCTTAAAGACATTCACCTGTACCCTTTGCTTTATTTTCCAGATTTTAAAAAGAAGTTCTGCAGCTGCTCTCATAACTTCCACAGCCCCACTTTTCAAAAATGCTCCTGATGTGCTCATTATATTCTGACCTCCTCCCCAAAAGAAAGGAGGAGCATTTTGGTAAAAGCTTTACAATTTTCTCCAGCGGTGTTTTCCCTCCTTTCTCTGCTCTACTTTTGTGTGGGTTACCTTTCACGGTGTTTTACAAAAACCTCTCTTCATTTTCCTACCTCAAGTGAACTGGGATAAAAACGCCATTCATCCCTGTATTGACTGCATTTAGACATAAATACAGGATTCTTCAGAAGTTTACAGTAGAGAAAGAAGACTTTAAAATTGGTGGCAGATGCTGGATGGAGGAAGAAGGGTTTTTGAAAAACAGAACCTTGCAAGCTTGGTTTGCTCAATCTTGACAAGTCTCTGGGCACCTGAAATAGAATGTGTTTCTTCCATGGCTTTACCTTTGACTCAGCTCGATAGGCACTCTGTGTGGAGGGCACCATGCTCTTTCCTCTGGCTCCTTTAAGACCCTCAGAATGAGTCTCTGGCACATTCCCCACCACTTGCCCCTGGGAGGCTCAGGACCATCCCTACTCTCTTCGCAGACCCTCCTCTCATTCTCCAGCACCCTCCATACAAGCCCCACTCCTGTCCTCTGAGCATACACAAGGATACTTCTAAACATTTGCAAAAAATGGAATTGGAAGGTAAGTTTGTTGTGGTGTAAAAAAATTTTTGAAATCCATGCATGTAAGGGGTCTTCAATATGTTCATGAAAAATACACATTATGAGAAAACTATGCATGGATTCCATAATTTTTGCACCAATATAAACCCATCTTCTAATTCCACTTTTCTATGAACTTTTTGAAGCACCCTTGTATTTGTTACACCTCTGCCCTAAAAAAGCCTGTTGTCATGGAAAGTCTGAGTTGAAAACACTTGTCCAATTTTTAAGTACAAGTTCCAAGTTATCCAAAACATATTCTTTCTTCTCTCTCTCTCTCTCTCTCACACACACACACACACACACACACACGACGACAACAGCAACAACCAAACTCCTGCTCTGTCCAACCCCGCCCTTCCTGCCTCCACAGGGAGCGGGCAGTTACAAGAAGGAGCTGACTTATGAAATGACAAGAGTTCCTTCTGATTTTCCTGAACTTACAAAATCTACATGCAGAGTGGGATTTGACAGAGTGAGCACAGGAGGCCGAGGCACTGGGGCAATGGGGTCCCAGGGGCACTTTCCAACAGGAAGCCAGCAAACACCAGGGATTTGGCCACTGCTCTGTTTTCTGCCAGGTAGGTTACAAGTTCCTTGCTGGTGGCTCTTTTTTAAGGCGCACCAAGTGGTGACATCTAGTGGTCCCTATTTAAATTACTCTTGGATTATAGCACCATGAAAAAAGAAATGAAAGGTGAGTCTCAAGAAACTGAAAGCTCTTGACAGGTGCACCTGCAGGAACCACTATATCCTGGATTTCTGCTGGGATCACGTGGGCAGGTTACTGCCCCTCCCTGCACCTCCATGTCCTCATCTGCACTAGTGTCATAGCACACAGGCTGTCGGGAGGATTGATGGAGATACCGTAAGTGCACGTTATGAAAAACTTACGTGTGGATTTTTTTTTTTTGACAGGCAGAGTGGATAGTGAGAGAGAGAGAGAAAGGTCTTCCTTTTTGCCATTGGTTCACCCTCCAATGGCCGCTGCAGCTGGCGCACTGTGCTGATCCAACGCCAGGAGCCAGGTGCTCCTCCTGGTCTCCCATGCGGGTGCAGGGCCCAAGGACTTGGGACATCCTCCACTGCACTCCCGGGCCATAGCAGAGAGCTGGCCTGGAAGAGAGGCAACCGGGATAGAATCCGGCACCCCAACCGGGACTAGAACCCAGTGTGCCGGCGCCGCAAGGCAGAGGATTAGCCTGTTAAGCCACAGCGCCAGCCGTGGATTTTAAAACGTTTTGAACCACAATAAACTTATATTTTGATTCCATTTTTCCACAAATTTTTGAAGCGCCATCACATATTCTAAGTGCTCAGAATAGTGCCTGGCACATGGATTCATTAGTATTCTACTCCACCTGTCTTTGTCATCAAATAGGATTTTTAAGTACTTAAGGAAATTGTACTATTTTTTACCCATAGTCTTCCAGTGATGTTGACACAACCAAGGACTTGGGCCATCTTCTACTGCTTTCCCAGGCCATAGCAGGGAACTGCATAGGAAGTATAGCCAGGGCTCGAACTGGCACCCACATGGGATGCCAACAATACAGGCAGCAGCTTTATCTGCTATGCCACAGTGCCAGCCCCTGAAGGAAGGAAGGAAGGAAGGAAGGAAGGAAGGAAGGAAGGAAGGAAGGAAGGAAGGAAAGGAAGGAAGGAAGGAAGGAAGGAAGGAAGGAAGGAAGGGAGGAAGGAAGGACAGGCAAAATCTAGGCCCAGTCCTGAACTACGGGGTTAGAATCAGCATTTTAACAAGATCTCCTGGAGATGAGCAGGCACTGAGAAAGGCTGAGTGGTATTGGCACAGGAAAAGCCAGTTTACCCCTACTCCTGTCACTATTTTCAATGAGCTCATTGGGTAGGGACTGTGCAACTGGTTGCTGCTGATTGAAGGGTTAATGAGGAAAATGAACAGTCTTGTTAACATCTACCATCAGGCATTTATCAAAAAATGTAAAAAAGCATCTCTTGAAAGTAGCTCAGGGGCCGGTGCCGTGGCTCACTCGGTTAATCCTCCACCTGCGACACTGGCATCCCATATGGGCACCAGGTTCTAGCCCTGGTTGCTCCTCTTCCAGTCCAGCTCTCTGCTGTGGCCCGGGAGTGCAGTGGGGGATGGCCCAGGTGCTTGGGCCCCTGCACCTGCATTGGGGGACCTGGAGGAGGCACCTGGCTCCTGGCTTCAGATCGGCGCAGTGCCAGCCATAGCAGCCATTCGGGGAGTGAACCAATGGAAGGAAGACCTTTCTCTCTGTTTCTCTCTCTCATTGTCTATAACTCTACCTGTCAAATAAAATAAAGAAAGAAGAAAGTAGCTCAAAACAGGATGGAGAACAGGGCAGAGAAAACTGTCACAACCTAGAGGAGCCTCAAGAGGCAGGACGACTCAAGGGCATGTGGGATCCTGAATGGGATCCTGGAATAGGGAAAGGCCACTAAGCAAAAGGAAGATGTGACTAAAGTGCTGGCTTTAGTTCATAACAATGTATCAATACTGGTTCGTTAATGTGACAAATGCACCATGCCGTGGTAAGGCGGTAACAACATGGAAAACTGGACTTGAGTGTACAGGGAGTCTCTGTAACAGTCCGAGGGATTTTCTGGAAATCTGAAACTACCCTAAAATAGCATTTCTTTTTTAAAAATAAGCAGAGAAGCATCAAGATGACATTCAGCTGCAGATGTGCAGGAAGTAACACCTGCACCATTAACTTCCCGCCGTGGAATAGGCTGGCTCCTCTAGGGCCCTACATGACCAAAATGACATTGGAAGGGAGGGTCAGCAGCTGGGTGTCATGGAATTGAAGGCCACAGGGGTCCCCTCCACTGGGCCTGTGGCAGGCTCTGCTGTCTAAGGAGCTACTTACCATTTCCCCTGGAGGGAAGAGCCAATTGTTAGAAAGGCATCAAGAACCTGAGATCAGGACATAGTCCAGCACCATCTTATCTGCCCTTCCTGCTGAAGTGTACTCCCCTAAGACTACAACTTAGTTCTAACATCAATTATTAAAAGGCGACACTGACATCAAGTAACAACTCCAGTGCCACAGGGACTGCAGCTTCCTGGAGAGGCTGCTGCTCCAGGTTCTGGCACTAACGCTTCCTCAGCACGCTCTGCTGGAGGGGAGTGATCGCCTTCTTTTAGCCTCTTTAAACCTCGGCACTGAATGCATCACTTTTTGTTTCTATCAGAATACTGACCTCGGGAAGGAAGCGTTACAATCAATTGTACAAAACACATAGTAACAGAGATCACAGCCAACATGTCTACTTTTTATTATATTTTAGACTGTATCACATGGTTTACATGGATTATTGTGTTTCGTTTACTCTGTAGACAGAACCTATGGGGTGCTGTTATGCTATCTCCATAAAATACTTACTACGCATTTTCAATAGATAGAAGAGACAGGTTTAACAGCAGTACGGGACTTTGAGACTTGAAATAATTTCAAGATGTGTAGCTCAGGAGTGACATGGCTACCAAAAGGCTGATATAATATTATCCTGAATTAGTAACAGTGTAATACCCAGAACAAACATTTACACGCCACACACATTGATGTCAGATATACTTCAAACATGTCATCCCTTTATTGTTCCAACACTGCTTAGATGGAGGAATTATTGTTATGCTACAAGATAAATAAACATGAGACTAGGCCTGCGCTGTGGCTCAATAGGCTAATCCTCCACCTTGCGGCACCGGCACACCGAGTTCTAGTCCCAGTCGGGGCACCAGATTCTATCCCGGTGTCCCTCTTCCAGGCCAGCTCTCTGCTGTGGCCTGGGAGTGCAGTAGAGGATGGCCCAAGTGCTTGGGCCCTGCACCCCATGGGAGACCAGGAGAAGCACCTGGCTCCAAGCTTTGGATCAGCACAGTGCGCCGGCCGCGGCGGCCATTGGAGGGTGAACCAATGGCAAAGGAAGACCTTTCTCTCTGTCTCTCTCTCTCTCTCTCACTGTCCACTCTGCCTGTCAAAACAAACAAACAAACAAACAAAAAACCATGAGACTAGATAATAGATAATGGGGAGGGGTGGGAGTGGCATTGTGGCACAGCAGGTTGAATGGCCGCCTGCAACACCAGCATCCCATATGAGCGCCGGTTCAAGTCCCAATCACTCCACTTCCTTTCTAGCTCCCTGCTAAAGTACCTGGGAAAGCTCTGGAAGATGGCCCAAGTCCTTGAGCCCCTGCACCCACATGGGAGACCCAAATAGAATTTGAGGCTTCAGCTTGCTCTGGCCCAGCCTTGGCCGCTGTGACCATCTGGGGAGTGAACCTGAAGATGGAAGATCTTTAAGATCAGGCATCAGTAACAGGAGTGACACTGCTGGCAAGCAGGAGAGCTGACTTCCATGCCCAGAGTAGCTGGTGGCCGGCCCAGCTGTGCTTCCCTCCATGGGCACTGCCCTGCTCAGGCAATGGCGATGACGGCCCACCTTGCTGTGCCCTGGGGTCCCACATTTATTCCAGGTGTAGTGCTGTAGGTGGGGCCAAGAGCCCAAGGCATCATGCTTCTAGAGCAGCTACCAGAGACAAGCTAAGCTAACACTATTTTATATCAGAAACGGTAAGGGAGATCACGTGGCCCAGAGAGAAGATACTACAGAGAGATAGGAGTGTCCCTAGTACCTCAGGAAATGGGTATCCCAGATGAGCAGAGAAAGCAGCAATGGGGCTAAACAAGGCTGGAACTGAAGGGAAACAGATTTAGGTTGAACACAAATAAGAAGGCAAAAGAATTATCATTCCGTAAGGGTTGCTGTCGCGTGAGGTATTGAGGCCTGCAGCTGCCGGGTGAGGCGAGGCTGTCGATAATCTACAATTCCACACGTGCTGTAAGACCCCTCTCTGTGAGGTTCAAGACTCAGTTATCCTCCATCACGTCCCTCAGTCCCCTGCTGGCTTTCTTGGGGCTGACTGCTGTCCAGCCCCATTGTGACAGGGTGGCTTTAAGGTTAAGGTTTTCCCACGGGACGTAGCCTGCCCTGGTGGTTATAGGTTTTCTTGCTTGGTTGTTTCAGAGCAGGGACTGTTCCTCTGACAGAAACAAGTTATGGGCATCAGTCTGCTCCTCCAGCTGTAACCGGCATATTTCTGGCTTCTGTACGTCTGCGTGCTTGCCTAATAATGGCCAAGGCCACCAAAATGTAGTTGCTGCCTTTACACCCGCCCCCGTTCCCCCCCCCCCCCACTGCAACTCGGGGCTGCCTTCTCCAGACTCTGTGAGAGGGCAGTGGCCAGCTGGCTAATGAAGACTCCTCATGTAACCTCAGAAGTCTCGCTGTGCGTCCCACAACACCATCAACCGCAGCTGTCCTCAGCAGGCGCAAGCCCAGGCCTTGAGCATTTCCAGGCACTGATAAAGCTGTGTAGGCTGTCGCTCAAAGCACTGGAAGATCGATCAACGGTGCTGCCAAACACACAGAAACCAGCCCTGGCCCTGAGCCGAACTCCTTGGACCTCTGTGCAGCCTCTGTAATGCAAGCCCTGGGTATAGGCACTCGGGTGGAACATATCTTTCCTCACCATCCATCCAGAGAACACCAATGCCCCCTAGAGAGCTAAGCACCCCTAGGGAGCTAAGTACCCCTAGCTGATCTTTTGAACTGCTTCCCCCCTACCCCGCTCCCCAAAGTTAGTGCTCCTTTCTTTGGCATTTCAACTGGCCCCGATCCAGGGTGGTTTGGAGCAGTCCCTTATAGAAAATCCACTGCTGCCACTTCGCAACCACAAGTTCACACAGAACGCCCTAATCCAGAGTTTTAGCCACATGGCTCACTTCAGTAGAATACACACAAGCCATGTGAGAATTACAGATGTTCAAGAAGCCGAATTATACAAGATGTCTAATTGATATCAAACCCATTGCAGTCTTTGTCAGCACTTTAAGGACATTCTTCTGAACGTTAAATGCCATCAAGCAGTATATACACAGATATGCCAGGGAAAGAAACTTCTGGGTGGCAAAGAACAAGGACCCAAGAGGGGTCTTCAGGCCTAGTGCAGCCCGTGAGCATGTGCCTCAGTGAACCCCGCCACGGGTGGAATCCCAGGAGGTCCACGTAGCACAGAGCCTCTGAGGAGGGGACCAGCAGGCAGCTCAGTCACACACCAAGGCAGCTGCACAGAGAATCCACTCCATGCATGTCAATGAATAAAGAGCCTTCTTAACTGGGTACAGTCCTCTCGCTAAATCCTTCTTGCTGACGATTCGTGTGCGATCTAAAGACACATAAATTCAAATTAATATAGAAAAATCACCACTGGCACTGGTTTCAAGTCCTGGCTGCTCTCCTTAGGCACCTGCACCAACGTGGGAGACTCTGAAGAAGCTCCTGGCTCCTTGCTCCTGGCTTCGGATTGGCCCAGCTCTGTCCATTGTGGCCATCTGAAGAGTGAACCAGTGGATGCAAGACCTCTCTCTACTTCTGCCTCTCTGTTACTCAGCCTTTCTTTAAAAAGAAAGAAAGGGAGGGAGGGGAAAAAAGAGGAGAGGAGAGGAGAGGAGGGGAGGGGAGGGGAGGGGAGGGGAAGAGGAGAGGAGAGGAGAGGAGAGGAGAGGAGAGGAGAGGAGAGAAGAGAAGAGAAGAGAAGAGAAGAGAAGAGAAGAGAAGAGAAGAGAAGAGAAGAGAAGAGAAGAGAAGAGAAGAGAAGAGAAAAACTGCCATTGGAAAAATGCCTCAGAGAACCAATGATGAAAACATTTATGCAGTTTCAGTGTTCTACTATTAGAAATTAAAATGTTTAACTTAATTATCCAAAGTCAGATTAATAATATTAACTTAAATATCCAAAGTAATGCACAAAACAAATGGAATGACAAGGCACTTTCACCCAGAGCTGAACATGCTCTTATCTTGCACAAACAGCTCACTTGTCAAAACCTTGAGAGCAAGTCTCCTAATTGCAGAGGAAAATAACGCTGGACTTGCTCTAAGAGTAATGGCTACAGGGATTTGAGTAAGCCCTTAACCTGCAGTGACTACTTCCTCCAGTCCAAAATTCTACGATTTTACCATACGCCCCACCACTTACACTGCTTTTCTATTTTTTTTTTTTTTTTTTAAAGTCATTCCGTACACACTCCCCTGTCCCTGCTGGAGCCGACTGTCTTACCACCGTGGGGACAGTACTCACTGCCTTGCAAAGGATTCTACTTCCCAATTTGTGGATTCAGGCCCAGACACAGGATTTCCGTTGAACAGTAAATTATGAACAAATGTGTGTGTCACTTCGGAATGGACATGGAGTCAGAAGTGGTTTCTGGGCTCTGTCCTGGCTGCCAGAAGGATCAGTCTGGGTCCGCCAGTGAAGAAGACGGAGCAACAACAGCAAGCCTGCAGCAGGCAGGAGGCAAACGTGAGACATAAACTTTGGTTGTCATAAGCCATCAAGACCTCCAGGTGTGTTTGTTACCTTAGTCTCACTGATGAACGAGTGTACTTTTGGAAGTTCACAGATGAAGGGGCAGACATTTGGCGCAGCAGTGCAGATTCTGCTTAGGGCGCCTGCATCCCATATCAGAGCGCCTGGGCTCAGGTCCCAGCTCTGCTTCCAATTCTAGTTTCCTGGAAATGCACAATGTGGAAGGCAACAGATGGTAGCTCAAGTACTTGAGTCCCTGTCACCCACAAGGGAGACCTGGACTGAGATCTTGGCTCCTGAGGTCTGCCGGGTCCAATTCTGGCAGCTGCAGTTATTTGGGGAAAAAAAAAAAACCAGCAGATGGGAGTTCTCTGTTTCTGGGTCTTTCAAATAAAACTGAAAAAAAAAAATGCTCAAGGAAGAGGGGCATTTGGCCCAACAGTAAAGATGCCACTTAGAGCATTCACGCCTACATCAGAGTGCCTGGGTTCAACTCCCACCTCCATTTCCAATTCCTGCTATCTGCATCCTGGGAGGCAACAAGTGACAGCGCCAGTATCTGGGTCCCTGTCACTCATGTGGAAGGCCCAGATTGAATGTCCAGTCCCTGGCTTCATCCCGGTCCAGCCCTAGCTGTTGTCGGCATTTGGGGAGCAAATAAATCAGTGGATGATCTCTCTCTCTCTCTCTCTCTCTCTTGCTCTCTCTCTCTCTCCCCCCCTTTCAAATAAATTAATTAAATTAAAATTTTATGAAAAGTCCATGGTGAATGGAATTAAGAGATAAATTAGGGGCAACTACTAACAGAGCATCAGTGTGGAGCTCACACCTAGGCTGGACCAAGGAGGGGTTGTACCTGGCCTTACAGGGATCTTGGAGCAGGTTTTAAGAAGGAATGGGAGGGGCCGACACTGTGGTGCAGCGGGTAAACGCCCTGGCCTGAAGCGCCGGTACCCCATATGGGAGCTGGTTCGAGTCCCAGCTGCTCCACTTCCAATCCAGCTCTCTGCTATGGCCTGGGAAAGCAGTAGAAGATGGCCCAAGTCCTTAGGTCCCTGCACCCACATGGGAGACCTGGAGGAAGCTCCTGGCTCCTGGCTTCGGATTAGCGTAGCTCCATCTGTTGTGGTCAAATGGGGAGGGTAGCATCAGATGGAAGACCTCTCTCTCTCTCTCTCTCTCTCTCTCTCTCTCTCTCTCTGCCTCTCCTTTCTCTGTGTAACTCTTTCAAATAAATAAATAAATTCTTTTTTTAAAAAAAAGAAGGAATGGGAAAAATATTCTACACAAAGGTTCTCTGTGAGATCCCAATGGAAAGAAGCGGCCATCAAAGAAGGATGTACTTTTCTCTAAAGGGAAAAGAGAACTTCTACTTTGCTAATGGCCTGTCTAAATACTGACAGAGTTTGTGAACTCAAAAGGCTTCCATAGCCTAGGCAGCACATGTCAAGAGACTCAGGTGGTCACTAATGTCATACATACGAGTGTTAATTGTTAAATTAACAACAGGAGTCACTTTGTACTAACTTTCCACGCAGGACCTGTGTCCTCAATGAGTTGTATTATGAGAGTTAAATGTGATACTTATTCTCAAACAGTTTGTGTGTATGTTCATGTATGTGCAAATTGATGAAATCTTTACTTAGTATAAAGTCGGACTTCTGTGTACAAAGTTAACTGAAAATCAATCTTACTGGAGAATGGGACTGGGAAGGAGAGAGGGAGAAGGAGGAAGAGTGGGAGTATGGGTAGGATGGTGGGTATGGCGGGAAGAATATATTCATATAAGAATATATGCATATGAAACTTGTATTCCTTAAAAAATAATTAATTTTTAAAAAAAGAAGGAATGGGGCAAATGTAAAGTAAGTGGTTTGAGATGGCGGAGTAGGCAGGGAGCTTGCTGCTCAAGTCCATGAGAAGATAGTTTTTAAAAGGTGGAGAGAGGGGCCTGCACTGTGGCGCAGCAGGTTAACACCCTGACCTGAGGTGCCGACATCCCATATGGGCGCCTGTTCTAGTCCCGGCTGCTCCTCTTCCAGTCCAGCTCTCTGCTGTGGCCTGGGAAAGCAGTAAAAGATGGCCCAAGTCCTTGGGCCCCTGCGCCCGTGTGGGATACCCGGAATAAGCTCTTGGCTCCTGGCTTCGGATCGGCACAGTTCCGACCATTGCAGCCATCTGGGGACCATCAGACGGAAGACCTCTCTCTCTCTTTGCCTCTCCTCTCTCTGTGTAACTCTGACTTTCAAATAAATAAATAAATCTTTAAAAAAATAAACACACACACACACAAAAGGTGGAGAGAGTATAGTCTCAGGGAAGAGTTAGGGAGAAAACAGCAGAGAAAACTCTACACAAATTGGAGGGACACAGTGAACCTACATGGAGGGCGAAGACACACAACTGATGGCCCCAGCAACCTAAAGCCTCCACACCAGCATTGGAGAGTAAGGTGAGACCAGACTGTAGTAGCCTAAGCCACTAGAGAAAAAGCTGCAGGAAGAGCCTGGAGAGGATCCAGCTTAGAGCCCCATAAGGGAAAGTGTACCCACCAAACCAGAGAAGAAAAAACAAAGTGGGGGCATGTTTTCTTTTTCCCTGATCATCCTGTAAAGGCATCCTGTAACAAGCTGACAGAGAGCAGGCCATTGGCATCCACTCTGAATGATAAGCTGGAGCTGCAGCAGTGTCTGGAGCATGGCAGGATGGCCAAGCTCAGCCAAGTGAGGACCACTGCTACCAGGTCAAACTCCACAAAGCAGGGCAAAGACCAGCACTGCTCATCTTCATGCATAAGAAAGAAGACATCCTATGGTGCACTGTAAGGACAGGGTACTTCGCTTCCCTCTCCCCTCTCCCAGCATTGCCAACATGCACCGCCTGGCAAGGCAGACAACGATGGGCTGCCAGTGGAGAGTGCCAGTCACCTGCCACCTATTCGCTCTGCTGAAGGAATATTTTGTTTATGTGTAAGGGACACGAGCTGGTGACACAAAGCTAAACTTTACAACAAAAACACCAAGAACATGAGGATGAAGGGAAGTATCAGTACCCACCACAGAAAAAAGAATTTAAAATAAAACCATGGAGGCAGAAATACTGGAGGGCTTTGAGTTGTGAAAAGGGCTGGATGGACATCATCTCCCGATTTTTCAGTGTTAATCTTCAGTCCTACTTAAAAACAAAACCAAGAAGATCCCATCTTCCCCATTCTTCCCCCTTCTTCCTTTGGGGCCAAATCTTTTGTTTTCTACTGTTTTCAAAGGTTCTTTCTGGTTGTTTGATTTTTGTTTCTCACTGTAACTGAAACAAAAGGGTTTCTGCAGCAAAAATCCGTAACAAAAAATCATAACAATACCTTGCAGGGGAGTTGTGAAAGAGTAGAAAAAAAAGGAAATTCTATAGAAGTCTATATTTGGGTATTTTTTGTTTTTACTATATATTTGTTTCACTGGGTTTTTTTCCTTGTTTTTTATTTATTTATTTATTTATTGACAGGCAGAGTGGACAATGAGAGAGAGAGAGACAGAGAGAAAGGTCTTCCTTTGCCGTTGGTTCACCCTCCAATGGCCGCCGCGGCCAGCGTGCTGTGGCCAGCGCACCGCGCTGACCCGATGGCAGGAGCCAGGTGCTTCTCCTGGTCTCCCATGGGTGCAGGGCCCAAGCACCTGGGCCATCCTCCACTGCACTCCTGGGCCATAGCAGAGAGCTGGCCTGGAAGAGGGGCAACCGGGACAGAATCCGGCGCCCCAACTGGGACTAGAACCCAGTGTGCCGGCGCCGCAAGGTGGAGGATTAGCCTGTTGAGCCACGGCGCCCGCCTGTTTCACTGTTTTTAACCTAATCAGATAGAAGCACAATTAGGGGACAGAAAATAGACACTAAGGGGCCAAATTCTCTTCCAGCCACTGAGCTGTCGGCCAGCACTGTTCCTGGTTGTGCAAAACAGAACAAGAAGAGACGAGAACACCACACAAGACACTTTTGTGCAGCATTTCAGGGGCCTACCACACAGGAAACCTCACAAAAAGTCCATTTCTAAAGCTGCTGTTACCTCTTGTTCCCAATTTAGACAGCTGGATAGATAGGATATGATAGATAAGAGATACAGAGGTAAGGGACTGTTAACAACTGTAAAAAAAAAAAACAAAACCTGAATTTATTTTGGTGCAAAAGCCTTCTAAAAATCCATGGATAGTTGTTCATAACACCATTTTCCATGACTATTTTGAAGACCCTTGATAGTTACAACTGCCAAATTAGCTCATCCAAATCTGCAGAAGACTTTGTCTTCACAAGCGTGAGACCCAGTTTTGGAATTGCTTCAGTGAGATACATGTGAAAGATAACTTTTACAAAAATTAAGCATTTACTCAAAAACTTTCTCTTCAAGTTGCCACTAAAAATAGGTTGACTTGCTAACCTGGGAATTCTCTAACAGTTGCTCTCTCCTCTTACTAATTACTAGTATTAGTCAGAAAAGTCAAAAATACATAGTGCATCTGTTATGAGCAACAAAGGGAAGCATTAGCTATTCACAGCAAAATGAGCACTTGGGGCAGCTTGAGATTCTCATTCAGAGATAAAGAAAGAGTGTAGGGATGTAGTACTACAATACTGTTAAAATCATTAATGGCACAGGAAGTCAAGACAAAAGTCCCATTTAGAAAACACTTTACACCAACTATATATTCCATAACTAAAGGAGGACTGAAACTTGCTTTTTCTACCCTGAGAAGGCTTCCCAAGATCCTATTTTGAATTCAAGTTGCCATAGAAACCAGTAGAACTCTGTATGGAATTCCATCAAAATTGCTGCATAATTTGGTGCACAAAAAGAATGGTATCTCACTGCCTCAACTTAAAACAAAGCCACTATTCTGGTCTGAATTCTTTAAAGGAGTCTCGCAATTTGAGGCTAAAACATTTATAAAAAAAATTAAGGCTCATGACAGTGACATTTCTTTAAACTTAGACATTTCGCTTTCTAAGAGAGTCAAACAACTGTCAACATAACCATGACCCAAGCCGAGCAATGTGAGGCCAGGTCAGGATATGTTATCCATCATACCAGGCACACATGCCTTTGTAGGCTTTGCTCAGGCACAAAGGTGGTTGGGGAAGAAATTTTTATGTATAACAGCAATGACTGTTATTTAGAAAAGCCACAGAACTATGACAGTCACTATATAGAAATATTATTGCAATAATAGCTAACATTCATTGGATTATTACAGCTTTGAATTCTTTTTATATATTAATGCAGCAAGCCTATGAGGCAGGTACTATTATAATCTCTATTTTACTATATAACAAAGTGAGGAAAACCAAAGCACCAAGAGTTGACCTAGGTTTCCCAACACAATACAATAATTAGAAGAAGAGCTATCCTCCACCTGTGGCGCCAGCATCCCATTTGGGTGCTGGGTTCTAGTCCTGGCTGCTCCTCTTCCAGTCCAGCTCTCTGTTGTGGCCCGGGAGTGCAGTGGAGGATGGCCCAAGTGCTTGGGCCCCTGCACCCATGTGGGAGACCAGGAAGAAGCACCTGGCTCCTGGCTTCAGATCAGCATAACTCTGGCTGTAGCGGCCATTTGGGGGGTGAACCAATGGAAGGAAGACCTTTCTCTCTGTCTCTCCCTCTCACTGTCTGTAACTCTACAGTTTAAAAAAATTTTTTTAAAAATTAAAAAAAAAAAGAAGAGCTAGAACTTTAATCCAGGCAGCCTGTCTCCAGAGTCCACACTCTGAACCACTACCACTAGCCTGTCATACTTCTCTGAGAATTTCAGAAATGTAAGATTCTTAGCTCAGATTAAGAACAGATAAGGGCCGGCTCTGTGGCATAGTAGGCTAAGCCTCTGCCTGCTGCACACCAGCATCCCATATGGGTACTGGTTCATGTCCTGGCTGCTCCTCTTCCAATCCAGCTCTCTGCTTATGGCCTGGGAAAGCAGTGGAAGATGATTAAGTGCTTGGGCCCCTGCACCCACGTCGGAAACCCGCAAGATCCTGGCTTCGGATCAGACCAGGTCCAGCCATTGCAGCCATTTGGGGAGTGAACTAGCAGACAGAAGACCTTTCTGTCTGTCTCTCTCTTTGTAGCTGTGCCTCTCAAATAAATAAAAATCTTAAAAAAAAAACAAACAGGCATATTACCCACGCCAACAGTTCTCAAGCTACAGGGCATACAAATAACTGAGACTGCAAATGAAAATGTATGTTTGTGGGCTCTCCATCCAGAATTTTTTAAAATTTTATTTCTGTATTATTATCTTTAATATTTAACAGTTAAATAGAGAAAGAGAAAGAGAAAGAGAAAGAGAAGGAGAAAGAGCAGGAGAGGAGTGCACTCCCATTTGCTGGTTCACTTCCTAAATGCCTGCAAAGGCCCTTGGCTGGGACCAAAGCTAGAAGTCAGGATCTCAATCCATGTGTCCGACATGGGTGGCGGAACCCAAGCACGTGAGTCAGCATCACAGCTGAGCCCAAGGTCTGCATTAGCAGGAAGCTGGAGTCAAGATCCAGAGCTGGGAATCAAACCAGGCACCCCAATGTGGGATGTGGACACCCTAGCTGGATCAGACATCTTAACTGCTAAGCCACACCTCTGTCCCTCAACCCAGAAATTCTGACTCAACTTGCCTGGAGTGAGGTCCATGCACCTGCATTTTAGCAGCATCCCTGGTGATTCCGACACAGGTAGTTCTGTGGGCAACACTGTGAAGAGCCACTCAAACTCATCTAATGAAAAGCTGCAGAGGGATGGCTCAGTTTCAGCTATCAAGGGGAAAGCTGGGAAACAGAAGAGAGCTGAAAAGAGAGGAGGGGGAGAGGCAGAAGGAGGAGGATGGAGGAGGAGGAGGAAGAGAAAGAGGAGGGAAGACGAGGAGAAACAGTCAAAGAAGCCCTCAGACTGGGGATAATGGGGTTGAAACCGGGAACTTTTCACATACCTAGGCAGTTGGATGACAGCATAGTTCAAAAAGTCCATGGAAAAATGGAACCAATTTTTAAAATTCTACATAGTTTTTTTTCATGATACACATTCTCTGAGCTTTTTGATGATCCCTTGTAACTTTTAAAATATTTTATTTATCTATTTGAGAAGTAGAGTTACAGATAGATAGAGGGAGAGACAGAGAAAAAGGTCTTCCATCCTCTGGTTCAGTTCCCAAATGGCCGCATAGGCCAGAGCTGGGCTGATCCGAAGTCAGGAGCCAGGTGATTCCTCCAGGTCCCACACAGGTGCATGGGCCCAAGCACTCGGGCTGTCTTCTATTGCTTTCCCAGGCCGTAGCAGAGAGCTGGACTGGAAGAGGAGCAGCAAGAACATGAACCGGTCCCCATATGGGATGCTGGTGCCATGCCGCAGGTGGAAGCTTAGCCCACTACACCACGGCGCAAACCCCAATCCCTTGTATTTTTAAGAACATAGCCAAAAATAATATTCCTGACGTTTACTCACCTATAAACATAAAGGAAGGGGAATGAATGATTTATTGTGTCACCTAATATTTTCAAAAGACAATGAAATCAAGTATTTGAGGAAATTTCCTAAATAGTTGAAGCCATGAGAATTTGGGGAAGGGGTGACAAAAGCTAACACGTGACCATTCTCTGTCTTGGGCCAGACAGGTGCTAAGAAACCTATTGGTGTTGGCAAAGTCAAGGGGGAAAGAAAGTGCCATTTGGCGGCTGGTCCCTGAGGCGTGGGTGGTGCGGCCTGTGTGTGTTGCACTGACAGCAGCGCAGTGGCCAGACTGCTGTGCTGAACAAGGCCCAGCCCTGCCTTAGTGTCTGCACACAGGAGCATTTTTGACTACACTGTAGGCTTTTTAGGACACTCACTCAGTTGGTAATTTTCAAGCAAACTTCTCTTCCCTCCGTTAAATTGGATGATGGAAGTTATTTCGGATCATTCCTGGTTACCTCCCTTGCCTTGGAAATATGATTGTACATAAGCATCTTTTGAATTCCACTCTACTGCTGATAGTTATTTAGAACTGACTCAAAAAGTTATATGTCTAGTGTAAGATGAGAATCTGCAAAATGAAAGGAAATTATTCTTGGATTTTACAATCTTTATCTTGAGCAGTGATGACCCAGAACAGTCACTAAGTACATGTGTGGCTTTGTTTTTTAATTTATTTGAGTGTTTGGGGTAGGAAGAGAGAGAGAGCATGCTCCCATCAGCTGGTTCACTCCTCAAATGCCCACAATAGTTAGAGCTGTGCTGAGCTGTAGTAGGGAGCTAGGAACTCAATCCAGGTCTTTCATGCTTAGTAGGAACCAAGTACTGAAGACATCACCACTCAGTGGCTCTCAGTGTTTCCATTAAGAGGGATCTGGAGTCAGGGGTCAAAGCCAGGTTTTAGACCAGGCTTTCTGATATCCGACATGTGTGTCTTAACAGGTGGGCTAAATGTCGATCCCACTCAGTACATGTTTAATGGGTGAAGTACAAGAGTGTCTGGATGGGTGAATGGATAAACAAGCAGGTGACTGGAAGGTTGAACCACCAAATATACACGTGCACGAGCATGCCTATGTACATGTATGAACACTTAACCAAAGGACCAAGAATGGAGGTGCGCTTCCATAAGATTTCCCACCTCTTTTCTCTTACTCAGTACCCTGGAAATGTCAAACTCATACAGCTGCTATGAGGCACACAAGAAGCCCTGCAGTGGAAACATGGGGCAAGTCAGAAGTATATGTGGTTGGCCAAAGGAGCAAGAGGGATCTTTAGAGTGACAGGCAGTCAGAATGGGAGCCGAGAGGGTACAGAGAGTGAAGAAATGGATGAAGCCCTAAAACACTCAGGGAAAGGACTGGCATTCATCTATTGGTTAACATGCCCATGACTCACACTGGAGTATCTGAGTTCGAGTCCCAGCTCCAGCTCTTGAATCCAGCTTCCCACCAATGCAGACCTTTAGAAGCAGAAGTGATAGTTCAAGTAATTAGGTTCCTGCCACCCACATTGGAGACCTGGATTTATTCCCAACTCTTGGCTTTGGTCCTTGTCCCACCCTGACCATTGCAGGCTCTTGGGAGTGAACCAGCAGATAGGAATTGTCTCTTCCTATCTTTCAAATTAATTTTTTTAAAGCCTCAGGGAAAAAATCACTGTGCTTCTATATGCCTCCAATTCAAGGTTTTTAATCCTGCAACCTGTGATACTGTCTCACGTCCATTCCCAACTGAATGTCTCTAGACTTAGAGATTCTGGTTTGGTTGGGTTTATTATGGGCTTTTTTTTTTTTTTTTTTTTTTTGACAGGCAGAGTGGATAGTGAGAGAGAGAGAGAGAGAGAGACAGAGAGAAAGGTCTTCCTTTTTGCCGTTGGTTCACCCTCCAATGGCCGCTGCAGCCGGCACACTGCGCTGATCTGAAGCCAGGAGCCAGGTGCTTCTCCTGGTCTCCCATGCGGGTGCAGGGCCCAGGGACTTGGGCCATCCTCCACTGCCTTCCTGGGCCATAGCAGAGAGCTGGCCTGGAAGAGGGGCAACCGGGATAGAATCCGGCGCCCCAACCGGGACTAGAACCCGGTGTGCCGGCACCGCAAGGTGGAGGATTAGCCTGTTGAGCCACGGCGCCGGCCTATTATGGGCTCTTTCCTTCTGGGAAAGGAAAGGCTTCTCACAATGGGAAATACTCAGCAGTATCCATATATGGGAGGGACCGGCGCTGTGGTGTAGCGGGTAAAGCCACCATCTGCAGTGTCAGCATTCCATATGAACACCAGTTCAAGTCCAGGCTGCTCAACTTCTGATCCAGCTCTCTGCTATGGCCTGGAAAAGCAGTAGAAGATGGCCTAAGTCCTTGAGCCCCTGAAACCACGTGGGAGACCTGGAGGAAGCTCCTGGTTCTGTCTTAGGATGGGCACAGCTCCGGCCATTGCAGCCATTTGAGGAGTGAACCAGTGGATGGAGGATCTCTCTCTCTCTCTCTCTCTCTCTCTCTCTCTCTCTCTCTCTGCCTTTCCTTCTCTCTCTGTAACTCCAACCTTCAAGTAAATAAATAAATCTTAAAAAAAAAAAGATGCCAGGAATGGGGAAGGCACTTAGACTAGCAGTTAAGATGCTCACATCCTGTATCAGAGAGCCTGAATGTGAGACAGCAGATGATGGTTCAAGTAGCCACCCAGATGGGAGACCAGGACTGAGTTCCTAGCTCCTGGCTTCAGCCCGGTCCAGCTCTGGCCATCACAGGCACTGGAGGGAGGTGAATCAGAAGGGAGCACTCTAACTCCCTCTCTGTCTCTGTCTCTCCCTCTGAAGAAACATGAAACATGGTCGTGGCAGAGGGCTATCTCAGAAGCTAGGGGCGGGGAAGTTTTCAGAAGGCAGAAAAGCTCCAGAGAGGATGAGTAGCGTTCTATGAAGTCGTAGAACTGGGCAGGGAAGTCATGATGACTTTTCAGAGAGCTCTCTGGTATGGGGTGTGGGGGCAAGAAGCCAAGTGCTCCTGTCTGAGAAGTGGCCGAGAGGCTGCTCTTCCAACAGGTTCTGATGAGACAGGACAGAGAGATGCAGCAGCAGCTGCAGGAGGACCGTAGAGGGATTTGGGGGGCTTTTGTTTGGATTTTTGCTTTGATGTCAGAATGGGAGGTCCCGAGGTTTCCCGCAGTGGAGGGAGAAGCCCATGGAGGGCAGGGAGAGGCTGCAGTTCAGGAGCGGAGCCAGCAGTGGTAATCAACAGGCGAATGCTGGTCCGGGGAGGAGGCCTGAGAGCACACCTGGAGGAGGAAGCCCAGGGAAGGAAAGCACCAGGCAGTTCCTCATGTGCAGCAATGCTGGAAGGAGGCAAAAGCCTAAACTGGGGCACCGAAAATGTGTTTGCTATAAATGCATCGTGTCTATTTAATCTCCTACCTGCGTCTGTGGCTTGCCCCAAAAACTAATGCCTAAAATAACTCTGCCATATTAAAACTTTTTCTTTTAAATTATGTCCCCTGCCTTCTATTTAAACAAGTGGAAAACACATAATCCACCTTAGAATCATTACCAATAAAAACAAAACTATAGATGGGTACTCAAAGGGTTAAAGCTCCGACTAAAGGGAAATGCTACCCTCTAACAGCAAAGTTTGACTTCGTAAAAACAGAAAAACAGAAGTAATAATTGTATCAGCTATTATCACTTGATGTACCACAAAATTTCAGTAGGAAACCAGGGGAAAAAACGTGAAAAAGTCCCGTATTATGACAAGCTTTGCTTTTGAAAAAAATCATCAAAGTTTACAAGAATATTTGACACCTATTTAAATATTGAAACAACGCCTCTTTTCTCTTCTCACATGTTTGTGTATAAATTAGTGATGTTTTCTCAAGGATCAAAAATACTAGATTTAGGCCTCACAGAATTGGAGGCTATTCTTACATAGAACTAGACACTGAATCTTAAAAATGAAAGGAAGCAAACTCCCCAGAATTTGATGTTTCTTTTCTTTTTTTTCCCTTCTTGCTTCAATTCTCACATCTTACTCTTTTTTTTAAGATTTTATTTATTTCTTTGAGAGGTAGAGTTACAGAGAGAGGGAAAGACAGAGAGAGAGGTCCTCCATCTGCTGGTTCACTCTCCAAATGGCTGCAATGTTCACATTGAGTTGACCCCTTCTGAAGCCAGAAGCCAGGAGCTTCTTCTGGGTCTCCCATGCGGGTACAGGGAACCAAAGACTGGGGACATCTTCTACTGTTTTCCCAGGCCATAGCAGAGAGCTGGAAGAGAAAAGGAGCAGCCTAGACTAGAACCAGTGCTCATATGGGATGCCGGTGCCACAGGTGGAGGCTTAGCCTAATACACCACAGCACCAGCCCCTCACATCTTACTCTTAAGAAGGGCTACCAAACACTGGCTTTTTAAAGTTTATCTTCTTCCTGAAAATATTCTTTCTATAAGGACATATTGAGGGGCTGGCACTGTGGCATAGCTGGTAAAGTTGCCACCTGCAGTGCCAGAATCCCATATGGGTGCCGGTTCAAGTCCTGGCTGCTCCACTTCCAATCCAGCTGTCTGCTATGACCTGGGAAAGCACTATAAGATGGCTCAAGTGCTTGGGCCCCTGCACCCACGTGGGAGACCCAGAAGAAGCTCCTGGCTCCTGGCTTCAGATTGGCACAGCTCTGGCCATTGCAGCCAACTGGGGAGTGAACCAGCGGATGGAAGACTCTCTCTCTCTCTGCCTCTCCTTCTCTCTATGTAACTCCGCCTTTCAAATAAATCTTTAAAGAAAAAAAAAAAAAGAACATATTGAAATGTAAGGCTACCTAGCTTCAAGAAGAATAAGCTGCTTATCTTCAAATAATTCACTTTTATCCTGTGTCCAAGGTTTCATTTAAAAAAAAAAGCACGTTTGCAGGCAAGTTCATGAACCCATATATGAGCCATCACACAAGACTGGAGGGAAATGAAGAACCTCTCAACTCCTCTTTGGCAATCTGCTTATTCCTTGTGTCTCCCCCCTCCAAACTGGGCATCACCTTCACCTGACTACACACCACCCACACTGCTACTCTCATTGAATTCCCACAGATAAGCTGGGCTTGTTTAGCATGCCCAGTTTGTGACACTCTGAGTGAAGGGCACAGATGAAACACACACAATCCACAACCAGGAGAGGCAAGCAGGAGGTGCAGGGACTGGGAAACCAATGAGTGCTTTACCAAGACCCCGCTCAACGTCTCAGATCACGCAACAGCAGAGTGCTTCAGAGTGCTTGGCGGAAAGCAACTAATTTGATCTTAGCAACAGTACAACAGAAAACACGAAGAGTAAGCCACAATAAACTCTACTGCTACAATGTTTCTGAAACCTTCTGGCTTCATTAAGTAGGACAAAAAGTGCAGTATTGATTGACAACACTGTATTTCAAAATAGCAAGTAAAAAGTGGATTTTGAATATTTCCAACATGAAAAAATGCTAAATGCTTGAGGTGACAGACATGCCAATTACCCTAATCTGATCATTACCCAGTGTTTACATTTACTGAAACAGCACACTGTACCCCCATAAGTGTGTATTATGTCAGTATTCCTTTTCTGAGAGATGCCAGCATGTTACAGATCTCCACTGTTTAAAATACCCTTGATCTGTAGATATGAGAGCCTGGACTTTAACTATCTGCAGTCTCTATAGCTTCCTCAGTCCTCCAGACAAAGCCCATGCTTCTCTCCAACATTTAGATTTTTGGTATAATTTTTCCTCTATGAATAACATGAAGCCAAATAAACACAGAAGGCACAGTGATGTATCAGGCTCCACCACACCCCTAACCTACAATATTAGTGCTGTAACTCACATAGAAGGTCATACACAAGGCTGACACCTTTGTAATCAGGAGGACCCAGGGATCAATCAGGGTGAAGGAATCTAAAGCTGTTTGGAGACTGCTTCTCTTCCTTGAGAACATTTGCACGTGAACAGTTGAGGAGGTCTGAGAGAAAGCAATACTGAAATAAGCTTGGACTCAACATGAAAGCAGAGTGGGCTCTGTACAATGGCCACTGTGGAGACAGGAGGGGCACAGACCCCCTCCCAACCCCACTAGCACTCAACCTGAATTCCAGGGATTCACTCGGAAATACCTTTCTCCCACCAATGCAATTGACTGGGCTCTCTGTATTGAAGATTTAATTGTTTATTTGAAAGGCAGAGTTAGAGAGAGAAGGAGGGAAGAGGTGGGGAGGGAGGGAGAGAGTAAGGGAGGGAGAGAAAGAGAGAGAGAGAAGAGGAGAGAAGAGAGAATAAGAATCTTCCATATGCTAGTTCACTCCGCCAAATGACTACAGTGACTAGGGCTTGGCCAAGCCAAAGCCAGGAGCTGGGAGCTTCATCTGGGTCTCCTACATGGGTGGCAAGGGTGCAAGCACTTGGGCCATCTTTTGTTGTTTTCCCAGACACAATAGCAGGGAGGTGGATTGGAAGTTGAACAGCCAGGACTTGAATCAGTGCCCATTTGGGATGCCAATGCTGCAGGCTGCAGCTTAACCCACTCCAACATGGCACGGGCCCCAAGGGCTATTTTGAAAAACAAGTGTACAACTCAAAGAACTGAATGCATATATGTTATCACAAAGCCAACAAGAGAACTTCAAAAGACAAAGATAAATTAAAACTGTGAAGGACATCGTTGTGGTGTAGTGAGCTAAGCCATCAGCTGGGACACCTGCATCCCATATGGCACCAGTTTGAGTCCCAGCTGCTCCAGTTAAGATGGCCATGTCCCATACAGCCAACAGAACCTGAGTTCAATTCCTGGCATTCCTGCCAATGCAAACCCTGGGAGGCAGAAGAGATGGCTCCGGTGACTGGGCTCCTGCCACCCATGTTAGAGGCCTAGACAGTTTTCAGCCCCCAGTTTTGGCCTTGGCCTAGTCCAGCTATTGCAGGTATTTGGAGAGTGAACCAGAGCGCCAGTGCCTCATAAATAAATAATGAATTTTAAACAAATAATTGTAGACACTGGTTTTCTAATTAGTTGGCTTATGATGGCTAAATCTGATGACTTCTGTTTCTTTTATGTTAAAGCAGCCTCCATAACCCTTTACAGAGGCAACATCATGATATTCTTATTGGATAGTTCAGAAGTGACATTAAAAGATTATATGTTACTTGAGCTTTGAACTGTGAAATAAACAGCTGAAAAATACCTGCTATCACCATTGCTTATTAATTTAGCATCTGAACTACTGTAGGCATCCTTGTTTCCCTGTGAGTATATCAGTACACAACTGGTCACAGTGGCATCACTCATTTAAAAAATGAAAAACCAGAAATACAAAATCTAGTATTAACTTTCAACTAGTTTCTCATTTGGACTAAATTATTTGCAGCCACTAGCTTCCATATGGCTAGGCCAGTAATTAAATTCTGTTCTCCCAATCCTACCCTACCTCCAAAACCTCTCCTTTCATTTGTATAAATTACATCTGACGCCTTTACTGAAAAGAGGAAATGGTTCCAAAGATTTCGTTTTCTCTTTCACACAATGAAAAGTGCAATAATGCAAGTTTCAGAGCTTAAAAAATAAAAAGGAAGCAGCAGCTGGGGAATGGTGGGTGGGAACCAAGGAAGACAAGGACAGTTTCTCCAAGTTCCTTCAATTGTATACTCCATCTCCCTCACTCTGGGCATGAGCACAAGCAGCGTTCATTGCTAGCCCACAGCATGCATTCCAGCATATGAGAAAAATACACACGGTGCCTTAAGTGTGAAGGAAGCAAAAAAAAAGATTGTTCAAGCCTAGGTAAAATAATAAATCCAAGAGTCTAGAATATTTCAAATGTTCTGTGAGTGCAGAAAATATTGTGCTGCTGTGACCCAAGAGCTTCACGCTTAAAAGGAAAACAAAACTTGAGGAAATTCATCTTCCAAGATGTCAGCAGTAGTGTAGTTATAAAGGAACAGCGCCCCCATGTGGCTTTCAGCGAGATTTCAGAAAATGCTCAGTGTTGTCACAGAAGTCACACTTGGTGAGTTTTTCTTGTGCGCATTTGTTTTTGTTTACATTTGCATTTAAACGTGATAATAGATGTATCTAGAGCATACTCGGAAGATGTGTTTACAGCAGGATGGTGTCCTAGCTCCCTCTGCCACAGAGCATGTGAGGTTAGGGCAGTCAAATGGCACTACTGCAGGGGCTGACACAGGGATGCCTAGGGAGGGTGCAGGGCCCGGCGCCACCATGGGCCATTTTGCAGGAAAGGCCGCACAAGAGCTTGCTAGGAGCTGACGTCTGTGTCTGCCCTCCCATCTGTAACAGGTCCTAACTCTGGCTTTTCTCCTATCAGGAGCAATCTACCTAACTGACAAAGACGGGCCTTCCTTGAGCTCCACTCAAGGGTTGGGCTTCGGCAATTCCCCTTTTCTCCTCACTCATCAAGGCTCCTCTTTCCTTGGGATCAGTCCATCAGCACCAACATGCCACGCGATCATCAAAGCCCTCGCTTCGCCCTAGGACTCCCTCCAGTTAGTACTCCATTTCTCCACTCCCTGTAACTTGAAAGAATGGCTGACATTAGTTAACTCAGACTTGTGTTTCCCTTCACCTTTGATCCCATTTCAACAAGACTTCCCTGCCCTCTGCTCTTCCAAAACTGGCCTTTCTGAGATCATTAATGGCCTCTCCATGGTGAAAGCCACAGAAGAATCTGACTCATCTCACTTGACCCCGTAACCCAATTATCATTCCTCCTTCCTCAAAACCCTTCCTCCAGCTGCCGTCCAGGCTCCTCCTCCTAGTTTTCTGGCCACTCCTTGGTCTCCTATGCTGGATCCTCATATCCCCTACTTCTAAACAGTGGCTCTCAACTCTGACTGTGTATCAGAGTCACCCAGGAAGCTCGAGAAGATGCAGCCCACTCCAGTGATCCTAGTTCCCCAGGAAGGGCACCAGGCATGAGTGCTCCCAGGTGACTGTGATGCTCACCCAGGACAAGCTACCAGTGCTAGAACATACCACGGCTCACCGCCCAGACCCCATCTCTATTGTTCTATACTCACTCTCTGATAGATCACATCCAGCCTTGTGGCTTTAATGCCTGTCTTGGTTAGTGTTCACCTAAGAGCAGAGCCAAGGACAAGGAAAGGACTTGAGGGCAAGGAATTTCCTTAGAAAGCGATCCCATTAATCAGCTGTGAGGAAGTGGGGAGCATGAAGGGGGACAGGGGAAGCCAACATAAATGTGCATTTGCAGGGTTCCTGCGATGGGCAACTGGGGCTCACTTCTGCTGGGCCTCCTGGGAAGTACATGGGGCTCTCCTTGCCCTAGGATGCTGAAGCATCTACGTGTTTGCTTCACCTCCCACTAGGGGGTTTCCCTGGAGGTGCTGCGGTAGCTTCGGAGAAGATGGACAGGTAGAAAGTAAAAAGAGGTGCAGCATGCATCACAGGCCAGTCTGAGCTCACAGAGCCTGTGGCAGATGTCAAAGCTGGGCCAATCGGCACTAGGATAGGTTTCACACCTGCAGTCTCCACAATGTACAGACAAGGTCCCCTCTCCCTTCCACAGTTTCATTTTCCGGGGTTTCAGTCACTCATGGTCAACCACAGCCAACCATGAGCCAAAACACATCACATGGAAAATTCCAGAAATAAGCTCATTCGTTTTCATCTGAGGAGCACGATGAAGGCCCACTGCCTCCCGCCTGGGAAGAAAACTCTACTGTTGTGCAGCACATCCTGCTGTATATACAAGCTGCCCATTAGTAGCCATCTCGGAAACCAGATCAACTGTGGCAGTGTCACAGTGCTTGTGTTCAAGAGACCTTTATTTTACTTAACAATGACCCCAACGCACAAGAGCTGTGATGCTGGTGGTCTTGCTACTGTAAATTGTTATAACTTCCCTGGTGTATGGTTAGTTACTGTTGTTAACCTCTCACTGTGCCTGATTTGCTTATCAAACCTTACCACATGTGTATATGCACAGGGAATAACAGCACATACAGGGGGTCCAGTGCTATCCATGACTTCACCCACCAGGGGTTTTGACTTTGTCTCCCAAGGACGAGGGGGGACTCTGGTATATCCAGCCCAACCTTCCCACTGAACTCTAGACTCTCCTGCCCAACTGAGATATTTAACAGGCATGTCAAACTTAACACGCCCATGATCCACTCCCTTACCCACCATACCTGATCCCCTTGTTATCTTCAAAACATAGGAACCTTGGGGTGGGATTTGGTGTCACCAGGTACCACCTGGTTCTCCCACATTCCATACTGGAGTGCCTGGGCTGGAGTCCTAGCTTGCTTCCCAGTTCCAGCTTCCTGGTGATGCACACCCTAGAAAATAAGAGGGGAAGGCTCAAGCACTTGGGTCCCTGCTACCCACACAGGAGGCCCAGACTGAGTTCCCAACCCCTGGCTTCAGTCTAACTCAGCCCTGGCTATTGCTGACATATGGAAAGTGAACTAGTGGATGGTATGTCTGTCTCTCTCTCTCTCTCTCTCTCTCTCTCGTTCCTTCTCTTTTCCTTTCCCTCTCCCCCCACTTTACCTCATCCTCCACTTCCTCTCTTCTGTTAAAAATTGTTTTAAAATAGCAACTTCAGAGCAGCATTGTGGTGTAGCAGCTTAAGCTGCCACCTGCGACCCCAGCATCCCATATGGGTGCTGGTTCTAGTTCCTCCACTTCCCATCCAGCTCTCTGCTAATGGCCTGGGAAAGCAGCCAAAGATTGCTCAAGTGCTTAGGCCCCTGTGCCCACATGGGAGACCTGGAAGAAGCTAATGGTTCCTGGCTTCGGCCTGGCCCAGCCCCAGCTGTTCTGGCCAGCAGGGGGAGTGAACTAGGTGATGGAAGCTCGCTCTCGCTCTCTCTCTCTCTCTCTCTCTCGCTCTCGCTCTCTCTCGACTCTCCCTCTCTGTATTGTTTTGCCTTTCAAAGAAAATACATACATCTTTAAAAAAAAAAAAAGTTCATTTTCAAATTGCTTCAGGTAAAAAGCTTACAATGTCACCCCTAACTCCTTACTTTCTCCTGCTCCCCACACTCACTCTATTTGCAAATCCAAATGAATCTATTGTCAAACACATCCAGATTCTGACTTCAAACCACTTCCACCACCATAGTCCAGGTCCTCCTCATCTCCTGCCAGAATTATTGCTAAATCCTCCTGACCGATATATCTGCTTCCACGATCCATTTTCCCCTTGAAACGATTCTTAGTCTAGCAGCCGGAATGATCATATGAAAGCCTAAGACAGAACACGTGACTCCTCTGCTCCAAACGCCCCACAGGCCTCCCCATCTCCCACAGACTAAAAGTCAGAGCATGCCTTGACTTAGCCCCAGTGACCTCTGAGGTCTCATCTATTACTGGTCCCTTTTGCTCCTTGAACATATGAAGCATGGTTCTGCCTCAGGGCCTTTGCACTGGCTGTAACCGCTGCTTGGAAAGTTTTTTCCTTTTTCTTTCTTTTTTTTTTTTTTTTTTTTTTTTGACAGGCAGAGTGGATAGTGAGAGAGAGAGAGAGAGAGAAAGGTCTTCCTTTTTGCCATTGGTTCACCCTCCAATGGCCGCTGCGGCCGGCGCACCGTGCTGATCCGAAGCCAGGAGCCAGGTGCTTCTCCTGGTCTCCCATGCGTGTGCAGGGCCCAGGGACTTAGGCCATCCTCCACTGCCTTCCCGGGCCATAGCAGAGAGCTGGCCTGGAAGAGGGGCAACCAGGATAGAATCCGGCGCCCTGACTGGGACTAGAACCCGGTGTGCTGGCGCCGCAAGGCGGAGGATTAGCCTATTAAGCCACGGCGCCAGCCGGAAAGTTTTTTCTTATTTAACCCCTTGCCTCCCTCCCTCAGTGCCTTCAGGTCTTCATTGAAATGTCACCTTATTGTGGCCCTTTTCCTGTCAGTCCTATCTAAAACTACAACTGTCATCAGACCTTGCTTTCCTTCTGGGCACTTATCACACTCTACCATCATATGTATTTTTCCTACTTGTTTTGTTGATTTTTGGTCTCTCCTACCACAATTTAAAGTCTGTGAGGGCTTAGATTTTGGCCAGTTTGCTCTTTTTTTTTTAAAGATTTATTTATTTATTTGAAAGTCAGAGTTACACAGACAGAGGAGAGGCAGAGAGAGAAACAGAGAGAGAGAGGTCCTCCATCCGATGGTTCATTCCCTAGATGGCCGCAATGGCCGGAGCTGTGCCAATCTAAAGCAGGAGCCAGAAGCTTCTTCCGGGTCTCCCACGTGGGTGCAAGGGCCCAAGGACTTGTGCCATCTTCCACTGCTTTCCTGGGCCATAGCAGAGAGCTGGACAGGAAGTGGAGCAGCCGGGTCTAGAACCGGCGCCCATATGGGATGTCGGCGCTTCAGGCCAGGGTGTTAACCCACTGTGCCACAGAGCCAGCCCACAAGTTTGCTCACTCTTGATTGCCAGCACCTAGAATAGCACCTGGCATGTAGCAGGCACTCAATAAAAAGAAACTAAATGAATGAATGAATGAATGAATGCGAAGACAAATAATTGCAACAATATTTACTGAGAATTTTGCATATGCCAGGCACTATTAAGCATTTGCTTGTATTAACTCACATATGCCTCGCAACCAGCTTAATAGCTAAGTCCTACTATCATTTCCATATTACATATGAAAAAAAAGGCATACAGAGAACTGTTGAGTAAATTGTCAAAATGACGCCATGATTAAGCAGCAGGGATGAATCCATGCAGACTGGATCCTGAAGTGTAGACTCTCACTAGGGAATACTGAAGATAACGGCTGATGCCCAAGGCTCACCGCATCCCCAAGTCCTCTGGGGAACCAGTGATGGCAAAGTCTGTGTGCTGCCTCCTTCGCTCCAGCAAGAAGCTCGACACACACAAGTCCAGTCCCACCAACAGATGACCACAGTCCAAGCCAAAGGCATTGTCCCTCCCGATCTCAAGCCACTTTCCAATAAGCTTGGGAGACTGCCCAGCTCTCCCCCAGGAAGCCTCCATACGCACATCGGAGGGGACAGACCTCTTCACACGCTGTCAGTGCACACTTCGCCAGCTCTGCCATGTTCTGGATGAGAGGTTGACTCCTCCCTTCCCAGGGGCTATGGTCATCTGAGGGGAGACTCCAATGAGTGAGGGGATGAGGGAAACCCAAACGAAGGTGTAGTCCATCATCCTTTTTAAGCAGGAAGAAATAAAAGACTAAGAATTCCAAGCATTTGGATGGTGGATGATGAACCAAAAAGTTACTGATCTGTCCATTGTTGCTGGAAACTCCAGACCAGCAAAGGGCATGACTGGAAAAAGTTGGGTAATAAAAGTATAACCACCCAAAGCATGGAAATGGGACGTGCGCCAGATCCGCGTGCACCCTGTGTGATCAGCGCATTCCCCTGCCACCCTTCCTGGGACACAGCAGAGCCAAGCTTCCTCATCGTGCTCACCAGCTCTCCAGTTCCCCTGCAGCCTACAGACAAAGCCCTCTGCACCCGCCCCTTTGACTGTCTAACCCGGAAGACACCTACGTGAGGACACAGTGCTATGACTCTATCGCTTCTCTGTGTCTTTCTGACAAAGAGGCAGAAGGATGATCTCCATTTGTTCTCCCTGGCATCTGGTCAAGACCAAGACCCAAATGAGCAGTCTGTTGGTCAAAAGCATGGCGTGTGTAACCGCGTGGAGAACAGCTTGCAGCGAACCGTGCAGGAGTCACAAGGCAAAGGAGGATCATTCCTTGCACGTAGTGCTTACAGCCTAATCAGCAGCAAGGAACTCACGCAGGTGGGTATCTGCGGGAAAATGACAAATACATAAAAACGCCCCGGCTGTCTCTGCGGTACACATGTGCTAGGGATGGACAACAAGGAAAGGACTCGTTCAAGAAGAAAGGCTGGCATTTCTTGATGGCCTTGGAGGAGAAAGGACCAAGTGATTCAGGAGAGAAGAAATGGATTAAGGCCAGGAAAATGGGCTGTGTTGGCCACGGGGCAGCATAGCTTTGTCAGGGACTGGAATTCCTATTTCAAAGCCCTGACCGCCAGTGCAATGGGAGTCGGAGGAGGTGATTAGGCTCAGATGAGGTCCTGAGGGTAAGGCCCTCGTGATGGCACTGGTGCCCTCTCTCTGCCAGCAAGGACAGGAGGAGGGACTGTTGAGGTCTAAATGTCTGTGTCCCCCCATATCCACACACTGAGATGGTAATCCCCAAGGTATTAGCAGGTAATTAGGAGGAACTTCGGGAGGTGGTTAGGTCAAGAGCATGGAGCCTTCATGAATAGGATAAGTGCCTTCATAAGAGAGACAGAGAGAGGCCCCAGCACCTTAGGAGGCACCATCTGTGAACTAGGCCATCAGACCTTACCACACAGGGAACCCGCCACCACCTTGGCCCTGGACTCCCAGCTCTGTAACTATGAGAAGCAAATTCCTATTGTTTGAGCCTGACACAGTCTGCGGTGTTTTGTTATGGCCTCCTGAGCCATATCATATCAAGCACATCTCATGATGACAGGGAGAAATTACAGAAAACCATGCACTGAGTAGCAATCTTAGGCCCAAGTTCAGGAAGCCTCACTTTGCTTCAGAAGCAGTTCTAAGCACTCACGCCTTCTGAGAGGGACACTGGTCTCAAACAGGACTGGGGGAGATGAGGCAGGCCCTGTGCAGCCTTCGGCCTGGGTGGAAGACAAGGAGGTGGCAGGGAAGCAGGTGGAAGCAGTCCTGGGGAAAGGGTGTTTGGGGTAGACCAGAAGACTGGCTACAGAGCTAATGGGACATTTTCTAGAAATAATTTACTGAGAAACTTCCTACCAGAAAATCCAAGAGGACCTCAAGCAAGGACGCCCATGCATCGTGGTTGGCCCAGCACCATGAGTTTGCTCCTATCACCCCACATTCTGGGAACCCCCTCAATCTGAAACTACAAAGGACACCACATGCATGATAACACCTGAGTAAGGGACATGAGGCAGCACGATGACGATCAAGGACAAACAGGGTAACGGTCTGAGGGTGAAGACTCGTGCGTTAGACTGCAGTCACAGAGCTGGAAACAGGACACCGAGGCGGGGAGAGAGCACGCAGGCGAGAGGAAGTGATCTTCCACCGTTGACGGGCTCCCGGACAGTGCATGCCCCACACCCCGAGGGCCGCACGACCTGAGGGAGGCAGGTAGATGGAAGACCACCGAGACCAGGCAGAGGACGACTCTCAGACAGAGCCCAGGCCTCCTCACCCTCACTCCTGGCTTTCTCCCCTCCTTCTCAGCCCCTCCTGGGCTTCGGTACCCAGGCTCAGAGTCCTCAATGAGGGACAGCAGAGTCAGTCAGAGCCCTGGGCCACCCCGCAGACAGACCTGGAATGAACGGCAGAGAAGTAGGCGACAGGCAAAGAGCAGAATGCTTCCATACTTCCCCCAGTTTTTGAAAATGGATCCATTTCGTCCATTAAAGAGAGATCAGCTCTGCCCTTTGCGTTGGCGTCCAGCTCTCTGAAAGGAACCAATAGTCTTTGCAAAGCCAAGGTTAAAGCCTCGCAGCCCCGAGGCTTGCTTTAACCAGGGCTCCACTTGGGGATAGCCGGCTCCCTCACTTCACATCCAGGCAAGAGCAGAGCGGTGCAGCCCGCATGATGCATTTCCACGATGAGACTCTTCCAAGGGGGAAAGTGCGCTGAGTAAGGGGAAAAGAAAAAGGATCGGGAGCCACACGGCCAAGTTGGATTTTGCAGCCCTTCTGTTAAAACCGCCCCACAGATGGTTTCAAAAGAGACATCTCTAGACTGCGGGAGCCGGAAGAAAGCCTCTGTTAAGGAGCCAGCCTCTGGAGAGGAACACTGACCCAGGCCGCCCAGCAGGGAAAGTGCCAAAGCCAAGTCTCCTGGTGACAGTTTCACTTCTTTCCCCTGCAGCTCACTGGGCCAAAACACATTGTGCAGCCCACAGCAAGCAACGGCTGAACCGCTAACTTGCAATTCACCTGTCAACCGAGGAAGGTGGCACAGCTGTCAAACTCAGCGAGTCATGATTTGGAAAATGTCACAATGAGGAGCGAACTTTTTTTTAAAGATTTATTTATTGATTTGAAAGTCAGAGTTACACAGAGAGAGGAGAGGCAGAGAGAGACACAGAGGTCTTCCACCTGCTGGTTCACTCCCCAGATGGCCAAAATGGTCGGAGCAGAGCCAGGCTGAAGCCAGGAGCCAGGAGCTTCTTCTCCCATATGGGTGCAAGGGCCCAAGCACTTGGACCATCTTCTACTGCTTTCCCAGGCCACAGCAGAGAGCTGGACTGGAAGTGGAACAGCTGGGACTCAAACTGGCACCCATTTGCCAGCCCCAGGAGAAACTTTTTAAGGACAACAAACAAAGACTACGGTTTAGCCACATATTACTGAGATGTATTAACAAAATTTGAGTTTTAAAAAGAAGGCCTCAAGGTATTTTATATCTTTCCTTCTCAAGTTTTTTTTTTTTTTTTAATTATTTCTTCAAGAAGGTTACTAAGCAGGTCAAATAAGAATAGCTAGCATTGGACTGACTGGCTTACATCTATTAACCATTTAATCCTCACAACATGATGTGGTAGAGATATTATTATTATTATATTATATACTTAATAGACATTTTATTTAGCATAAATATATATTACATGTAATATATTGTGTATTATATAATAATTGTATAATATATATGATATATGGTATATAATAATTATTGTATATTATTATTATCATTACAGATGAGAAAACTGAGGCAGCAAAACGTGACCAAGGAGTTAAATCACACACACAAATATACTGAGGGCCTCCATGGACTAGTATATTCTAGAATCTGGGAACGCAGCCAGGAGACAGAGCCGCTGCAATCAGGAAGTGTGCATTCTACCCGGAGAAAGGGAGGCAACCCGGAAAAACAAACATCACCGTCATCATCACCACCACCATCAGGATACAAACAACTGCCAGTGCTTGCATAGTGCTGACCGCGCGCGGGCGCTCCGCTGAGCAATTTGGGTCTCTTAGCTCCTTTAATCCTACGGCAGCTCCAAGAGGGAGGCTCTATTAGGACGTGCACGGCACAGACGAGGGAACTGAGGCACAGACTCCGAGCTCACCTAGCTAGAGACGTTCCTCTGGGAAAAGCAAACGGCGTTCTCAAACCAGGTGGCTCCGGCGGAACCCGAGAGAGGTTCCTTACACAAAGATGTGGGTTGGATTTAAAGAAACCAGTAAGGAGAGTGCATAAAACGAGGGAGACAAGGTGAGGGCCAAGGGGCAGGAAGCTGGAAGGTGTGGCTGTAAGCGGAGGCGGCTCACGGCCTTCCACACAGGACCACCAGGACCCGGAGGAACTCCTAGAGTCACTGCGGAGCTCAGCGGCCCTGCTGCCCTCCCGAAGCTGGCCACGCCCAACAGGAAGTGGAAGCGACACTGGTCACGCCCAACCGGAAGTGGGAGCAACAGTGGTCACACCCAACCGGAAGTGGGAGCGACGGTGGTCACGCCCAACCGGAAATGGCAGCAACACTGGCCACGCCCAACAGGAAGTGGCAGCAACACTGGCCACGCCCAGCCGGAAGTGGCAGCAACACTGGTCACGCCCAGCCGGAAGTGGTAGCTGGAGGGAAAGCAGCGCCTGACACAGTGCCTCAGGTCCGCCCCCCTGGATCCTGGCAAGGTGGAGGAGACTGGACGTGGCAGGGCAGTAGGAAGGTGTCCAGCAGCCGGCGGTGCGGCTGAGCTACGCTTGGGAAAGCTGACGCCCCAGGCAGTGCTGCCACTGAGAAGCCAAGGTGACTGTTGGAAATGAAGGTGGTATGAAGACCACAAAGAGAGAAATGGCTGACTAGGTTGATGTGGAAAGGCCTCTCCCTCTGCGGAGGTAACACTTCGCACAAATCCCGAATACGGGGGAGGCAGCCCAGGAAGGACCTGGAGAGCAAGCGGCAGGAACAGAATGTGCAAAGGTCTGAGGCAGGCGTGGGACCGAGATCAGTGACTGGAGAGGCGCCCGGGGCTGGCTACACAGTGCAGAACGGAGAGAAACGGGAATAAAGAGGGTGGCTGACAGCTGCTTCGGCAGAAAGGCTTGCATGGAATCGACCCCCACTACTGCAGGCAACAGCGGGGGAGCCGGGGTGCAGGCCAGCCTCTCGCCCCAGCCCCGGCCGCTGCCTGGGTACCCCGGCGGTGCAGGTCTCCTGAGGTCTCCATGTGGTCCCAGCTGCCTTCGCAGCACGTGAAGATTCCGCCCTGCCATCAGCTGCCATTTGCGGCGAGCGGCAGATTCGCTGCGAACTGGGTAAATACCATTTCCAAAACGGAAGCAGGCACCCAAACCTCCCATCTTTTTATAACTTCTCCTGCACAGACGGTATATTCTCCGAGGACGGAGGAGCCAAACTTGGAAAGAAAAATTCCCTCCTCTATTTAGAAAGTTCCCAAGAATGTGACACAACATTTAGCCAGCCTGGGTGGGAGGACGTGGGGAGGAGGGCTCTGAGGCAAAATTTCATGTGAATAAAGAAAAAAATGAAAGATGTACGCTTTTGCCCTTTTGCAAGAACTCCGCTAGTTCTTCTGATACTGCAAATGTCCCTGAGTAGGACCATCCCTCCCTCAGCTTTTAGGTACCAGAAATTTGTCTTCCTCATGAAGGAGATGGGGCAGGATGGACTGAGGTCCTGTGCTGCCCAGGGTGTCTGGGTCACCTATTTCTAATTCCTGCTTCCTAACGCCTGGCTGGGGGAGAAAGAGGTTCCAACAGCCCCCTGGGCAGGAAAACAGGAAACCAGCGCTTCTCCCTCCCCAACAGGTGGCTCTTCCAAAGAAAACCTCGAAGGTTTCTCAGCAAGATGCACTCAAGGTGACTTTCTCCCCATCAGCCATCTCTTACTAGGGCTGTTCAAGAATCAGAACACACAAGGTCGGGGTGTTCACATTTCACTGCGGGTTCAAATCCACTCCACAGAGGAGTGGAAGCAAGGAC
Organism: Lepus europaeus; assembly: GCF_033115175.1. Lineage (NCBI taxonomy): Eukaryota > Metazoa > Chordata > Mammalia > Lagomorpha > Leporidae > Lepus > Lepus europaeus. The sequence goes on from NC_084827.1 coordinate 94,198,449, forward strand.
AACGCACACGGCCTGTTCCCACGAAACAGGCAGGCAGCTTCTCCCATGGAGGCGTCCCATCGTGAAAAGCATCACACAAACGTCTGTGTTCATCAGTGTTCCCGGCTGCTGTGCTGCCGATCCAGCTCCCTACTAATCGCCTGGGAAGCAGCAGAGAATGGCCCACGTGCTTGGGCCCCTGCACCTGCATGGGAGACCCAGAAGAAGCTCCTGGCTCCTGGCTTGGGCCTGGACCCAGCTCTGAGCATTTGCAGCGGATGGCAGACAATGGGTGTGGCTTTCTTCCATGCTAGCTGCTGGCAGTCTGCCTTTCAAAGACCAGGGGAATGGCATCCGATAGTTGTTGCTTTCTTTTCTTTTTTAAGATTTATTTTATTTATTTGAAAGAGTTACACAGAGAGAGGAGAGGCAGAGAGAGAGAGAGAGAGAGGTCTTCCATCCACTGGTTCACTCCCCAATTGGTGGCAACGGTTGGAGCTGTGCCAATCTGAAGCCAGGAGCCAGGAGCTTCCTCCAGGGCTTCCCACGTGGGTGCAGTGGCCCAAGGACCAGGCCATCTTCTACGGCTTCCCCAGGCCATAGCAGAGAGCTGGATCAGAAGTGGAACAGCTGGGACTCGAACCAACGCCAATATGGGATGCCGGCACTGCAGACGGCAGCCCTTACCCGCTAAGCCATAGCACTGGCCCCTGTACCACTTCCAAACCCAGCCAGCCTTTAGGGGAAGGGGCAAAAAGAGTTACAGGAAAGAGATTCCTCAGGCTCCTTTAAGCTTTCCTAAGCGCTGGGCAGTGCTGCTTGCCTGGGACTAGCTGCTTCCCACCTTCTATGCTCCATGGGCTCAAGCGCTGGCTGGGAGCTGGCTAAAGGACCCGCGAGGGCGGCTCAGGGTCCTGGGGACACAGTGACTGTAGCGTTGGCAGCAGTCAGTAAAGTGTCTCCTGTTGGAAAATGAAGTCCCAACTCCAGATCTCACCAAAAATTAGCTGCTGCTCCACGTAGTAACCCAATGCCCTTCAAGACGCCAATCCTCTGGGCCGGGAAAGGAAAGTGTTCCGTGGGAGAGTACAAGTCTGCCGCGGCTCCCCCCACAGTCCAAGCAACGTGCAAACGCCTCACGGGAGGCAGGAGCTTTAATAAGTGGACTGTTGCATATTCTAAATTTATCCCTATCTTGCTCCAAAGATGATGCAAGTTGTGCCCGGGACGGATTGACAGTGTCCTTGTTAGGGAAACCACAAGGTGAGTTTACCTCGGATTAATCAACAGAGATCTCTTTCAAGGCTTTTCTCCTTGAGAATGTCTGAGTGTAAAACTCCAAAGATAAATTGTGCTCTCCAGAAGATGGTTAACCCCGTGATATCCATGAAAAGAAGCGGGTTAAATGTGCACCACATAGTCACTGCAGACTTTGTTTTTTAAATTCAGATTTATTTATTTATTTATTTGAAAGGCAGTGGTTACACAGAGAGAGCCTTCCATCTGCTAATTCACTCCCCAAAATGGCCGCAAGGCCAGAGCTGTGCCGATCCAAAGCCAGGAGCCAGGAGCTTCTTCCAGGTCTCCCACAGGAGCACAGGGCCCCAAGCTCTTGGGCTGTCCTCTACTGCTTTCCCAGGCACATTAGCAGGGAGCTGGACTGGAAGTGGAGCAGCCAGGACTCAAACTGGCGCCCATGTGGGATGCCGGTGTTGAAGGCAGCAGCTTTACCTGCTGTGCCACAGCGCTGGCCCCGCTGCAGAACTCTTCACAGCGGCCAGCCCCTGGAAGCAACCTCAACGTCCATCTCCAGAAGACTGAATGAACACATCAAATGGAGTATCAGCCTGCCCTCAAAAAAGAAGGAATTCCTACCGCAACTAAATGCATGGTTCCACTTAGGTGAGTTCGCCAAAGACTCAAACTCTTAGAAAAGAGGACCCGGGCTGGCAGGGGGGAGGGGTAAGGGAGTTACTGTCCAGAATTTCAGTTTTGGGGGATGAACACGTCTGCAGACCTGCTGCACTGCAGAAAGCATATGGTGAACACTGCAGGACGGTGCATGTAAAAATGGTTACAACGGGGACCAGCACTGGGCGCGGGAGAAGCCACTCGGGACGCCTGCATGCCGTACTGCAGTGCCTGGGTTTGCAAACTTGCTCTGCTTCTCAGTCCAGCTTTCTGCAACATGTACCCTGGGAGGCAGCGAGCCAATGACTCAATACTTGGGTCCCAGCCATCCACCAGGGTGACCTGGATTGCGCTCCCAGCTCCTGGCTTCAGTCTGGCCCAGTCCTGGCTGTTATAGGCATCTGAGAAGTGATCCAGTGGGTGGAAGACTTCTCTCTGTCCCTATCTCTATACCTTTCAAATAGATAAAATAATTTTAAAGGCCAACATGGTAACGTTTGTTACATGTTTTTTACCACATGTAAAATGTGAAGTGAAGTGTGACAATGGGTTGGCTTCAGTGTGGATGCAGAGTTCCCAGGGTCTGGAAAGTGATATCCACGGGACGCCTTAGAATGCTCAGACCAGATTTAGAGTATTTTGTCTTATTTCTACCAACCATGCCGAAAGACCCAAGCAGGTTCCCCGCCGTGACTTCTAAGGATAACAGAACAATTGTCCTCTGCCACGACACACGATCCCTTCAGAAAGCTTCACTTGGCAAATACTAATTGAGTAGGCCAGGAACTGCACCATCATGAACTCCAGCTTCAAAAAAAAAAAAAAAAAAATGAACCTGGGCAGAACCGTTATTTGGATGCATGCAACTCAAAGCATTTACGATGACTAGCCACAAGGTGGCGCTCTTAGACCACACTGTACACTGGCTGCCCGGCTACAGTTTATTCAGTGCGGCAGCAGGTTCCCAAGTGCTCACTATGGCTCTTCCCTGGGCTTCTGTTCTCTTATCTTCTCAGTCTTACCTGAGCATCATGGTTCCGGCAGAAGTAACAGCAGTGGCCTGCTCACCTCCTCTGAAGAGTGCTCACAGTGGATGTGATAGCATCCTGAACCTATAACTTCCTAAACCTAATACCACAAGGCTCTCTCTTTTGAGTACGAATCCAAGCAGGTGCTTGTGTGGCACTCTGCATCCCAGTCACTTACAAACTGAGTCATCGATCCTGCTTGGGCCCCAAGTCTCAACGTTTGCTAAAGAGATGCCTGCGGACGTCACAGAAAAGTCACGTCGTTCTTGGCTGTGTTTAAACCCAAGTTCCGCAACTCCTGTCTGCCTCCTTGTTTTAGGGCACTTCAAAGAAAGAAGGGGAAGTACGAAATGCACACTAACCCGTTTGGAAGTATTCCACGAACAACGGAGTTATGGGATCCTCTGATTCCTAGTGGGCTCACATACTTCCTCATTCTTGCCGCCATCGAAAGTACTTACCCCCTTCCAGGTGAGGGTGTGGCACTGAGGATTGCACTTTTCATGTTGTAGGCAAGGGAGGGAGAGAAAGACATGCTACAGGGCAACTATTGCTTCTCTCTGAGACTTAAGAAAGCAAGAGCTGGCTGGGAGAGATTTCCCCTTCTCCCCGTTAGCTGGAAGTGGGCCCGGGCAGCCACCCCGCTGCCCAGACAGCCACAGGCCTGGCAGGGCTGCTGCCGCTCGCCCCTCTTCCTCAGGGCTGCCTGCCAAATGCGCCAGCCGGGACCTGGCAGAGCTGCAGCCTGCAGGGAAGACGGAGCCGGGCTGCAACAGCTGCATGTGAAAGGCAGCAGCCCCCGAGGGAGGCCCTGACAAAATGCAGGGCCCAGGAAATCTGTTCAGCACTCATGCTGGCCAGGAGGACGGGGGAGCCCGAAGAAAGGCAGGTACAGAAGCCAAGGAGGCTCTCCCAGGGCATGCTGGGGCGGGCAGCGGACATGCCGGTGGCCTGCACTGATCCTGCTGATGGCAAACTTTCCAAACTCTCCCAAGCACCAAGGATGCTCGTGCGATGCAAACATGAAACACGGAGCACACAGAGCCTCGGGAGGCGGGGCGCCAGTGAGCTTGTGATTCTGGGATCTGCAGGTCCTCACAGCGAAGGGTGCACACCTCACCAGGAACAGCAGGGCAGCTCTCTCTAGCCCCTTTCCCAGGTCTGCGGCTGGCCTGTGGCCTAATGGGCCGCACTCAGACTGCATGTCCACAACGCAGCTCCTGCTCGAGGCAGCCAGCGTCTGGCCCACGGACAGCCAGAGGCTGGAGTGGGGCCTGAGTGCAGATAATGAGCGTGGTCAGCAGAGATGGCGGGCACTCAGGACGGCAGCTTCTCTTCCTTGGCCCTGAATCTGGCTCCGAGATGTAAGTGGAGATGGGTGAGGCAGTTAGCTCGGGCCACCTGCCTCCCAGCCCAGCACTCTCTGAGCAGAGAAGAAACCCCCACTCTTCCCAGCCTGTACAATGGTCTTGGAAAGGTTCATAGAAAGTATATGTAGGGGCCAACATTGTGACATGGTGAATAGAGCCATCGCCTATAGCACCCGCATCCCTTATGGGCACTGATTCGATTCCCAGCTGTTCCACTTCACATCCAGCTCCCTGCTAAGGCACCTGGGAAAGCAGTGGAGGATGCTCCAAGTTCTTGGGCCCCTGCCACCCACATGGGAGACCCAGAAGAAGCTCCTGGCTCAGCCCTGGTCATTGCAGCCATTTGGGGAGTAAACCAGCAGATGGAAGACCTCTCTCTCTCTCTCTCTCTCTCTCTCTCTGTAACTCTGCCATTCAAGTAAATAAACATTAAAAAAAAAAAAAAAGAATATGCAGTGGAAAACTATGCATGGAGTTGAAAATTTGCCTGCACCAAAATCAACTTCTTTTTTAAATTTGTACTTATTTATTTGCAAGGCAGACAGAGATCTCCCATCCACTGGTTCATTCCCCCAAATGTTGGCAACAACAGGGACTGAGCCAAGTCAAAGCCAGGAGCTGGGAACTCAATCCAGGTCTCCCATGTAGGTGACAGGGACTCAACCACTTGAGCTATCACTTGCTACCTCCAAGGATGGGCATTAGTAAGAAGCTGGACAGACAGTGGAGCAGAGACACAAACCCAGGCACTAACATGTGGGATGCAGACATCCCAAGTGGCATCCTAACTGCTATGCCAAACACCTGCCCCTAAACTTTTAAAATTCAATTTTCCCACCAACTTTCTGAAGTACCTTATACAACCCCATCCCGAGCGGATGTGTCACTTCCTCCATTTCCAGACACGACTCCCTGCTGGCCCTGTGTCTCAGGCTTTGGACAGTACAGGAGGAAAAAATAAAACTGACCCAGAACGGAGGTTGTCCCTTGCATAGTTTACACAGGGATAATGAACCAGCATTTTATAATGGTTTAGGTCTATAAGTTATTTCCTCATTTTTTTTAAGTCAAGAGACATAGCTCCTTCACCTCTTTACCTACCTAAAAACCTCCCCCTCCCCCAGGGCGAGCCCAATCCTTTCCTTGGCCGTCTTTTGTACAATCGGCGTGTTCCCTACTCCCTTCACTTGCCAAACACCACTAGAACCCTAGAATGCAGGGGTACTTCAAAAAGCTCAGGAAAAATACATATTATCAGAAAAATACGCATGGACCCAAAATTTTCTGCACCCAAATAAACTCTGTGAACGTGTGGAAGTACCCTGTGCTCTTAATTATTTCACACGGTGCTACCTGGCTTTTCCATGACACTGGGTGCTCTGGGACGACGCATGCCTCTCTCGATCTCTTAGTGAGAACTTCTGACCTGACCAATAATTTTGGACACTGCCTACAAGCAAGGCAAGGGAGAGGGTGGGGCTGTTATTGCTCACAGAAATGCAGAAATTCCTCATGGTCCTGGCCAAGCAGCGAAAAGCCCTGAGAGAAGGAAAGAAGTCCTTGGAAACACAGCCAAAGATCTGAAGGAACCCAAACGTATGTAAAGTAGCATCTATTTTTCAAAAGAACTTAAATACACCATCCAAGAAAACATTTATGATAACACGTGTCTTGTAGACAGTTAAGACAGAATTTCTTGTGGCTGGCGCTATGGCATGGTGGGTAAAGCTGCCACCTGCAATGCAGGCATCCCATATGGGTAGCAGTCCAGCTCTTCTAATCCAGATCCCTGCTAAATGGCCTAGGAAAGCAGCAGAAGATGGCCCAAGTCCTGGGGCCTCTGCACCCATGTGGGAGAATAGGAGGAAGCTCCTGGCTCCTGGCTTTGGCCTGGCCCAGCCCTGGCTGTTACAGTCATCTGGGGAATGAACCAGAGAATGGAAGATCATTCCTTCTCTCCCTTTCCTTCTCTGTCTGTAACTCTGCCTTTCAAATAATACATAAATATTTTTTAAATCTTTTTTTTTTTTTTTTTTTGGGACAGGCAGAGCTAGACAGTGAGAGAGAGAGAGAGAGAGACAGAGAGAAAGGTCTTCCTTTTTCCATTGGTTCACCCCCCAGATGGCCGCTACAGCTGGCACGCTGTGCCGATCTGAAGCCAGGAGCCAGGTGCTTCCTCCTGGTCTCCCATGCGGGTGCAGGGCCCAAGGACTTGGGCCATCCTCCACTGCCCTCCCGGGCCACAGCAGAGAGCTAGTCTGGAAGAGGAGCAACCGGCACTAGTACCCAGCGCCCCAACCGGGACTAGAACCTGGGGTGCCGGCGCCACAGGCGGAGGATTAGCCAAGTGAACCGCGGCGCCGGCCTACATAAAAAAAAAAATATTTTAAAAAAGACATGTTATTGCCGGTGCCGTGGCTTAACAGGCTAATCCTCCACCTTGCGGCGCCAGCACACCGGGTTCTAGTCCCGGTTGGGGCGCCGGATTCTATCCCGGTTGCCCCTCTTCCAGGCCAGCTCTCTGCTATGGCCCGGGAGTGCAGTGGAGGATGGCCCAAGTGCTTGGGCCCTGCACCCGCATGGGAGACCAGGAGAAGCACCTGGCTCCTGGCTTCGGATCAGCACGATGCGCCGGCCGCAGCGGCCATTGGACGGTGAACCAACGGCCAAAAGGAAGACCTTTCTCTCTCTCTCTCTCTCTCTCTCTATCCACTCTGCCTGTCCAAAAAAAAAAAAAAAGAAGACATGCTATCAATAAAGATGGAAGGCCCTAAACTGTATGAGGGCAAAGTGGGTCCTTTCTAGCCAAACAGAATATGAATTCTAATCCCACATTTTGTTCCCACAAAAATGGTACTGGCTTGTAAGTGATGCTCCCTGTTCTCTCTGCAGCTAAATGGGAATGTCTCATTGATGGCTTTTTCTGAATAAATTAACTGGGAGATTTTTTTAAGTATCAAAAATAACAAGAAGTCTAGCTCATTTAGCAGTTAAAAGGTAGGATTTTATATATCTGAAAGTTCACCGATCTCCTCTCTCATGGTATTAAGCTCCAAAATTTTGTAAAGAATTCAGTAACACGAAGACCTTGAAATGTATAAATCCTTATTATCAGATCTGTCTAGGAAATGAACCAAGTCCGTCAGACCATGTCTATCTGAACCTTCATGTTTACATCCCTGACATTTCCTTCAGCTAATTAAATTCAAAAAGAGAAATTGTCATGATTACTGAAACACTGATACTTTACCTAAAAACCTGGTCCTTCCTTTGTACCCACACGTGCATGTTGCCATCAGTGCCAAATGATGGCAATTAACCCCTGGCTTGCTATTTTCTTTTTTTAAAAAGATTTATTTATTTATTTATTTACTTGAGAGGCAGACTTACAGAGAGAGGTAGACACAGAGAGAAAGAGATCTTCCATCCACTGGTTCACGCTCTTCAATGGCTGCAATGGCCCAGAGCTAGGTTGATCCAAACCAAGGAGCCAGGAACCAGGAGCTTTCTCTGGGTCTCCCATGTGAGTGCAGGGGCCCAAGCACTTGAGCCATCCTCTACTGCTTTCCCAGGCCATTAGCAGGGAGCTGGATCAGAAGTGGAGCAGCCAGGACTTGAGCTGCCACCCATATGGGATGCCGGCCCTGCAGGTGGAGGCTTAGCCTACTACGCCACAGTGTTGGCCCTGGCTGACTATTTTCTATGAAACAAATGGGTATTTTGGGGACAATTGCCCGGTGAGAAAATGCCCACATAAACTGCATTATGAAGAGATCCCATTGCTGGCCCTGCCCTCCATGCCCCCGGGGCAGTACAGCAACTACTATCACCCCTGATCTCAGTCACTCAGGAGCCAGGGCATGGAGGGAACACAACTAGGACTTCACTCTCAGCGAAAGTCCTTTGAGTGTTTCTCAACAAACTCTTGGCATTCAGTACAGTGACTCCAAGACACTAAGAAAGACAAATGATTTTCCCCTTTCCCATTAGCCAGTCCCAAAGCATTATGGTTTTTCCCTTTGGAATTTTTCACGGCAGAATCCTTGGTTTATAGACACGCCTGAGTTCTTAGGCTTGAGTGTTTGTTTAATAAACCATGAATTTAGAAGTCATCATTACATTTCAGTTGCATCAACAGAGTACTCCAGGGAAACATTTCTGGAATAAGGCACAGGGCAATCTGTAATGGGAGCTATAAATTTCTGTCTAAATTTGCCACGAGTGATTAAATCTAGTAAAAAAAAAAAAAATGAATGTGACAGTGAGGGGAAACATGGCAGGCAGGCTGTTAGCCAAGGAGGGTCTGGAGCGATGTCACTGCTGACTGTGAGAGTCTCCTAACATCACTCTCATGAAAGCTCTGACTGTGAGCGTCTCCTAACATCACTCTCATGAAAGCTCTGCGTTTCTACAGGAGACAGAGGTGTGGAGACTCTGCAGCAAGGAACAAGAACCTGAGCAAGCAGGTCCATGGCTAAGAGACCGGCAGATCAGGTCAGCGGGAACACCTCCCCGCAGCAATCCTGGGGTTCTGAAAAAGAATGAATCAAGAAACAGCTCTGGCTATGATTTCTCTTTGTTCATACGATGTCATCCAAAAGGGAGATGTTTCACAAGTGACCAAGGACAGTGTTTTACCCAGGATTCTTGGAAGGAATATTCACCTGGCAGTCAGAAGACCAAGTGTCAGCACTCCCTCCTCTATTAATTGCATTTGAGCATAAACTCCATGAGGGTGGCCCCTTGGTCTTGCTCTCCCCATCATTGCCAGGACTTGGAAGAATGCCTGGCACATAGAAATTGCTCAAAAAAATATTGGCTGAAGGAGCTAATGGGAGAGTAAACTCTGTCTGCCACTCTTCTCACCAAGCCTCCTCCAACATGGAGGGCTAGGATGGGCAAGCTCCTGCTCTAGAAGCAGTGCTCCATCCGCCCGACGTCCAGGACCAAGGTCAATGACTCTGGCAAGGATAAGCTCCAGAAGATTCCAAACCTCTTGCTACGAGGATGGTGAGAAGGTCACAAGGCCAACTACTCCGGAATCACCAACAAGGGCTTAAGCAGCATCCTAGTCCCCCTCCCTGGTGCCCTGGGAGTGTTTTCCAATTCCATTGCCTTCCATCTAGCTGCTCCCTCTCCAGGCACTGCTCTCCTATGTTTGGGGTTTTTTCCAGCACGTTGGACTGCACGTCTCTGAGCACTAATTCTGTATTTACTCAGGCTTCTGCTAAAGAAAAGGCCTGGACTTCGGGGCCTCTGAGGTTTCCTGTGTGAGTCCCACAGACCACGCCACATCCTCTTCAAAGCCAGGCTGCAGTCAGAGGAGCTGGGCTGGCAGCACCATTGGCCTGAATCATCAGCTAAACATACTACATTATTCATTGCTCATATCGTGTGGCCATCTGCTAATAGCGACAGTCATTAGACAGTGGCCAAGAGAAACAAAGACGAATTTTACATCTTAGTTTCTCCTTCGGGATGAAAGTATCTTACCTTCATACATGGAATTAAGAGTGTGTGTATATACAAGTGTGTGTGTATACACACATAAACATATATACACACATAAACATACATATACATACACATAATTGAGAGTTTTATTTACATACATATACACACAAACATACACATTCTTGGGTTATTTTTACACATTTGTAGAAAGATAGCTATAACTCACTTGTTTCTTTAGTTAAATAAATAAATAGGAATTTACCCATTCTTTAATATTAAGCTGTTTGAGTAACACCTATTCTTCAAACAGTAAATTGTTAAACTGAAAAGCCTTCTCCTTTTTGACTTCACATTTCACTCAACCAGATTTAATTTTAAAAACCAAGATAATTACCTGAAAAAAAATTCATTACTGATATAAAATATACTAAATATAAAATTTACTTCTCTCTTTGAACCATGGAGTATAGCTAAGGTTGAATCAAAGAAAATTCCACTTCTTTTAAAACAAAAAGAGAAGCTTCCTATACAAAATCTACAATACAGAGGTTGGAAAAGAAATCAGCATTGTTCCAGGTAGAGCAACAATCCTAATATCAGTAAACACTTCAGGGCCACACACAAATAAAATGAACTTGGGGCGGGCATTTGGCTTAGTGGTTAAGATGCTGCTTGAGATGCCCACATCCCATATAACAGCCTGGGTCCAAGTCCTGCCTCTGCTCCCAATTCCAGCTTCCTGCTAATACAGACCCCGGGGACAGCAGGTAATGGCTCAAGTACTTGGTACCTGCCACCAACTTGGGAGACCCAGAGTGAGTTCCTGGCTCCTACCTTCAATCTGGCCTAGTCCCAAGGGCAGGCCCAGTCCCAGATGGGGGCATCTGGGGAATGAATCTGCAGATGGAAGATCTCACTCTCTGCTTCTCTCTACCTTTCTGACTGCCTTACAAATAAAGTGAAATAAATAAACTTTAAAATTAAAAAAAAATAAATAGAAGGACTGAGAAAGAATTTGGAGTAGAGCCTCATAGACTTACAAATAGCTTCCCCTGTGTCTCCCGCATACCCTGTGAGCCTGTGGGCCCAAAAGTTAGGATGAGGCCCAACACTAGCTATACATCCCACAGCTCTGAATACAGTGACTTGCAGCCAGCAAGGTTCATTAAACATTTGCAGATTCACTGAAAAGGAAAAAGACACAGGTGATGAGCAGTTGGAAGGATTTTTTTTTGGAACAGAACTTGAAACACAGAGGGGGAGAAGTTCTGATAAATGAACTAGAGTGTAGGCAGATTAAAAATCAACAACTCCATTTTTAGAGTGATTGAGAATCAATTAAAGAACCGGGGAACTTACTCTTTAGTCACAACGTGTAATAGGAAAGAAGAGGAAGTCAAGTCATGTCTGAGGGACTTCAAATAGTTCAAGGAAAATGGAATGAAAGGTATACCTGGGTGCAAAAAGTCTTGAAACCTATGCATAGTTTCTTCATAATAAGCATTTTCATGAATTTTTTGAAGACTTCTTATCTGCATAGATTTTTAAAATGTTTGCCCTGCCCTCAGAAAAACTTATCTTCCAATTCCATTTTCATGAACTTTTTGAAGTACCCTCATACAAGTAAGATCAACTTGAGTCAGCTTTTTAAAGGAAATGGAGGGGCCAGCGCTGTGGCCCAGCAGGTTAACACCCTGGCCTGAAGTGCCAGAATCCCATATGGACACCAGGTCTAGTCCCAGCTGCTCCTCCTCCAATCCAGCTCTCTGCTATGGCCCGGGATAGCAGTAGAGGATGGCCCAAGTCCTTAGGCCCCTGCATCTGCGTCGGAGACCTGGAAGAGGCTCCTGGTTTCGGATCGGCGCAGCTCTGGCCTTTGCGGCCAATAGGGGAGTGAACCATCAGATGGAAGACCTCTCTCTCTCTCTCTCCCTCTCTCTGTGTAACTCTGACTTTCAAATAAATAAATAAATAAATATTTTTTTAAAAAAATAAAGGAAATGGAAGAGGAGTTACTGGGGTGGAAACGGCCACTGTTTTGCCTGAAAACTCTATTTACCAGTATATTTTATATCACAGGAAACATCCATCCAAGGGAGGCTAGAACATCCCAGATCACACAGCACTCATTATCTGAGCCATGAACACAGGCAGAAAAACACCAGCAGCAACTTCCTGGGGGCAGAAAAAGCGTGTTGGAAACACACGCCACACGCACTCTGTGGACTCGGCGAGGTAAAAAGGGGTTACAATGCAAAGCGTTGAAGCAAAGGGCTGTGGCCCAGAGCAGCTCTCCAGAGCAGTCACCAAGATGACCATCCTCCCGCTCTGTAATTTCTTCCCTACAGCTGTGGCTCGTTTCAGCTTGACCACTGCAATAAGGCAATCAGTTTGCCTTTTAAAAATCGTTCTCACTGTTCACTTCCTTTCTCCTTTAGCCCTACAAGCCCTGGAGGCCTGCATCTGAGAGAGCTCCCCCACCCTCCTTTCTAGGGGGTCCCCTTAGGCAGATGCCTCCAAGGAAGGCAGGTGAGACAGGCCTGCTGGGCTGCAGATGCACAAAAAGAGAGATGAATCTTCTGCCTGCTTCTCATCAAACCTCAGCTTTCTAAATTAAGCTAATTAACCCAGAAATGCTGGGTAATCATCTTGGGCAGTTCGCCTGAGCCCTAGGTATATCTGAACTAAACTGTCCCCGTGTGCTACCTCCCAGGTAGGAAAAGGGGTCTCTGACTGACTGGGGCCACAGGTGTTGAACCTCCCCGAGAAGAGGTGAGGGTGGGGCCGGCGTTGTGGTATAGCGGGTTAAGCCACAGCCTGTGATGCCACTATCCTCTATGGGCTGCTCCATTTCCAATCCAGCTCCCTGCTAACGGCGCCTGGGAAAGCAGTGGAGGATGGCCCAAGAGCTTGGCTCCCGGCATCCAAGTGGAAGACTTGGAAGAAGCTCCTGGCTCCTGGATTCAGATCAGCCCAGCTCCAGCCAATGCAGCCATCTGGGGAGTGAACCAGCGGATGAAAGATTCTCTCTCTCTCTCTCTCTCTCTCTCTCTCCCTTTCTCGGCCTCTCCCTCTCTCTCTCTACAACTGTGCCTTTCAAATAAATCTCCCACCCCCCAAAAAAGGCAAGGTTGTCCAAGTGAAAACCAGCTGGGCTCCACATCGGTCCCCAAGCTGAAAGGAGAGATGAAAGCACCTGGGACATCAGACTGTGAAGGAAGCCAGGTGAAACTTGACTGGTGGCCTCTCTCCCCTGCCATGGGGAGACTTCTCCAGCATGCCAGCAGTGGGAAGACAGAAAGTGGGCCCCTCGGGCCCTGACATGCACCCACAGGACACAAGCTCTCCATTCTGGTCCAGCCTTGCAACTCACCTGTTACAGAACCTTGCACAAGTCATTTCGTGTTGTGCAATTTTTTTTTTCAGCTGTCATGCAAAAGAGGCAAATCTTAGACCATCCCTGAGGTTGCCTCTAGGTCTACAGTACTACCTTTTAGGGGCCACGTGCTTGGGCAGCGGAAAGGAAAGAAGGGGGAAGATGGAGGTAGCAGAAGTAAGAAAGTAATGGATACTGCCAGGGAGGTGCACGGTGTGCCCAAGGCGGGCGTGAGCTGGGTTTGGAAGGAAAGTCGGGAAGGCTCGGGGCCAGCACCATCAAATGCAGTTCCTAGGACGTAAAGGAGAAGCCTTCACCGGATCTTCAGCACTCCCAGCTTCTTTACCTATCACACTCTGCCATCCAACCCTCAATGCCTCCCCCCTTCCTTTGTGTGCCTTCTACTGGGTCTTTCTCCTTGTTCCTCCCGACTCAGATCTCTTAGTTTCTCCTCTCTCAGAATGCTGCCCTGTGGTTCCCTGGCCTGCTCACTCTTCTGCTGGCCTTTTCCCTTCTCCTTCCTCCTTTTTCCTCCCTCCCTCTCTCCCTCTCTGACCTTCTTCACCATAAGAAAGAAGTAGGTCACCAGCCACAGTCCTAGATTCTATCTCCTCATAACATTTAAATCTACAGAAAGAAAGAAGAACTGTGTTCCAAGGAGGAGGCTTCCCCATGGAATGGCAAGGAGCTAGGCAGGTGCCATGTGGAACATGCATGCGAGCTCCTGCTCCAGAATACAACTGATGCGCTGGGAAGCATCTGACTCCACCTTGAGGACTCCGATCATGCCCATGTTGCCTTGGCAAATGACCATCAGTCCCCTAAGGTGAGGAACTCCTAGCGAGCGCCACGTGCGTCAACTTGTCTGCAAGGCAACTTTATCTGAAACAACCAGGCCGTAGAGACGGGGCATCCAGATTAGACCTGCAGAACCTCAGCATGGGCCTGCTTGTACTGTGTGCAGCTGGCACCACTCCAGGACAGAGCAAGCTGGGTGAAAGCCACATACCATCTCACAGCTGAGCCGGGCAAGTAACTTCCCAAGGGAACGCGCCGTGTTGTTCAGAGGCCAGGAAAGAAAGTGCCAGGTCTCTCCCGCACCCAGTCCCAACCCTCACTGGGCCTGCCATCTTACCCTACACTGGCTGATCAGAAATGTTATCACTTGCTCCTTAGAAAAAGAATACAACTGCTCTCTGAGAAGGAGAGCCGGACATGGGAGCAAATCACCAAGCAGATTAGCTCTGAACGAGCCAAATCAGCACAAATGGAACATGAACAAAACCTCTAATCAGTCACAATCAAAGAAGCAACAGCTTCCTGGAGAGTAAGAGCCAGATGGGAAGTTAATGTAGTTCAGCCCATTAACATTCCACTAATGCTCACTGCTTTTTTAACAAGCAAATGAGCCAGGTCTGGTACAGTAAGAAAAGAAAAATGCAGACACATTCACTTTTTCTTTGAAATTTAATATAAAAAATAAGTAAAACCCATAGAATGGTGTAATGTGAAGCCAGGTGAGTGCGCGAGAAACTCAGCTGATGGAGGCCTTCCCTTGCCGCCTCCATCCCCACCCTGCAGCCCACCCTCCCTTTGGGTTTGGACTCTCAGCTTTTTGGGGAAGGAGGGGCTCTTTACTGAGATGTAATTCACAAACCAGTGAATTCACTCATTTAAAGTGTACAACTCAATGGTTCTGTGCACCCACAGACTTGCACAGCCATTACCACAATCAATTTTCAGAGATTTTCATCACCCCAAAGAAAAACTCTTGCTATGGACTGAGAGTGTGTGCCCCACAACATCAAAACTCAAATCCCCCAGTGCTGGTGTTTGCAGATGGAGCCCTTGGGAGGCGATTAAGTCCTGAGGGCAGAGCCCTCCTAAGGGGATTAGTGCCCCTATGATGAGACAGGAGAGTTTGTTTCCTTCTCTCTGCTTCCTGCTATATGAGGATATAAGAAGATAGTCATCTGGGGGCTGGTGCTGTGGCACAGCAAGTTCAACCAACACCTGCAATGCTGGCATCACATAGGAGCACTGTTCATGTCTAGGCTGTTCCACTTCCAACCCAGCTCCCTGCTAAGGCGGCTGGAAAGACAAAAGAAGATGGTCCAAATACTTGGGCCATCCCATATGGGTGCCGGTTAGAGTCCCGGCTGTTCCACTTCCTATCCAGCTCTCTGCTATGGCCTGGGAAAGCAACAGAAGATGGCCCAAGTCTTAGGGCCCCTGCAGCTGCGTGGGAGGCCTGGAAGAAGCTCCTGATTTCTGGCTTCAAATTAGCCCATCTCTGGCCATTACGGCTATTTGGAGAGTGAACCACTGGATGGAAGATCTCGATCTCGATCTCTCTCTCTCTCTCTCTCTCTCTGCCTCTACCTCTCTGTAACTCTGCCTTCCCAATAAATAAATAAACTCTTTTTTAAAATAAATTTTTGGGCCGGCGCCGTGGCTTAACAGGCTAATCCTCCACCTTGCGGCACCGGCACACCAGGTTCTAGTCCTGGTTGGGGCGCCGGATTCTATCCCGGTTGCCCCTCTTCCAGGCCAGCTCTCTGCTATGGCCCAGGAAGGCAGTGGAGGATGGCCCAAGTGCTTGGGCCCTACACCAGCATGGGAGACGAGGAGAAGCACCTGGCTCCTGGCTTCGGATCAGCGCAATGCGCCGGCCGCAGTGCACCGGCCGCAGCGGCCATTGGACGGTGAACCAACGGCAAAAAGGAAGACCTTCCTCTCTGTCTCTCTCTCTCACTATCCACTCTGCCTGTTAAAAAAAATAAAAATAAATAGATAAATAAATTTTTGATGGGGTTTGGAGGGTCCCTGGACTGCTTAACCCATGGAGCGGCCTGCAGGGTGGTGCAGCAGGGGTGGGCGTGGAAGCTCCATGGCTGTCCCCACGTCTGACTGTTTGTCTGCGTGCTGTGTGATATCCTTTTACAACCAGCCAGAAAATGTGTTTCCACGAGTTCTATGAGCCATCTGAGCCAACTCAGGGGAACTGAAAGGAGAGTTTGGGGAACTCTGATTTCCAGCCAAGTGGTTACAAGGACAGGTGACAACTGACTACTTGGGACAGGCACCTGAAGTCAAGCGAGGGCAGACTTGTGGGGCTGTCTTCAGGCAGCCACCATCAGCGTGGGGCTGAATTGTAAGACCCTCTTTCCTGTCTGCTAGAGAACCGCTAGCATGCTAGGGGGAAACCAAGCTGGCACTGGAAGTGTTGCACTGAGTGACTGTGTGAGAGGAGAGAACCTGTTTTCTTCCAACCATAGTTTATCTGTCCATTCATCAGTTGATGGCCAGGTAGGCAGCTTCCATTTGGCATCTTTGATGAATAAAGCTGCCATGAACACTGTCCTATAGGTTTTTTTGTTTTGTTTTGTTTTTGTTTTTTTGTTTGTTTGTTTTTTGTGGACCAATGCTTTTGTTTCTCTTGAGTACGTGCCTGGGAGTAGAACCGCTGGGACAGAAAGTAACTCTAGATCTAACTGTCCCAGAGGTGTCAAGCTGTTTTCCAACTTGGCCATACCACGCTACCCTCCAACAGCAGTGGATGGGAACTCCAATCTCTCCACACACCCCTCCGTTTTTCTTACAATGTATTTGAATGTCAGAGCTACAGAGAGAGAGAGGAAGACACACAGGAAGAAGAGATCTTCCATCCGCTGGTTCACTCTCCAGATGGCTGCATGGCCAGGGAAGAGCCAGAAGCCAGAAGCTTTATCTGGGTCTCCCACTTGGGCCATTTTCTGCTGCTTTTCCCAGGCCATTAGCAGAAAGCTGGACTGGAAGTAGAGCAACTGGGATGCGAACTTGTGCCCATATGGGATGCTAGCATCGCAGGTGGCGGCTTTACCCACTGTGCCACAGGCCAGCCCCTCTCCACACTCTTGCAAAAAAAAGTATCTGTATTTTTGGTTAGAATCATCAAGGGAGTATAAAGTGCTGTTTCACTATGGCTTGGCTTTGAATTTCCCTGAAGACATTGGATAGATTTTCATGTGATTATTGACCACTGTTTTTATCTTTGGAGAGCTGTCTGTTCCTTTGCCTGCATCTGAAATGTGTTATCTTTTTATTACTGCATTGTATGTGTTCTCTAATATATCCTGGATGCAGGTCCCTTATCAGATAGGATTTGCAAATATTTTCTCCCATTCTGTAGAGGTTGCCTTCTCATTTTGTTGGTAATGTCTTCTGAAACACAAAATTTTTTTAATACACAGAGATTTTAAAAATAAGTTTATTGGGACCGGCGCTGTGGTATAGTGGGTAAAGCTGCACCTGCAGTGCCATCATCCCATATGGGCGCTGGTTAAATCCCAGCTGCTCTACTTGCAATCCAGCTCTCTGCTATGGTCTGGGAAAGCAGTAGAAGATGGCCCAAGTCCTTGGGCCTCTGCACCCATGTGGGAGACCTGGAAGTAGCTCCTGGATCCTGGCTTCAGATCGGCGCAGCTCCAGCTGTTGTGGCCAACAGGGGAGTGAACCAATAGAGGAAAGACTACCTTCTCTCTCTCTCTCTCTCTCTCTCTCTCTCTCTCTCTCTCTCTCTCTTTCTCTGCCTCTCGTCTCTGTGTAACTCTGACTTTCAAATAAATAAATAAATCTTTAAAAAAGTTTATTTTTTTTGTTTTAATAAATGTAAGAATTTTTTTAAAAGATTTATTTATTTGTTCAAAATTCAGAGTTACACAGAGAGAAGAGAGGCAGAGAGAGAGAGAGAGGTCTTCCATCTGATGGTTCATTCCCCAATTGGCTGCAACGGCCAGAACTGTGCCATTCCGAAGCCAGGAACCAGGAGCTTCTTCCGGGTCTCTCACGCAGGTGCAGGGGCCCAAGGACTTGAGCCATCTTCTACTGCTTTCCCAGGCCACAGCAGAGAGTTGGATCCGAAGTGCAGCAGCCGGAACTAAAACCGGCACCCACATGGGATGCCGGTGCTTCAGGCCAGGGTGTTAACCTGCTGCGCCACATTCACTTCATGTGTAGACATTATATACATACACACATATACTATTTTCTCTTGAAGCAGAGATATTAATATCCAGAGTGAAGTATTCATGATAATGATCATCATGTGGGGAAGAAGGGTACACTGTCATGTGCCTGGGATGATTCAGTGAAGCAATATTTATAGCGATACACCAATGATATGACATCCAAACAATTTTTCTACTCTGTAGATATGGACTTCCACAAATAAGAGGAAATGTGTGATGTTTGCCTTTTTGGGTCTGGCCTATTTCATTTGGTATAATAATCTCCAGTTTCACCCATTTTGTTGCAAATGTCAAAATTTCATTCTCTTTTATGGCTGAGTAATATTCTATTGTATATATTTACCACATTTTATTTGTCCAATCATCAACATTTAGGTTGAGTCCATATTTTTGCTATTGTAAATTTAGCTGTTACAAACATAGGAATGCAGGTACCTATTTCATAAGTTGATTCACTTGCTTTGGATATATTCCCAGGAAAGGAATAGCTGGGTCACATGGTAGATCTATTTTTGCGAGGATTTTTTTTTAAGATTTATCTTATTTATTTGAGAGACAGAGTCACAGACACTAAAAGATTTACATTTAAAATTAGCTATGAAGACTTTATTAATTCACAGGAGAATCACTGTGCTGGGTTACAAGTAAAACTACATTGCAGTGAGGTTCTCGGGTACTTCAATAACTGCAACTCCCTTGAATAGGTCCAAGGAAAACTACTGCTCTGATAAATCCAATGCTAAAGCACACTGTGAAGATCAAATGGATTAATTAGATACTCTTGAAAAGCATAAAATTCACATTACTAGAGATTCTACAACTGGTGGCAGGGGGTGAGGGGGTGGTATGTGTTAGATTTTCAACTCAGAAAACAATTGCCCAGGAATTTCAGTTCTAGGAATTTATCACAAGAAAATACAATACCAACATAGTCTTACAAGGCAAAAACTATGACGGGGCATGGTAAGTAAATCATGACACATCCGCAGAGTAACAGGACCAAACCTCTCCCTTTTTCACATACTGATTAATCAAAGGTAATTGCTGATCTTGTGACTAACTCAACTGTCTGTTCAATGTAGTGGAAGCATGATGCTGTCCTAAGAACCTCAGGAGCTAACTGCAGGGAAACGGCTAGAATGACAGGCCTCAGGGAGGGAAGACATGTCACACCACCAGCTACAAACCGCCAAGCTTCGCACCAAAGCAAGCGCCATCTCCTGCGTGTCAGGATAACTCTCAGGACCTAGCCTGGAATCGGATCACTCAGTGGACTGCACCGGCTATCTTCCCTAACCTCCCCCAATTACCCTTTCTCCTGGAAAAGTCCGCCTGCTGACTTGTTGCTGGGGAAGAGCAGATTCAGAACGTAAGTCCTGCCTTTCCGTCAACGATGCCAGCTTCCTCAGTAAACCCTTGTGTCAACTCTCCTCTCTGACGTGGTGACTGTCCAGCATGGAGCGGCCCATGTCTAATTTTAACCAGTAACACATACATTGGATGAACAGTGATACATGAGACCTTTTTGCCTGGGAAAGCTGTCTATAATACAGTCTTACACAAAAAGAGCAAGGAAAAAATGATATGCAAATTTTTGCAAACAAAACGCATCTGCATCTGTATCTATGTGCACACATGCATAGAAAAACATGGAAGGATATACACCAAAATGTAGCAGACAGCAGCTACTGCATGGAAGGCACTCTTATCATTTTCTATTTATCAGATATTTTGCAATGGCCATTATTTCTCTTTCACTAAAAAAACTGAAGTTGTTTAAAAATTGAGGAAAAACATTAATTAGTATTTTCATCTAGCAAACAGCTATTACCAACTGAATATTTACTAAATTAATATTCTGGGATATAAAAACACCTCATATAATTGATCCCGTTTACTTTTCCAGAAAGCTCTTTTGTAAGTAGACTTATTAATGCCTCCTAAAATTCTTTGAAGTAAAAAGAGCTAATTGAATGCTTTTTGCAGATATTAAATGACTTGCTCAACTCACACACCCAGGAAGCTTTAAAAAAAAAAGTCAGATCTAGAGGCCATGGTTTTTGAATCCCAATGCAGGGAATGAAGTGTCATGAATTGTTCCACGTGCAATTGGCCATCTCTAATAGAGTAATAAAAGATCATAAAAATAGTAAGAGGGGCCAGCACTATGGCATAGCGAGTAAAGCTACCACCTGCAGTGCTGGCATCCCATATGGGCAGTGGTTTGAGACCCGGCTGCTCCTCTTCCAATCCAGCTCTCTGCTATGTCCTGGGAAAGCGGTAGAAGATGGCCCAAGTCCTTGGACCCCTTGGCTTCAGATCGGTGCAGCTGCAGCCAATTGGGGAGTGAACCATTGGATGGAAGACCTCTCTCACTCTCTCTGCCTCTGCCTCTCTGTAACTCTGCCTTTCAAATAAATAAAATAAATCTTTAAAAGAAAAAGATGCTATGAGCATCCCCTCAGCCAGAGGTCTTGATAACACCATTGAGACCAACACTGACCAATATTCACTAACCACTCTTTTAAGCCATTGTATTTATTATTTATTTTATTTTATTGGAGAGATAGAGAGACAGCATTGCCATTTTCTGGTACCCTCTCCAAATGCCCACAATAGCTAGAGGTGGGCCAGGCCAAAAAGCCAGGAGCTGGAAACAGCCCAGGTCTCCCAAGTGGGTGTCAGGGATTCAATTTCTTGGGCCATCACCACTGCCCCCCAGGGTCTGCATTAGCAGGATGCTGGAATCAGAAGCTGGAGCCGGAATTGAACCCAGGCACTCTGATGTGGGACTTGGGCTTCTTAACCTGCATCGTACTCACTAGGCCAAATGCCCACTCCTTATGTTATTTTTGATCCAAGTCCCTTTCCATCCTAGGTCAGTTGTGTGGGGGCTAGGGGTGGTGGTTTTTAAACCACAACAAAAAAGTGCCCAGAAAAAACAGTACTTCTGACATGCATGCTCATTCCTTAAACAATCAAAGGTGGACACAGAGAGACAGGCATGGAAGTAGCACCCCTTGTGGCCAAGCCAAACTGGAAATGGTGCAGAATCAAACGTCTGAAGAGTGAAGGGGGCTCTTCAGGGAGCAGTGGACCTGGGGCTTCTCACAGCAGCTGCCCCGTCATGAGGGCTGCGCCTGTGCCCCCACAGACTGCAGACATCCGACGAGCGCACAGCGGGGGAGGGGAACCTCCCTGCAGTCAGGCCTTGCACAGGCCTCTGTGATGACAAATTAGGAGGGAACAGAGCAGACAACAAAACGTGGTAAGGTGTGAACTGTAAGGCAATTTTAGACAGAAAGGCTAGCGCTGCTCTGAAATTAGACTATCAGCTCTGAGACACAGCAGTGCCCCTGGGGACTCAGATTAGCACAGGAGCAAGGGCCAACAGGCCATGCAGAAGAACCGCAGAGGAGTCGAGAAGGATCCAGATGGACCAGGATGGACAACATTCCCTTGGCTACGCCACACTAAAGAATTCATGGATCCTGCCTCTCCTTAGTGAGAGGGATTGGATTTAACATCAGACAACCGGAATGTTCTTGGGAGCGCATCACACACATACATGCATTTAGAGAGTCTCAGCAACTTAGCTGTTTCTATCAGTTACAACCCTGTTCATAAACATGATCAAACACCTACCTAAAGGATGTGGGAAATTAAAGCTGCCAGCCAACACCCAGGGCTCGGGCCGCATAAGACACCAGGTAAACAGCACTCCTCGCAGAACGCTTACTTGAGTTTCCTGCACATTACATAGTTTTGAAAAATCTCCGCTAACATTAACCACCCACAAAATGCAGGTGAAAGGAAAGAACTTAAACCCCACAGGCGACATGCGGTGGGCGTGAATGAGGCAGTCTGGGTGTGAGACAGGAGGACAGGGCAGAGGAGGCAGGGGACCAACTGTCTCCAGACTGATTCTCTCCCTAGAAGAATGAAGAACCGGTTTGGCAGCTCTCACGTGAAATTCAGATTCCTGTGAAACATCCCCCAGCTTTCAAACCTTCCTTGGCAGTCATTCAGAATTCTTTCTTTTTTTTCCTTTTTCTTTTTTTTCTTTCTGAATGATGAGCCAAAACCTAATGTATCTGCCACCTCTTTTAGAGTCACTGCCGAACTCAGCAGACTGTCCTGCCGACTCCTGAATGGCACAGTGCAAGACATCAGTATGTGAGGAAGAGTCACCAACACACAGCAACCACACAGACAGGGCGGTTTAGGTCTGGTTACGTCTAATGGCAACACACAGAGCTGGAAACCAGTGTTATGACGCAGCCAGTAAAGCTACTGCCTGGGACACCGGCATCCTATCTGGGTGCAGGTTTGAGTTCCGGCTTGCTCCACTTCCCATCCAGCTCCCTGCTAATGCACTTGGTAAAACAGCAGAAGGTGGCCCAAGTGCTTGAGCCCCTGCCATCCAAGTGGGAGACCCAGATGAAGCTCTTGGCTTTGGCCTGGCCCAGCCATAGGCACTGTGGCCATCTGGGGAGTGAACCAGCAGATGGGAGATTCTCTCTCTCTCTCTCACTTCCTCCCTCTCTCCCTCCCTCTCTCACTGTAGCTCTTTCAAATAAATCAATAAATCTTTAAAAAGCAGATATTCCAATCTATACTCTCTTTTTCTCATTCTTATCGAGTTCAGTATTTATAAAGGCACCAGAAGGTTCTTAACATACTTAAGGCAGTGCACACAGACATATTCTTCAAATGTTAAATACACAGAAAACAGGAAACAGGCTTTTTCATAATGGTCAGTTGTGGTAGTTACCCCAACACTGATATCAAAATATATTCAGGCAAAGAAACTAAACCATAAGATCCAAGAAATCTTGTCTCGATGATTATGAAACCCAAGAAATCTTGTCTACACGTCACCAGGAGAATTCATCAGCAAACTAGACCCCTGATATTAAATCCCAAAGCCTGATCCTTCAGTCTCTCCTAAGCAGCTACACACCAGGGCTCCCACAGAACCCCAGAACCAGCAGAAGGAACTGCCTGAGCTCAGGGGCTGATTCTTCTTGACCTTTCTATGCCAGGTGCCGCGCAAAGGTGGGCACACCCCTAATTGTGGAGTAAACTTTATTTACTGGTTCCCCGAAGTCCAACACCCAAAACAACTCTAATGTTAACATAAGTTATACACTTTTTTCCCATGGCACTTCGCTCCGGCAAATTCCCTGGCCAGTAAGATGCATTTTGAAGGCGTAGTTAGGTCTGGTAAAGACGCACGAGTCACCCTCCTACAGAAGAGGAGAACAAAGTGTGGCAGAAAGGGCTGTTCTGATCAGGTCTTTAAAACTGCACACAGCACACACTCAGGCTCACTGCAGTAACATTTAACTTCCTACTCTCCACTTGGAAAGCAGCCTAAAGCAGCAATGTAATTACATGATTTATTCTCTTCCCTGGATGCTCTTCACTTGTCCTTTTCCCCAGGCAGTCCTGTATAGCCTCATTGTAACCATAGAATGTTCTTTTTTTTTTTTTTTAAGAAGAGAGTAATATTTTTAAGTAACATCATTCTTGATTATAAAATTCAATACATTCATACTAGGAAAAATAGAAAACAGACAAGCAATGAACTCACGGAACAAACACAATGAATAAACACATCTAATGCGCCGCATCAAACAACAAGAAGCCCCTATCGGACAGCCCTCCATACCTCATAACCTCTGCACCCCACAGCTTACTCTCTTCTCTGCCAGGTGAAGGAGTCCATGCAGACTTCAAGCAGACTCAAGCACCTCCCCTCTGCCTCCCTACAACCTTCACTCCCAATCCTCTCCTGCTCCACAGCTCTGTGAAGACAACCAAGGCTCAGGAGCCCACAGGAGCTCCACACTCACGCATTTGCAACACAGAGTGGTGCAGGGGAAGAAACATCTGTGGGCCACTCGTAACTAACAGGAGCAGAAACCCATGGACGCACACTTCTGCATTTTAGCCCCCACACAGATGCATTGTGTGTGGCCGCTCAAAAGTGCCCAAGATCAAACACCCATTACTTTCAGCAGTGGCCAACTTGATAGTGTATACTCATATTGGCTTTCTGTCTTTTTCTATTCTCTTCCTAGGATCTTTACTCCTTTTGGAATCACATCCCGGATAAGCCACCTGTGTGCACGCCTTCACCTGGGACTCTGCTTTTGCAGAGACTCAAGCTAAGACAGATGATAAGCAAGTGGACTTAGAAAACAGACCCGCTGCAGGGAGGCAATTGGTTCAGGAGTTGAAACACCACTTGAAATGCCTGCAGTCAATATCAAAGTGCCTGGGTTCAAGTCCCAGCTCCAATCCCAATTCCCAGCTCCCTGCTAATGCGCACCCTAGGAGGCAGCAGATGATGGCTCCAGGGCTTGGACCTCTGCCCTTTACGTAGGGGACCTGGATGAAGTTCAGGCTCCTGGCTTTGACCTGGCTTAGCCCCGACTGTTGCCAAGCAGCTGGGCAGTGACCTAGCAGATGGAAACACACACTCTCTCCCTCCTTCTCCTCTCCCTCTTTCAAATCAATAAACAAGCAAACAAACTTTGAAAAAATAAATTTAAAGGGCCAGCACTGTGGTGCTGTGGGTTAAAGCCCTGGCCTGAAGCGCCAGCATCCCATATGCATACCAGTTCTAGTCCCGGCTGCTCCTTTTCCAATCCAGCTCTTTGCTATGACCTGGGAAAGCAGTAGTAGATGGCCCAAGTCCTTGGGCCCCTGCACCCACGTGGGAGACCTGGAAGAAACTCCTGGCTCCTGGCTTCAGATCGGCGCAGCTCTGGCCGTTGCAGCCATCTGGGGAGTGAACCAAGGGATGGAAGACCTCTCTGTGTCTCTACCTCTCTCTAACTCTTTCAAATAAATAAAAAGAAATTTTAAAAAAAGAAAAAAACTTTAAAAAGAGAGCTGGATTACAGAGCTGGACCACCTACCCTAGCTGATGGTAAGCAGGATGGTAATAACCCCTGGGGCATACAGTAGCATCCCATTTATTAATACTCGTTTATTAAAAAGAATTATTTGTTATTTGAAAGTCAGTTACAGAGAAGGAAAGGCTGAGGCAGAGAGAGATCTTCCATCTGTTGGTTCACTCCAACATGCAACATCCAGGGCTGGGCCAGGCTAAAGCCAGGAGTCAGGAGCTTCATTCGGGTCTCCTATGTGGGTGCAGGGGCCCAAGGACTTGGGCCATCTTCCACTGCTTTCCCAGGCACATCAGCAGGGAACTGGGTAGGAAGTGGGGCAGCCAGGACTCCAACTGGCACCCATATGGGATGTCAGCATCGCAGGCCTTAACCTGCCAGACCACAGCGCCAGCCCCTTATTAATACCTTTACCTGTGGGGAATCGGGATGAGGTGCGGCTAGAACACGAAGTACTGAACTAAGCGGTAGCTGTGGTACCTGAATGATATGGGGCCAAGCGTAACTATGAGAATCATGAAGCTGTCCGGCTTTTGCTAACTGCTTGGGGAGCCTTGAAGAGATACATTAAAATTATATGTTCAAGTCAGTTAACTATTAACTCAAAGAGGTCTGCAAAAAGCTTCTTTGACAGCACGGAGGTTGAATCATTTCCTGTAGCCACAGGGCAGACAGTGTTGAAAATCAGGCTCAGGAGCTAATTGTAAAGTTGAAAGAGCTGCAAAGGAGATGGCATGTACAGTCGCAGGATGTCTCATATGCTAAGTCAGGGCCCTGCTATGAAAGGAGGGCACGCTATGACCTGGAATCGGGGCTCCTAGGTAGGTGATCCCAAGAGTCCTATATCCCCCTGGTCCCCCTGAAGTTCCCAGGCCATTAATAACAGCTCCTTCCTTCTTGCTGCACAAAGCTCCCTCCTTGGTACCTAGACACCTTGCAAAGCCCTCACACAGTGGATGCGATGCACAAGGTAACTCTTGCCCTTATTTTTAAGATCTGCTGCCATTTCATCTCCTTGCCTCAGAGCAAAAGCTAGCCAGGTCTCCACACAGACTGAGCCGGAAAAAGCAGTTCCTGCTGCAGAAGTCAATGGCTTATTCATCAAAAAGATATATAAAAGCGGGAATCGGAGGAAGATTATTAGGAGTGGGTCCTTAAGGGTTTTGGACCTTACGGGTGAAAAAACTAACTTTTGATGGAAGCACTCTGCTGTAAGCCTGGGCTCAAAGACCTGGGAGAGGACACCGGAAGCTGGTCCTAACACCCAGCTGGCCTAGCGCCAGCAAGCTTCGAGGGGACGATGGCTTCCTGGCCCTGGGCTTCTCTGTTGTTTGGCACTCAGAGTGCAACCAGGTGGTATGAGGGCACCAAGCCCTGTGGGGCTAACCTGAATCACTGGCGACAGAAGTCAATGACTAAATGGCGGACAGTTCTGACATGCATTTTCATAGGACTCCATAGGCGGGTGTGGGGGCTTCCACGACCAGCTGCTCTCAGCATCGGCCAACTTTGTTAACACATTCTGGGGTTGCTTTTTATTCTCCCCAATCCTGCTCCTTGGAATCACTTCCTGAATAAACTGCCTGCACACTAGCTCTGAAGCAGACCCAGGAAAAGCAAAGCCTGACAATTGGGAGTTGGGAAGAAGGGACTTTAACAAAGCCTCCCAGGAAAATGAGCAACCTCCCATGAAAACTCACCGCAAGCAAAGAAGCAACACCTTTTCTTTTTTCAGTAGAATCAAATGCTACTTTCACACACACCTTCCACAGGGATCCTTTTACAGCTCAATCTGACCAGCTGATCGCAAAGCAAATAAATATAGAGATGTGACAATGGAAAACAAGGAGGAAGACATCCTAATAGATGTGTAAATGAAACTCTCAGACAACCGTGTAACAGGATTTTAGCTTCAATAACATATTAAAAAAGAGCTCATTATACAGCCAGCCATCCGGGTAGGCTTAACACACTTCTGCTGTTCGAAAGAAAAACTCCTCCTTTACCCTAGATCTTTTGATAGAGTAATAACCTCTGTCAATATTTATAGCTAAACAAGCAAGAATACGTCATGACTTCACAAAAATAAACATTTAAAAGTAGACTTGGGCTGGCGTCGTGGCTCTCTTGGTTAATCCTCTGCCTTGCGGCGCCGGCATCTCATATGGGCGCCGGGGTCTAGTCCCGGTTGCTCCTCTTCCATTCCAGCTCTCTGGGAGGGCAGTGGAGGATGGCCCAAGTGCTTGGGCCCCTGAACCCACATGGGAGACCAGGAGAAGGCACCCGGCTCCTGGCTTTGGATCGGCGTAGTTCCATAGCAGCCATTTGGGGAGTGAACCAACGGTAAGAAGACCTTTGTCTCTCTCTCTATCTAACTATCTGTCAAATAAATTTAAAAAAATAAAATAAAAGCAGACTCAAAAATAAGAATTGATGAATCCAGGTGAGACCCAACCATGCTGTATCAAGAATAGGGCAGATGCCAGCGCTATGGCACAGTAGGTTAATCCTCTGCCTTCGGAGCCGGCATCCCATATGGGCACCGGTTCTAGTCCTGGCTGCTCTTCTCCTGATCCCGCTCTCTGCTATGGCTTGGGGAAGCAATAGAAGATGGCCCAAGTCCTTGGGCCCCTGTACCCACATGGGAGACCCAGAAGAAGCTCCTGGCTCCTGGCTTCAGATCAGCCCAGCCCCAGCTATTGAGGCAAATGGAAGACCTCTCTCTCTGTCTCTCCCTCTCACTGTCTGTAACTCTCCCTTTCAAATAAATAAATAAATAAAAATATTTAAAAAAAAAAAGGAGAGAGAGAGAAGAAGGAGAAGAATAGGGCAGTTCTTGGAGCCAGTGCTGTGGCGTGGAGGGTAAAACTGCCCCTGCAGTCAGCATCCCATATGGGTGCTGATTCAAGTTCCGGATGTCCCACTTCCCATCCAGCTCTCTGCTGTGGCCTGGGAAAGCAGCAGAAGATGGCCCAAGTCCTTGGGCCCCTGCACCCGCATTAGAGACTTGAAGGAAGCTCCTGGCTCCTGGTTTCGGACTGGCTCAGCTCTGGCCATTGCAGCCAATTGGGGAGTGAACCAGCAAATGGAAGATCTCTCTCTCTCTCTCTCTCTAATTCTAACTCTAACTCTAACTCTGCCTTTTGGATAGATAAATCTTTATTTAAAAAAAAATAAGGCAGTTCTGTTAAAAAGTCAGAAAATTTTTTAAAAGATTACTTATTTATTTGAAAGAATTAGAAAGAGAAGGAAGGAGAAGCAAAGAGAGAGTGAGAGAGAGATCTTCCATCCACTGGTTCATTCCCCAGATGGCTACAAGGGCTGAAGCTGGGCCAGGCTGAAGACAGGAGCTACATCCAGGTCTCCCACATGGGTGTCAGGGGCCCAAGCACCTGGACCATCCTCTGTTGGTTTCCCAGGTGCATTAGCAGGAAGCTGGATCGGAAGTGGAGCAGCTAGAACTCGAACTGGCACCCATATGGGATGCTGGTGCTACAGGTGGCAGCCTAACCTGCTATGCCACAGCACCTGTCCCAAAAGGCAGAAATTGTAACAAACCAAATGCAACCGTCATTTTAAAATACCTTTTCATGCTTTGGTAGCATGCCTGCCTTAGAGAATCATTTTTGCATGAGCTACTTTAGGGATTTAAAATCCTTATGCATGTCACTCAGAGAAACCAAACCTAATCAAGTCAATACGGGCTGCAGCCTCAAGAAATTATACAAGCTTTTTCTTTTTCTTTTCTTTTTTTTAATTTATTCATTTATTTCAAAGACAGAGTCAGAGAGGGGGAGAGAGAGCTCTTCCATCTCTGGTTCACTTTCCAGATGGAACCAGAAGCTTCATCCAGGTCTCCCGTTTTGCTGCAGGGGCCAAGTACTTGGGCCATCTTCCACTGCTTTTGCAGGCAGATTAGCACAGAGGTGGATAGGAAGAGGAGCAGCCAAGGACCTGAACTGGTATGGGATGGTGGCACCGCAGGTGGTGGCTTTACCCAGTTTGCTACAATGCTGACCCCAGATACAAGCTTTTTTTGTGGTAAGCACAAACACCATACTTAACATAAAAATGGATGCTCACAGAAACTGCACTGCACAGAGAGCCCTAGTGTTAGCATTCACACACAAGTGAAAACAATTAACACATTATTATTATTTTGTCAACTCCTAACTGAAGTGTAGTACACAATGGCTAGCAAAAAGGTAGTTGGGAAATAGAGGCCAATTTAAACAGGCTGTCCAACAGTGAATCATTTCAGCAAACCAACTGCCACGCCCTAATCTGCCCAAATATTCAAATTATATTCACATGTGCTTAATAGTTGCTATATATCATAATTGATTCTGGATCAAGAAACAAGTAATCAAAGGCTGCATACTTAATGACTGTTGTTCACACTGAAATTTCATATGCTATTAATATCTAAGTTCCCTTCTGTGACTTTAGGCTATTTTAAAAAGGGGGAAAAATACAGAAACCTTGTTACCATGGAGACTATAAGCCGGTC
This sequence comes from Lepus europaeus, assembly GCF_033115175.1. Lineage (NCBI taxonomy): Eukaryota > Metazoa > Chordata > Mammalia > Lagomorpha > Leporidae > Lepus > Lepus europaeus. Next base: position 94,228,006 of record NC_084827.1, read on the forward strand.
AGCCCATCTGCTGAAGAGGATATAAGATTTTGTAAGTAGAATTTTAAAAACCTTACTATAAGGAAGACTTCCTCAAACACAGCAGGAGCAAGGGAACAGCAGAAAATCTGGCAAACGGCCATTTGCCAAATTTGGGACTATTGTTATTTTGATACTAACCATGAATTTGCAATAATTCTTATTAAGAGGAAACTATTAATATCTATACATGAGGATGCTAAAGATAGGAAACATATTAGCATGTTCTATGTTAATGATGTTTACACCATATTTAAGAAAATAAGAACTTATATTAAAACCTACTCCACAGAATCTATGATTTGTTTTTTTGCTGGCTTTTAAAACCTGCTCCATGGGTGGGCATTCGGCCTAGCAGTTAAGACACCTGCTAAAGACATCTGCAATCCACACTGAAGTACCTGGGTGTGAGTCCCAACTCCAGTTCCTGACTCCTGCTTCCTGCTAATGCAGAGTCTGAGAGCCCACAATGCTCCAGTACTTGGGTTCCTGCTCCACAAGTGTAACACCTGGAATGAGCACCTGGCTCCTGGCCACCTTACCCATCAAGGGCTATGTACATCTGGGAAGTGAACCAGCAGGAGGGAGTGCCAGCAGATGGGATCTCTCTCTATTTCTCTCTCTGCCTCCCTCTCCCTCTCTGCCTCTCAAATAAATAAATAAATGGTTTAAAAACCTTTCAAATAAATCTTGTTTTAAGAAGTGTAATTTTTTTTCACATATACCTGTGATGTTTGTATTAACTTTTCTACACAACAAAATTGCTAACGAGTACTCGAGTCTCAAGAGACCATCATAAGTCAGATTTAATTTTATTGATAGCAACCTTTGAATGTCATGAACCTCTTTCACGGGAACTATCACAATCGAGGCTTACAAAAAGCCTTGCCACAAGGCACAGCAGTACATCATCTCCATTCTACAGAGGTGGAAACTAACATGCAAAGCTAAGTGACTCACTCCAGGTTTAGTAACTGGCTAAGCTGGACCTTGAACTTGGGCTTCTGTGGAAAATAGTGTCTGTCCTCTTTCTACTGAACCAGGATTTACTGCCAGTTTAGAGATTTCAGGCAAAATAATGGGAAAATGCTTTCAGAGGGTCGTGTGCCTCCCGTGCTGCTGGGGTGAGGAAGAAATCTACACAGGTATACTTTGCACATTTGGTAGACAGAGGGGCTCGGCAGAGCTGAAAGGAGTCAGTTATCAGAAAACGCAAGGAGCACAGGTCAGCACGAGGGGAACTACTCAAGCAGGAACGACCACCTTGCTTTGCCTTAAAGGTCCAACAGAGGCTCTCCGCCCCTCACCCCTGCGCCCGATGGAACACGCCTAGAAACGTCCCTCCTTGCCCTGAAGTCCCTGCGCCAGCTCAGCGCTGCTCCGCCTGCGTGGCAAGCTGGCAGTCGTGCCTCTGCTATGTCTACACGCAAATTTAACCACCGCCCCCAGATTCTAGTGCCATCACCCCCAGGCTGGCGTACGTTAGCAGAAGGATGCAATGATGACAAATTTTGAATACAATGAGACAGAAATGTAAGCAAATGAATTGCTAAGTATATAAATAAATAGGCTAAGGAATGCGAAGGGATTAGAACACGGTACAGGACAATGAAAACTCTCTGAAAATAATTAAAGATAAATATTGAAAATGAAACAAAACAGATCATTATGGGGAGATTTGTCAGTCTGCTGTCTGCTTAAAAGTCTGTTCTGGAGCTGTGGTGCAGTGGGTTAATCTGCCACCTGCATTGCCAGCATTCCATATGAGCACCAGTTTGATTCCCAGCCGCTCCACTTCCAATCCAGCTCCCTGCTGATGGCCTGGGAAAGCAGGGGAAAATGGTCCAAGTGCTTAGGCCCCTGCCACTCACATGGGAGACCCAGATGGAGTTCCAGGCTCTTGGCTTCAGCTTGGTCCAACCTCGGCTGTTGTGGCCATCTGGGGAGTAAACCAGCAGGTGGAAGATCTCTTTCTCTCTGTAACTCTGCCCTTTAAAAAAATAAAAGCCTATCCTGCATACCCAGCTGTATTCTCATGGGGGGGGGGGGGGTCCCAGACCGTGGGTGTTCTCTTCAATCAGGAATGCAGCCCCCTAGCATTAATGTGTCTCGTTTGACAAGCAACTCAAAGGTCTCTCTATTGAGGTAGTGTCACCAGCTCCTAGGTGACGAGCAGGGATGGGGCCCGGAAGAGGCAGGAGTATGAGGTGGAGGACAAGGGCAGGCAGAATAGGCCTCTCTGTCAGATGCAGGAAACTGTCCTAAAGTAATGTCCAGACAGAATCCTGGGCTCTGATTCAGATGCACGGTGCTACACAAGCCCACAGGACGGAGAGTGAGTTCAGAACAAGGCAGGCAGGCAGGAGAGCAACTGTAAGACACAAGAGGACAAAGCCGTGTGGCTGCCACTTAGGAGCTGGAGACCTGGCATAACCCCCCTCACCCCCACCACCAGCAAGCTGAGCAACAGAGGTGAGCTACTCCATTATTACCCTCATCTCTGCCACCACTGCCATCCCCTTGCCACCATCACCACCAGCACCCCACCTTTATCATCAACACCCCCACCGGAACTCTAGTACCACCAACAGCACCATCATTACCCACCACTAATATCACCATGACTCCCCTCACTACCACCATCGGCATCCCCAGCGTGACCAGAGTCACTCTAGAATGTCCCTCTGCAAGCACAGGAACTAGCTACAGAGGTTTTGCAATTTCAGCCTTTCCCTGGTCTCTGAAAATGGAAAGCAACAGGACCAACACAAATTATGGCCACCACCCCATTTACAAAGAGGAATAACTACAAAGGGTTGCACTTTTAAATAAAATACTTTCCGTCCATTATGCTTATGTATTATCTCGTTTTTCAGAATTCTTGTACTTCCCTAAGAGGTAGACAATAGTATCCCAAGTTTACAGGCAAGCAAGATGAGACCCGGGAACAATATTACTTGCCCAAGGTCACACACATAGCAAGTGATGAAATCTAGACTCAAACTCCACTGCACCTGCTCCCACCAACAGCTCCATGGTGCTCTCTCTGAAGAAAACTAAATGACAGTCAAGTCGTGGAGGGGCCCACTGGCAGAGGGAGAGGCCTGTAAGCAGATCGCCTCCCGGCAGTGTGAGAAGAGCTCTGGATGTACAACAGGTGGAAGAAAATATTCCTGCCCGGGGGCTGTGGGCAAAGACCGCGAGAGGATGTGACATTTATGCGATCGTGAAGAAACGGAGTAGGAGTTCACCAGAAAAAGCAGCGCAGCGGGGAAAGCCTGCCAGGAGGAGTGCCCGGGGACCTGAGGGACACGAGGCAGGATGGACTCGCCCACTTTGAACCTCCAGGCTCCCTCAGGCCCGGTCAGACTGAGCCATGCACCCCTCCCGAGGAAGACCGGGGCGAGAGGATCTGGTCGGCAGGAACTTAAGCATCCGACGTCTGGGCGCTAAACCAAAGCGTCAGCCACCAGGAGATGAAGAGTGGAGGCCAGAGTCGGCGGCTGACCCAGAGGCTTCCTGGATGCCCTCATAAAGGGCAGGAAGTGTCTTCAAGCAGATGCAGGGTGGAGCACCCAAACAAACAAGTAAGAGAGCAGAATACGTACACAGCTGCATTCCAGCTGCCATCACTGACATTAAGTCACCAAACGCAGTGCTTGGGGTATGCATTGTGTCTCAAGGTCTTTTCAAAAAGGGGATTAAGAAGGAAATTGCTCAAAGCTAGCAGGCTATGGGGGCAGTTAACAAGGTGCACACCTGGTTACAACTACTTCGAATTTCTTCCTTGCAAAAATCACTGCTGCTACGCCTTTGGGCTGGAAACTCCGGGTCCCTAAACATCCATCTGCATGTTTTTCAAGCACACTGCTTTCTGAGAAGACCCTCAGCCCCTGAATCACCTCTATGTCTTCTATTCAGAAACGTGATTTTCGTAGATACCTCAGTTTGTTACATTTTATGTAAGGTATTGATTACTTTCTTGGGAGACTGTGATAAAGACAAAGAGAGCTCCCACTGTAAGCTACTCAGTTCTTTACTTATTTTTTTAAGATTTATTTATTTATAACAGAGTTAGAGAGGGAGAGGGTGAGAAAGAAGAGGGAGAAAGAGACAGAAGAGTGAGATCTTCTATCCACTGGTTTACTCCCAAATGGCTACAAAGGGCGTGGCTGGGCCAGGCCGAATCCAGGAGCCTGGAACTCTACCTGTGACTCCCACATGGGTAGCAGGGGCCCAAGCACTGCCTTCCCAGGTGTGTTAGCTGAGAGCTTTATTGGAAGTGGAGCATCTCAGACTCAAACAGGCACTCATATGTGATGCTGGGGTCACAGGCAGAGGCTTAACCTGCTGTACCACAATGCCCGCCCCAATGCCTCAATTCTTAAAGGAGAACATCAAGTCTATCCTTAGCAGATCTCTCACTTGACTGACAACAAAGAGTAGGTCCTACCCAGTTCGTACGCAGCTACTGAATCTCAAAAGACATTGGCATTCATTTTTCCAATCAACATGTGATAAACACATAGTGTGTTCCAGATGCCTGTTCTGTCAACCCGGAATGTGAATTGACAAGGGTGTATCTGTCTCCTGCCTTTTTGGAGTTGACGTTCCAGTGCTGGCTGATAGGGGTGAATAAGTAGCAAAGAAAACTCAGCAGCTAGTGTGAGACAGTTCAGGACAGCGATCCCGAGGGCCATCGGGTGGCCAGCAGAGGCACGCTCTGAGAGGTGACGCTCGGGCTGGGACAGGAAGAATGAGCTAGGAAAGGAGCAGAAGTGCAGAAGCTCAAAGGCAAGCTTAATCTTGGCTTAGTCAAAGGGCATAAAGACAGCCAGAGACAGAGGGTCAGGGACAGGGAGGGAGCTGAAAGCTGAAGACACAATCAGAGTCGGGCAGGAGGAAGATCATGACAGAGCTCTGTAGGCCCTAACTGGGAACTGACATTAGACATTACACCCAGCTGAAACCCACTGGGAGGGTTGAAACAGCTGAATGATACGCACAATTTGCTTTCCTTTTTCAAAAGCTAACTCCAGCAGCTGTGTGACGAACAGACCTGGGGACAGCAGGAGGGAGATTCCTTGTATGGGGGAGCAGAGAGACAGCGGTGGCCCAAGCTGGAGGTGAGGACGGAGAGCAAGGACGGGCTTGATGGCACTGTGACGTGGGACTAACTGCCAGGAAGGGGGCATCTGTCCCACCACTGCAACACCATGCCAAAACCCTGTGAGGAATGCTGCCCGGGGAGGACACTCTGCGACACAGGTAACTGTGCAGGTCATCCACATGTGTGGTTCTCACGGGGCACAGGGAGGATGCTGGGAGCATGGGCCAGAGACCACCACCCACCCCATCGGAACAGCTCCAAATATACTGCCTACCAAGGACGACAGCTGCAAATTCACGGAAAGAAAGGCTTTCTATGCTAAAACCAAACTTTGGAAATCACGACCGTGACGAGGAGCGTGTGCCTAACTGGCCCCAACATCCGTCCTCTCCTTCCAGAAATAGAGCCGGCCCAATTTCCAGCCTTCGCGTGGCAACTCAGCCTGCTTTGAAGCTTAAATGTGGCCTCACGACAAAGGTCAGGCCGATGGGCTGTGAGCAGAAGAAGAACACCTAACTTCTGGGTCATTCCCTTAAAAACGAAGCTCCTTCTTCTGTTTCCCCTGTGAGCTGCCCAGGAAGTGGTGACACTGTAGCAGCCACACTGGACACAAAGATGGAATGTGAATGTTGAGAATGGCACAGCCACCCACCAGCCTGGGCCTGTGGACCACTGATCCCTTGGGAAAGAGCATCTACTCACTGGGAACTGCCCACTTACCCATGGACTGACTGTTAAGCAACAGAGAAACACATATATTTGGGTTTCTTTCTTTCTTTTTTTTTTTTTGACAGGCAGAGTGGATAGTGAAAGAGAGAGAGACAGAGAGGAAGGTCTTCCTTTTTGCCGTTGGTTCAGCCTCCAATGGCCACTGCGGCCAGCACGCTGCAGCCGGCGCACCGCGCTGATCCGAAGCCAGGAGCCAGGTGCTTCTCCTGGTCTCCCATGCGGGTGCAGGGCCCAAGCACTTGGGCCATCCTCCACTGCCTTCCCAGGCCATAGCAGAGAGCTGGCCTGGAAGAGGAGCAACTGGGATAGAATCCGGTGCCCCGACCGGGACTAGAACCTGGTGTGCCAGCACCGCAAGGTGGAGGATTAGCCTATTGAGCCACAGCACCGGCCATCTTTGGGTTTCGATATTGCAGCTTCTGAGAGTCCAGAGCCAGTGTGTGAGCCATCATGTCTCTCATTCCCTCTCTTGCAGTCAAACAGTAATGTTCCAGGTGGCGGCTGCTCTACTGCAGACAGAACAGCAAGCAAACCACTACTTAACCTGGGAGATACAGGTAGGGTGAGCGTGAAATAAACCATGGTTGTTGTCTTGGAAGAAGTGTTTACTATCGCAGTGTCACCTAACCTAACTGGTGAATTCCACTCTAAAAGCTCCCCCTGCGTTACATTTGAACTCGGAGTGACATTCGTCACCTGGAATTTTGCAAAATACTGGTGTTGGAGTCCCACCTCCCAGGAGTCCTGACTGAATTAGGCTGTGACGTGGCCAGGGCACACTCCCCTGGTTGATTCAACTGCAGAGCTATGGCTGAGAGTCACAAACGTCTGTACCACACAGCAACGACTCCCACATAATTGTTGTTTTTTGAACTGCTTTCCAACATGAGGAGAGACATCACCAATATTCTGAAGAAGATTCTAAGAATTACAGTACAGTGTAATTATTCAGGGTTTAATTTAATGCCTAATAGACCGTCAACTCCATGAGAACAAGGCAAAATTTCTCTCTGGTTTCAGTGCAGGAAATATCTGTAGTTTTCCTAAACAAGTTTACTTTTACCCTTGACTTTGTAAATTTTGTAAATGACCTTGCTTTCTTCTCTAGGTAGTTTCTAGAAAGTTCAGAGTCAAACCAATGCACAGGATTTCATGGGCATGTATTTTGTATACTCAACATACTACCTTGCCTGTATTTTCTTCTTGGTTTATTGTATTCACTTGTGATATCATACAAACTAACTGGTCATTTCTAAAATAAGCTGGAATATAAAGACATACAAGTACACTTTTTCTATAATGAATAAGGAGCGTGTGCTACTGACTAAACGAGAGGTGAGAAGGAAACAGTCAAGTGCACCATCTTACCAAGCGTAGAGGTCAACAGGAGCTGCTAGAAGAAAACACCCCAGGATGCAAAGCCGAGCCCCCTACCCCTAATGTCTCTGACGCAGACTTAGCAGACCAGAGCCTCTCCCTTAGTTTGCAGTTCCTCTGTCTTCCTTTTGATGACTTCGAGGCAACGCCTTGCCTAAAGAGTAACTCACTCACTAGATTAAGATAACAACACAAGGGGAGGGCCAGCCACACAAGACCCCAACACAAGGACTTAGAATCCAATAGGTAACTCCAGAGAGTTTGGCTGAAACTCGTTGGCACTGATCAAAGGAAGTAATACCCAACCTATGGGTGGACTCCAGACAGACCACAACCCACACTGGCATCACAAAAGAAACATCCTGGCCTCCTATCACTGGCCAATGAAAGGAAAACTCACAAGCCCTGTGGACCAAACCAACCAGAGATGCCCTGTGAGCTGATCAGGCGCTGCTCTGCCCCCACTTCACGCTGTGTGATTCACCTCCCCTCATCCCTCCAGGAGTTCGGGAATTGAGAACAGCTGCGGACTCCTTGCCCTGTACTCTGCAAAGTAAACTGCTTTCTTCCACCACACTGGCATCAGCAACTGGCTTGCTGCACAGTGGACAAGAAGACCCGGTTTGGGGAGCTCTACAGCACTTCCTCCAACCATCCTAAGGCCATGCTCTATAACAAATGGATGGCTTAGCCAACAGGAATGTATTCCTCACAATTATGGAGACCAGGAAATCAAGACCAAGATACTGTCAGCTGTGGTTCTCAGTGAGGCTGCTCTTCTGGGTTGCAGACAACCATCATGGGAGACGCCCCTTACAATCTCACCTAACCCTAATCACATCGGTTAGGGCTGCGAAGTAAATTTCAGGAGGACACAAGGTTCAGTCCAAAACACCCAGGCAACTGAAAAATACAGGTCTGTTATTATCAACATATCCACCAGAGTCTACTTATTAAAGAGTTAATGTGATTTAAAAACAGAAATTGGGGCAGATTTTGTGACACAGCAGGCTAGGCTGCCACTTGAGACAGCAACATCCCCCATGGGGGTGGGGGCAGGGTAGCAGATTCTGAGTCCCAGCTACTCAGTTTCTGATTCAGCTTCCTGTTAACTCGCCTGGGAGAGCAGCAGATGAGGGTCCAAGAGCTTGGATCCCGGCCTCTCCTGGGGGCGGCCTGAATGGAATTCCCAGCTTCAGCCTCACACCCTCTCAGTTGTTGCAGGTGTTTGGAGAGTGCACCAGTGGAGGAAACGTGTCTGTCTCTCTGTTTTTCAAATACATTTTAAAAATATAAAAATGTTTATAAAGGTAATTCTAAAAATAACAAACAAAAGCAGCCAGGAATTCCTGCCTCACTTGTGGGATACAGGCTACCATGCTGAACAATGTATGCAAATATCAGGGCCTGGGGAAATGGGAGAAAAGCCAGGAAGTTGGTATTAAAAGCTGCTAATGCAGTGTTTTCAAAGGAGGAGAAGCAACCTTGCGGTTCTACTCACCTTAAAAAGTTCCAAGACAGCAACTTCTTATTCTTTTTTTTTTTTTTTAAGATTTATTTATTTATTTGGAAGGCTGAGTTAGAGAGGCAAAGGCAGAGAGAGAGAGGTCTTCCATCCGCTGTTCACTCCCCAGACGGCTACCACGGCCGGAGCTGAGCCAATCCGAAGCCAGGGGCTTCTTCCAGGTCCCCAACACGCGCCAGCCCCTCTTATTCTTATAGATTTAAAGCCCCATTAGCTACTTGCTCTTTCTGGGGGCTGTAATTTCATAATAGCAGGAGCTGCACTACTCTCCAGTGGCCTTCCTCTTAATAGCTTCCAGAATGCAGCCCTGAGAACCATCTCTCGACTTCACACATACTTCATTTCTGACAGCCCATTCTGCTCTTTCCACATCTCTTCCTGCCTTGTGCATCAGCCCCAAAGAGTTATAAATTCCAGCTCTAGCCTAAATTCTCTTTCCTGCTGTAACCCCCTCCCATATGTCTTTGCTACATCATGAAAGAACATGCTCATCTCAGGTTCACGACATTGGATGTCCAGTGACCCCGTGTTCCAGGCCAGCAGCCAGGGACACAGGCTTTCTACCACGACGAGTGAGTTGACACACACATCTGTGAACACCAACATCAAGTCCTGTGACACTAGAGCAACTGGCAACCCCTTTCTGCAGAGGAAAGAGCAGGCCCCGAGAAGTATTAAATCAAGCGGTCACTCTGGTATCAATACTCCCAGGGTGCCCAAAAGGTCACTGTGTCGTCAGTGATTTTAAACTTTTACATATTTCCTTACTTAAAAAAAAAAAAAACCTTGCTAATAACAGAGACTGAGGCTCTTGAATTAGTTCACCAAATGCTACCTGGGGTAGATGGTGGTGATGGTGGCTGCATAATCACGTGAGTGTCCTTTAATGTCACTGAACTACAGCTTAAAAATGGGGGTCAATTTTAGGTGACCTGTATTTTACTATAATTCTTCTAAAGATCCTATTTGACCCACAGAGTGACTGAGGGAGGGGCTGAGAAGGAAGAAGCTTCCACCATCTTGCTTGGATCCCAAATTCCTATAGGGAACTGGCCCTCCCCATTCTCAGCCCTGGTGGGGCCGACTCCAATCTCTAGGGTGGCTAACTCCTGGCCCAAGGTGGTCCCTGGCCAGGGCAGGTTCACGAGGTGTCTCAAGGTATCCACTGCAAGAGGTGGGAAGACGCTTCTACAAAAGACAAGGCTTCCTCTCCTATTCTATTCTGCTGGAGCCACCATACGAGAAGCTCTGCCTTCTGCTGGACAGGACAGCGGATAAATGGGAGATCTTGAATCACTGTGGTCACTGCTCCTGCCCTGGTGGGTGCCAAACTGAGGCCTGAACCACCACAGAACAGCAGATGGAAGAGCACAAAGTGTGAAAAAGAGTTGCAGACAATGGGAGCAGAAGCCGTGATGGAGTTACGCACTTCTGGAACAAGCCATACCTGCAGGACTGCTGTCGTGCGCAGGCGCCAGCAACTCCACATTTTTCCTTAGCCCATTTGAGCTGGGCTTTGGTTTACTTGCAACTCAAAGATTCCTAATGGTAGCAGGACACAGTTTGAAACAGACGAAGTCTGATCCTCATCCACTGTCCACTTCCCTTTCTGAAACCTTCTCCTAGCCACTCTCTCTCTCCTCAGGTACCCAATGCCCTCCTTCTGTCCCAAAGTCCCTATCCTGATCCAGGCTCCAGCACCACCTCCCCCTTACCTCTGTCTTCTGCTCTCCACCCACTCCCACCACAAGTACAAATGCATAAAAACAAACTTAAAATGCATACATTATTATGGATAGGCTGTAGCTGAGCCTGAAAGAGGGTGCAAAATTCGTCTGTGTCCATCTGTGGGGTCACTATGCCTGGGTGGGAGGGCTGCTGCTGGAAACCAGTTTTGGTTACAGTTCTGGGCAGAAGCAGAGTAATATCTGTTCCCTAGGGAAACTCCACAAGGAAGGATGCGGGGGAGTCTGGGTGAGGCAGGGCGCAGCAAGAGTCACTCAGGGCCCGAGGCTGAGGAAGCGTGAAGGCTCCCGTGTGACGCAGAGTTGCAGGAGGTGTGGAACACAGAAGAGCAAGGTGCTGAGAAGCAGCATCTTGGTCAACCAAGTGGCACTGCAGGACCTGCAGCCAGAGAAGCCTCCTCTTCCCACTAAGGAGGTCGCAGTTGAAATCAGCGAGGGCAGAGCTGCAAGCACACACAAGACACCCATAGACGTACAGAGAAAAGAGGTTAGGGGGCCAGGGGTTGAGGTCTTGTGTCTCCGGGCAAAGTGTGGGCTGGCGTGGGTATCTCACAACTGCTCCTCTGCTCCTCCTTCCTCTCGTCCTACGTGACACATGAGTGCTAATATCCATGCAGACCCGCGGGCACGGAGACACTGGATGACACAGAGAACAGATGCCAGCCAGGCCAGTGCCAGACAAGGAGGCGTGGTGCCATATTCAGGAGCTCTGGGGAAAGAGAAGGTTCAAGACAGGTTCTGAGGGCTGGAAAGCTCACCAGGGGGAGCAGGGAGACCATTCTAGGGAGAGGAATGGAGGACCCAGGCAGTGGGCGGCAGCTGAGTCCCAGCCTGGGTACCTGCCACACACGCAGCAGAAGCAGAGGGGAGGGGGACGCTGGCTGAGGGGGCCCAGAGATCTGGGGACATGGGGACCTCTGTCAGGGAGCCTTGTGGGCTGCCTTCTTGGAGGGGGGGGCTCTTGTAAGATGGCAAAAGGAGCATATTTGCAAGGAGGAAGTCATACAGCAGTGATGTATGAATGAGTAGAGCCTCCTAAGACTCCTGGGAACATTTATATTTTTAAAATAGGCTGCTCATTAACCCAAATCATCTTCTAACTGTTCAAATTTCAGACAGTGGAGGAAAAAAGAAAAGCACTCAGCAGTAGGAAAACAGGACTTTGCAGGTGCAGGGGCTCCCTTCCCCTCCCCCACTCCAGTGTCCCCACAGCTTCTCCCAGGTTCGCACAGCTTGTTCCCTCCTCAGACTGGGAACCTTGCTCCACACTCCAAGGCCTGGCTTCTTGTTGCTGTTGTTTTCAACAAAGCCACAGATGTGGGTGGGAGGCCTAGGCCATGGCGGACTATCTGAGCGTATTTATAGGTTGGATATTTGCAAGGTTTGCCTGCCTGCTTTGTATTTTTAAGTAATTGCCACATCAGTGAATGAAGGTCTGAATGCCACTAAACTGTACACTTAAGAATGGTTCAGTGGTTAATCTTATGTTATGTTTATTATAGCATAAAAAAACACAATTTTTCTAAACACACACACAAATGTCTTTGCCTTTTTGTTGTTGTTGTTGTTAACACTCTTTTCTTGTGTAGAAATATTAGTTAAATAAAAGACTTGGGGATAAGGCTTTGGCATGGTGGTTAAGACATTTCCTGGGATACCTTCACCCCCTATCAGAGCACCTGGGTTTGAGTTCCAACTTTGTTTCAGATTCCAGTTTCCTACTATGTGTGCCCTGGGAGGTAACAATGATGGCTCAAATAGTTGGTTCCCTGCCACCCTTGTGGGAGACCCAGACTGACTGTTAGGCAGCATGGCCCAGTCTTGGCTGTTGCAGGCGTGTGGGGAGTGAAACACAGATGGCAGATCTCTGTCTTTTAAACAAAATCAATTTATTTTAATACTTGGAAATACGACACTTCCTGAGAGTCTCTACTAAAGGCAGAAACAGTAGCACTAATGACACCCATGCTGCACATGACTTACATTGCCAATTGGACATCACTTTTAAAAACATATTATACAGCTCAGTCTTCATTTCAAAAGAAATATTTATATTGTATTAAAGAACATGGATATGACAACCAATCCCAAGTGAAAAACTGAGCCTTCTCTATCACTGTCTTCGACACAGAGACCAAAAGAATAAAACATGTCCCCAAACTAAATCACCCTTCCAGCTTCTGAAATTAGCAAAGAATGTTTGCAGCTGACCTATTTCTCTCCCACACGACTGTGTTGATAATTGACTTCTGTCCTCAAGGGAAGTGCTCAAATATAATTGAGCAGCACCTGTCACACAGAATCCGTTTCATATACCCAATAATTCCCATAAATATTGTACTTAACTTGGGACTCAGGCACTCTGCTTTCTCCTTAATTGTATTTCCCAAGGAAGAAATAGTATAAGTACCAAAGCCGAGCTATTATAAACATCTAGAGAAAATAAAAGCATTTTGAACTGTAGGTACCCAACACATTGCTGTTATTAGGAATTGTTGAAAATGGTGGCAACAATCACTTGTACTGCTCACTTTTCTTTAATCCTGTCGGTCATGGCCTATTACGTAAATTCCCTTTCTATAGATAGAAGCCACTCAGTATTGTTCGATCCTGATGACAAGAGAGTCTGGGTCAGGGTTTTATTTCCATGCAGGTCAAATAGTTTTGCCCAAAAAACATTCAGCTTCATGACTTGAGGTTGCAGTTCCAAAATAGACGTAAGTACGGAGCTGACCTTGTGCTGCGGTGAGCTAAGCTGCCCCTTGCAACACCCACATCCCACTTCAGGGCTCAGGTCAAGTCTGGCTAACTCCACTTCCTATCCAGCTCCCTGCTAATGGCCCAGTAAAACAGCAGAAGATGGCCCAAGTACTTGGGCCCTTGCCACATAGATGGGAGATTCAAGATGGAGTGCTAGGCTCCAAGCCTGGGCATGGCACAGCCCCAGCTGCTTGGCCACTGGGGAAGTGGAACAGTGGCAAAAAGATCAATCGATTGATCTCTCTCCCTCTCTTTCTGCCCTCCCCCCTCACCCCTGTCACTCTGCCTCTCAAATAAGTAAAAGAAACCTTTAAAAATAATAACGAAACAAATAGAAGTATGATCCTCCCCATTGACCACCAGCAGGGCTAACACTGCACATTCTGACAAGGAGCTACAACCAAAACCTCTCAGGCTGCCATAGGGAATAGGCAATAAAAAAATATCTAAAGCCACTCACAAAAGACCACACATGGTATGATTACCCTTACATGAAATGTCCAGATATGTCCAAATCTATAGTGACGGAGGGTAGAGGATTAGCTGGCCAGCAGGACATGCGGAGGAAGATGGGGAATGGCTGCTAATGGGACTGACGTTTCATTCTGGGTTGACAAAAATGTTAGATAATGGTGCTAATAAGAGTGCAGCACCTACATTTCTGGAAGAAAGAATGTGTTTCCGCTCTCTGTTCAACACACACACACACACCAAACAAAACAACAGTGACCATGGAGCATTCCAGTCATAACAATGGCCACTTTACCCAGCTGTTTGAGTCTCAGTCATAATCAGCATTTGCATTTTAGCAATAGCACTGGGTCACTTAAGTAGAAAGTAGAGGGCAGGCACTGTGGCACAGTGGGTTAAGCCACTGCTTGGAAGGTCTGCATCCCACATCTGAATGAGTGCCGGTTCAAGTCCCAGCTACTTCACTTCCAATCCAACTACCTGGTAATGCATCCTAGGAGGCAGCATATGGTGGCTCAAGTGCTTGGGCCCTTGCCACCAAGGTGGGAGACCCAGATAGGGTTCTGGACTCTTTGTTTCAGCCTGGCCCGGCTCTAGCTGTTGTGAGCATTTGGGGAGTGAGCCAGTATATGGAAAATCAACCAATCAATCTCTCTCTCACTGCCACTCTTTCAAATAGATGAAAAATAAACACTAGGGGCCAGCGCTGTGACCTAGCAGGTAAAGCTGACGCCTGCGGTGCCAGCATCCCACATGAGTGTTGGTTTGAGTCCCGGCTGCTCCACTTCCGATCCAGCTCTCTGCTATAGCCTGGGAAAGCAGTAGAAGATGGTCCAGGTCCTTGGGCCCCTACACCCACGTGGGAGACCTGGAAAATCTTCTGGCTCCTGGCTTCAGATTGGCCCAGCTCTTGCTGTTGTGGCCATTTGGGGAGAGAACCAGAGGATGGAAGACCTCTTTCTGCCTCTCGAACTCTTTCTGCCTCTGCCTCTGCCTCTCTGTAACTCTTTCAAGTAAATGAATAAATCTTCTAAAAAAATAAAATAAACATTAAAAAGAAAGTAGAGGGGATGATAAATTTCTCTGCACAAGGTACTATGCATTTCCATTTCTACTGGGTTTTCCATGTGTTAAAAAAGAAACTGCTAAAAAAAAAACTTGCCATAAGGAGTTCAAAAATAGTATGATAGATGGAATCAATGAACACTACAAAAGTTTTCCACTTCTAGTGATTCTGACTACCCAGAAAAATGCATCTTCTTGTCAAGTTCATTTTTACAAACTATTTCCTCCCAACACAAATACTACTACACCAATTAACTGCAAGAATGCTTAAAGATACATCCACCAGCAGAGACTACAAAGTGAAAAATAAAGTAGACCCGACCTGTCATCCATATGATGAGTGAGGCAACCAGGAAGATCTGGTAGTTTGCTACATAAGTTTTAAAGCCCTTACCTAATTAAAGCCTTCAGTACATAAAGTACAAATACTGAACTCCATCCCTTCAGAGTCAAGTAATTACCTCTGCTCTACGTATGTGTCTCAGAAGTAAGGTTGTGTTAAAGAAAATAGCAACGTGTTTACTCAAGTTAAAATGAAGAACTGCCAACAAGGAATTTCGAAGCATTGTTCATATCCAATCCAGGTGTCAACAATAACCTCAGTCTTATCTATATTTTTAAACATTTATTTATGTACTTGTTGGAAAGGCAGTGATGGGGGGAGGTAGGAAAAGATCCTTCATCCTCTGGTTCACTCCCCCAAATGCCCACAAGAGCTGGCACTGGGTCAGCTCAAAACCAGGAACTCCATCTGGGTCCCCCATGTAGGGTGGCAGGAACCCAAGGACTTGGGCCATCCTCTACCGCCTCCCAGGTGCATTAGCAGGGAGCCGGATCAGAAGCAGAGTAGTTCAAGTCCTGGCACTTTAATATGGGATACACACAAACATCCCAAGTAGTGCTTTCACCCACCCCAACCTGATCTGTTTCTGAAAGCAGGAGGGCACAGCACACAGCTTATCATTATTGTCACTTGAAAGCAGTAACACCATTCTCTTCACATTAAATCTATAATCAGGCCTTTTCACTATTAGGTCTTCGGTTTCCTGTACTCCACCCTCAGTGCCCCCACCCCTTCTCTCCACCAGTACACATGGTTAAGGTGCAGGTGACATTCCTGCGTGTTCTGGCGTAGTCAGGTTCAGAACGTCCACTCTCCCAGGAGGCACAGAACTGTGCCCCACCTCTTTGCTTCCCTCCTTCAGGAAATAGGAACAGGAACATGTAACAGTGCAAAGCCAGGACAATATCAACTGCTTCGACCACAATGTGTTCTCACAGGGGTTCCCTGGGGATAAGCAGCCTAGCTCTTCATGAGACGTTATCCACGTGAAATACTCTGATCCGGAGAGGCACTGTAAGAGAGTGTGGGCCTGGGGGTGTCAGAGCAGCGCTTTGCAAGCCTTGTCCTGCCAGGGCTCACAGAGGAAATGCTTGTGCGACACACAGTGTGCAACAGAATGAAGAGTGCAGAGGTCTGGCCATCGCTGGCACATCCCCCGGTTGCCCAGCTCAGAGAATGGACATTTTGGAGGACTGTAACCCATTCTCTCCAGCCGGAGAGAAGCTCAGACGAAGGCATGCAAGCAGAGAGCCAGATGCGGCTGCTCTTGGAAGTGGTCAGCTCCAAAACATTGCCAGGCAGCACACAGAGGCCAAAGAGGGAGCCCCACAGCAGAACGGGGCCTGTGCACCCTGCACCCAACACATCTGGGGACACTCACTGGAGTCCTCAGAGGACACTCAATTAGTTGCAAGCTGCCCACCCTGGGTAGGGCAATGCTCCATCCTGAGTCTAGGCTTCAGAAATAAAACCAAGGAAGGGGCAGACCCTGGGAAAGAAGATGAGCTTTGGACAGTGGCACAAGCACAGCCAGAAAGGATGGGTCGGAACCAAACGTGACCGGGCCGGGGGAACCTACTAAGTTAGCAGACACAGCAGGAGCAGACAGGCTGGTTTCTGCTTGTAGCCCTACCCTGCGATTTGACTAAACTACATCCTCATGAACTCAGTCCTTGGTTTCCTCCTTGGTGAAGGGGCAGTGTTTGCTCTGTGATAGCCACAGCCAGCTGGGGCAGCAAGTGGGGTCATTCAGAATGCCCAAGGCACAGCCAAGGTCATTTTCATCTTAGGTTTCCACACAGCTTCCTGTAATTAATTGTCTAAAAAGGTTATCTAGACAGGTTAACACCTGAAGCAGAATTTAAGTTGCAATATACTCTCACCATCCTCAACTGAAGGCTTACTAGTTGTTTACAGAAGCAAAATGTAGGGAACTCTGCGTGCCCAGAACACAGCCTGAGCACTTAACAGTGTAGCTGCCTGGTCCCCACATTCAGTCAGGAGCTTTGTAACCCCAGCTCAATGGATTCAAGCCCAGAGCCAGAACAAAGCACGGTTTGCCCAGAGAGACGAAGTTCTTTCTTATTTGGTCAGGTCTCAACCTGGGAAGATTCATTCCATAAAACATTCAGTGTGGGAATGAGTGCCAACTTCTTCTCAAAGTTCAATGTAACTGCAGCATTCCATTTTGCAAGGAAGTTCCACAACAGAGCAAGGAAAAACCAACTGATGCTTTCGCTGCTAAAAGAGATTCCGTATTGTCTTCCAGGGGGCTGCAACGTAAAAAATGGTTGCGCCAGTCCTGACCTGTCTCCCTCCGACCCACTCTTCCTCTTTCCCTGCTCTGCTTTCCCAGGCTCCCAGTTCAGCCAGCTTCTATCTGGGCTGGGCCAACAGCAGTGACTGGCAGAAGCCTGCAGGCTGGGAGGAAGGGAGAAGCCAGGCTGCGCCTCTCCATCCTGTCTACTCCCAGCGGCTCCTCTGATGGAGGTGGTCTCCTCCTCTGCCCACCACACAGGATCCCTGTGGTCCAGCTGCTGCCAGGTGACTCCAGTCATTTCTCCTCCCTTTGTCTTTCTAGGCCAGAGGTGCAGGGGCTTCCTGCTGTTGCTAATTTATGGGTGTAGCTTCTAAGCTGGGGGTGGGGACCTGTTTTCTGCCAAGGGCCATTTGCATATTTATAACATCATTTGCAGGCCATACAAAATTACCTACATAAAAATTAGCCTGCTATAGATTTATTGAATTTCAAGTCCTGCCTGTGGCTGTCTTGGCAGGGCCAGATGGAATGATTTCATGGGCCTCATGCGTCCCTCGGGCCGGATGTTCCCCACTCCTGTCTAAGCTCTCCCATCACCTGTTTAACTGCATCTCTACATTCAAGTCCCTTGGTTACAAAAGCTCAAGTAGCTGTGTTAGACTGGCTAGACTCTGGCTGCCACAATGACCAGTTAAGTAAGTGAATAAACAAGCAAATAATTATCCTGTAAGAATTCTGAATCATACAAACAAAATTCCTATCCATGATAACTGGGGGGAAAAAAATAAAAAAGGACCTTGGTGTCCAGATTCTCCAATACGGACGCTCTGGTCTTTAGGGCGACCACATAGATCAAGAACGCTTCCAGGATCTCAGAGGAGTCAGTTCCACACGTGCTTTCAAGCACCTACATCAGTGAGAGTCTGTATGTCTGTCTTGATTACTCAGAGCTGGGGTATGTTGTGATGGAAAACCGTGGATTCCGAGTCAGGGCCCCCTGTGTCAGTTTTAGCACCGTCTATTGATGGCAACCTTTACAAGACCTGGGCCTGTGTTTTATCCATCTGCAAATGTCAGACTGAAGCATTTTCTTTCTGCAATCACCTCCTTTTCTGAAATTCTATGACTCTAAGTTTCTAGGTAAATTTTGCATAAATACATGCATATGATTATTCTTAGAGGTATGCATAAAGCATACACCTTCTGTTGGTGAATTCGCTTTGCATCAGAGAAATATATCTAGAACCAGTGCTCAAATTATTAGCCAAAGAATTTGTCTGCCAGCTTGTTTTACTATAGCACCAACTTAGAATCTGGATGTTTTAGATCTCTAAATGCGCTGTGCGATTGTTGAATTATTATAATGATAATCTGGTTAGCATACCTTAAAAAACACAAGGCTCTTTGCTCTAATATTGGTGATTCCAAAGGTGCTGCAACCACACCTTGCACTCCTCACATTCTTGTATGTTATGACATTTTATGTCTTATTCTCTACCTTATTTTTTCCCCTTGAATGCATTTCAAGTGAATGTCTTCAAGACATTTCCATATCACTACATGCAAGTCTACTTCATTTTTTTCTTTAATGGCTGAATAGTAATCTATATAACCCATTATCTGACAATTTGCTGATCACTGAGTACATCCTGCTTCTAATTTCTGTGCTTAATATATTGTTTGCGGTGAAGTTTTAGGAGGTAATCTGTATTAGATTTAGGGAACATATTTTTCTTTTATTAATAAGCATTCATTTATTTATTTGAAAAGCAGAGTTACAGAAAGAGAGGGAAGGACAGAGAGAGACAGAGATCTTCCATACCCTGCTTCACTCCCCAAATGGCTGCAAGAATGGGGCTGGGCCAGGCCGAAGCCCAGAGCCTGGACTCCACTGGGTCTGCCACGTGGCTGTCAGGGGCCCACTCGGGCCATCATGGCGGCTTTCCCAGGCACATTAACAGGGAGCTGGATCAGAAGCAGAGCAGTCACGACTTGGGATGCCAGGATCACAGGTAAGCTGTACCACCGTGCCAACTCCTCCACTTCTTCTCAATATACAAACATTTAAAGTTTATCAAGGGCCCAAGGCTGACCCTTGTGACGCCAGCATCCCGTATCACAGTGCCACTTTGAGTCCTGGCAGCTCTACTTCTGATCCAGCTTCTAATAATGCACCTGGGAAAGCAACAGATGTTAGCCCAAGTACTTGGGGCCCTATCACCATGTGAGAGATCATGTGGGAGACCAAGATGGAGTTCCTAGCCCCTGGCCCAGAGCTAGCTGCTGCAGCTGTGTGTATCAGTGAGTCAACAGCTGGAAGATATCTTCCTCCTACCTCATCACTCTTTCAAATAAATGATAAATACATGTTTATAAAAAATGAAATTTATCAGGGCCAACACTGTGGTGTAGAAGGTTAAGCCACTGCCTGCGATGCCCCTATGCTCCAATTGCAATCCAGCTCCCTGCTAATGCACCTGGGAAGGCAGCAGAGGATGGCCAAAGCGCTTAGGCCCCTGCATCCATGTGGGAGACCTGGATGAAGCTCCTGGCTCCTGGCTTCAGCCTGGCCCAGCCCTGCCTGTTGTGGCCATTTGAGGAGTGAACCAGAGAATGGAAGATCTCTCTCTCTCTCTCTCTCTCTCTCTCTCTCTCTCTCTCCATCCCTGTCTCTGCCTCTCCTCTCTGTATGTCTGCCTTTCAAATAAATAAATCTTTAAAAAAAGTTTATGTGCAACTGCTACCAAAAGATTCTATTAAAAAATAAAATAAAATTTATAAAGTACTTTTTTGCATCTATTGAAATGAATATATATTTTTGTTTATTATATAACTTGAGTAATCTTTAAATTGTTCAATTTGTAATATTATTTGAACACTGAGTTTGACTTACAATTTTGTTTGTCACATGCTCTTCTGTAATGTGGGCTGTCACATCTCATCCAAAAATAATCTATTGTCTTCTCCCTTGAAACTAGCAGGCTTGTACACCTGCTATGACTTAGAGATTGCAAGAGAAGTGGTGTCACATGGTCTTACAAGCTTGGGCTCAGGAGAGCTGCAGCCTGAGCCCTTGCTTCTTAGGATGCTCCTTCTTGGAAAGCAGCCACCATATTATCAGGAAGCTCAAGCAGCTCTGCTGAGAGGCCCAGGAAGAGGAGAGCTGAGCCCGCTGCCAAGACCTGTAGCTGAGTTCTCAGCTGAAGTTCTCGGCCTCACCTGGCAACCACATGCGTGAGGCTATTTTGGACCTTCCAGCCACCCCAGTGCCCAGCAAACAGCACACGAAGCAGGAAGACTGCCTGATGGTCACATGGAAATAAAAATTATTGCTTTAAGCCACCAATGTTTGGGTGGTTTATTACAAAGTGATTTCTCCCTATTAATTAATGTGTTTCATTTTGGAGCACAACTTCATGCCTAAAATATATCACATTAGTCCTACATCCATTCTCCTTCCTTCACTCCGATGAATATTTATTAAACATACACTGTGCCACATGCTGAGGGTACCAAGATCAAAGGCAGACATGTGCCTGCCTCAAAACTCATAATCTCGATGGGAAGACAAATAGCAACAGAGAAATCAAAGTAAACTTAAGTTATGATCGTGGGAGGGCTAATGAAAACTGGCACAAGGCACTCTGGAAGCCCCCAATTGAGGAACTGATTATCCACAAGGTTAGACAAGGCAGTGAAGACTAAACTCTTATATCTCAAGGATGACTGAAAGTTAATTAGACAAAGGGGAGAACAAGAGTCCTTCCCTAGGAGAGCTCAGCATGTGCAAAGGGCCTGTGGTACAAAAGGGGATGGTATGTTCAAGCTCTGCATCCAGAGCTGACATCATGGCTCAACACCAGCCTGGAAGTAGGCAGGCCCCAGGCCATGAAAGACCTTGCAGTCCTTGTGACAGAAGACTTAGCAACAAGAGGTGCTCAGATTCGTTCCACTCCAACCAGGCTTTCTCCTCAAACCCCATTGGGAAGAGGACTAACTTGGAGTACCCTACCATACAAACTGTAACTGCAAGGACACCATGGCTGTTTGGATACTCAGTGCACACGGTCATTTCGCATTACAATTCACTGCGTTATTTACACACATCTAGACTCTAAAATCTGAGTACAGGGGCTGTATCTCAGTCATTCATTCGTTTCTCCCCCCTCCTGCCCCTCCAAATAACCCAACAGAGTGCTGGGCACATAGCAAATCCCTGAACACAGAATCCATTCACAAATAACCTGCCAGAAGGGATCTCCTGGGAGAGAACTCTACGGCCCCATGGAAAGCCGTTCCAGTGACAGCAGCACTCGGAGGGACGCCTTGCTCGAGAGCGCCATTCCTTTCCAACATCAGCCAACCACCGAATTTCATCCTTAGTGAAGAACAAGAACACTCCAGCACATTTCCGAAGAATGCGTTGGAGTACACTTTGAAGA
Source organism: Lepus europaeus (assembly GCF_033115175.1). Classification (NCBI taxonomy): domain Eukaryota; kingdom Metazoa; phylum Chordata; class Mammalia; order Lagomorpha; family Leporidae; genus Lepus; species Lepus europaeus. The sequence continues at coordinate 94,249,851 of NC_084827.1, forward strand.
TCATTTCTGGGTCACCCCTGGCTCGCTCCCTTTTCAGTAACAAAATATTAGTCTTCTCACCTTTCCTCAAAGAAGCCATTTAGTGGCTCCCTGGATTCACTCCAAAACCTCCATCCTTCCTAGACCACGAAGGCCGGCAGACGAGGAGACAAGGTCAAAGACGCCGGAGGGACCTTGTGAACGACTCTCTAGCTCAGTCTGCTCATTCAGGGACAACTCAAACACTGAAACTTTCCTATCGGCTCCAAAGACAAGGATTATTTCACTGAATGAGTTTGCCAACTGCCTTCTGCCCTTCTCCTCCGGTTCAGGCTTCCACATCTAACAACAATTCATTTGCTATTTTTTTTTTATTTCTTTATTTTTTCAGTGAAAGCTTTTCCTCCAGGTTATCTGTAAGCGACACAATAACAGAAATGAGAAGTGTTGTTTTCATTGCTTTCCCCACATGCAAAGTCCCCATGTGCAAAGTCATCGCACAAGACGGTGAAATATCACCAACAAATTCCACCACTGCAGTTATCTCAAGATTTCAAAAGTCGGTAAGGCACTGGTCATCCGTTCTACAGATCATGAGCCTCTATGAACATAAACAGCTGTGGTGCTTCTTTTCTTCGGCATTTAAAGGAAAATTGCTTGGTTTTATCCCAAAGATACTGTTACATTCCATTTGCAATCATTTTTCATCTCATCAAAGGACTAGAAATCACTCAGTTATTTTTACTGTAGCCATTAAAGCAGTCTGTATGATGCCATCTATATAGGACCACGTGGAGAAAAAATGCTCACCAAAATTAGGCATTACTGTGTGTGTCAAAAAGTAAGAAGAATGTGTATATGATACAATGACTTCTTGAATTTAGATTGGGCCATTTTGTCAAGTCAATGAATCGCAGTTCCAGAAAGCTTTATGAAATATATTCTAAAAGTCAACAGTGGCTCCAATTATATCCAAAATTATTTAGCATGTAATGATTTTTACATTTTTAAGCCAGCACACAGCAGCACATTTTACAAAAACATATTATCTGATTCACTTACTGGCATAAACTGAGGACAGAAGGAAAGATCGAAAGAATACTGTTTTGTTTGTGTTTAGAAGAGCAAAGTATGAGTGCAGAGATAGTGTGGGTTAACTCAAAAGTTTTAGTCAAACCGTTCATGGAATGCCCTGCCATATAATAGTATTTCCAAGAATTTACAATAACAAAGTACTCCCCAAAATAGGCACCTACACCACAAGACCTCCAACAGTGTAATTCAGAAATGTTTAAAATATGAACGCTGTCTTTGCCTTACCAAATACACAATCTGGCACTGCAAAGGGAATGCAACCCATTTTGAGAATGAATGCAGAATCCAAAGGTATTTCTCTTAACCATGCACATGCTCTGTGCTCACTGAATTAAATAGCAGTGACAATTCCTGATTCTGCAGCAGGTGAAATTCTGCATAATAAACATAATCCAAACCCGCTTGACAGACCCTTCAGGAGAGGTCTGCGCCCAGTTGTGGGTCAAAAGCCCATTCAGTGGCCATGATCTGTTTCAACTGATGATAACCCTCACTTCACAAACACACCGCAGCGATCACAGGTTGAAACCATTACGCAAGGATCTGAGTGACCTACAGGGGAAGGAACTTCTCAAGGTCACCCCAGCAGACCAAGGCAGAATCTAGAGGAAAGCTTCTTGGTGAGCTAACCACAGTCTTCCCAGGCCACCCCAAATGCGAACACCCCAGCGGTTTCCGTTCCAAAGAGAGCTCAAGGTGACTCACTTTTGCATGATCTCCAGCACCCAGCGCTAGGGGTGGTTTCGCGTACAGTAAGGAAATTCAGGACCGCTCTCCTGTGTCAAGGTGAAAGACACACCAACCTCAGCCTTCGTGGCCGTGCCGGCCACAAACAACACTGCTTGGAACCACGCCGAAAAAAAAAAAAAAAAACACCTAACACAAACCGCGCAGACCCCGGCTACCGTGTGCCAGCCTTGGCTTACTTGCATTTAACCAGGTCCGACCGCTTTCCCCTAAATAAGCGAATCAAAGAAGAGGTTCCAAAGTGAGACCGAACTTTCTGCTCCAAGCGTCGTTCCTTTGACTAGAGCTCGAAGATCTCTCCCAATATCTAGACAGAGTGTTCAAAATAGCACAGGGCAGAAGAAACCCTTAACTCTCACTCCGGCGCAAGCCAGGTCCCCTGCACCCAGGGGGGTCCGGTGACTCCAAGTCGAGTTTCTCCCAGCCCGGAAGGTGCAAGCAGCAACACTCCCAGCTCTCAAGTTCGGGGCGCCTGACCAACATCCCCGCCCCTGCCGACCCGAAGCCACTCGTACAAACTTCCCGGGGTGGTGCAGAGACGCCTGGACCCAAAGACTGCGGGGATACCGGGCCTGGGAGAGAGGGACGCGGTCCGAGAAGGCGAGCGCGGGGACCAGGACGCCAGGATCCGGAGACTTCGGAGCCCGGGCTACAGGGAGACAGACGCAGCCCGAAGCGGCGCGCGCGAACGGGGACCGGACCTGCAGCTGCCTGCCGCACGTGGGGGCCGCGCTGGGTGCCAGGACCCCCGGCGCCGCTCGCCCGCCCGCCCGAGCCCGCAGCCTACCTGTCTGAGGATGAAGCTGGTCGAAGTGGTGCTGCCATCGGATCTTTTCAACCTGCTCCTCCGGGTCGTGGTGCCTCGGGCCACCTGGACTCGATACACGGGGCCAGAGAGAAGCCGGTGAGCACCGCAGCGTGGAGCGGGGTGACCACCCTGGCCAGAGTCCGCCTCGGGACCAGCTCCCTGGGATTCCCCCAGAGCCCGCACCCAAGTCCCCAAGTCTCCTCCGAGGCTCCCGAACACAGCCCCCACCCCCACCCACCCACTGCAAGCCTGGACGGCTAAACTGATTCCCCAGGAGAGCAGCCCGCGAGCACCCACCACATCCATCAACAAAGACTCTCGGGGTGCGGGGTCCGAGTCCCCGGCATCCGCTGGGGGAGGCTATGGGCTCCGGAGCCGGAGCGCAAAGACCTGGACTAGGGTGAGGAGGAGGAGGAGGAGAGGGAGGAGGAGGAGGAGAGGGAGGAGGAGCGGGAGAGGAAAGGGACGCGGAGAAGGATGGGGAGCCGGGCAGCCGACTCCCGGGACTCGGGGGCCCCGCCAACCTGGCACAAAGGCGGGGCGCTCTTGGGCGGCGAGGAGGCGGAGGCGGAGGAGGGGGCGGTACCTGCGAGGTGGGGGAGTGCGGCCCGTCCGCGGTCCCGTTCTTGGCGTAGGAGGAGGAGGACATGGCTCAGAGCCGCCGCATGGCCAGCCCGTGCGCGGTGGGCGGAGGGCGCGCGGGCCCCGCAGGCTGGGCTGCGGCCGGAGGGGGGAGGGCGGCAGGACTTCCCCACCCGGCTCCCTGGCCCTGCGCCGGCTCCCCGGCTCCCCGGCTCCCCGCCCGCACTTCGGAGAGCGTGGCACCTTAAAGGGGCCGAGACGCTTCCCCCGCGCCGGCTTCGGGGTCCCGGGGAGGGGGGCTTCTCGGGATCTCGCCTCCCGGAGCCGCTCGAGAGAAGCTCTCTCCCACCTAGCGGGCGCTTTACATCAGAGCTTCCCAGAGGAGGCAGGGAGGGGAAAATCTGGGATGGGGGTGGGAAGATTAAAATAGTCTGCACAGTTTAAAATGAGACAAAGGTGGCACGGTTCATGAATCAGGACTTGGGGAGAGAGGCTGGTGCAGTGTGGCGGGGAGTAGGAAAGACCGAGTGGGGTGTGTGTGTGCGCGCGCGCCGCCCCGGAATTTAAAAGGGCAAAAGCCAGCCTTCCTTACTCGACTTCACTCAGCCGCTCGCTGTGGTAAGACGTGGGATGGGGGGCTGCTTCCTGTTCGTGTTTTTGTGGTGTTTGGGTAACTCCAGCCTCAGAGCCACGAGACACACGCGCGCGCCCGCACACTCACACACGCGTGCGCGCACACACACACTCAGCCTGGGCGAGAGACCCTGCTGGCCAGTCTTTGGCAAGATGCAGCCCCGCACACGAGACCGGCAGGTCCTAAGGAGTTTTGAAGGTCACGTTAGACTGCTAAAGAGCAAGAGTTGGCCACGTGCCTCCCAATTCTCCGTGGCTGGCAGTTAGCAAGGGAGGGAGGTCATCCTGGCCACCATCCCCAACCTTTGCCTTGCTGCTGCTGCCTGCCTTCCGCAAACACATTCGGAGGTGAATCTGAAATCACACGAAAAGCCAAGGCTTGTGGGGAAGAGGGATTTGAAGCCATAAGAAGAGTGAGGAAAAATATATGCAAATTCAAAAATAGTTACTGCACCGAATCCATCATTAAAATATACAATAGATCTCAAATCACTAGGTCAACCATCCTGCCTTGTATTCTAATATTGTATTGATTAATCTATTTATAGAAACAAATGCCATGTTTAAGACTTACTTGGCCTTGAGGTCCTGGTTCTTTCTTACCATCCACCAGATACTTTCTTTCCACTCCTACCCCTTGATTTATGCCAGGGTTGTGTGTGTGTGTGTATGTGTTTAATCTTCTGATAATTAATCTCTGCCTCTAGGCTCCCTACTCCACACACACACACACACACACATGCACACACACACATTTCCAATTAGACACTATAGGAAAATGCATATTCCCAAAATCTGTTTTGCTCAAGTCGCTTATCTAAAACATAGTCCCAAATCTGTGGTCCAACCACCAAGCGTCCCTGCATTTCTGATTATCACCACATTTCGCCAACTTGATTGCTCCACACCTACCTTCCAGCAAGCAGGCAGTTCTGCTGATGACCACCCAGACCTACCAAATACAATCCCGCCACATCAACTCTGTCTTGGAATGCCTCCTTGGAACACATCCCCTCCCCAGCCTGCAAGTGCTGCTGTCTCCTGCCCTGCCTCCAAACCCTGCCTCAGGTCACTCTTCCTCCACAGAACCCCCCTGACCACTCCAGTCCTGGAGAGCTCTTGTGCTCATGCAAAACAGGAGCATTTATTCTCTGGGTACTTAGCATAGGTTGCCTTGGTTTATTCTCTTTTTGTGAAAATCTCCAAGTTTCCAAAACTGATGTTTCACTTGTTATCTCCTATTCCTGGAGACACTCCCTGAAGTTTACAGGGAGGTGGTATGTCCAACAATGCAGAACTCCCTGCTGTAGTGACCATCAACCCAATCCGGTTTTATTTCTGAGCCTTTTTTTATTTGACAGATAGAGTTAGACATTGAGAGACAGAGACAGAGAGAAAGGTCTTCCTTCCGTTGGTTCACCCCCCAAATGGCCGCCATAGCCAGAGCTACACCGATCCAAATCCAGGAGCCAGGTGCTTCTTCCTGGTCTCCCATGCGGGCACAGGGGCCCAAGCACCTGGGCCATCCTCCACTGCCCTCCCGGGCCACAGCAGAGAGCTGGACTGGAAGAGGAGCAACCGGGACTAGAACCTGGCACCCATATGGGATGCCAGCGCCGCAGGTGGAGGATTAACCAAGTAAGCCACAGTGCCAGCCCCAGTTCTGAGCCATTTTCATAGTTGACATTTCATATATATATATGATGAATATGCATATATATATGATGAATTGTGATATGGCCACTATAATTTGAATATTCTGCATTTCAACTGCCCACAGGCTCACTGACTTAGAGTTATCAAAACACAGTCTACAGTGGCTCAACAGTGCAAAGAGCTCTGTACAGCTGATCCACAGCAAACTGAAAATGATTCGCACACACACACACACAACCATTGAAATCTCTGGACATGGTCCTGAGGGTACAAACCACTGACGAAACATCTATCCAGGGAAGTAACTGGGGTGTGCATGTTGCACAGTGGTTCAGCTGCTGTTTGGGATGCCGTATCCCCTGTGACATTCTCTATCTGCTGCAGATTCCAGCTTCCTGCTAATGCACAGCCTGGGAAGGCAGCACATGATGATGGTACAAGTGGTTGTGCTCCTGCCTCCCAGGTGAGATACTCAGATGGAGTTCAGGGTTCCCAGCTTTGGGACTGGTCCAGACCTTGCTGTTGTGAGCATTTATGGTGTAAATCAGCAGATGAGAGAGATCTGTCTGCCTTTCAAAAAAAATATGAGAGCCTAGTATTTGAACTAAGACCTGCTCCCCGCCTATGGAGCCAAGCCCCCAGCATACAGATGCTTGGATGCAGTACTAGATCCTATCAGTTCCCAGTCTCTGGGACTCCAAGCCTCCCTCCCTTAGCTGAAAGTTTCTTTGTCCTGCTTTTATGATTGCACATCATCCACTTACTGAAATGAACTCACTGAATTGAGGGAATGGTATAGTGGTCGCTCATCATGGGACTCGTGATGTTATTTATTTCCTTTGGAGATGATGTTCAGTGTTATCTCCAGGGGTTTCCTTTCCAGGAACTCCAGGCCCTAGGCAGAAAAGTAACCACCACCTGCACGTAGCCCCCAGACTGAATGGAGCCCACTCAGCCATCAGCAGAATTCCCCAGAGAACACAGCCTTGCCATGAGCACCACTAACCAACACCTAGACACGTGCTGCACACACACACCTCTTAGTCCCAACTGCAGTTTATCCCTAAGCCTCTGGGGACCTTGGGGATTAAGTGTTAGTTGCCTGGCTTCTTCCTCTGCACTTTGCAATAAGTACCTTTTTTTCTTTTTCTTTTTTTTTTTTTTACACCACCTCAGTGTCAGTAATTGCTTGTTGCATGTCAGGCAATTGGGCCCAGTTGTGGGGGTTCTATAGCAATTCCTCCAATGATTCTGGGGGTGTTCTATATCATGTTTCCAGCTCTGGTGCAGCCAAGAACACGAGCCCTCCTCTCAAACACTAGTTGCAATTACCTGCATGAGAGGGACAGGATGCTGGCATTTATCATCCTGTTCCCAGCTACTTATTACTGAGGTTAAGTTCTGAGCAACTATGACAGAGAGAAGAGAGCTAGCTTCTTCTGCCCAGCCCCCACTCCTGGGATAAATGAGAGCAATGGGGCCTTGACTCTCTAGCTCCTGGCTCTCAGAGACTAAACCAGAAGCCCTGAGATTACTGCTCCTCCCTACCAAGCAGTCAGCTCTTATAGTGGTGATGTCCTGGGCTGGCATTGTGGCTCAGTGGGTTAAGCGGCCACCTGCGATGCCAGCATCCATATGAGTACTGTTTCAAGTCCCAGCTGCTCCACTTCCAATCCAGCTCCCCACTAATGCACCTGGGAGAGCAGCAGAAGGTGGCTCAGGTACTTGGGTCCCTGACACCCACGTGGGAGACCCTGATGAATCTCCTGGCTCTTGGCTTAGGCCAGGCCTGGCCCCTGCCGTTGTGGCCATTTGGAGGAGTGAACCAGTGGATGGAAGAATCTCTCTCTCTCTTCCTCTATATATAATTCTGTCTATCAAATAAATAGATAAATTAAAAAAAAAAAAGTCGGGCCGGCACTATGGCACAGCAGGTTAAAACCCCACTTGCAGCGCCGGCATCCCCTATGGGCACTGGTTTGAGTCCTGGCTGCTCCTCTTCCGATCCAGATCGCTGTTAATGTGCTTGGAAAAGCAGTAGAAAGATGGCTCAAGTACTGGGCCCCTGTACCCACGTGGGAGACCGAGAAGAAGTTCTTGGCTCCTGGCTTTGGATCAGCTCAACTCTGGCCATTGCAGCCATCTGGGGGTGAATCAGCGGATGGAAGACCTTTCTCTCTCTCTGCCTCTGCCTCCACCTCTCTGTAACTCTGCCTTTCAAATAATAAAATAAATCTTAAAAATAAAAAAATAAAGTGGTGATGTCAGCATTATGCTTCCCATAAGCACCAGAGTGGAAAGAAAGAGAATCCTTACCTCAGACACACAATATACAGAAATTAACTCAAAATAGATCAAAGACTTAAATAACTAAAAAATACAAAACTATTAGAAAAATAAGATTAAATATTTATGATGTTGTATTTAGCAATATTTAGATATGACACCAAAACACAAGCAACAAAAGACAAAATGCTTTTCACTTCACCAAAATTTAAAACGTGCCCACATTGTGGCACAGTGCTTGTTTGGGTCCCTGCTGCTCCACTTCGGATCCAGCCCCCTGCTAATGCACCTGGGAAAGCAGCAGAAGTTGGCCCAAGTGCTGAGGCTCCTGCTACCTCTGTGGTAAATGGAGTTTGTGACTCCTGGCTTCAGCCCAGCCCCAGCCATTGTAGCAACAGAGGAGTGAACAACTTTCTCTCTCTCTCTCCTGTTCTCTGTCATTTGCCTTTCAAATAAATAAAATAAATCTTTAAAAAAATGTTTTAAAGCTTTTGTGCTGCAGAGGTCACTATCAACAATCTGAAAGGCCAACCCACAGAATGGGAGGAAATATTTGCAAATCATAAATCTGACAATGGACTTCAATCTAGAATACATAAATAACCCTTAGAACTCTGTAAAAACTAAATAACTCAGTTTTTTAAATGGACACAGGATCACCAAGAAAGATAGACCCGTGGCTACCCGGCACATGCAAAGATGGCCAACATCATTAGTCAGCAAGAAAATGCAAATCAAAACCAAGAAGGGGCCACGTACGGTTCGAATGCCTGTCCCCTCCAAATTGAAGTGGAAATTGAACCGCCACTGTGCCAGTACGAAGAGGAGGCACCCTTGGGAGGTGACCAGGCCTGCACGGGTCTCCAGTCTCATGGTTGGGAGTCGGGGGCAACTTTGGAGCCCCTCTTGCTCTGGCTCCCTCCTTCTGCTTCCACTGTGTGACGACAGAGAAAGCAGGCCCTCGTGCCAGCACCTTTGTCTGGGCCTTCTCAGCCTGTACCACTGGGAGAAAGTCGGCTTCTGTTCATTTAAATCACCTAGTCTCACATATCCTGTTACAGCAGTACCAAATGATCTGGGACAGCCACCTTAGAACCTCTAGAAAAAAATGTATAATTAAGAAGTCAGATAATAGCAAGTACAAGCAAGGATGTGCAGAAACTGCAATCATAATGTACTGCTGAAAGGAGTAGAAAAGCGCAGACTTTTTTAAAAAAAAATTTTTTTTGACAGGCAGAGTTAAACAGTGAGAGAGAGAGAGAGAGAGAGAGAGACAGAGAGAAAGGTCTTCCTTTTCCATTGGTTCACCCCCCAAGTGGCCGCTGTGGCCGGCGTGCTGATCCGAAGCCAGGAGCCAGGTGCTTCCTCCTGGTCTCCCATTCGGGTGCAGGGCCCGAGCACTTGGGCCATCCTCCACTGCACTCCCAGGCCACAGCAGAGAGCTGGCCTGGAAGAGGGGCAACCGGGACAGAATCCAGCGCCCCGACCGGGTCTAGAACCCGGGGTGCCGGCACCACAGGTGGAGGATTAGCCTAGTGAGCTGCGGCACCAACCAAAAGTGCAGACATTTTGAAACAGCATGTGATAGTTAGTTACTCAAATGGATAAACCAGATGGCCTCGTAACGCCACTCCTAGGTATATACCCAAAGTAAATCAAAGTTGCTATCCATACCAAAATGTCTATAAGAATGTTCATAAAGCAGTATTCATAGTAATCAAAATGGGCATAACCCAAGTATCTACCAATTGATGAATCAATAAGCAAAATATAGTATATCCATACAAGAGATTATTAATCATTCACACAAAGGAATGAAGTACTGATACATGCTACAACTTGGACAGACCTTAAAAATGTGAGTATGATCCCATTTATCTGAAGTGTTCAGAACAGGCCAATCAGAAAATAGATTAGTGCTTGTGATGACGGGGATAGCTCAAGTGTATAGGACTTCTTTCTGAGATGAATAAAATGTTATAAAAATGAATTTAGTGATGATTGCACACATCTGTGCAACGGATTGAATACTTGAAATGGGAACTGTTTGGTACGTGAATTATATGCTAATAAAGCTTTTTTTAAAAAAGATTTATTTTCTTTATTTGAAAGAAGAGTAACATAGAGAGGGAGAGACAGAGAGACAAAGATCTTCTACCTGTTGGTTCACTCCCCAAATGGTTGCAATAACCAGGGCTGAACCAGACCAAAGCCAGGAACCTGGAACTTCATCCAGGTCTGCACATGTGTAGTGGGGGCCCAAGCATGTGGGCCATCCTCTGCTGCTTCCCCAGGCACATTAGCAGGGAGCAGGATCGGAAGTGGAGGGGCTGCGATTTAAACTGGCACTAATTTGGGATGCTAGCATTGTAGGAGGTGGCTTAACCTGCTGCACCACAATGCCAGTCCGTTATTATTTTTATAAATCTTCAGATTTTTTTAAATTAACTCAAAATAGTCATAGATGTAAGAGTAAATACAAACATTATAAAATTTCTAGGAGAAAGCAGTAGAAAATTTTACAACTCTTGAGTTTGATGGTTAGGTTTTATTTATTTTTAAGATTTATTTATTTATTTGAAAGGCAGTTACCGACAGGCAGAGACAGAGAGAGGTCTTCCACCCACTGGTTCACTCCCTAATTCGCTGCAATGGCCATAGCTACATCGATCCGGAGCCAGGAGCTTCTTCTGGGTCTCCCACGAGAGTGCAGGGTCCCAAGGACTTGGGCCATCTTCTACTGCTTTCCCAGGGCATAGCACAGAGCTGGTGAGAAGTGGAGCAGCAGAGACTTGAACAGCACCCATATGGGATGCCGGCACTGCAGTCGGCAGCTTTACCTGCTATGCCACAATGCCAGCCCTGGTGGTTTTAGATATAACCACCACCTAAAGTGTGATCCAAGAAAGCAAAAAACTGATATGCTGGACTCAATCAAAATGAAAAATAGAGTGGGGGCCAGTGCTGTGGCACAGTGGGTGAAGCCACCGCCTGCAGTGCTGGCATCCCATATGGGTGCAAGTTCAGGTCCTGGCTGCTCCACTTCCGATCCAGCTCTCTGCAATGGCCTGGAAAAGCAATAGAAGATGGCCCAAGTCCTTGGGTCCCTGAACCCATGTGGGAAACCCAGATTAGGCTCCTGGATCCTGGCTTCGGATCAGTGCAGCTCCAGTGACCATCTGGGGAGTAAACCAGCAGATGGAAGATCTCTCTCTCTCTGTGGGGAACCGCAGGCTGGCCACCTGTGAGAACCTCCTCATCTGCATAGCTTGCAGCAATCGGTCGACCACAAGGCCCAGGAAAACAGCCAGGTGAAACAGATGAAACAGAATGGACTCTGCATAAACAACTAGGAGGAACCCGGTGAAACAGATGAACTTTCGACCTGAGACTATACGCGCCCTTTCATCTGATTGGACGATACCAGCGTGAACTGCACGTGAAGAGAGCCGCTATTGGCTGTGGAGCGGATGCTCCACGGGATTTGGGGTATAGAGGGACATTGGGAATTGGGCTTGGGGCTCCTCCTTCTCTTTTCTTCTCCCCTCCCCCCCCACTCTTTCTTTCTGCCCCCACAAGTAAAAGTTCCTTGAGAACCGAGAAACAGTGACCGGGTCGTGATTGTGTTGGACTCTTGCTGGCGAGGGTCCGACATCTCTCTCTCTGCCTCGGCCTCTCTATAACTCTGCCTTTCAAATAAATAAACAAATCTTTTTTTTTTTTTTTTTTTTTTTTTTTTTTTTTTTTTTTTTTTGACAGGCAGAGTGGAGAGTGAGAGAGACAGAGAGAAAGGTCTTCCTTTTCCATTGGTTCACCCCCTAAAGGCTGCTGCGGCCGGCGCACCACGCTGATCCGAAGCCGGGAGCCAGGTGCTTCTCCTGGTCTCCCATTCGGGTGCAGGGCCCAAGCACTTGGGCCATCCTCCACTGCCCTCCCGGGCCATAGCAGAGAGCTGGACTGGAAGAGGGGCAACCAGGACAGAATCCGGTGCCCCGACCAGGACTAGAACCCAGTGTGCCGGTGCCGCAGGCGGAGGATTAGCCTAGTGAGCTGCGGCACTGACCAAATAAACAAATCTTAAAAAAAAAAAAACAAAAAACCTAGAATGGACATTTGCCTCAGCAGCCTTGTCACTACTTGGGACACCCACATTCCCTGCTGGAGTGTCTTGTTCAAATTCTAGCTCCTCCACTTCCAATCTAGCTTCCTGCTAATGTGCTCCCTGGGAAGAACCAAATAATGGCTCAAGTCTCTGGGTTCCTGCCACCCACATGGGAGACTGGTAGAGAGTTCTGGGCTCGTGACTTTGGTCCTAGCCCTAGCTTATTGGGGGTTTTTGGGGAGTAAACAGTAGATATAAGATCTATGTCTCTGTCTCCCTGACTTTTAAATAAAATGCAAATGAAAAACTTTTAAAAATTATAAACTGCTTAGTGACTCTGTTAAGAGAATGGAAAGGCATGCCACATACTAGGAATAAATATTTCTAAGACACTATCTAAAAAAGAACTTATAAACAAGATACACAGCTTAATACTCAGGAACACTCTAATTAAAAAACAGACACAGATTTGAACAGACACAGACACATGACCAAAGAAGACAGAGATATCAAATAAGCATGTCAAAGTTGCTTATCACTTAGGTTTAGGGAAGTGCAAATCCAAACAATGCAGTATCAGTACACACCTATTACAGTGGATAAAACCAGAAGCTAACTGTGCCAGCTGCTAGTTAGAGTGAAGAGCAATGAGAACTCTTCTTCACTGCTGATGGAAATGGTAAGTGGCAGTTTCTGTTTTCAGATTTATTTACTTATTTGAAAGGCAGAGCTGTGGGGGAGTGGGGAGAAAGAATCTTCCACCCACTGTTTTACTCCCCAAATGGCTGCAATGTCCAAGGCTGGGCCAGGCTGAAGCAAGAGGCCTGGAACTCCATCCTGGTCTCCCAGGTGGATGCAAGGAGCCCAAGCACTTGGGCCATGGCTCACTGCCTCCCCAGGCGCATTAGCAGGGCGCTGAATTTGAAGTGGGGCAGTGTAAACTTTTTCCTTGTCTTGGAGGATTTATTTTCTCTTGCTCTAAATAACTTTTCCAGAATTACCCCTCCTTCCCCCAATATTTGTCTCAAATGTAAAAATTTGTTAAAAGCCATGGACTTCCAGGATTTAAAATTATTATACATTTAAATAAAATTTTATAAAAATTTGAATACATTTTATATAAATTTTAATAAATTTAAAAATAAACTTTTAAGTTTTGTGGCTTAGTAGGTTAAGCCTCCACCCTCAGCACTGGCATTCCATATGGGTACCGGTTCAAGTTCCGACTGTTCCACTTCCTATCTAGCTCCCTGCTGGATAGGCCTGGGAAAACAGAAGATGGCCCAAGTGCTTGGGCCCCTGCACTCATTGTGAGCTGGATGAAGCTCCTGGCTCCTGGCTTTGGCCTGGCTCAGCCTCAGCCACTATGGCCATTTCAGGAGGAATCAGTGGATGGAAGCTCTCTCTCTCTCTCTCTAACTCTGCCTTTCAAATAAATAAAATAAATCTTAAAAAAATTGTTTTTAGAAATTGGATAAAGATGTTTGCTTTCCTAACCCTAAAAAACTTACATGCTGTGAAGCCAGGGAAAACACTATTCTCTGGGTACACTTCTGAAGCCTACAAACAATTCTGATGGTAACGGAAAAAAAATGCAAAAATCTAAGTTATGTATTATCACAGTGAAAATGAATCACACCTACACATCTTTTAAATGGTGAATTATACTGAAATGCTACTTACTAGCTAATTCACATTTAACTCAATTTAAAAAAAATACACTTATTTATTTATTTGAAAGTGTTAAGAGAGAGAGGGAGAGACAGAGATCTTCCATTAGCTGGTTCACTTCCCAGATGAGCGCAACAGCCAGCACTTGGCCAGGCTGAAGCCAGGAGCCAGGAGCTTCTAGATCTTCCTCGTGGGTGGCAGGGACCCAATGCTTGAGCCATCCTCCCGTGCTTTTCCCAGGACTTCAGCAAGGAGGTGGATCGGAAGTGGAGCAGCCGGGTCATGAACCAGTGCTCATATGGGATGCTGGCACTGCAGGTGGTTACTTAACCCACCATGCAACAACGCCGGCACCCTCAAATTTTTTATTCTATATATCTTTTACCAGGCATATTTGCCATTTTTGCTATGGTAACAAACAACTCTAAACTCTCAGTGGATTCCACCACTGTGTAGCCTGTGGTTCTGGTCTGACTCCCTGCCTTCCCGTTGCCAGGCCCAGGCTGCAGCAGCAGTTCCAGGCTGGGACACAGTGGCTCTGCAGAGGGCGGAAGTGAGAGCTACTCAAGTGCAGGAGGCCCCTGAAGCCCCTGCACAGATGCTGGGCACCTGTTCCACCTGCTCATACCCCTTTGGCCTACACATGAACTTCACCAACCCCAAAATCACTGAGTGGGGGCAGAATACTCCAGGAGTTCAGGGCACAGGCAGGTATGCACAATTCTCTCACAAGGGAGATTTAAAAGCTGCGAACATTACACTCTTCTACATCAAGGGTAATTTGCTTCAACTACTCTTACACCAATCTGATCACCTCTCTTAATCCTCATTCAGCCATCTGGAGGACTTGTCATAAATTATGAAAATCCTTTCTATAACTCTCCAAAGAAATGTCCTTCTAAAAGTTCAGATTAAAGTGTTAAATGGCTTAAGTTAAATTCCAAATATTAAAATTCTAATTTTCTTATTTTTTCTGTGAAATAGTTGTGCCATGTGTCAAAAAAACAACAAAGTACACTTTGCCCCTTCTACAATCCCTGGGTTTACAGTGCAGAAGAAAGAAGAATAGAGTCTTGGGAACCATACAAATGCATTTTTAAAAAATATTTATTTGAAAGGCAGAGTTAGAAAGAGGCAGAGGCAGAGTAAGAGAGAGGTCTTCTATTGCCTGGTTCACTCCCCAAATGGGTGCAACGGCCGGAGCTAGGCCAATCTGAAGGCAGGAAAGCCTTGAGCTTCCTTTGGGTCCCCCATGCGGGTGCAGGGCCCAAGCACTTGGGCCATCCTCCACTGCCTTCCCAGGCCACAGCAGAGAGCGGCATGAGCAGTGGAGCAGCCAGGACTCGAGCCAGTGCCCATATGGGATGCCAGCACTGCAGGTTGAGGCTTTACCCACTACACCACAGTGCCCCCTCCAAAAAGCATTTTTTGCTGAACACTGAAGACACTAATGTATTTTTAGAAATGAAACAATTAGAGCTCCTTGGCCTTTCTGACCCATACACTGACTCCTAAGCCCCTGTCTATTAAAATGCCATTATTCCTTCAATTCTATGACAACTTGGATCTTAAGATGTATCATTGATTAAGCAGCTTTACAGGAATCAAATGAAATCCTGATGTACACATTCATCGCTGTAAAGTGCATCTGATTTCAGAAATGTTAAAGTGGAAAGACGGTGGCCAGCGCTGTGGTGTAGCAGGTAAAGCCACCGCCTGCAACGCTGGCATCCCATATACGTGCTGGTTCGCATCCCTGATGTTCTACTTCCTATCCAGCTCCCTGCTAATGGCCTGGGAACACACTGGAGGATAGCCCAAGTGCGCAGGTCCCTGTCATCCACATGGGAGACCCAGATGAAGCTCCTGGCTCCTGGCTTCAGCCTGGCCCACCTGTGGCCGTTGCGGCCATCTGGGGGAGTGAGCCAGTGAATGGAAGATCACTGTCTCCCTCTCTCTCTAACTCTTTCAAATAAATAATTAAATCTCTAACATGGAAAGATATGAACTATCATATGGCTAAGAAAGGCAAAAGAAAACTCTTGTTTATTGAATGCCAGGCACTGTGAGGTGGTGTGCAGCTATCTGCTAAGTCCATTTTCATTATTCAGTCCACACACACGCTATGTGCCTGTGAAAACAGTCGTCTGGGATATCATCCATGTCTGAGAAAGGATACTCGCACGCCTCTAGGCACGGTCACGTTGGTAAAGTGAGGACAAGCACTCAGCATCAGACACAGCCTGGTTTACAATCCTGGCTTTGCCACTTAACTAGCTGCATGACCTAGAGAAATTTACTTAACCTCACCACCTGCTTCCAAAGTCAGGAGCCCAGAACTCCATCTGCACCTCCCATCTGGGAGACAGGAACCCAAGTACTTCCACTGAGTTCCCAGGTGTATTAGCAGGAAGGTGGATAGGAGCACAGGCAGGACACAAAACAGCACTCCTATATGGGTGGCCAACATCTCAAGTGCAGCTTAACCCACCACACTATGATGCTGGCCTCCAAAGCATAATGTCTGATGTTGTACAACTAGTTAGTGCACAGGAAGCCACAAACACAGCTATACCTTGGAAATGCAAGTTCTTAGCATTTGCAGTATACATTGATGCTGCTGAATGAATTAATGAATACTAATAATTCTTTCAACTGTTTCAAAAGTCTGAAGAGATAGGAGCAGCTTTGAGGCTTTTATGCCCATCTCCACTTTCAAGGCCCTCTTTTTCTCTCCTGAAGTGTATTTTTTAAAAAAGGAAAAAAGATGTCCCAGTTATGACAATCAGGTCAGGTGTAAATATATTAACTCTAGATTGTACTGACTAGTAACTATGATATGCTTGTATTAAGAGAATTGTAATAGGAGCTTATTTCACCATGGAATTGCTATAGATCAATTCAACTTCAAATATATTTACTCAGGTACACTAATAGAAACACCAGGTTGCAAACAGATTTGGCCAAGTCTGTCTCCGTGGCAGATCCTATAGAATGGCTCACTCGACATTCACTCCCAATCATCTCCTCTTATTTATAGCCATCACTATCGAAGGCTGGAGAGCAGAACACTCACCTTCTCAGATTCCTCTGCAGCTAAGGGTAATGTTTGGCACCGTTCTGACCAGCGATATGTGGATGAATTTCCCTAGGAAGGGTTTCCCAGATAAGAAGTACTGTAGATTTTTTTTTACTGGGGCACTAAGTCCTATTTTTCTATTTAGAGGATGTGCTTTTTAACGCACACGTATCTGAATTTGCTTGGAAGACAAACCTATTTGACAGTAAGAAGCACCTGTACATGGACAATCCTGGGAGTTAGATTCTAATAAGACAGCTTTGCCTTCCCAGTAAGTACATGCCAGAAGGGATGAGAGGAAGAAAAAGCTGTCACCTCTTGGAAGTCCAAGTTAAACAGCTATGGGTTTTGATGCATCACAATTTGATAATCTTGGTTCTAAAATTAACTCCACTAGGGTATAGTGTCAAAAAGTAGCTGGTGAACAAATATTCTCTTCCACAATAAAGGGTGCCGGCACCACAAGGTGGAGGATTAGCCTACTGAGCCGCAGTGCCAGTCTCTTGTTTCTTCTTATTTGCCTTAAACATTTCTCCCAGTGTTCAATACTTACTAAAGAGGGACAGAAAAGTGGATAGAAAAATGCAGAAGTTATAATCTGGTTAACTGTGAATATGTCTGCTCTATCCATTATTGAAATGTGGATATGCCACCAAAAATAAATCTTTAAATGGGATTATGAGATTCACAGGAACCTTAGTTTCATCTATTCATGCAATTTTATTACAGCTCAGCAAGCATTAAAAAACAAGCAAAACAATCATGTTACCAGACTATAGGCATTTTTCTCCAAATTCCAATGCCAAGCTTAGTTAATATATAGAAGTTCTAAGTGCTTGGTCCTCAGTTTGCAGTTCCTTCTTCCCTATGTGTATTCGTTTCCCAGGAATGCCGTAACAAACAACCACAAACGTGAAGGCTTAAGGAAACAGAAACTTACTCTCTCACAGTTCTGGAGCCTGGAAGTCTGAAATTTGGGTGTGAGCAGGGTCATGGTCATGCCCCCTCTGAAGGCTCTATGGAAGAGCCCTTTGCCTCCTTCAGCTTTTGTTGGTCCCAGGTGCTGCTCGCCTTAGGGAAGCACAACTCAAGCTGCTGCCGCCATCTTCACAGGCATTGTTCAGTTTTCCTTGGCGTCTTCTCTTCCTAGAATGACAGCAGTCACTGGACGTAGGGCCCATCCTATGTCCAGAATGATTTCACTTCATGAGCCTTACCAATTACAACTGCAAAGACCCTATTTCTTTTATTTCTTTCTTTAAAGTATTTAAAAGCAATATTTATTAGTCAGAGACCTCCAGCAAGAGTGAATATAGGGGGACTCCATGAGAGGCAAAATCCAAAGGGGCTGGTGGTAGTGGGGTTTATAAGCACAATTTTGGAGAAAAAAAAAAAAAAACACTTGACAATCAGATTGACAGTGGGGATAAAACCCAACAAAAGACCTGATTTGCAATATTTTACTATGTCTGACTTGCTCAAGATAAAACAAGGCCGGTGCCGTGGCTCACTGGGCTAATCCGCCTGCGGCGCCAGCAACCCTGGTTCTAGTCTCGGTTGGGGCACCAGATTCTGTCCCAGTTGCTCCTCTTCCAGTCCAGCTCTCTGCTGTGGCCTGGGAGGGCAGTGGAGGATGGCCCAAGTGGTTGGGTCCCTGCACCAGCATGGGAGACCGGGAGGAAGCATCTGGCTCATGGCTTCGGATTGGCGCAGTAGTGGCCATTTGGGGAGTGAACCAACAGAGGGAAGACCTTTCTCTTTGTCTCTCTCACTGTCTAACTCTACCTGGCAAAAAAATTAAAAAAAAAAAAAAATAATAATAAAAGAGATAAAACAGAAGAGTGAGATACCTACTTTGTTTTACAGTAACTGGGAGCTCAGAAGGGTAAGGCCAACACTCCCTTACTATTCTTGTGGTAAGACTGCAGGTTCCTAAGGAAGCACTTTTGACCTTGCTAAAGGTAACTTCCAGGGAAAGCAAGCATTTCCCACCCTAGATTGCACTGGGGCCAACCTATTAACTACGAACCCATCTGACTCCTCACCTTTCCTCACCCAGAAGAATGGACCCTAACTTCTGCTAGGGGAACTGGACGACAACCACTCTGGCTGCTTTATACTGAAAAGGTACATCCTTGGGAATGGCAGTCAAGACAGGCTTCCAGCAGGAGATGGCCTCTCGAGGGAGACAGTGCCAGCTTGCAGAAGCTGCTTCCAGCCAAGGTTTCATGTGCACGGCCATCTAGAATTTCACTGTTTCAATGGTTACATTATTTATTTATTTATTTACTTATTTATTTGAAAGGCAGTTACAGAGAGGCAGAGGCAGAGGCAGAGGGAGAGAGAGAGAGAGAGAGAGAGAGAGAGAGAGAGGTCTTCCATCTGCTGGTTCACTCCCCAGTTGGCCACAACAGCCGGAGCTGTGCCAATCCGAAGCCAGGAGCCAGGAGCTTCTTCTGGGTCTCCCACATGGGTGCAGGGGCCCAAGGACTTGGGCCATCTTCTACTGCTTTCCCAGGCCGTAGCAGAGACTTGGATTGAAACTGGAGCAGCCAGGACAGGAACCGGTGCCCATATGGGATGTGGGCACCGCAGTCCGGTGCTTTAGCCTGCTGCATCACAGCGCTGGCCCCTCCATGGTTATATTGGACATTCCAGGTACACATTAATTTGGGAGGAACATCCCACGGCACTACATAAACAACATAATTTCTCTTTTAAACACAGTAAGACTTAAAAAAAAAAAAAAACAACTTAAGTTCAAATTTAGCTTGATAGAAGTTTGAGAAATTTCTCTGGAGAAATTTTTCTTTTTAAACTTTTAATCTTCAAAAGGAAAATTAAATCAAACCAAAACAATTCCTAAAATTTGAGCCCTCCCTTTATTAAAACTGATGTAAATAAACAAGAAAAATACCTTTTGACAAAAACAAAGCATGACAAAGTAGTACTTTGTTATTTATAATTTATTACCTACAGAAATAACTTCAGGCTTTCTCAATGTCAATGACAAATCATAAAACCTCTCCTAGAAATCAGGAACCTTGAAATTTCTAGGTTTTACCAAGAAAAACTCTTAAAAATCTCTAAGTCACTTTTTAAAATATTTACAGTCAATTTTCTAAATTTGGAAGGTGAAACTTTACAATAATCTTCAAAATGTAAAATTTGTTATATGGTCCAATATCAACTACTTCAAATATCTTAAGATGCAAATAATTTCAAATCCTACATGATAAATACTGTACTTACTGTTCCAGTAATTTTATAAACAAATTAACAAATTGTAAGACAATGTTGGTTGTCTGCATGTTTTTCAAGCTGCAAGAATAAATATTCTTATAGATTTGTTAAAATATACATGTTATATTTTAACACCCAGGCATTCTTGCCATGTACCAAGATTATATGTGGAAAAAGGAGAAACTATTTTTAAATTTTTGATATAAAACAGTAAATATGAACCCAATATATAGAAATCTAAAATTAAGACAATTCCTTTGGCAGAAAACATTAATTATAAATGGGTCTTAAATACAACCCAAAAGAGCATGGCAAGGAATAAAAAATGATCTTGCACTTCTTATCGAGATCAATAAAGTATCAGATCAATACAGAGTATTTTTCATACTATCAACAATGTGAAACACAAAATTCCTTGCATATGGCAAAAATGAGATTATTTTTAAGAGGAAGAAAAATCTTTGCATATACAAAATCTCACAAATAAATGCCAATATACACTATTTATATAAATGTCATGTTTTATTATTCCAAAAGTTAGGTTAGTTGAACTTAATTGACATTGATCCCAATTTAGTGGGTATGAAGTATTTATTATTTTGACTCTAAGATTTATAATGAATTAACTTTTACAATTCAGACCACAATTATACAATAAATATTTACAGTAAACATTAAAATAACTTTATTAAATATAGCTTGGGAGAAAAGATGTAAGATTTTCCATTTAGGCAAACATTAACTATTATCAAGAGCAGCTTTGGGTGTTTTATATTTATATATATATTTAAAAAGAATAGAAGTTTTTTTCTTCCAAAAAAAGTAAGGTGCCATTTAAAAAGTTTTGTTAACTGTGTAACTGAATTCACCTGAAAGGAAAACACTGGTTGAAAAACAGAACATGAGACACTAAAGGCTGAAACTTCCTTTCAGTATCTAAAATAACACGATGACAGAAATTAGGTTTTCAAATAACACATGTATCTCCCTTTAAACATGGACCAAGTATTACACTGAGTATTCTATTCAATGATAAAGTTTCTCTGAAAAAGGAGTGTATTTTCAATCAAACTGCTATAAACACATGAATGACAAAACTTACAGAACTGTCTTCAAATGTATTCTTAGTAGAGAGAACAGGGCCAGTGTTGTGGCACAGCTGTTACAACACCACCTGCAATGATGGCATTCCTTATGGGCAATGGCTACCCCGCTTCAGATCCCGCTCCCTGCTAATGTACCTGGGAAGGCAATGGAAGATGGCCCAAGTACCATTTGGGAAACCTGGATGGAATTCCTGGCTCCTGGCTTCAGCATGGCCCAGCTCTGGCTCTTGCAGTCGTTTGGAGAATGAACCAGCAAATGGAAGACTGCTCTGTCATTCTCTCTGAAACTCTCTGCCTTTCAAATAAATAAAATGAATCTTTTTTTAAAAAAATGAGAGAAAACAATCTCTATGCGTTATCACTAACTCCTAGAGTATGTGGAATCTATTCGTACTATAAATGAATTTAAAACGTGAGCTTCAGAAAAACTGCCTCAATAGCTTCTCATGCACTCCACCACTTTCTATCAATCCATCACCTGCTACTACTCCAAAAACTCAGAATTACTTCTGAAAGGACTGGACAATTTTTTCAATAGCTTGGAATGTTGGCATATTAGCAATGTTACTTGATTTGCTTATTCAAAGAAATAACATGTCGATATAATCACACTTATCCATGCGTGGTATATATCACATCAAATTATTAGGAACGTTTTGTGGCTCAAAGTCACATATAATCCTGGAGGAAAGGCAGCATCTGTGCACACCACACTGCAGGAAGGAAAACAAATGGACCACATCTTCAGAAGAGAACAGCCAGTCACTTGAAGCGGTCATCAGTAGCAATTCTAAATACCAGGGATGCTTGTAGAGAAGGAAATGCGTTCCCCCAGCGACTGGAAACGTGGGGAGAAGGCATTCCTTAGCCACCGTCAGCATAACTGGGGGCTGGCTAAGTGCTGGATCCCGCATCTGCATTTACAGAAAACATTTTTGTTCCTTCCAAATTGCTCTTGCTTCTGTAGACAATTATATGCTAATTATTACTCAACACAGCAATGAGAACAAAACTGACAGTACTGCAAACACAACTGCAATTTAAGGAGCCAAAAGGAACTATGTTGGCAAGCTAAACTCTTACACAAAAAGATGGTCATCTCTTAAAATAATAGTAAGTGAAACAAATATGCAGACAAAAAATATTTAAAGGTCTTCAATGCCCTTATAATGACATTTTAGGGAGAAAAAGTGGTTTCTTAAAACATGGCTACACTCCTCTCATACTGTTTAGTGTCATAAAGCTACTTATTGGGTAACTAGACTTATGTAAAGATTTGAAAGTAAGACAAAACTAACTGGAAGAATCTTTAACCTGCCTCTGGTCAAAAGAATGACTTAAAAAAAGATCGACTTCAAACAAACTGGACTGAAAAAAGTCTTTTACGGCCTTGTAATTAAGATAAGCCTTGTGCTTTATTTACTCATGGTCTTTCTAAGTTGAGAGGAAGTTTTCTTTCAGTGTTTTCAGGTCAGAATCACAAAGGTTATGAGTAACACACTTATGAAGGCTTTGTGCAAATGCTTGGTTTGTTTCTAAAGGAGAGGCTGCTGATGGTAATTTGTCTGCTGCTGTGCGACTGAATGAGCTGGAACCGCCACAGGAAAGGCCGCCAGCTGTGGCAAGCTGGAGGTAGCGTTCTGGTAGGACGACATATTCACAGACATCCCCATTTGCTGGGTGTACGCGGCTGAGCCAGGAGCTGATTGAAGGTTAGAGTTCTGGTTCATATAGGTAGGATTGGAAGCAGTGTCTTGTCCAGTGCTACAAACAAAATTTTGAAAAGAAAACCATATTTATTTTGCATTATCCAGGTTACTGTAGGAGATCAATCATGACAAAAATGCCTTTTGAAGAGAGGAATATTTGGAAAGAAACAAAGTATATGATTATAATGACTCATATTTGACTCGCATTCTCCAAAGTCTCTCACCAAAAATATTTAAACATCCTTTGAGGAGACATCAACTGGTGCTGACTGTGGTCCGTAAGGCCCAACTCAGGTTGCAACTTCAGCCCATACTCTCTCCTTCCAGCCTGGCAAAGGAAACCCACCTCTTCCTCTCTCAGATTCTTCAAGTTTTCCTTTCGTAAGGAATTTTCCCTCTCAAACAGAGAATAGTGTAATCTGCGTGAAACCCTCCCCAAATTACTCTCAGGATAGCCCTGAACAATGGTTTATTTACTAACACATCCCCTGCCCCCCAACCACCACCACACACACACAGCTGAAAAGTCACAGCAAACTAACTGCAGGACTTCTATTTATTTGTTCCTTTAACTCACTGTAGCACTTAATCTCTCTCTCTTTTTTTTAAGATTTATTTATTTATTTGAAAGTCAGAGTTAGAGAGACAGAGGAGAGGCAGAGAGAAAGAGAGAGAGGTCTTTCATCCACTGGTTCACTCCACAGAAGGCTGCAACGGCTGGAGCTGGGCTGATCCAAAGCCAGGAGCCAGGAGCTTTTTCCAGGTCTCCCATGAGGGTGCAGGGACCCAAGTACTTGGGCCATCTTCCACTTCTTTCCCAGGCCATACCAGAGAGCTGGATCTGAAGTGGAGCAAGTGGGACTCGAACCGGTGCCCATATGGGATGCCAGCACTGCAGGCGAAGGTTTTACCTGCTATGCCACAGCACCAGCCCCTAGACATTTTTGTTGTAGCATATTAATAAAACGTGAAGAGACACGCATTTGGCCTAGTGATTAAAATGCCTACATCCCGTATTAGAGTGCCTAGGTTTGATACCCAGCTGAGAAGTCTTCCAACTGATGGCTTGCTCCCCAATTGGCGGCAATGTCCAGAGCTCTGCTGATCGGAAGCCAGGAGCCAGGAGCTTCCTCCAAGTCTCCCACATGGGTGCAGGGGCCCAAGGACTTGGGCCATCCTCCACTGCTTTTTCAGGCCACAGCAGAGAGCTGGATTGGAAGTGGAGCAGCCGGGTTTCGAACCAGTGCCCATATGGATGCCAGCACTTTACGCCAGGGCATTAACCAGCTGCACCACAGCGCTGGCCCCAGTACCTAATCTCTTAAAACCTATATAATTTTTAAGTATACCAAGGGGCTGGTGCAGTGGTTTAGTAGGTTAAGTCTCTGCCTGTGGTGTCAGCATCCCATGTGGGCACTAGTTCTTGTCCTCGGCTGTTCCTCTTGCAATTCAGCTCTCTGTTTATGGCCTAGGAAAGCAGCAGAAGATGGCCCAAGTGCTCTTGGGCCCCTGCACCCACATGGGAGACCCAGAAGAAGCTCCTGGCTCCTGGCTTCGGATTGGTCCAGCTCCCGCTTTTACAGCTATTTTGGGAGTGAACCAGAGGATGGAAGGCCTTTCTTTCGGTCTCTCCCTCTCTCTCACATAAATAAATAAAATCTTTTTAAAAAATAAAAAGAGGTATACCAAATACACTACTTTTAACACAGAAGACTGACTGTGACAGTACACTCGTCTTTCCATAATTCCTACTGGAACTCAGGATAATATTCTACATTTTAATCTAATTAAATGTCCACGTAAACAGGTTGATTAAGTTTTCAGGAAATGTTAGAACTCCTACTCAATGAATAAGAGTGGGAAGGGACCTTAAAGATCATTTATACATTACTGAATGAACATTTTATATAGTTAAGCAGAATGATAGTAAAAGATTTAAATTAGGCCGGCACCGTGGCTCAATAGGCTAATCCTCTGCCTTGCGGCGCCGGCACCCCAGGTTCTAGCCCCGGTCGGGGCGCCGGATTCTGTTCTGGTTGCCCCTCTTCCAGGCCAGCTCTCTGCTGTGGCTAGGGAGTGCAGTGGAGGATGGCCCAAGTGCTTGGGCTCTGCACCCCATAGGAGACCAGGATGAGCACCTGGCTCCTGCCTTCAGATCAGCGCAGTGCGCCGGCCGCAGCGCACCAGCCGCGGCAGCCATTGGAGGGTGAACCAATGGCAAAGGAAGACCTTTCTCTCTGTCTCTCTCTGTCTCTCTCTCTCTCTCACTGTCAACTCTGCCTGTCAAAAATAAAATAAAAAATAAAAAAAAATTAAAAAAAAGATTTAAATTGATTCTCACAAAATCTAATCTTAGTATAAAAAAATTAAACCACAGCTCAAACATACTCCCTTTTACGAGCCAAAGTAACTTCAGTTTTCTAATGCAGATAAAGATGCCTGAGGTTACTTCCCTAGGCTGATCACATGGCTTGGGCTTTATTTTGTCTTAGGGACCCAGGCTGTAAACCTGAGTTTGGATAACCATTTCTCTACCTTCATCCTAAAAATAAGACGGTACGACTACTATAAAGAGAAGGTCTACATACTCATTCTGAAAGTCTATGAAAAATTAACATTTGCTTACAAAATTAACAGAATTCCCAAGAACTTACCTTAAATACGGAGTCTGAGCACTCTGTGTTGCTACTGGAGGCAGAGATCGCAGTGAACTGATCTGACCTGGTCCTAGGCTGTAGCTGTGGGCAGCAGTCACCTGGTGAATGCTCTGATCCATGTAGCTTCCTCCATGTGGCTGAACTGGATATGCCTGTTAACCAAAAACAAAAAGTCGACTCCCAAATATCTGTAACAACGTATTTAAAACTCTGAAAGAAAATGTGGTTCTTTGGGAAGCAATCTGATTCCACCAACCTATCCAGTCCTATTTGGGACCTTCCAAATCACAGCGTCCAATCTAGGGAAATTTTTTTTAAGATTTATTTATGGGGACATCACTGTGGCGTAGCATGTAAAGCCGGTGCCTGGGCACTGGTTTCAGTACCAGCTGCTCCACTTCTGATCCAGCTCTCTGGTAATATACCTTGGAAAGCAGTGGAGGATGGCCCAAATGTTTGGGCTCCTGCACCCAGGTGGGAGACCTGGAAGAAGCTCTTGGCTCCTGGCTTTGGCTTGGCCCAGCTCCAGCCATTATGGCCATTTGGGGAGTGAACCAGATGGAAGATCTCTCTGTCCCTCCCTCTCTCTGTAACTCTTAAAAATAAGGAAAATTTATTTATCTGAAAGGCATCTGCTAGTTCACTCCCCAAATGCCTGCAACAGCCGGAGTCAGTCCAAAGCCAAGAGCCAGGAGCTTCTTCTGCGTCTCCCACATGGGTGCAGGGGCTCAAGGACATGGGGCTTCCTCCACTGCTTTCCCAGGCCCTTAGCAGGTAGCTGAATCAGAAGTAGAGCAGCTGGGACTGGAACTGGTGCCCATATGGGATGCCAGCACCGCATTTGGCAGTTTTATCCACTATGCCACAACGCCAGCCCCAGATCTAGAGGAATTTATGATTTGCTTGGTTGCTCATTTATGTTGCAGGGGTGACAAAGGAAAAGAAGGGGGCTGCTGTACTCTGTACTCTTATATAAGCAGTGAGTGAGAAGCTATCCAGGTTGCCTA
This sequence comes from Lepus europaeus, assembly GCF_033115175.1. Taxonomy (NCBI): domain Eukaryota; kingdom Metazoa; phylum Chordata; class Mammalia; order Lagomorpha; family Leporidae; genus Lepus; species Lepus europaeus. Next base: position 94,276,211 of record NC_084827.1, read on the forward strand.
TTACTTAGTAACATGTCTTGCTACAAAGTCATTGAAAACTATATACACCCTTGAAGGGAAGCCCATCACTTCAAGTAGCCATGATAATACCAAACTGCTTCCTAAGAATGGATCTTAGGAGGAAAACAACGAAGAAGAAAAAGCAATGTCTATATTATTTCCTGCCTATAAGACAAATAAGAGAAAAGTAAAGAAGAGTTGTAGGAAAGAAGCTACATCCTCAGCAAAAGGCAAACACTGTCTAAGTCTCTGCATATTCGTATGTGTCCTACTTGGTTCTCAGGTAAGTTCTTCAGTTCCTTAAGGACAGAGTCTACTATCTGCCTACTATACATAGCACTGAAAACAATGAACATATTTAATAAAGATCATATAGTAACAATCAGGGCTCCACTTTTAAATTAAGATATTTTTAAAGCAAAGATCACTCATATGAAAATTTAGAATTATAGGAATGTTAAAGAAACTATCTTAAGTGCAATCACATTACTTCCTCAGCAGACATGTAAAAATCCATTGACAAGAGTAAGCTTGCAGCTGCAGGAACTAGTTTAGAGATCCGGAGGGGTCTTTACAGTTGTAACTAATGATGTGCTTCCCCAGTTGCTTCTACTAGAGATTATTTTTTTTTCCAAATCAGAATAGGAACTTCTGAGTATTTCAAATGCTCCTACAGGTGAACAGTATACATAGGTTATGTAAAAAGGCAAACAGAAAGTAAGCTTTTAAAAGAAAGGTTGTGCTTGGCAAAACACACTGTAAATATATTACAACTAAATACAAAACTCTAGTGAAGCAACAAATAACCCTTCACAGACACACAAAGAAGCAAGCGTGTAGTTCTATCATACAATGGGGTGCAGATATTTCTACTTTGTTCCATTTTCACAGCAGGAGCAAGCAACTCTTGGAAAACAAAAGTAATATCAAATAAAATCCAGCTGTCTTTTGCACCAGAAATCTTTCTACTCTCATATGTAATTTTCAGAAAGTTCAGGGCATGGCATATTTGATAAATGCATCTTGTCTGATGTGACAGTTACCATAGTAACTATTCTTTTTTTACTTAGCAATTATGTAGTGTTAAGTCATGTAACTTATGCACCCACATTCTACTTTTTCTCCTTGGTATCTCCTTCACATACTCCTTTAAATATCAGTTTTCAGATATTAATATGAATTTTGCTTATCCAAGCTCATTCTGAATTCAATCAGTACTGGCTAAAAAATCTGAATAAGGCTTCAGAATGGCAATATTGATAAATGTTAAGTATTCATGTCAGCTGGCAAGCACAAAAATGGTATAAAGTGATGGAAAAAGATACTTATGTGTGGTTTATGGAAACTGTACTTCACTGGCCTGCCCTTATGCATGAATTTTTAACAGTTTAAGTTCTGCAACCAAGAGGGAATATAAAGCATGTTCAAAAAAAAGTTCATTAAGTAAACTTTTAATAATCATGTAAGTCAAAGAAATCTGATAAAAACTTTTGAAGAAATACTAATTCTTCTTGGTGAGCAATAGGAGGAGCACCACTGCCTCATTCAGAGGATTTTTTAAAGATTTTTATTTATGTGAGAAGCAGAGACAAACATATACAGAGTGAGAGGGAGAAAGGGAGAGAGGAGGAGAGAGACAGAGCTCTCAGCCACCAATTTACTCTCCAAATGCCCACAATGGCCCCTAGGCTGGGGCCAAAACTGCGAGCCAGAAAACCCAATCCAGGTCTCCCAAAAGGGAACCCGCCTACGGGAGCCATCACTGCTGCTTCCTAGGGTGTGCATTAGCAGGAAGCTAGGGTCAGAAATTGAATCCAGGCAGTCCGATACAGGATGCAGGCATCATAACTGTCATCCGCCCCTCCACACAGAGGACTTTTGCTACACTAAGACTGTCCTAAATCAAAGGGTTAAGCTGCTACTCAGGATACCTGCATCCCAGACCAGAGTGCTGCTTCGAGTGCCAGCTCTCTGCTTCCAATCCTGGGTGGCAGCAGATGATGGTTCAGGTGCCTGGGACCCTGCCACCCATGTGGGAGACCTAGATGGAGTACTGGGGTCTTGGCTTCAGGCTGGCTCAGCGCTGGCTATTGTGGGGATTTGGGAAGTGAACTAGCAGAAGAAAGATGCCGCTCTCTGTCACTCTGCCTTTCAAGCAGGTGAAAATAAATACACATATAAAAAATTTTTTTAAAAAGACAACTAAAATTATTTGTGGGATAGACATTGGTCTAGCAGTTAAGACAATGCATGGAAAGCTGTGTCCCCTATTGATGTGACTCATTTGAGTTCTGTCTCCTCCAATTCTGATCCCACTTCCTTGCTAATGTGCATCTTGGGAGACAACAGATGATGGGTCAACAACTTGGGTCCCTGGCATCATATGGAAAACCACAATTGAGTTCTTTGCTCCTGGGTCCAGCCTGGCCCACTACTGGTTGTTGTTGGTATTTAGGGAGTAAAGCAGCAGATGGAAGAACTCTCTCTGCCTTTCAAATAAAGTGAAAACAATTTTTTATAAATTAATTTTCCAGTGCTGTGGCATAGTGTGTGCTAAGCCTCCACCTGGGGCACAAGCATACCATAAGAGGGCCCAGCTGCTCCTCTTCTGATCCAGCTCTCTGCTTATGGCCTGGGAAAATGGCAGAAGATGGCCCAAGTGCTTGGGCCCCTGCACTCACATGGGAGACCAGGAAGAAGCTCCTGGCTCCTGGTTTTGGATCAGCTCAGCTCCAGCTGTGGTGGCCATCTGGGGAGTGAACTGGAGGATGGAAGACCTTTCTGTCCCTCCCTCTCTGTCTTTAGCTCTATCTCTCAAATAAATAAAATCTTTAAAAATTTTTTTTTCATTGTAACTTTATTTTATTGGAAAGGTAGAATGACACAGAGACATACATAGAAAGATTAGATCTTCCATCTGCTGGTTCACTCCCCAAATACCTGTAACAGCCAGAGCCACGCCAGGAGCTCAGAACTCCAGGCAGGTCTCCCACATGGAGGCAGAGGCCCAAACACTTGAACTGCTATCTGCTGCCTCCCAAGGATGTGTTAATAAGAAGCTGCACAGGCAGAGAAGTAGCCAGAACTAGAACCCACACTCCAATAAAAGATGCAGACGTCCCAAGCAGTAGCTTAATCTGCTGTACCACAATACCCAACTCAACAGATAAAAAAGTTCTTTTAAATACATATATATATAGTTAAAAGATTTATTTATTTATTTGAAAGTCAGAGTTATAGAGAAAGGGGGAGAGACCGAGAGAGAGAGGTCCTCCATTTGCTGGTTCATACCACAGATGGCAGCAAAGGCGGGGGGGCAGGGTCAGCAAAGCCAGGAGCCAGGAGCTTTTTCCAGGTCTCCCAAGTGGTGGCAGGAGCCCAAGCATGTGGGCCATCTTTTGCTGCTTTTTTTTTTTAGGCCATTGGCAAGGAGCTGGATCAGAAGTGGAGCAGCCAGATCACAAACTGGTGCCAATATGGGATGACAGCATTATAGGCAGGCAGAGCTTACCCTGCTACATCACAATGCCGGCCCCTCTTTTAAATATATTTTAAAATGTACCTGTGAATTATCAGTATCTAATTTGTTCTGATAAACCTTAATTATTCAGCTAATATTTCTCAAAGCTATCAAAGATGAGCACTGCAATTTTATTCATAAACTGCAGAAATTTTAATACTATACTTTATGGCCGGCGCTGTGGCTTAACAGGCTAATCCTCCGCCTTGCGGCGCCGGCACACTGGGTTCTAGTCCCGGTTGGGGCACCGGATTCTATCCTGGTTGCCCCTCTTCCAGGCCAGCTCTCTCTGCTATGGCCCGGGAGTGCAGTGGAGGATGGCCCAGGTGCTTGGGCCCTGCACCCCATGGGAGACCAGGAGAAGCACCTGGCTCCTGGCTTCGGATCAGCAAGATACGCCGGCCGCAGCGGCCATTGGAGGGTGAACCAACGGCAAAAAGGAAGACCTTTCTCTCTGTCTCTTTCTCTCTATCACTCTGCCTGTCAAAAAAAAAAACAAAAAACAAAACAAAACAAAACCTATACTTTAAAACATTTTTTAAAATTTAATACTGTTTTATAAACTTTTTAAAAGATTTATTTGTTTATTTGAAAGTCAGAGTTACAGAGAAAGAGAGAGAAAGAGAGAGAGAGAAGTCTCCTATCTGCTGGTTCACTCCCCGGGTGGCCACAATAGCTGGAACTGTGCCAATCCGAAGCCAGGAGCCAGGAGCTGCTTCCAGGTTTCCCATGTGGGTGCAGGGGCTCAAGGACTTGGGCCATCTTCTGCTGCTTTCCCAGGCCACAGCACAGAGCTGGACAGAAAATGGAGCAGCTGGGTCTCGAACCGGTGCCCATATGGGTTGCCAGCACTGCAGGTGGCAGCTTTACCACTACACCATAACGCCGTCCCCTGTTTTATAAACTTTCAACTAAAAAATGTTCTCAAAACATATGCTCACCTGCATTGGAAGTGCAGCTGACGTAGGTGGGTAATGTGCTGGAGGATGGAGCTTTGAGTAGACTGGATACAGCGGTGCTTCATTCACCAATTTGTTATACAGTTCCAGAGCTTCCAGAACTTTCACATTCAATTCAGACAATTCTGAATGTTTCCTAATATAAAAGAAAAGCATTTTAATACTCTTCTAGTTTTTAGGCATGCATTTAAAAACGAATTTTTTTTAAGTTTAGCACACTTTCTATCCATATTTTAAAAGGTTCTCTTATACACAATGAAAGAATACTAAGAAAAATTGGGGGATGGTGGAATTATTTAATTCTTCTAACAGCAAGGCTGATATGACTTCATAATATTAACAAAAAGTCCTTTCCACACCTCAAAAATGCAATCAATTCATACCTTTTGTGCTAGATTAATTTAACATTTGACAAGTTTCTGTGGAACACACAATTATAAAGAAAAATAGTTTCTTAATTTAAGTAAGAGTCCAAATTTTAATTATAAGCCTCAGTAAAACAAAAGTGCTCAGACAAGGCCCAGGGCCTCTGTGAAAGACAATATGATGAAATAAAAGCACACTCATGAACAGAACACATACACATTTTCATTTCATTTATGTCCATGAAAGAATCTAGTGAAAAAATTTTAATAATAACTCCTGAAAATGCAAGTAAAAGCAATAAGTATATAAACTATACTATATAGTTTACTGATATATTGATAATTTTTCTTGTTTGGTGGGTGGATGGTTTTGAGAAAGTGAAACAAGATGCCTTATTGTGTAATAACAAATCCAAAGAACATTTTCAAATATGCCCGAGGAACTCTACAGCAAAGCCTTCTGACTTAGTACAATTTTATCTGTTCTACAGTAGTAATGAACAACTCTCTTTGCAACTGACAAATTTTAAAAAGTTAAATGGCCACTTTTTATCTGGCCTATAGCATCTACAAACCTATTTATTGAGTATGGTTCTTTCTCTATAAACACAGGCAAGAGGCAGGCAAACAAAGGGCCATCAAGTAAACGACCTGTACTGACTCCTATTTATTGTCTTTCCTCTGGTAAATCTGCTATGTCTGAAATAAAAAAAAAAAAAGTGCTTATTCCCCCTCTTGCATGAGTGACTATATAAAACAAGTCAACTTCTACTTTCAGAATGGTGGCAAACCACTAAGACAGCTACAGAAATTGAGTGTTCCTGCTAATAAATGTGTGATTAAGAATTTGGTCGGGGCCAATGCGTGGCTCACTTGGTTAATCCTCAGCCTGCAGCGCCGGCATCCCATATGGGCGCCGGGTTCTAGTTCTGGTTGCTCCTCTTCCAGTCCAGCTCTCTGCTGTGGCCCGGGAAGGCAGTGAAGGAGGCCCAAGTCCTTGGGCCCTGTACCCGCATGGGAGACCAGGAGAAGCACCTGGCTCCTGGCTTCGGATCAGCATAGCTCTGGCCATAGCGGCCATTTGGGGGGTAAACCAATGGAAGGAAGACCTTTCTCTCTCTCACTATCTAACTCTATATGTCAAATAAATTAAAAAAAAAAAAAAAGAATTTGGTCCACATGACCTAGTACCTAGTATGCTGATGACACACGAGGGGAACACAGTAAAAGGCCACTGTTTCTGTACTTGAAATCACCTTTAAATATTCAAGACATAACCTCAAAGCCGTAACAAACTGTTATTGAACTGTGCCCAACACTATTTTTCGAAGAGAAAAATAAGCAGTCAGTATGTATGGTTTCCTCCCTCAAAGAGACTACAACATATTAGGAAGAAAGGCTGAGAACATGAAAATCACCAAGTGATAAAAGGCAAGGTAGAATTAAGTGAAAAATTATATAAAATAGTAGAGAACAGAAGATTTCTAAGAGAAAATTAATTTGGGCTGTGGTTGACTGAAAGGGATTTATGGAGAAGCTGAGACTCCAGCAGGTAGCTGAGGAAGGATGGAAGGGCCAAGCAGAAAAGGAAGACAGGTCAGTGGGACAGGGTGAACAGGCAGCCAAGAGGAACACGCAGGCCACACAGGACACTCACAGAAAGAACAACTTGACCAGGGAGGCAGAAAACTATTTGGGCAAGGTAGAAGGTAGTTAGAGAATCCAGAACACAGTTAAGTCCTGACTATGGACCTCTCTTCAATAAAGCTATCTAAGCACTTCAGAGCCAATTTACATGCTCAATCAGTATAATTTCTTATCAGGATAAATGCTATAAAATTTCATTTGGAACAATGACAGACGGCAATGAACAATTTAATCATCTGACAGTAGGGTTGTTTTTCTTAAAAAAAAAAAAAACAAATTGATGATGACCTATTCAAGGGAAGAAACAGTATTCTGTACATTTCTGAATACTGGACAAGGATAAATAGGCAATACAAATTTACTGAAGAATGGCAAGCACTTTCCAGAACAAGAGCTGCATGTGCAGTCAGTAGCCATGAAACAGAAAATGCCAACTGGTCTATTTAAAAGCTGAAACCCATCCAAGAACTGGTTAACAGTTGAGGTCCACTGAAAAAATTTAACTCAGATCAGAAATGTCACTCTGAGTTTTAGTTCTCGTAGAACTTTTCAACACATTTTTTTTTTTTGACAGGCAGAGTGGACAGTGAGAGAGAGAGACAGAGAGAAAGGTCTTCCTTTTGCCGTTGGTTCACCCTCCAATGGCCGCTGCGGCTGGTGCACCGTGCTGATCTGATGGCAGGAGCCAGGTGCTCATCCTGGTCTCCCATGGGGTGCAGGGCCCAAGGACTTGGACCATCCTCCACTGCACTCCCGGGCCACAGCAGAGAGCTGGCCTGGAAGAGGGGCAACCGGGACAGAATCCAGCACCCCAACCGGGACTAGAACCTGGTGTGCCGGCGCTGCAAGGCGGAGGATTAGCCTATTGACCCACGACGCCGGCCTCAACACATTTTTTAATCAACAACAAAAAAAAGACTATACTGTTATATCTTATTTTTTCTTCTTCATATTACAACTTCTCTCCATATCAACAGGTACGATTTTTAATTGTAGAATGTTTATTTTTTTTTAAAAAGCTACCATTTATTTAGTGCAGATTTTTTCTGAAGATTTTTTTTTTTTTTAATTTATTTGAGAGGTAGAGTTACAGATAGTGAGAGGGAGAGACAGAGAGAAAGGTCTTCCATCCTCTGGTTTACTCCCCAAATGGCTGCAACGGTGGGAGCTGAACCAATCTGAACCCAAGAGCTAGGAGTTTCTTCCAGGTCTCCCACATGGGTGCAGGGTCCCAAGGACGTGGGCCACCTTTCACTGCTTTCCCGGGCCATAGCAGAGAGCTGGACTGGAAGTGGAGCAGCCGAGACTAGAACCGGTGCCCATATAGGATGCTGGCGCCACAGGCAGAGGATTTACTTACTGCACCACAGTGCTGGTCTCTATGTTTAATTTTTAAAACAATCTCATGGGGGCCAACACTGTGGCATAGCAGGCAAGGACACCGCCTGCAGTGCCAGCATCCCATATGGGCACTGCTTCAAGTCCTGGCTGCTACTCTTCTGATCCAGCTCTCTGCTGTGGCCTGGTAAAGCACTAGAAGATGGCCCAAGTCCTTGGGTCCCTGCACCCGCGTGGGAGACCTGGAAGAAGCTCCTGGCTCCTGGCTTCCAATCGGCACATCTATGGCCGTTGAGGCCAACTGGGGAGTGAACCAGTGGATGGAAGACCTCTCTCCCTTTCCTTCTCTCTGCCTCTCCTCTCTCTGTGTAACTCTTTCAAGTAAATAAATAAATCTTTTAAAAAAAAATCTCATACATTTTAGCTATCACCAATTGTGTTATTAAAAATAGCACTGTGATGAATATCCTTAGAGTTAACTTTGCATATATCTTTATATAATTAGAATGGGCTTGAAATTGCTAAGCTATAGGATATGGAAGGGCCGGCACTGTGGCATAGCGGGTAAAGCTGCTGCCTGCAGTGCCAGCATCCCATTTGGGTGCTGGTTCAAGACCTGGCTGCTCTACTTCCGATCCAGCTCTCTGCTATGGCCTGGGAAAGCAGTAGAAGATGGCCCAAGTCCTTGGGCCCCTACACCCATGTAGGAAACCCAGAAGAAGCTCCTGGCTCCTGGCTTCAGATCAGCACAGCTCCAGCCATTGTGGCCAATTGGGGAGTGAACCATCGGATGGAAGACCTCTATCTCTCTGCCTCTCATCTCTATGTAACTCTGACTTTCAAATATAGAAATCTTAAAAAAAAAAAAAAGAATATGGAATATTTTTTGGCTCCAGAAAATTTTATAATTATCCTCCCAGTCATACCTATGGAAATGCTGACCATTTTTAAAAAATCTGTTTTGATTATTCATCAACTATTATCCCTGCATTGAAACAAAACAGCAGATGTGTAAGTAGATACTTAATGCTTTCTCCGATACAGGGGTAGGGAACCATTTTTCTGCTAAGGGCCATTTGGATATTTATAACATCATTCACAGGACATACAAAATTATCAACTTGGAATTTAGCCTGATATAGATTTACTGGATTTTGAATCCTGCTGTGGTTGCCTTGGAAGGACCACATCAAATGATTTCACAGGCCCATACAGCCAGTGGGCCAGACGTTCCCTATCCCTGCTAGAAAAGCTGATGAAACTATCACCATCACTTCATTAATTGCCACAGAGATTTTTCATTTCCATACAAAACACAAATAATTTATAAAAATTGTCTTGTGCAATAAAAATTACAAAATTTCAGTGGCTATAGAGTCTTGCTGCTACAGCACTTTTCTGGCAGAGGAAGAAAAAAGGTAGAGTACTTCCTGTTCTCTTGACCACCTTGCTCCTCTCTAATCCCTTTCTTGTGCTGCTTACGTAGTGGTTCACTAAATAAAGATAGAAAGGGGTGATAAGAGAATATTAAGGCCTTATCTCTTGTATTCCATTCACTAGGGCTTTTCTCTCTCACTAGAGATAGCTCTGAGAAATATGAGAAGGGGCAGAACTAAGTTAAAAGCTCAGAACTTTGACAGTCTTCTTTCAGTGCTGCTGTTAGCTCTAAAGAACAGTAAAACTAAGTAGGATGAAATTAAAAGTAACTGAAACACAGAAATACAAGGAAATACAAGAGAAGAGAAATTGTGTTACACAAGATTTAGCTTCACAAATTAGGGGAATTTCAAGGAAATTTTTATAAATGCTACTTCTCAAGGCATAATAAGTCAATGCTTGTCTAAGATCCCAGTTTTCATTTTGTTCTCTATTCACTTTATTCTTCATTAGTCATTATCCCCTCATTTCTAATTCAAGTAAGAAAAAGACTGGCACATAAGAGAAAGAGTTCATATTTTTAAGTACACTATTGTGTCACACAGGCAAAATTAAAGCAGAGTTGTGCTACGAGCTCCCAAGAGTCTGTGAAACTGAAAAACAATTTCAATACAGTGTACAGTTCCAGAAAAAAAAAATCCACTAGTTTGAAGTCTCCCCAAAACAAGCAAAGCTATGAAATCTAGATTTTTTATTCTTTACATTAAAAAAACTCACCTATCAATTTCTTCAAGTTTTTCATCTATCATTGGACCCATCTGCTGGCAGGTATCTGTGAATACAAAAAGACTTACAAACCTGGAAACTTAATACAGTTTAAAATCTCAACAATTTTTAAAAGAGCACTAATATACAGCACCATGTACAATACACAAATAATTAAGTTCATCCTACAGAAAGAATTATACAGCACCATTGCTAACCACATATTACTATTATAGGACCAAAGGCAAATCAAAATTAAGATAAAAATCTCATTATTTTCTTGGAATTATATTAAGTTTACAGACTTAAACCATTCAGAGTTGTCCCCAAGTCTTTTTTTTTTTTTTTTTTTTTTTTGACAGGCAGAGCTAGACAGTGAGAGAGAAAGGTCTTCCTTTCCATTGGTTCACCCCCCAAATGGCCGCTACAGCCGGTGCACTGCGGCGATCCGAAGCCAGGAGCCAGGTGCTTCCTCCTGGTCTCCCATGCGGGTGCAGGGCCCAAGCACTTGGGCCATCCTCCACTGCCTTCCTGGGCCACAGCAGAGAGCTGGACTGGAAGAGGAGCAACCGGGACAGAATCTGGCGCCCCGACCAGGACTAGAACCCGGGGTGCTGTTGCCATAGGCGGAGGATTAGCCAAGTGAGCTGCAGCGCCAGCCAAGAGTTATCCCCAAGTCTTAAAAGTATCCATGAAACTATTATTAGCTAAATAAAGTTGAGACATGTGACCGAGTACAGATTAGATAAGAACATTTTTCATTTAAGATCTTTAAAAATACATATTTTATATATTTCCATATATAAACACAGATTTAATAAGAAGCATAAAATGCTACATCTGGAACCAGAATCTTTTATAAAGATTTAAGATTTAGCCATTTACCACATTTTTATCACAAGGAAATTTTTTAAAAAGCACAAAAACTTTTAATTGCTCCAAATTTCTAAGACATATCAGCATATATCAAACAGCTACATAACAAAGTTAACCTTGGTCACATATAATTTGGACTTTTTTTTTTTAAGACTTATTTATTTGAAAGGCAGAGTTAGAGAGAGAATCTTCCATCTGTTGGTTCACTCCCCAATGGCTGTAACAGCTGGAGATGGGCATATTCAAAGCTAGGAGCCAGGAACTTATTCCAGGTCTCCCATGTGGATGCAGGGGCCAAAGGACTTAGGCCATCTTCCACTGCTTTTTGAGATGCATTATCAGGGAACTGGATTGGAAGTGGAGCAGCCAGGACTCCAACTGGTGGCCATATGGGATGCTGGTGTTGCAGACAGCGGCTTAACTGGCTTCGCCACAGCCCCCACCACATAATTTCGACCTTTAAAATTTCAATCCAATTAACTTTACATGCTGTTATGTCTCATACCGCCCTTTTTTGGACCTCAAATCTTTTCATCCAGTTTCCCTAGTGAGCTTACAGAAATACAAATACTTCTTTTAAAAAAAATATTTATTTACTTGAAAGGCGGAGTTAAGAGAGACAGAGAAGGAGGGACAGAGGGAATCTTCCATCTGCTGGTTCACTCCCCAAAATGGCCACAACAGCTAAAGCTGGGCTGGTCTGAAGCCAGGAACCCCAAGCTTCTTCCAGGTCTTCCACATGGGTGCAGGGGATCAAGTACTTGGGTCATCTTCCCCTGCTTTCCAGGGTGCATCATTATGGAGCTAGATCAGAAGTGGAGCAGCTGGTCTCAACTGGAGTGCCAGGCCCCTAAGATTTATTTTTTATTTACTTGAAAGGCAGTGTTGGGGGGCGGTGCTGTGGTGTAGTGGGTAAAGCCATAGCCTGAATGTTGGCATCCCATCTGGGCGCTGGTTCCAGTCCAACCTGCTCTACTTCCGATCCAGCTCTGTGCTACGGCCTGGGAAAGCAGAAGATGGCCCAAGGCCTTGGGCCCTTGTACCCACGTAGCAGACCTGGAAGAAGCTCTTGGCTCCTGGCTTCGGATTGGCGCAGTTCCAGCCATTGCTGCCAACTGAGGCATGAACCAGCAGATGAAGACCTCTCTCTCTCTGCCTTTCCTTCTCTCTCTGTGTAACTCTGACTTTCAAATAAATAAACACATCTAAAAATAAAATTAGAAGTAAGAAAAGGCAGTGTTACAGAGAAAGGAGGAGAGACAGAGAAAGAGAGAGAGAGAGAGAGAGCTTCCATCCACTGGCTCACTCTCCAAATGGCCACACACCCAGCGTGGGGAGAGGCCGAAGCTAGGAGCTCAGAGCATCTTCTGGGTCTCCCACGTGGGTGCAGAGTCCAATCACTTGGGCCATTTTAAGCTGCTTTCCCAGGAGCATCAACAGGGAGCTGAATGGGAAATAGAGCAGCCAGGTCTCGAACCAGCACTCATATGGGATGCAGGCATCGTACAAAGGCAGATGCTTAACCTGCTACACCACAACTCTGGACCCAAGACTTCCTTGTTGAAAATGATATGCAATTATGACATCTTCCAAGTGATAGTTTTGCTATTCCACTGTACTATTCTATTGTTCACCAAGGATTTTTAACCTCTAGAAGTAAGCACCAGGCCAAAGAAAAAGTCAGGTAATCTCTAATATTCACTACATACCTTCTAAGTCCAAGAGGTCTTGGGAGTCAGGTCTTGAGTCTGTCGGATCTATACTCTGGAGTACCCGCAGTGCTCTATCCATCTTATCCTAAAAAGGTAACAGAAGACACTTTAAAGTCAAAAGAGTTTTAACTTCGGTGAATATAAAATTATTCTTTCCAAGCATTATCAAGGATAATATATTTTAACTCTTGATAATTTAACTATTAAAAAAAAAGAAGGACTCTACCTCATCTATATAAACAGGTTCGGGCTCTGATTTCTTAATTTCCTCCACATCATCATCAATTACATTCAATTTGTCCACAGCTGCTATGGAAGCAAAGTAAACTTTAAGTTCCTCAGCATTTACTTTTATAATTCAGTCATTAAATTATAAGTGGTCTATGATTATCCATTAGAAAAAAATAAAAACACTTTAAGTAGTCATATATGATCAACAGTATTATGTTATTATATATGTCCATTCATTCATGTCAAAAGTATTTATGCAGCAATTTAGTAGTATTTAGTACAATCTTCCATTCTAGGCATTTATACATACATCAGTGAAAACAACAGACAAGAAGCCCTGCCTTCATGAAGCTTACATTCTAGCAGGTCAACCTGGCAATACTGGGAGAGAGAGAGAGAGAGAGAGAGCGAGAGCGCTTCCATCCACTGGCTCACTCTCCAAATGGCCACACACCCAGGGTGGGGAGAGGCTGAAGCTAGGAACTCAGAGCATCTTCTGGGTCTCCCATGTGGGTGCAGAGTCCAATCACTTGGGCCATTTTAAGCTGTCACTACCTGAAGTTGAGTGTTACCAACTGAGTGTGAATAAATATACAAGAGGGTAGATTAGCATTTACTACTTTCAGAGTTGAATCCATGAGTTTCTTACTGTAGAGACAGGCATTTGGCACTGCAGTTCAGGTGCCACCTGCAACACCAGCATCCCATATTGGAGGAGCCTGGGTTCAAGCACCATTTCCATTTCCCATTCCAGCTTCCTGTTAACACACATCCTGGGAGGCTGCAGGTGACGGCTCAAGTAACTGAGTCCCTGTCACCCATGTGGGAAACCTGGACTGAACTCCAGGCTATTGTGAACATTCAGAGGGTGAACTAGTGAATGAAATATTTTTGCTTGTTTGTTTCCTTCATTCTGTCTCTTTCAAAGAAATAAAAGTAAATAAAAATGAAAATAAACAGAATTCCCTATATGAGCAAAAAATAATAGATCTGATTTTAACCTAACTTTGATAGTAGTTAAGACAATACAAAACCAAACAGTTTTCCATAAAGAAAAAGTTGAATAATAATTTACAAATATACATACCAAGAAAACTAATGTACCCTGGAGTAGTTCTAGAATGTACTATATTTCCACAAAGTAAATTAAGATAAAAGTCAAATTATAATAAAAATCTATGTAAAACAAAGAATTTTTAAGTACCAATAGTTAGTCACTTATTTCAAATATATGCTTAACTTTCAATTATATCATAAAGAATAGGGTTCAGCATAACACAAGAATACAATGAAAGCACAGAATCATTTTTACTTAAAGCTGCAGTTCAATCTCTCCAGCCTGTGGCAAGGGGAAATCCTACACAGGATCCTGTGAGCACACTTTATAAAGTTATTGTAAAAGGTGTCCTCATGGGGCCATCACTGCCATGCACCAGGTTAAGCTGCTTTCAGTGCCAGCATCCCATATGGGTGCCAGTTCAAGTCCTGGATGTTCCACTTCCAATTGAGCTCCCTACTAAGGTGCCTGGGATAGCAGAAGAGGGCCCAAGTGACAGGCCCAAGTCTCCCTGTCACTCACATGGGAGACTCAGACGGAATTGCTGATTTTAGCCTGGCCCAACCTTGGATACTGTGGCCATTCAGGGAGAGAATCAGTAGATGGGAGATCTCTAACTCTGCCTTCCAAATCAATCAATCAATCTTTAAAAAGAGGGGGGGAGTGGTCTTCAATATTCCTAAATACTAAGAATCAGACTAAAAGAATTAAAAGTAAAAACAGTGGCAAAAGAGCTCAACATTGAAATGAGTATTCCCCTCACACAATATAATGTTTCTCAATGTATACTCTACACATGGAAAGATAGTATTACATATGATGTATAGAGCTTTCATTTTAAGGTCTTTCTCTAGAACTGATATGGATTAGCACTGACAGATATCTCAGTGAGTACTTCTAAGTACATTCTAATGTCAGCTTATTAGATACCTAATTCTTCAGCCTCAGTTTCCTTATTTATAAAACAAGGTAACAAAAATACCTATCTCATAGAATTGTGAGAATTAAATGAAACACTGCAAAGGACTTAGCATAATGCCTAACAAATAGTGAATGCCATTAACTTTGGATAAGCATTAACACTGGTTTTACTGCACAATAGTCCTTTTCACTCAGCTCCCCAGTTCCCTGCCTGCTTTCTCAGCAGGGTTGACAGTAGCTGAGGGGAACTATCTGAGGCTGCAGAACTGAGTTCAGAACTGAACCAGAAACCAGTCTCGATTACATTACTTTATTATGTCTAAAGTTCTCTAGGATCAAGATCAAGGTGAAGAAACTGGAAATCAGAAATCCTCCTAATCCCCATAATCACACTTGGTACCTCCTGGTATAACTGTAGTTCAGTGATGGATAAAAACATCCTTCATACAGGACACACAAACTGGCTCTTATACTTTTTGATTTATACATTGACATGGTCACGGATAGTTTAATGCCCAATAATTAACTATGTATATTAACTCGCAAAGCACTTTTTCTTAAGTTTTCCTAAAAAAATTATTCATTTATTTTCAGAGAGAGAGAGGGAGAAGGATCTTCCATCGTTGGTTAATTCCCCAGATGGCTACAACTGACAGCACTGGATCAGGCTGAAGCCAGGAGCTTCATCTATAGGTCTCCCACATGAGTGGCAGGGGCCCAAGTACTTGGGCCATCTTCTGTTGCTTTTCTCAGGCCATTAACAGTGAGCTGGATTGAAGTGGAGCAGCCAGGACAGGAACCAGCATCCATAAGGGATGTCAGCATTGCAAGCAGAGGCTTTACCGGCTAGGCCACAACTTTGGCCCCAGTTTTATTTTATTTATTTGAAAGATAGAGAGACACAGAGAAAGGGAGAAAGAGAGAGAATGAGATCTTCTACCCACTGGTTCACTCCCCAAATGGCAGCAACGCCAGAGCTGGGCCAAATGAAAGCCAGGAGCCAGGAACTCCATCTGGGTCTCCCACATGGGTAGCAAGGGCTGAAGTAATTGGGACATTCGTTGTTGCCTTCCCAGGCACATTAGTAGAACAGGTGGGACTCCAATGGGCACTCAGATACGGGATGCCAGCATTTCAGGAAGCAGTTTAACCTGCTGAGCTATAACGCCTGACTCAACTCTCAAAGGATTTAAAATATAAGAAAATGGTTCTGGGACTGACATGAGATCAATTAATCTCATTAAGTTCTTTAACACAAAAGTTAAATGTCAATTGACTTAATATTCAAAACAACCATAAAAATCAAGTGAAAAAAACTAACAGATTTAACCTTCTTTAAGATTTCACTTACCTGCCTCAGATTCTATGTTTAAATTAGATGTGACAAAATTAGATGGAAAGAGTCCTATTCCTCTGTGATTTTCTCCTCTCCACCAATTGGCATCACTGAAATTATAGTGCAAATAATGTCATTTGTTGCTCTATATTTTAGCATATTAGTGTTGAGAGGAATTAAAATAAAAACTTTAGCCTAGTGTACAGCTATAGTTCAAGGTTTTTTTTCCTAAATTTAATAAAAGATATTGTAAAGTACAAATAAAACAAACATCCATATGCTTATATCTAAATTTAGCACAAATAAAATTGGTATTATTTGATTTTGGTCTTTAAGAATGGTAAAACATAGTTAACACTAAAATTGTCTTTATCGTTATCTCAAGTCTCAATCCCACACCCATCTTCCCACACACCTACCAGAAATCTGGTATGCAGCCTTTTTGAGAGTCTATTTTTTTTCTCCTTTTGTATGTATCTATATAGTCAACACTATAAACTAACATATATAGATGCTAATACTTATAGATCTTTTTAAATTTTATTTATACTTGCAGATCTTGTTTGTCCCTTTTGAGTTCTATCATATGAATATGCCACACTTAACTTCATTCATTTCTGTATACAAGGTCATTTAGGTTGCTGCCTAAACGCCTCTTTCATTGTTAAGAAGACTGGGCTAACTATCACACTAAGATCTGAGGGCACAACACAACAATTGTCTCTCTTTGCTACTCAAATAAACAACATTAAAAGAAACGTCCAGGATGAGTGGTTCATCAAGTAGTTAGGGTGCACCTGGGATTCTCATATCTCATATTGGAGCACCTACGTTTGAATCCAGGCTCTATCTCAGATTACAGCTTCCTGCTATGAGTGCTTTGGAAGGCAGAAGGTGACAGCTCAAGTTGTTGCCACCCATGTGCGAGACATGGAGTGAGTTTCGTGTTCCCAGCTTCAGAATGGCCCAGCCTTGGCTGCTGCAGGCAACTGGACAGTAAACCAGCGGACAGAAGATCCCTTTCTCTCATTCCCTCTGCCTTTCAAATGAGGAAAAACAAATAAAAACTCAAACTACAAACAAAACAAAACTTTTCACAAACTGATCTTAAAAATAAACTCCTTGAGGCTTATTCAAGGCATAGACTTGCTGTGCCACAGTACATAAGCATTTTCAATGTTACTAGATAACTCCAACATTCCCTAGGGGGTTGTGGGACTTCACTTTCCTTCCTCCCCCAGCAGCATGTGAGAATGTCATTAACCCCTAAACATGATAACCGTCCACACCTACGCTTGATTTCAGATGGGAAAGAAATCATATTTAACTGTATTTATTTGCATTTCTCAAGATTCCACTTGTGTTTGCTTGCTCTTCATATCTTTTATCCATTTCTCTTCTTCCACTGGTTCATTTGTCATCAAGAACTCTGCATTAGTGGTTGGGGGCAAAATTATCTCACATTAATACGACCACTAATGTGATAATGTACACCTGTTCATATGTTCAAACAAAACCTACACGTCCATTTCACAGGTTTAGGCTCTTTGCTTTTAAATGAAAATTGCTGTAAATTCAACTTTCCTTTTTAAAATGGAAAATTCAACTTAAAAAATTTGAGTGTGAGAAAAAGAATTTCTCCTATCCCATATTGAGATTAGCAGCTGTCAATCTTAGGACTGTCAACACATTAGCTATTTTCTAGTTTTAAGAATTTGGGTAGGGGGTGGGTGTTTGGACTAGCAGTTAAGATTTCAGGCAGGATGCCTATGTCTCACATTGGAACATCTAGATTTGATCCATGACTGCCTAATTCCACCTTCCTGCTAATAATATCTCTTTTTACATGATTGATTTTTTTTTTTTTTTACACCTCAAGCTTATATCTAAAAACACTGAACTCTTACCAGCTTTAACTTTCCATTCATTCTCTTGGACTTTCTATATGCTCAATCATAATATATGGAATAAATATAATTTCGTCTATTCCTTTCCAAAAATTTGACTATTTATTTGAAAGGAAGAATGACACACACAGGAAGAAACAGAGATCTTCCATTCACTAGTTCACTCCTCAAATTAAGACCTTTTCTGCCCTAAAGAAATTTAAAATCTAGCACAGTGTTTTCTTATTTTATTTTTTTTTTTTTTGACAGCCAGAGTTAGACAGTGAGAGAGAGACAAGAGAGAAAGGTCTTCCTTTTCCCATTGGTTCACCCTCCAAATGGCAGAGTTAGACAGTGAGAGACAGACAGAGACAAAGGTCTTCCTTCCGTTGGTTCACCCCCCAAATGGCTGCTATGGCAGGTGCACTGCACTGATCCGAAGCCAGGAACAAGGTGCTTCCTCCTGGTCTCCCATGTGGGTGCAGGGCCCAAGAACCTGGGCCATCCTCCACTGTCTTCCCGGGCCACAGTAGAGAGCTGGACTCGAAGAGGAGCAACCGGGACAGAATCCGGTGCCCCAAATGGGACTAGAACCCAGGGTGCTGGCACCGCAGGCAGAGGATTAGCCTAGTGAGTTGTGGCGTCGGCCCTACCACAGTGTTTTCAACCTCCCTTGCTAAGAATATGTTACACCTCGCTTTACCTTCTGGGATTTTTTTCTACTTCTCCCTCCCTCCTACTCAGGGAAATGCTGATTCTCTTCAAAATCAATTGACATAGGCATACAGAAAGTACTTACAATATAGTATGTGAAATGCTGTTATATATGTTCAGTGAGCTATAGCAGCACAGAGAAGGGAACTCCTAACTACTGGGAGCTAAAAGCAGGGAAGGGCTTAAAGGCTTCTCAGATGTAAAGTCTGATAAGCGTTTTGAGGGTTTAGTGCACTGACCAGGAGGAAAAGGAAATCAAAGAGTTGTATATCAGCAAACAGGGAAATCTATCAAAATGGATAGATTCCTGGGTACATACAACCTACCTAAATTGAACCATGAAGACATAGAAAACCTAAACAGACCCATAACTGACACAGAAATTGAAAGGCCCTCCCAACAAAGAAAAGCTCAGGACCAGATGGATTCACTGCTGAATTCTACCAGACATTTAAAGAAGAACTAACTCCAATTCTTCTCAAACTATTCAGAACAATCGAAAAAGAGGGAATCCTCCCAAATTCTTTCTATGAAGCCATCATCACCTTAATCCCTAAGCCAGAGAAAGATGCAGCATTGAAAGAAAATTACAGACCAATATCCCTGATGAACACAGATGCAAAAATTCTCAATAAAATTCTGGACAACAGAATGCAACAATACATCAGAAAAATCATCCACCCAGACCAAGTGGGATTTATCCCTGGTATGCAGGGATGGTTCAATGTTTGAAAAACAATCAATGTGATACACCACATTAACAGACTGCAGAAGAAAAAACCATATGATTATCTCAATAGATGCAGAGAAAGCATTTGATAAAATACAACACCCTTTCATGATGAAAACTCTAAGCAAACTGGGTATGGAAGGAACATTCCTCAATACAATCAAAGCAATTTATGAAAAACCCACAGCCAGCATCCTATTGAATGGGGAAAAGTTGGAAGCATTTCCACTGAAATCTGGTACCAGACAGGGATGCCCACTCTCACCACTGCTATTCAATATAGTTCTGGAAGTTTTAGCCAGCGCTATCAGGCAAGAAAAAGAAATTAAAGGGATACAAGTTGGGAAGGAAAAAGTCAAACTATCCCTCTTTGCAAAAGATATGATTCTTTATTTAGGGGATCCAAAGACCTCTACTAAGAGACTGCTGGAACTCATAGAAGAGTTTGGCAAAGTAGCAGGATATAAAATCAATGCACAAAAATTAACAGCCTTTGTATACACAGGCAATGCCACGGCTGAGAAAGAACTGCTAAGATCAATCCCATTCACAATAGCCACAAAAACAATCAAATACCTTGGAATAAACTTAACCAAGGACGTTAAAGATCTCTACAATGAAAATTACAAAATCTTAAAGAAAGAAATAGAAGAGGATACCAAAAAATGGAAAAATCTTCCATGCTCATGGATTGGAAGAATCAGTATCATCAAAATATCCACTCTCCCAAAAGCAATTTATAGATTCAATGTAGTATCAATCAAAATACAAAAAAAAAAAAAAAGAAAAGAAAAGAAAAGGAAATAAGACTATGGAAATAAAAATGACATTTTGCTCTGCTGTCTTTATGGATAAGAAGAAAAAATTGGTTTACACTCTGAGATAAGACAAAAAAAATAAGCTTATTCTGTCTAGTTTTAAGGTCTCAAAATGAAATAAAACTTGACCCTTTCTTTTAATTAAGCTATTGACCTCATAACAAAAACACCAGATTCTATAATGACAATGGTTACTGTAAGTGATATTCTTCATGGATATAATAATCACATGAGAAAAGCAGCTATTTCTACCATGAACATACAAATGGTAAACTCAGAAATATTAATGATCTTGTGGGGGTCTTTTTCTTAAAATACCTGCTTTATTTTTACATTTGGGGAGCCAATAATCTGAAGACTGTATTCCTTTGCAAAGCTTCCTTGCAAGTGAATTTCCTTTTCCTTTCTAAATCCTTCCACCTCTTCTGACAGAAACTTTCTAGGCAGAGAACGAAGTCTACAATGCTACAGAGGTTTAGTCAAAAACTGCAAGAATTCCACTTGATTATTTGAAATGATACACAGAGAACAAATAAGGAGTGGTGATAATATAGACAGTGAGTCTTTTTTAGTATTCTCTGTTAATAAGAAATGAATGCCTTTTCTATCAGCTCAGTGGGGTTTCTGTTAACCTTCCTAAAAAAATTATTTTATTTATTTGAAAGGCACAAAGATAGAGGGACAGATGCAAGAGCAATCTCTTATCGCTGGTTGAATCCCCAAATGCCCACCACTGGCTGACTCAGGCCAAAGCCAGGAGCCTTGGAACGCAATCCAGGTACCCCACTTTGGTGGCAGGGACTCAACTACTTGAGCCATCACCTGCTACTTCCCAGACGTGCATCTGCAGGAAATTGGAATAGAGCAGACCTGAGACTCAAACCCAAGCGCTCTGATGAGAGATGTGAGTGTCCTAAACAGTGTCTTAACTGCTACATGAAATGCACACCTCAGCTCAGTGTTTCTTACATTCAGATTCAAGAATGATGTATTTTCAAGGAATTTTATGTCCTGTTTATGAAAATTTTATTTTGTACTTTAACTCCACAGCAATATAAAAATAACCAGGGGGGCTGGTGCTGTGGCGTAGCAGGTAAAGCCACCAACTGCAGTGCCAACATTCCACATGGGCACTGGTTCAATTCCTGATGCTCCACTTCCAATCCAGCTCTCTGCTACGGCCTGGGAAAACAGTAGAGGATGGCCCTAGTTCTTGGGTCCCCGCACTGGCGTGGGAAACCCGGATGAAGCTCCTGGCTCCGGATTGGAGCAACTCCAGGCATTGTCACCTTTTGGGGAGTAAATGAGCAGATGGAAGACTCTTCTCTTTCTCTCTGCCTCTCTGTAACTCTGCATTTCAAATAAATAAATAAATCTTTTAAAAAAATAACCAGGCACAGGCATTTGGCCTAGTGATGAAGACGCCAGTTAAGGTGTCCATATCTCATATTAGAGTGCCTGGGGTTCACATACAGCTGCATCTGGTTTGAATTTCCCATTAATGCAGACCTTAAGAAGCAGTGATGATAGCTCAAGTGACCAGGTTGTTGCCACCCATGTGGGAAACCTGGATTGAATTTCCAGTTCCCAGATTTGCTGCTTGGCCTGGCAGGAGACTGTTGAGGCCATTTGACAAGCAGATGGACAAATGGGAGTTCTCTGTCTCTCAAATTACAAAATGAAGAAACAATAATGAATAATCATTTTATAGACTATCACTTCCTTTTTAATTTATTTTTCTCCAAAGAAACCTTTTATTTAATGAATACAAATTTCGTAAGTATAACTTTAGGAATATACCTATTCTTCCCCCATACCCACCCTCCCACCCACCCTCCCGACCCTCTTCCTCCTCTCTCTCCCCTTCCCAGTCCCATTCGCCATTAAGATTCATTCTCAATTAATTTTGTACACAGAAGACCAACTCTATACTAAGTAAAGATTTCAATAATTTGCACATGCACACACACAGACACACACACAACTGTTTGAGAACAAGTTTCACAGTTAACTCTCATAATACAACTCACTGAGGACTTATTGAGGACATTCATTTCCTGCATGGGAAGTTAGTACACCGTGACTCCTGTTGTTACTTTAACCATTAATACTCTTATGTATGACATCAGTGACCACCCGAGGCTCATGACATGAACTGCCTAGGCTAAGGAAGCCTTTTCAATCCATAGTATGTCAGTATTTAGACAAGGCAATAAGCAAAGTAGAAGTATCTCCTCCCTTCAGAGAAAAGTACAACCTTCTTCCATGGCCTATTCTTTCCACTGGGGTCTCACTCAAGAGATCCCTCATTTAGAACATGTTTTGCTACAATGTCTTGGCTTTCTATGCTTGATATGCTCTCCTGGGATTTTCAGCAAGACCAGGATGCCTTAAGGACTGATTCCGAGGTCAGAGGCTACTTAAAGCAATTGTCATCCTATGAGTCTGCTGTGTGGCCTAGTTCCCATGTTAAATATTCTTTCCTTTTTAATTCTATTAATATTACCAAATACTTGATCCTATTTATATGACCATTTTAACACTGAATCCTATCTATATATTCACTTTAACACTTAATATGATCACTTTAACAGTTAAGATGGCATTTTTATCACCCAGCTTAATGGAATTTGGGGATCCATGGCAAGTTTTTAAACTGTACATTTAGAAGTTTGTGCGAATGTATGCAGCACTATACAGCATTATAGTTAGAAACTTCATCCTCCCTCTTATTCCCACTCTTATTTTTTATTTTTTATTTTTAATTTTTTTTTAACTTTTATTTAATGAATATAAATTTCCAGTGTACAGCTTATGGATTACAATGGCTTCCCCCTCCCATAACTTCCCTTCCCCACAACCCTCCCCTCTCCCGATCCCTCTCCCCTTCCATTCACATCAAGATTCATTTTCAATTCTCTTAATATACAGAAAATCAATTTAGTATAAAGATTTCAACAGTTTGCACCCCCATAGAAACACAAAGTGAAACATACTGTTTGAGTACTAGTTATAGCATTAAATCAAAATGGACAGCACATTAAGGACAGCGATCCCACATGAGGAGAAAGTGCACAGTGGCTCTTGTTGTTGACCCAACAAATTGACACTCTAGTTTATGGCGCCAGTAACCACCCTAGGCTGTCGTCATGAGTTGCCAAGGCTATGGAAGCCTTCCAAGTTCCCCGACTCTGATCATATTTAGACAAGGTCATAAAAGACAGAGTGAGGATAGTAACCAATGATCCTAAGAGTGGCATTTACCAGGTTTGAACAATTATACAGCATTAAGTGGGGAAGAGGACCATCAGTACACACAGGTTGGGAGTAGAGCCATTGGTGGTAGAGTAGAGGTTATGATTACAAAGGAATGAGGCCCAAGTGTGCTAGATAGGGTCTAGAACAAAGGACAGAGTCATTATTAGATGTGCTAAGAAAGGTGCTGTCTAAGCTACAATTAAGTTTTCTGATTGAGAGGCAAATAGAACCTGATAGAAGGGGCTTGATAATAATCTGTTGGGCTTTAGGCCTTGTAAGTTAAGAGGCCCAGACCTATCTATCTCTTCACATGGGGTATATCCTAAGGGAGGTGTGAACCTCCTAGGGGAAGGCACTCTGTTGACTTTCATTACTTGGCTGGCCTGGGAGGAGAGCTGGCCAGGTAAAGGCAGGTGGCATCTCTAACAAGAAATTTACAGTTCTGCCTGCAATGTTGCTGACCCTACTTGGCCATACCCTCCGCTGCAGTGGTCACTTTGGAAGTTGGGCTGAGCAAAGGGCTTTTCAGCTTAGAGTCAATAAGATCTGTGGCTCTGACCTGGGCATCCTTCGATTCCAGGGCAGGTCCATTTCCAGTGATCCAACTCTTGGCAGAGCTGCCAGGGCTCTTCACAAGCTGACTTCTGCTGAAGCCCAGGCTTACCACATTGAAAGCCACTGCAGTGGACTGGCCTGTTGGGTCTCCTTGAGGGCAGATCACTGTACAGATCAGCCAGTAATAGGCCTGCCATCCATTGCTTCTGATGCCTAGCTTTCTTTTCCTCCTGGTTTGTGTTAAAGCAGACCAGAGGATGCAAGTCAAGGGAGTGCCCGTGTCCCATCTCTAATCTTCGGTGGCCTGAACTACAAGTCTATAGTCACAGGCATGTTCTGTAGTACTTTTTCTAAGGTAGACAATGCCCATGAGGAAAATTATATTCTCACTTTAAAACTTTCTTTCCCTTTGGTCTGAAAGGGAGGTTTTTTCTACTTACTGTATACTTCGCTGATGGCGAAGTGAATCTAGCTATGAGATTATTATTTAAGTTCTTATTTTGGCTATGCTATTACAGAAAAATGTTAGCCATCTCTTTTATAAGGTCTAAAGATTAAATTGTGCATCCTACAGATTCCTTCATAATAGAATTAGTTTCCTACCTTGAAGAGAATAGAGAAATGAAAGAACAAGTTGGGCTTAGAATAGAGAAATGAGGGAGCAAGTCCTAGATCGCTTGCTGACAATAGCAATATTACATGAATACTTAGCAAATCGTTTCAACCATTAGATAACAACTTAAGAAAACATTTACCAGAAGGTCCAATGCCTTCTATAAATTTTAAGAATCATGTATTTGAAAACACCTCTTAAATATCTAACATGGTGTAGTTTGTTTAACCAGTAAACTTAAGCACAACCATATAAAATGTTTTTAGTTTCTTTCCACCAACAAGTTTAAAACATATGATACACAGATTCAGGTCACACAAATTAAAATGTATCTTTGATTGATTTTAGCAGCTTAAATTTATGGACAATCTTATCTATAAGCCATTTAAAATAAAACTCTTAATAAAATTTCCTATGTGGACATACTTATGTACACACATATAACATAGCATAATAGACCAATATAGCAATTTTAATAATAGCTTTTAAAATCTTTAACTCTTTTTGTAGATTGCCAATTGATTTGAATTGCTTTTTGTTTTTAGATTACTTTAACACATTGCTTTAACAGAGCATCAGAGTTTAATTCTATGTCAAAGAGAAATTGAGCTTCCTGTGATCTTTTGCTGTGAGGTTTCCTTCCTTTACCTTCTTTCATATTGGTGACCATGTTTCTGTGTTTCTGTGTGTAACACATCTTTAAGCATCTTTTGCAGGGCAGGATGAGTGGCAACAAATTCTTTCAGTTTCTGTTTGCTATGAAAAGTCTTAATTTCACCTTCATTCACAAATGAGAGCTTTGCAGGATATAATATTCTGGGCTGGCAGTTTTTCTCTCTTAGTACCTGGGCTATATCTCGCCATTCCCTTCTAGCTTGTAGGGTTTCTGATGAGAAGTCTGCTGTGAGTCTAATTGGAGATCCTCTGAGAGTAATCTGACGTTTCTCTCTTGCACCTTTTAGAATCTTTTCTTTATGTTTCACTGTGGTGAGTTTGATTACAATGTGTCGTGGTGAGGATCTCTTTTGGTCATGTTTATTAGGGGTTCTATAAGCTTCCTGTACTAAGATGCCTCTGTCCTTCTCCAAACCTGGGAAATTTTCTGCTAGTATCTCACTGAAAATGCCTTCTAATCCTTTCTTCCTCTCCATGCCTTCAGGAACTCCTAGAACCCGAATATTAGGTTTTTTAATAGTATCCTGTAGATTCCCGACAATATTTTTTAGATTTCTAATTTCTTCTTCTTTTCTTTGGTTTGCCTGTTTCCTTTCCTGTTCTCTGTCTTCTAAGTCTGATATTCTCTCTTCTGCTTCGCCCATTCTGTTTTAAAGGCTCTCTAATGTGTTTGTCATTTGAGCTACTGAGTTCTTCATTTCATTGTGGTTTTTTGTCACTATCCCAGTTTCATGTTCTACTAGTTGTTTCATTTCATTTCGATTCCTCCTTAATATTTCATTTTCACGAGAGAGATTTTCTATCTTGTCCATTAAGGATTTCTGTAGTTCAAGAATTTGTTTTTGAGAACTTCTTAATGTTCTTATCAATTTTTTGAGATCCGCTTCTTGCATTTCTTCTATCTCATCATCTTCATAATCTTGAATTGGGGTGTCTTTTTCATTTGGGGGCGTCATAGTGTCTTCCTTGTTCTTGTTACCTCGGTTTTTGCGTTTGTTGTTGTTTGGCATGTTGGAGATATTTGGTTTCTTCACTGTGGTGTTTTTTCTTGTTACACTATGGCTCTATATTAAGTGGACTGTCTGCTTTCGGTGGAGCCTTAGAGGCTTGAGATAAGTGTGGACTGAGAGCTGTGTTTGGTTCCTCAGGGTTGAGGGTGTGTCAAAGATGACACTCCCAGGTTAAGCGTGGTAAATCTCTCTCTTTCTCTTTTTTTTTTTTTTTTTTTTTTTGATTCAAAAGGGAAGTAATTCCACACAGCTGAACGGAATTGGAGGTAGTTAGCAGGCGAATGATATACCCGCAGGAGCCAGAGATCAGAAGCTCTTTCCCAAGGACCACACAGGGAATCTCTGCTGCCCTCAGTGTGGGCTCCAATTCTCCTGCAGTGTCCCACTGGATTGCCAAGTTAGATCCTTATCTCCTGTTATTTCACCCCTCCCCCCAGAGTCAGGTTTTTCTGCTAGGCTCAGGGCCGGTGCAGACCTGAGGTCGCCCTGCTTATGACGTATGTCCAAAATGGCGCCTGCTCTGTCTTGCTCGCCTTTGAGGGGTGAGCGGAGAGAGAGAAACTCGTGTCTGTATCGGTCACTTTTTTTTTTTCCTCTCTCTCTTCTAGTTAGCCTGCTGAACTTTTCCCCACGGAGTTTCAAGCCTCGTTCCCTCTAGTCTCCTCTTTCTGCTTGCCCGCTGGTGTCTCAGGCTATTGAGGTTCAGCTCACCTCGTGTTCCAGCGCTGGTGCGTTGAGTCTGCCACTGGTTTCCCAAACTTGGGCTTCCACGCTCTCCACGCAGGTCCACTGTGAATCACTAGTTCCGGAAGAGTTTCCGCTGCTGTTTCTTCCCCTACTCTTCCTTGACCCTGCAGTATCTCCACTTTTATTAACCTGTGTGTCTTGCTGAACTATCAATGTGCTCCCTTCCTATTCCGCCATCTTGCCACTCCTCCCCACTCTTATTTTTTAATGAGATTCATCCTCGATTGACTTTATACACATATGATTAACTCTATGTTAAGAGTTCAACAAAGAGTATGAAGAAAAAAAAACCCACACAACTGTTCCTCAACAGTCATGACAAGGGCCACTCAATTCATCCCTTCCCAAAGTGTCAATTTCATTTCTACAGGTTGCATTTTAGGTGCTCTATTAGTTCTCACAGAGCAGGGAGAACATATGGTATTTGTCCCTTTGGGACTGGCTTATTTTACTAAGTATGACGATTTCCAGATTCATCCAATTTGTTGCAAATGACTAGATTTCATTTTTTTTAAACTGCTCTATGTAATATTCCATAGTGTACATATCCCATAATTTCTTTATTCGGTCTTTGGTTGACGGGCACTTAGGTTGATTCCATGTCTTAGCCATTGTGAGTTGAGCTGCAGTAAACATGCGGGTACAGATAACTCTTTTATTTATTGATTTCATTTCCCATTGTAAATTCCCAGGTGTGGGATGGCTGGGTCATATGATAGGGCTATATTCAGGTTTCTGAGCAATCTCCAAACTGTCTTCCATAGTGGCTTTACCAGTTTGCATCCTCACCAACAGTGGATTAGTGTGCCTTTTTCGCCACATCCTCCCCAGCATTTGTTGTTAGTCGATTTCTGTAGGTAAGCCATTCTAACTGGGGTGAGGTGAAACATTGGGGTTTTGATTTGCATTTCCCTTACAGCTAATGATCCTGAACATTTTTCATGTGTCTATTGGCCATTCGGATTTCCTCTTTTGAAAAATGCCTGTTTTAAGATCTTGGCCTGGCCGGCGCTGTGGCTCAACAGGCTAATCCTCCGCCTGCGGCGCTGGCACACCGGGTTCTAGTCCCGGTCGGGGATTCTGTCCCGGTTGCCCCTCTTCCAGGCCAGCTCTCTGCTATTGCCCAGGACTGCAGTGGAGGATGGCCCAAGTCCTTGGGCCCTGCACCCATGGGAGACCAGGATAAGCACCTGGCTCCTGGCTTCGGATCAGCGCAGTGCGCTGGCCGCAGCACGCTGGCCGCGGCGGCCATTGGAGGGTGAACCAACGGCAAAGGAAGACCTTTCTTCTGTCTCTCTCTCTCTCTATCCACTCTGCCTGTCAAAAAAAAAAAAAAATCTTGGCCCATCTCTTAATTGGGTTGTTTGTTGTTGTTGTAAAGTTTCTTGATCTCTTTGTGTAGTCTGGTTATTAATCTTTTATCAATTGCATAGTTTGCAAATAATTTCTCCCATTCTGTCAGTTGCCTCTTCAATTGCCTGAGTGTTTCTTTTGCAGTACAGAAAATTCTCAATGTGATGTAATCCCATTTGTTAATTTTTCCTTTACTGCCTGTATATCTGGGGTATTTTCCAATAACTCTTTGCCTGTGCCAATGTCTTGCAGGGTTTCCCCAATGTTCTCTAGTAATTTGACAGTGTCAGGTTGTAGATTTAGATCTTTAATTAATATAGAATAGATTGTAGTGTAAAGTGTAAGGTAGGGGTCCAGCTTCATATTTCTGCATGTGGAAATCCAGTTTTCCCTGCACCATCTGAAGAGACTGTCATTGCTCCAGGGATTAGTTTTAACTCCTTGGTCAAATATAAGTTGTTTGTAGATGCTTGGATTGATTTCTAGTATTTCTATTCTGTTCCACTGGTCTATCCATCTGGTTTTGTAAAGGTACTAGGCTGTTTGGATTATAACTGTGTTGTAGTATGTCTTGATCTGGTATTGCGATACCTCCAGCTTTGTCTTTGCTTTAGCTATTCAAGGTCTTCTGTGTTTCCATATGAATTTCAGCATCATTTTTTCTAGTTCTGAGAAGAATGTCTTTGGTATTTTGATTAGTATCGCATTGAATTTGTAGATTGCTTTTGGGAGAATGGACATTTTGATTTTGATACTGATTCTTCCAATCCATGAACATGGAAGATTTTTCCATTTTTTTGTATCTTCTTCTATTTCATTCCTTAATGTTTTGCAATTCTCATTGTAGAGATCTTTGACATCCTTGATTAAATTTATTCCAAGGTATTTGCTTTTTTAGGGTAGCTATTTTGAATGGGGTTGAACTTAGAAGTTCATCTCAGCCTTAGCATTATCTGTGTATACAAAGGATATTGTTTTTGTGTATGATTTTATACCCTGTTATTTTACTCAAACTCTCCTATGAGCTCCAACAGTCTCTTGGTGGAGTGTTTTGGGTCCCCTATATATAGAATCATGTCATCTGCAAACAGGGATAGTTTGACTTCCTCCTTCCTAATTTGTATCCCTTTGATTTCTTTTTTTTTGCCTAATGGCTCTGGCTAAATCTTCCAGCATGATATCGAATAGCCATGGTGAGAGTGGGCATCCTTGTCTAGCTCCAGATCTCAGTGGGAATGCTTCCAACTTTTCCCCACTTAACAGGATGCTGGCCATGGGTTTATCACAAATTGCCTTGACTGTGTTGAGAAGTATTCCTTCTGTACCCAATTTGCTTAGAATTTTCATTATGAAAGGGTGTTGTATATTATCAAATGCTTTCTCTGCATCTACTGAGATAATCATTTGGCTTCTGTTCTTCAGTTGTTAGTGTGATGTATCACATTTATCCCTGCATACCAAGGATAAATCCCACCTGGACATGGTGAATGATCTTTCTGATGTGTTGCTGAATTCAACTGGTTAGAATTTTGTTGAGGATTTTTGCGTCTATGTTCATCAGGGAAATTGGTCTATAGTTCTCTTTCTCTGTTGCATCTTTTTCAGGCTTAGGAATTAAGATGATGCAGGTTTTATAGAAAGAATTTGAGAGGATTCACTCCTTTTGTTTTTTCTTTTAAAGATTTATTTATTTATTTGTAAGTCAGTTACAAAGAGAAAGGAAGAAGCAGAGAGAGACAGAGAGGTCTTCCATCCACTGGTTCACTCCCCCAACTGGCCAGAACATTCAGAGCTGCACTGATCCAAAGCCAGGAGCTTCTTCCAAGTCTCCCACACGGGTGCAGGGGCCTAAGGACTTGGGTCACCTTCTATTGCTTTCCCAGGCCATAGTAAAGAGCTTGTTTGGAAGTGGAGCAGCCAGGACTCAAACTGGCGCCCATATGGAATTGCCAGCACTGCAGACGGCATCTTTATCCATTATGCCACAGTGCCGGTTCCTCATTGCTTTTCAATTGTTTTGAAATTGTAATTAGTTCTACTTTTTCAATTGTTTGAAATTGTAATTAGTTCTACTTTAAATGTCTCCTAAAATTCAGCTGTGAAGCCATTCAGTCATGGGCTTTTCTATGTTGAGGATGTTCTTTATTACTAATTCAATTTCTGTTGTGTTTATGGGTCTATTTAGGTTTTCTATGTCTTCATGGCTCAATTTAGGTAGGTTTTATGTGTCCAGGAATCTATCCACTTCTTCTAGGTTTCCCAGTTTGTTGGCATACAGCTTTGTGTAGTAATTTCTGATGATTATTTTTATTTCTGTGGTATCTGTTGTTACATTTCCATTTTCACCTCTCATTTTAATGATTTTGGGTCTCCTTTCAACTTTTTTTTGTTATTTGTGCCAATGGTATGTCAATTTTATTTATTTTTTTCAAACAACCAGCTCTTCATTTTGCTGATCTTTTGTATTTTTTTGTTTCAATTTTGTTGATTTTTTCTCCAATTTTAGTTATTTATTTTCTCCTTCTAGTGTTGGGTTTGCCTTCTGTTGTTTTTCTACATCCTTGAGATGCACTGATAGCTCATTTATTTGGTGCCTTTCCAGTTGCTTGATGTAGGGACCAACTGGTATAAACTTTCCCCTTAACACTGCTTTTGCAGTATCCCATGGGTTTTGATATGTTGTGCTATTTTTTTATTTGTTTCCAGAAATTTTTTTTATTTCTCTTTTGATTTATTCTGTAACCTAATGTTCATTCCATAGCATGTTGTTCAGTCTCCATGTGTTTGCATATCTTCTAGAGATTCCTGAGTTGCTGATTTCCAGCTTCATTTCATTGTGGTCTGAGAAGACACATGGTATGATTTTGATTTTTTTGAATCTGCTGAGACATGCTTTATGGCCTAGTACGTGGTCAATTCTAAAGAAAGTTCATGCACTGCTAAGAATGTGTATTCTGCAACTGTAGGATGAGAAGTTCTGCAGATATCTGTTAGATCCCTTTGGTCTATAATGTCGATTAACTCTGCTGTTTCCTTGCTGATTTTCTGTCTGGTTGATCTGTCCACTGCTGAAAGTGGGGTATTGAAGTCTCCCATTACTATTGTATTTGAGTCTATGTCTCCCATTAGATCCCTTAACATTAATTTTAAATAGCCAGGTGCTCTGTAATTAGGTATATATACTTTTTAAAAAAATTATTTATTTGAATGTCAGAGTTACACAGAGAGAGAAGCTGAGGCAGCGGGAGAGAGAGAGAGAGAGGTCTTCCATCTGCTGGTTCTCTCCCCAATTGGCTACAATGGCTGTAGCTGCACCAATCCGAAGACAGGAGCCAGGAGCCTCTGGGTCTCTCACTCAGGGGCAGGGGTCCAAAGACTTGGACCATTTTCCACTGCTTTCCCAAGCAATAGCAGAGAGCTGGACTAGAAGAAGAGCAGCTGGGACTAGAACCGGTGCTTCAGGCCAGGGTGTCCCTTTCTTTCTCCAAATTAGGGAAGTTTTCTGTTATTATTTCACTAAAAAGGCCTTCTAATCCTTTCTATCCTTCCACGCCTTCAGGAACTCCTAGAACTCATATGTTGGGTCATTTGGTAATATCCTATAGATAACCAACAGTGTTTTTTAGTTTTCTAATTTTCTTTTCTAGTTTTTGGTCTGACTGTATAATTTCCTGGGCTTTGTCTTCTAAGTCAGATATTCTTTCTTCTGCTTCACCAATTCTGTTGTCTAGGTTTCCCACTGCATTTTTTATTTGCTCTATTGAATTCTTCACCACAATTTGATTTCTCTTTAAGATCTCAATTTTGTGAGAGAAATTTCATGTCATGTATGGATTTCAGTAGTTCATGAATTTGCTTCTGATTACTTCTATGTAATCTTAAGATCAATTTTTAAATTTCCATTTCTGGCATTTTTCAATCTCATCACCTTCCCAATCTAATATTGTATTGAAGTGTTGTGTTCTTTTGGGGACATCATGTTGTCTTCTTTATTTTTGTTTGTTGAATTGGTACATTTGTTGTTTGCCATGGAGATACTCCCCGCCCCTGCTGTGGAGGCTTTTATCTTTGTACTATGCCTCTGTGGATTAGTGGAGTGTCTGCTTTCAGTGAACATCTAGAGGGCGTCTAAGTTGTGGTCAGGGATCTCTGTTTAGCTCCCTGGGGTGAAGGGTATGTCTAAGGTGACACACCCAGCTTTGGCGTGGTAAAAATCTCTCTTTTTTTTAAATAAGAAGGGAGATTTATTCTACCCAGCTGAGCTCCTCTCCTCAAAGGAGACCAGTGCCTGAGCACTAGCCCCAGTGGGTATAATATTCATCTGCTCCACAAGGACCACACAATAAGAATTTAGTGCAGCAAGGTGAAACCATTATGTATCTATCCATTAAAAAATATACTAGACTAGTATTCCCTTACAAAGTTATTTATAATGGATGCCAAATACATTTGTGCTCCCTGTTCATAACATGATATCAGGCCATATTCTTATTAAATTTTAATCAGATTTTTTTTTTTTTTTGACAGGCAGAGTGGACAGTGAGAGAGAAACAGAGAGAAAGGTCTTCCTTTGCCGTTGGTTCACCCTCCAATGGCCGCCGCAGCCGGCGCACTGCGGCCAGCGCACCACGCTGATCCGATGGCAGGAGCCAGGTGCTTCTCCTGGTCTCCCATGGGGTGCAGGGCCCAAGGACTTGGGCCATCCTCCACTGCACTCCCTGGCCACAGCAGAGAGCTGGCCCGGAAGAGGGGCAAACCGGGATAGAATCCGGTGCCCCGACCGGGACTAGAACCTGGTGTGCCAACGCTGCTAGGCGGAGGATTAGCCTATTGAGCCATGGCGCCGGCCTTAATCAGAATTTTTTAAGATAAAAATAAAGAATAGAATTAGGTTCAAAATCAAACTCATCTATTTTTTTATTACAACTTTAATAAATAAATTCTGAAGAGTACAGTAGCAGACTAAGAACTGAGGAGGAGTCAGGCATAGCTTTTGCTGCTTTGATTAAGGTTAACACAGCTTATTTTTCCTAAAGTTTTTCTGCTAGTAATTCTGCAATACACAACTGCCAAGGTAAATGCATGAGGATGACTAAATATTTATCTGTTTCTGAACTGTGGTCAACAACATTATTTAATATATCTTTCATCCAAGACACAAAAGATACTTTAACAAAGCATAAGAAAATTCACACCATCTAACCTTTATTTTAGAGAAAAATAATTAAAGTATGAACAGGTTCCATTATTTAAATAGACCAAAAAACAAAGAACTAGATATTCAGGATTTTAAATTATGGTTATTGTATCTAAAAACTTCAGAACATTCAGTTCACAAATAAAGATTTAAAACATACCTGTCATCCAAAACAATAATAATTTCACCATGTTTAAAGGTGAGTTCATTGTCCTCGACGGCTTCAAAATCATATAAGGCTCTCACTTTCCGTGCAACCTTATTATTTAACTGATTTTCTGCAGCTGGATATAAGGATTTTGTCTCTGTGTGTTGTTGCTTCTGTTCTTGCAATGATAATTCAATAGCTGGTTTGAAAAATTAAAATGCAAATTAAAAATAAACATTTGCTGATAATATTTAATAAGAATACATCATGTAAATATTTTATTTGTCCAATAGCTGCTAAACAGTTAACTTCTTGGGAGAAGGGATGAGAAATCATATTTTTAAAGTAATGTTTTTGCTCATTCCTCATTATCACAGTCTGTCATATACAGCAGCTATTATTTTTATAACAAACAGATTGTGACATTATCGTATGGGTAACTTTCCATATAGGACAAGTCGTGAACATATTTTTGTGCTTGACTCATAACTTTGGCATTAAAGAAAAGGTGAAATGTAATCTCCCCAAAGGTAGGACATTATTGGAAAGGAAAATGAATTCAATTCATCTTATATCATTTGTTTTCCTACTTTTCAGATCTTACTACTCTTAGACGGGGTATACCCCAATCATTTTATAATTTTATTTCAAGAAAAAGCCCTGGCCAGAATATTTTCAGCAATATTAAATCAATACATTTGATCATATACCTTTAGCTATGTCTTCATCTTCTCTGGTTTTATCTGATGACGTACCATTCTTGGCAGCAGCTGAGGAAGTCTATAAATGTATGAGTAAAATGATCACAACTATCCTTTCAAAGAAAACATAAGCTCTATAATTACTTGCTGATGCTAATTTTTTAAAAATACTGATATAACTGAGTTTCATTTAAAAATGAAGTTCCTTGTGATAATTTTAAGTTAATGTTTTCAAATACTAAAATAAAACAGAATTTTTAAGAAAATATTATAAACTCACAAAGGACAGACACAACTGTCTTATACTTAGCACAAATCAAAGCATCTGACAAAGAACTTGGCAAAGAGAGGTACTTAAGTATTTATAGAATGAATAAAATGACTCTTTCCTGAATGCACATCTCATCTCAGGTCTCTTACATAGGAAGAGGTGCTCTGTTGCTATGACAAGTGCAGCCAGAAGGCATGATAACCACTCAACAGAACAGACACAATAGTTGCAGGTGTAGGAATACAGCTGAAACTCTCTTCTGCTACTCACAGTAGTTGGATGGCAATGGTTTTTCAAGTACTTGATGAACAGAGGTGGGAAATGAAGATCAATAAATATCCTTCCCAGCTATTACATAAGATATATCCCCTTCCAAATAGTATAGGGCCAACCATGAATCTGAATTAATCTCACCTGTGATCCTGCTAAAGGAAAAGTAATTCCTTCTTCTTTCATAGATTTAATAGTTGCAGATATAAGACTAAACTGAGGGTCCTTTTGAAATTCTTCTGACCACTCTACCATCAAAGATTTCAGTTTTTCACATACTTTTGGGTGAGCCTTTTAAAGACGAAAGGAAAAAAATTAAAATCAGCTGTTAAAATAAGTTCTTAAATTATTTAACAAAGAGAATTACCACCAACATTTCTACAATTTAATTACCATCAACAAAAGTCCAGCAATCCCTAACTCAGCTGAGGAACTGATAGTATTTGTATGTTAAAATGTAAATGCTTCATATAAAATCACCTTTTTGAACATCAATTTTTAAGTCTGACTATACTGGAAACAAATCTTTAATATTCAGAAGTTATCTCCTTTAAATTTTCTTAATATTCTAAGTAATAGATTTTTTTCATCAATTAAAATAAATTTGAGGATTTTTGCACCTCGTAGCATATGACTAGTACTTGGGAGTTTCACTGTAAAATAAAGGCCCCTTTGCTCAGCAACTGTAATTGGAATCGGCACAGAATGGTGGCTAGTGCTTGAAGTCTGGAATCACAGAACCCTAGCTAGGAATCTCAGCTGTACTACTTACTAGCTGCACGACCCAGGACAAATTTCTCCCTAAGCCCCTCTCTCTGCATCTATGAAACAGCAACAAGACACTTCCAAGGCTGGTTAACCGCATTTAGACAGCATGTGTAAAATCCTTACAGCAGTAACTGCTTACTAAACCCAATAAAGATTAGTTGTATCCAATGGTTACATATGCTTTGGGGAGAAAAATTTTTTAAAATTCAAATTTGAAATAAATTTATTATGGGGTTGGCGCAGTGGCAGATAAAGCCGCCGCCTGCAGTGCCAGCATCCCATATAGGTGCCAGTTCGAGCCCCAGCTGCTCCACTTCAATCCAGCTCTCTGCTATGGCCTAGGCAGGCAGTATAAGATGGCCCAAGTCCTTGGGCCCCTGCACCGGCATGGGAAGACCTAGAGGAGGCTCCTGGCTTTGGATCACCGCAGCTCCAGCTGTTGCAGCCAATTGGGGAGTGAACCAGCAGATGGGAAGACCTCTCTCTCTCTGCCTCTCCTTCTCTCTCTGTGTAGCTCTTTCAAATAAATAAATAAATCTTTAAAAAAAATAAGTTTACTTCATTTAAATTTATCTAAAAATTATTTCAATTATAATAACCAAGATATATAATTAAATGAGACATAATAGTTATTTTTAAATGATTTAAATATCTGCTCATTTTAAAATTTACCTTATTTTTTATCACAGCACGTACTTCTGTTGCAAAATCACGGGAACATACTTCTAAGTGAAATATCTTTCCACAGTTTGCCACACAAGCCCCAAGAAGCTATTAATTAAAATAAAAATTAATATACAAATATTGAAATATCTTACTTAACTCACTGGAACAAATGCACATTTAAAATCTGAGTCAAACAGCAATGTGAC
Source organism: Lepus europaeus (assembly GCF_033115175.1). Taxonomy (NCBI): domain Eukaryota; kingdom Metazoa; phylum Chordata; class Mammalia; order Lagomorpha; family Leporidae; genus Lepus; species Lepus europaeus. The sequence continues at coordinate 94,312,901 of NC_084827.1, forward strand.
TTTTACTCACAGTTAGCGCCTGCAGAGCAACATGAGGAACCTTATGATTTACTCTTTTCATTATGGCTTTCAGGCAATCTTTTGCTCTACAAAGAAATGGAGAAAATTATCACTGAGAATTTCAATTTAAACATTAAAAATATAAGGTCTTTCATTACCAAACAGCCTTAAATTTAAAGTCCTTGAAACTTCACTTGTTTAAAGAAATAAATCTATAAAATTGCTTTACACAATCTTTTGTCTAGATATTCAATCATAAAAAAAAAATTGCTGCAAATGTTGCACATTCCAAAATCAAAAGATCAGTGATTTCACAAAAGGTCAGCTAACACATGAGAATTACAGCATATAAACCAAGTTTGCATTTCTTCAACAGACTCAGCTTTCAGAGAGCAAATTCTTTTCTTGAGGAAAAAAAATCAGAAAGATATGAGGGTACTTCAAAAAGCTCATGGAAAATAGAATGAAAATTAAATTCCTTTGGTGCATAATATTTTTAATTGACACATACTAGTATATGGTTTCAAAAGGTTCAAGTATAAAACATGACCGTGCTATGGAACAGCTGAAATGTTAAAGTGGTAGGCATGATGCAGTGGGTTAACCTGCCATTTGGAATGTTTGCATCCTATATTGGGGTGTCAGTTACTCTGCGCTGCTGACCAGCTTGCTGCCAATATGTAACCTGGTAGGCAGTGGATTACGGCCCAAGTACTTAGGTTCTTGCTTCCATGTGAGATATCCAGATGGGGTTCCTAGCTCCCAGCTTCAGCCTGGCCTACCAGTACCTGTTATGAGTATTTGGAGACTGAGCCAGTAGATTGAGCCATGTACTGTCTTTCCTTCTCTGTCTTACAAATAAATAAATAAATCTTTAAACAAACTAACCAACCCAAATGCTTTTATCACTCTTCTAAAGTATAAACTATTCTGCTTAATTGTTGCATTCTCTTTTTTTTCCACTGTTACCTATTATACTTACCTATCCATTACTGAAAGGCTTTCTCATCATATGCATTACCTATTGTATTATTATATTTATCTACTTCAATATCAAAAGCCTCTCACACATATCTAAGTCACAGGAAAATTCCCCAAATAATTAATCTACTCAGTATTAACACATGTTCTTGTTGTGTCAAGGCTTTAAGTATCTAATATAGCTCAGAATTTCAGCTGAACTCTTCCATTTTTTATTTCAGAGTAAGACTAATGTAAAAAAATCTAGTCTCCAGGCTTTCTTAACTTTTATCTCCCAAGCTAAATAGTAAAACCCCATTTTCCTTTCCAAGTAGCATCACTAAATTGACACAGATTTATCAAACTCCTAGACATTTACTGGCATGACTGCACATCTTACCCATTAGGAGTGCTTCCAACTTTGTCACATATGTCCATAATAAGACTCCAATCTTCTGTGGTGTTGTACTCATTCGTGGCTTTTTCTATAAGATACAGTCAGATGCAAAAATTAGAACAAAAATTACATAACACTAAAATGCCAATAATGGCACAGCAGTTACAAAGCCCTATCTTTTCCCTTCCCAGAGATAAAAGAACTAAGGATGTACTTGAACACATAGAATATTCTGGCAATTTCAATTTTAAGTTATATAATTACATGTTCTTGGATTAGCCAACTTAAAAACACTAGAGGGGAGGAGGGCATTGTGGTGCAGCAGGATAAACCACCGTCTGCAAACCAGCATCACAAATGAGCACTAATTTAATTCCTGGTTGCTCCACTTCCAGTCCAGCATCTTGCTAAAGCAACTAGGAAATCAGGGGAAGATGGCCACAGTGCTTAGGTCCCTACAACCCATATGGGGGATATGAATGGAGTTCTGGGCTCCTGGCTTCTGTCTGATCCAGCCCTGGCCATTGTGGATGTTGGAAGAAGAAAACAACAGATGGAAGATATCTCTGTGTGTATGTGTGTCTCCTGCTCTGTCTCCCTCTTCCTCTCTCTGCCTTTCAAACAAATAAATAAAATCTTTAAAAAATAATAATTAAAAACATCCAAACTATTAAATTAAAAACTCCATCAAATTCTAGTTTGGAAAAAACCTTAAAAATGTATCCTCACAAAGGAAACAAACATTAAACTGTTTAGTGAAGCACCATTTTTTTTTTTTTTGACAGGCAGAGTGGACAGTGAGAGAGAGAGACAGAGAGAAAGGTCTTCCTTTGCCATTGGTTCACCCTCCAATGGCCGCCGTGGCCGGCGCGCTGTGGCCGGCGCATCGCGCTGATCCGAAGCCAGGAACCAGGTGCTTCTCCTGGTCTCCCATGGGGTGCAGGGCCCAAGCACTTGGGCCATCCTCCACTGCACTCCCGGGCCATAGCAGAGAGCTGGCCTGGAAGAGGGGCAACCGGGACAGAATCCGGCACCCCGACTGGGACTAGAGCCCGGTGTGCCGGCGCCACAAGGCGGAGGATTAGCCTACTGAGCCGTGGTGACGGCCGAAACACTATTTTTAATAGCAAAAAGGAAAACTGGTTAAGAAAGTCATACAATCTGGGACTATGGTGTAGCACATAAAGCCACTGCCTGCAGTGCCGACATCCAACACAGACGCCAGTTCAAGTCCTAGCTGCTCCACTTTGGATCCAGCTCTCTGCTATGGCCTAGGAAAGCAGTAGAAGATGGCCCAAGTCCTTGGGCCCCTACACCCATATGGGAAGACCCAGAGGAAGCTCCTAGATCCTGGCTTCGGATCAGCACAGCTCCGGCCCTTGCAACCAACTGGAGAGTGGACCAGCAAATAGAAGACCCTTCTCTCTCTCTCCTCTCTCTCTCTCTGCCTCTCCTTCTCTCTCTGTGTATCTCTTTCAAATAAATAAATATATCTTTAAAAAAAAAATTCATACAATGGAGTAAGAAAATAAGGCACAGAAAACTGAATGTACAAAAAGGAAGGAAGAGATTCCAAGATGGCAGAATAGGGAAAGGACATACTGCTTTAGGCTAGGGGGAAATAGTAGCAAAAAATTAGGAAGTGAATTCCCAGGGGAGACTAGGAGAGAAATCTGCAGTGGAAATTCTACGGGAGGAAGAGGGATGCTGTGGATCAGCATGGAAGGTGCGGACATGCAGGATTGAGTGTGGACACAACACACAATTCCCACAGCCAAGAGCCAGAGGAAGCTCCAGCTTTGGAGGGCGAGGTGACAGCAGCCTGTGCCACTGGTGACAGTGCTGGAGGGAGAACCTGGCAGAGCACAATGCCTTTGGTTCTGGCCTCCTAGAGCCCTAAAGGGAACAAGGTACCCGTGAAAAATGGGAACATTTCTCTTTTCCCATTGTCCCACAACGGATCCCAGCAACCAGGCAGGAAAGGGTGTTATTTTGACATCAGTAGCAGCTGTGTCGGCTCTTGTGTGAGCCAGGCAACTGGTAGGGAGAAGGTGCCGTTCTGACACAAAGCAGCTGCGGTGGCTCTTGTGCATGCACCTGGCAAGTGGCAGGGAGATGGAGCCATTTTGACATAAGTAGCAGCTGTGGAGGCTCTTGTGCACGTGGGTGATGGTGGGATTTTACCACAGGGAAAAATCCATGTTCCCCATTGACTTTGAGTCTGGCTGGTAAGACTGACAGGAGACTGGGCACCCATATAAGACACTGAGGTGGCCCTAGCCTCTCCACACATCACAGGCTCCGGATTTCAAACCACCAAGGCAGAGCACCCACAGGCAGTTGGCTCTGGGAATGTCTTTGCCTCTCCGTGGATGGGACAAGCTAGTGGTGTGGGAGCCTTGTGTGCTGAGACTGTGGGAACTCGGTGACTGTACCATAGGAGGTAAGGTGTAGCTAGGTCTGTGGGCAATCCCTGTGTGCGGCTCTACAAACTAAAAGCTCCCTGACTGCCTGATGTGGGGCATTTAGCGAGATCCAGGGATCCTAGGATTGTACAGATCCACTGTGCAGTTCATGAGTGCTGCACCCACAGTGGGTTAAGCCAGGGCATTGATCACCTTGGAAGAGAGGCGGTAAGAGTGTGATTATGCCAATATTTGTGATCATGCCCTATCTCCTGCTGACAACAGAGATCCACCATGCCCACTGTGGATGTTAACCCTGAATACTTGCCTCACCATGGAGCACCGATTTGAGCTCCTTGGCCACACCCAGCACAAGCCTGTGGGTATTCACTGAAAGAGCACACACTCTACTAAGCCACAGAGGCATAATTCAAAGATAAAAGCGAACACAGTAGAAAACCAATTATTCCCAAAATAAATGCAGAAATTCAAGAAACAAGAATAAAGACAATGTAACTCCCCCAAAGGAACACAACACTTCAATATTAGAATGTGAAGACAAAGAGACTGATAAAGTGCCTGAAATGAAATTCAAAAGATTAATCATAGGATTATTTAGAAGCAATGAGAAGCAAATTCACAATTAATGAAATCCATACATGACATGGGAGAAGTCAGAAAAATTAAAACAGCACTGGTAGAGCCAGTGCTGTGGCGTAGCGGGTAAAGCCACTACCTGCAGTGTTGGCATTCCATATGGGCACCCATTCAAGTCCCAGATGCTCCACTTCCCAATCCAGCTCTCTGCTATGGCCTGGGAAAGCAGCGAAAGATGACCCAAGTGCTTTGGGCCCTGTGCTCACATCCTTGGGCCCCAAGCTCCTAGCTCCTGGCTTCAGACTGGGCCAGCTCTGACCAAATTAATAAAATCAGAGATGGGAGCCAGTGCTGTGGCACAGTAGGTTAATCCTCCGCCTGAGGTGCCAGCATCCCATATGGGCGCCAGTTCTAGTCCCGGCTGTTCCTCTTCCCATCCAGCTCTTTGCTGTGGCCTGGGAAAGCAGCAGAAAATGGCCCAAGTCCTTGGGCTCCCTGCACCCACATGGGAGACCAGGAAGAAGAACTGGCTTCTGGCTTTGGATCGGCACAGCTCCAACCATTGTGGCCATTGGGGAGTGAACCAAAGGATGGAAGACCTTTCTCTCTGTTTTTCCCTCTCATTGTCTGTAACTCTACCTTTCAAATAAATAAATTAAATCTTAAAAAAAAAAAAACCAGAGATGAAAAAAAAAATGACCATGGATATCACAGAAATAAAAAGAACCATCAGAAATTACTACAAAGAGCTGTATGCCAAAAATTGGAAAATACAGAAGAAATGGATAGATTCCTGGACACAATATGTCAAAATTGAGTCATGAAGACATAGAAAACCTAAACAGACCAATAACCAAAACAGAGACTGATTCAGTAATAAAGAACCTCCTAACAAAGAAAAGCTCAAGGGCGGATGGCTTCACTGATAAATTCTACCAGACTTTTAAAGAACTAATTCCAATTCTTCTCAAGCTATTCAAAATACTTGAAAGGGACGAATCCTCCCAAATTCCTTCTACAAGGCCAGCATCATCTTAATTCCTAAATCAAAAAAGACAAGACAGAGAAAGAAAATTTTAGACCAATATCCCCAATGAACATAGATGCAAAAATTCCCAACAAAATACTAGCTAATCAAATCCAACAACACATCAGAAAAATCATTCACACAGACCAAGTGGAATTCATCCCTGGCATGCAGAGATGGTTCACTGGTCACAAATCAATAAATGTCATACATCTCAATAGATGAAGAGAAAGCCTTTGAAAAAACAGAACTTCCTGAGGCTGGCACTGTCGCGCAGCAGCTTAACACCCTGGCCTGAAGCGCCGGCATCCCATGTTGGGAGGTTCCCATCCAGCTCTCTGCTATGGCCTGGGAAAGCAGTAGAAGATGGCCCAAGTCCTTGGGCCCCTGCACCCACGAGGGAAACCCATTAGAAGCTCCTGGCTCCTGGCTTCAGATTGATGCAGCTCCAACCGTTGCAGCCAATTGGGCAGTGGACCATCGGATGGAAGACCTTTTTCTCTCTCTGCCTCTCCTCTCTGTGTAATTCCGCCCTTCAAATAAATATGTAAATCTATAAAAAAAAATAGAACTCCCTTTCATGATGAAAGATGAAAACCTTAAGCAAATTGGGTATAGAAGGAATATTTCTCAACACAATCAAGACAATTTGTGACAAACGCAGTCAACATCTTATTGAAGAGGGAAAAGGAAGTATTACCACTAAGCTCTGGAAAGAGAAAAGGATGTCCACTTTCATCAATGCTATTCAATACAGTCCTGTAAGTTTTAGCCAGAGGCATTGGCAAGAAAAAAGAAATCAAAGAGATACAAATTGGAAAGGAGGAAGTCAAATTATCCCTATTTGCAGATGCCATGATTCTATATATAGGGGAACCAAAAGACTCCAATGAGAGACTACTGGAACTTATAAAAGACTTTGGTGAAGTGGCAGGATGTAAAATTAACACACAAAAATCAACAGCTTTTGTATACAAAGACAATGCAATGGCTAAGAAAGAATTCTATAATCAATCCCATTCACAATGGCTACAGAAAAAATTAAATACCTTAGAATACATTTAATCAAGGAGGTGAAAGATTACCTATGATGAAAATAACAAAACATTAAAGAAATAGAAGATGACATAAAAAATGGAAAAATCTTCCATGTTTGTGGATTAGAACAATCAACATCATCAGAATGTCCATACTACCAAAAGCAATTTACATATTCAATGTGGTCCCAATCAACTTACCAACTATATTATTCTCAGATCTAGAAAAAAAAATGTTAAAATTCATATGGAAACACAAGAGACACCAAATAACTAAAACAATCTTATACAACAAAACCAAAGCAAGAGGCATCACAATACCACATTTCAAGAAACTCTACAGGATAGTTATATTCAAAGCAGGTACTGGCACAAAAATAGACATGCAGACCAAGAGAGTAGAACAGAAAAACCAAAAATCAATCCACACATCTACAACCAAGTAATATTTGACAAAGGAGCTAAAATCAATCTCTGGAGAAAGAAGTCTTTTCAACAAATGGTACTGAGAAAATTCCCTAACTTATACAAAAATCAACTCTAAATGAATCAAGGATCTAAATCTATAACCTGAAATCAAATTACTAGAAGACAGCATTAGAGAAACTCTGCAAGACACTGACATAGGCAAAGACTTCTTGGAAAAGACCCCAGAAGCATAGGCAATCAAAGCCAAAATGACAAATGGAACATCAAACTAAGAAGCTTCTACACTGCAAAGGGAACACTCAGCAAAATGAAGAGGCAACAAACAGAATGGGAGAAAATAGTTGCAAACCATGCAACTGATAAAGGATTTATATCCAGAATCTATAAAGAACTCAAGAAATTCAACAAAAATCAAACAAACAAACAAACAATGCAGTTAAGACATGGGCAAAGGACTTGAATAGGCTTTTTTCAAAAGAGGAAATTCAAACGGCCAACAAATACATGCAAAAATACTCAGATCAGTAGCTATCAGGGAAACAGAAATCAAAACCACAATGAGATTTCACCTCACTCCAGTTAGAGTGGCTCTCATATAGAAATCGACAAACAATAAATGCCAGCAAGGACATTGGGAAACCCTAATCCACTGTTGGTGGGGCTGTAAACTAGTACAGCCATTGTGGAAGACAGTATGGATATACTGCAGAAAGTTTAAAACAGATACACCACATGACCCAGCCATCCCACTCCTAGGAGTTTACCCAAATGAAATGAAATCAGCATATGAAGGAGTTATCTGTATCCCCATGTTTATTGCAGCTCAGTTCACAATAGTTAAGATGTGGAATCAATCCAGGTATCCATCAACTAATGACTGGATAAAAAAAAAAAAAAAACTATGGTATATGTATAGTATAAAATACTACTCAGTCATAAAAAAGAATGAAATCCTGTCTTTTGCAACAAAATGGAAACTGGAAATTATTATACTTAGTGAAATAAGCCAGTCCCAAAAAGACAAACACTATATGTTTTCCTTGATCTGTGTAACACAGTACGAAAAATGTAATGTATAGGCGTTAAATTGATATTTTGAGATTCGATGATTGTTACAGGCTGGCACTGTGGCGTAGCAGGTAAGGCCACTGCCTACCATGCCAGCATCCCATATGGGTGCAGGTTCAAGTCCTGGATGCTCCACTTCCGATCCAGCTCTCTGCTATGGCCTGGGAGGGCAGTGGAGGATGGCCCAAGTCCTTGAGCCCCTGTGCCTACATGGGGGACCCGGAGGAGACTCCTGGCTCCTGGCTCCAGATTGGTGCGGCTCCAGCCATTGCGGCCAATTGGGGAGTGAACCAGCAGATGGAAGATCTATCTCTCTCTCTCCCTCCCTCCCTCCCTCTCTGCCTCTCCTCCTCTCTGTGTAACTCTTTCAAATAAATAAGTAAATCTTTAAAAAAAAAATGAAACAGAAAAAAAAAGATGATTGTTACAGCCCTTGCCCCTACTATTGAGAAAGTTTATTTTTCTTACTATTTGTGGAACTCTTTACTTAGTAGGGTTAATCTTGTGAGTATAAAGCAAACTGAAAGTAGATCATTGTGAAAATTAAAAGTAGGAATAAAAGAAGGAGGTGGAAGGGAGGGAAGTATCACTATGGTCTTAAATCTGTATATATGAAACACACGAAATTTGTATACATTTCAATTTGAAAAAGTAATGAATCTAAGATGCGATCATTTGGGCTTATAAGGCTTAGTCAAAAAGCAATACCTGAAGAATTTAGAACATTCACATGAAAAATTTTTTAACAGATTTATGGAGAGCTAATTCACATACCAATACAATTCATGAATATGGGTTTTTAAATTAATTAATTTATATGAAAGGCAGAGTTACAGAGAAGGAAACAGAAGGGGAGAAAGAGAGTGAAAGAGATCACCCACCTGCTAGTTCACTCCCTAAATGGATTCAACAGCCAGGAAGTTCATCCAGGTCTCCCAAGTGGATGGCAGGGGCCCAAGAACTTGGGCCATCTTCTGCTGCTTTCCCTGGCACATTAGCAGGGAGCTGGATCAGAAGCAGGGTGACCCAGACTCTAACCAGTGCTTTGATATTGGATGCTGTCACAGGCAGCAGCTTAACAACTGCTGCATGCCAGCCCCAATGTTTTTAGTATATATAAGTTCTGCAACAATCACCATTATCTAATTTTAAAATATCACCCCAGAAATAAATGGTACCTACTGGCACTCTTCTCTCCCCATATCAATTTTATATATAGATCTGCCTATTTTGGATTTTTCATGTAAACAGAATCACACAATATATGTTTTTTGTTTGGTTTCTGTTATTTAGCATAATGTTTTCAAATTTATCCATGTTGTAGCACATATCCGCATTTCATATATTACTGCTGAGTTAATATCCCTTTGTACTGATATACCATATTTTATTTATCAATTTATCAGTTTATCATTTGGTTGTTGGCTTTTAACTTTCTGATATATACAAAATGCACTGTTCCTATGACACTCATGTTGTTGTGTGAATAGATGATCTCATTTCTCTTTGGTATATTACTAGGAGTAGAACTGCTCAGTATTACCACAGCACTACAACTTTTTTTAAGAACAGGCAAAAAATTTTCCAAAGCAATTATACTATTTCACATTCCCAACAGCAATATATTGCTTCACTTGAAGTTGTAAAAACATTCAAAAAAATTCATTATCTTAAGAGATATACATAGGCAAAAATACTAACAGGCATGAGAATAATAAACACTAAACTGAGGTGAGGGATTCAAAACAGGGTACACAGGGGCATAACTGTATGCACAAAGTGGTTAATTGAGTTGTACAGTACATATCAAGAAATTATTATTATTTTGTTTTCACAGGCAGAGTAGACAGTGAGAAAGACAGAGAAAGGTCTTCCTTTTTCCATTGGTTCATCCCCCAATGGCCGCTGTGGCCAGAGCACTGCGGCCAGCGCACCACGCTGATCCAAAGCCAATAGCCAGGTGCTTCCTCCTGGTCTCCCATGCGGGTGCAGGGCCCAAGGACTTGGGCCATCCTCCACTGCACTCCCAGGCCACAGCAGAGAGCTGGCCTGGAAGAGGGGTTACCGGGACAGAATCCGGCACCCCGACTGGGACTAGAACCCGGTATGACAGCGACACAGGCAGAGGATTAGCCTAGTGAGCTGCGGTGCCAGCCAAGAAATTATTTTGTTCTTAACATTTTTTGCGGTCTGATATTTCATGATCAAAGTAAATTTTTTTTAAGATTTATTCATTTATTTCAAAGTCAGAGTTACACAGCAAAAAGGAAAGACAGAGAGAGAGAGAGAGAGAGAGAGGCAGGAAGAGAGGTCTTCTATCTGCTGGTTCACTCCCCAATTGGCCGCAATGGCTGGAGCTGTGCTGATCTGAAACCAGGAGCCAAGAGCTTCTTCAGGGTCTTCCCATGCGGAGCAGGGGCCCAAGGACTTGGGTCATCTTCTACTGCTTTCCCAGGTCATAGCAGAGAGCTGAATCGAAAGTGGAGCAGCTGGGACTCAAATTAGCACCTATATGGGATGCCGGCACTGCAGGCGGCAGCTTTACCGGCTAGGCCACGGTGCCAGACCCCCAAATAAAAAATTTTTAAAAATGTTAAAAAGCTTGACCAGTGGGGCTGGCACTGTGGCACAGCAGGTAAAGCCACCACTGCAGCGCTGGCATCCTATATGGGCACCAGTTCGAATCACAGCTTTTCTACTTCCAATCCAGCTCTCTGCTATGGCCTAGGAAAACAGTAGGAGATGGTCCAAGTTCTTGGGTCCCTGCACCCAGGTGGGAGACCCAGAAGAAGCTCCTGGCTCCTGGCTTCGGATTGGCTCAGCTCTGGCTGTTGTAGCCATGTGGGGAGTAAACCAGCAGATGGAAGACCTCTCTCTCTGTGCCTTTGCCTTTCTGTAACTCTGCCTTTTAAATAAATAAATAAATCTGCAAAAAAAAAAAAAAAAAAAAGCTTGACCAGAATATAATTACTGAATAATTAACAATAATTAGTCTTTTCATTTCATTAAGCTTTCATAAAATTTCACCATGAAAGTACAATTTTTGTTCTGCTAGAAGGGTAGAGATACAAAAAGTATCACTTTAGAAGTATTTTGTTTTTCCACTTTAATAAATATATAATTTCAAATATAATAAAATATACTATGTATAATATAGGGTTATTTTATTTCTATATAAATATAATTAATAAGCAGGAGGGATGATAGAAATCTGAAGTACTTTTTTTTTTTACTAGCAAAGAATAGTCAAAATAATCTAAGAAGTAAACAGGCTTAGAGGACAGCTATACTTTATAAGTACAAAGACAAATACACCAAATCCCGTTAACCTCAGTTAAATGCTGAAACTCACTGCTAAAAAATCATGCAAATTGTATAACATTATTTATGGAAGAAAAGAAAAAATACATATCACTTTGATATGTATGATTATTAATTGATGTGTGATGAAATGATAAATCAGAGATTTTCAAAAAGTAATATATTTTTTGCCTACTCTAGGTTCCAGACCCAAGAACCAAACTATTTAGGTAGAGTTACATCTACTCAGGCTCAGCTTCTTTTCATGTGCAAAAAAAGACTTACTCTTCTACATGGAAAGTAAGACTAAACTATTTTTCAGAGGCTTAAAATGCTTAACTATTTTTTTAAGATTTATTTATTTTATTTGAAAGAGTTACACAGAGAGAGAAGGAGAGAGAGAATGAGAGAGACAGAGTCTTCCATCCGCTGGTTCACTCCCCAATTGGCCGCAATGGCTAGAGCTGCACTGATCAGGAGCCAGGGTCTTCTTCCGGGTCTCCCACGTGGGTGCAGGGGCCCAAGGGCTTGGGCCATCTTCCACTGCTTTCCTAGGCCATAGCAGAGAGCTGGATTGGAAAAGGAGCGTCTAGAACCTGAACCAGCGCCCACATGGGATGTTGGCACTGTAGGCAGCAGCTTTACCCACTATGCCACAGCGCCAGCCCCATGCTTAACTATTTTTTAAGTACATATCTATTAAGTTCAGAGAATTCCAAAGTACAAAGAAAAAAAAAACCTCCTAATTGCACCAGCCCATTTTAAAACTAGATGTGCATCTCTCTAGTCCTTTTTCTACACATACAAATGGAAAAATCACAAAGATATATTAAAACTAATCAGAAACGGGATTATAGTATAAGGTATTCAAAGAAGGCATGCAAAAACTGACACCCCTTTCCCTGGCTAAATTATGAACAAGATTAGAAACAAAGAGTACAATGTCATTGTTGATACCAGTAGAAACTTTAGGTGTACAAGCCAAAGAGGCTTGCCAATTAGTGAGCCCTAGAAATGGGCATGACTTAGCACTAAACAGGAGCTGGCCTCTTCTTGCAGGGGAGGTAAGCCAATGTATAGAATATTCTATAGAGAAATTAAAAAAAAAATCACTCAATGGTGGTGGGAAAACTAGCTAGTCCTACACAAAAGGGATTACAATGAGCCAGTTATTCTCATATTCCCAACGAAGCAAGCCATTACAGGGACTAAAGAAGTAAAGAAAGGCATAGTTTAGGATGACACTAATGGAATCCTCTTCTCAGGAAGGAAAACTTCAGAGTAAGCAGAAGTGTTCCCCCATTGTCTGCTGTAAGGACATGAATTTCAGGGAGCCAGAGGTGGGATGCTATGGTGTGAATTATGATTTAGTTCCCAAACTCTTGCAGGACTTTAAATTCCAAAGTCATAAATTTAACAGCACCAGCAGGATGGAAACAACACATTTATGATGTTCAGAGGTGTGGCCAGGAGGTCCTTAGGTCACTGAAAGTATACCATCAGACAGTAGCTCTTTTTTTAAAAGATTTTTATTTATTTCTTTTATTTTATTATCTTTTTTAATTTATTTATTTTATATATGTATATATGTATGTATATTATATATATATGTATGTATATACACACACACACACACACACAGAGAAAGGTCCTCCATCTATTGGTTCACTCCCCAAATGGCCACAACCACTGGAGCAGCGCCAATCTGAAGCCAAGAGGCAGGAGCTTCTTCCAGGTCTCCCATGTGGGCATCTACTACCTTCCCAGGCTATCAGCAAGGAGCTAGTTTGGAAGAAGAGCAGCCAGGACACAAACTGGCACCCATATGGGATGCCAGCGCTGCAGGTGGAAGCTCAGCCTACTACACCACAGTGCAAGCCTGACAGCAGTTCTTGTTACAGAGCTGTTACAAAGCCTTGAGTTTGGGCCTATCCACAATCTTGGCTTCCTGGATCACCATATGACAGGTGCACTCTGTCTCTCCTGTGCCACCTGTGCCCATCCATTCTTGGACTGTGAACCTCCAGAACTGTGAACCAAAATAAACTTCTTTACTGAAGCTAGCCTGCTTCAGGAATTTCACTATAGGGTAAAAAGCTAATACACCAACTAATACTGTGATCATACCAAATGTATCATTTCCTAACCTGTATTTCCACTTATAAATATCTCCCCATGTTCATAAATATACATCTATACCAATATTTTAATATCTGCATAATGTACCATTACATAAAGAGTGGCCTGGAGTACCTGATCTACCTAAGACTCAATCTCTTTGTTATACTTACCGGTATTGTTCATAAGGATGCACCACATGGACTAAATGTAAAATACTTAAAAGAGGGCAGAATTTCAGGCATAGGCCTTTCCATAATTATTTCATAACATAAATACTTTAACATCTGTCTCTGCCTCTACATTTCCTCCCACCTTCTAGAATGAATGTAGGCTCCATTTTGGCAGGAATTTTTGTTTTATTTACTATAATCATTTATAGTACATAAAACAGTATCTAGGGTACCCAGTAGCTGTCAAACATGAATGAAGATTGTGCACTCATATCCTATAACTCTGGTACAATACCTGTTGTGTGAGAAAGAATAGCAGAGCTTGAGGATATTAACTTAAACCCCATATCCCAAGTCCAAATTGACCCAAAGGATGTCGTGCAATGTTCTGGACCAGCCAAAGCCTCAATGCTGAGCAGACATTCAAGGGGCTGCACAGGATCAAGCTTCAATAGCAGCACCATGTGGCAACAAAAGGCAACAGCAGTAGTGGGCTTATAAGATTGCAGATCTCTGTTTATCGAAGAGAAACAACTTTTGGAAGTCTCAGCTAGGACACAGGGTAAGTACAGAAGAATGCCTCAAGAGGTAGGCAATGACTTCTTGTACATACGATTATGGGCTTTACATCCTAGTTTAAAAGGCAAATCATACACATAACATATCTAATTTGCCTGCATCATGCTAATCCTTCCTCTTTGCTTATAATGGAATTTCATTTGTTTTTGCCAAAACAGACTCTACCATTCTTTCTTTTCATAATATCATTTGGCACAGTGTTTTAATTACCTGAAGATTAAATACTTCTCTTCCATATATACATCTTTTGTATAATCTGAATTTCATTTACTAGATCAGGAACCTGACACATGGGATGAGACAGGGATAGAAAAATATTTTTACAATTATTTTTGCCGAAGGTTCCAGCATTTTAAGACTCTACCCTTTCCTCACTGATATAAGAAATGATCTTCATCAATGACCAATTTTCTGAGTACATACATATGTGTACAAATACATATAAACTCAGTCAGTTGAGCCTGATTTTGGACTATGTAATAATCTACTTGTTCATGCCAGAACTCAGTTTTCATAAGGCCATGTGATATAAATATGAAGAAATTTTTTAAAACATCAAAATAGAATACTGTTTACTTGATTTGATTTTCCTTAAAAAAAACAGAAAAATCCCGACTTGAATATTCTATCAGGCACAGTTTATTCTCTACAAGTATAGGACTCACAATTACTCTTTTAAAAAAGTATAAAATCTGAAGACTTTATAATGGCCTGCCAAAAAGGACTTCATTTTTCAAGTGCACTACATAACAGTTAAATTATGTACTTAGGAACATTTTAAGCTCCTGAGAAATTTTAAGTATTATAATTAAGAAACCATTATTTTATAGCATGTCACTCTGCCCAGAGCTGGGGGACCTATCTCACATTGTCCTATGTCAAATGCATAGAGCGAAAGAGAGTTAAAAGAGCCCTCCTAGGGCATAAATGCTAAATTCCCTGGGTTCAGTGGGTGTAAGTCATAACATTTCATCACTAGGCTTTGATTACTGTACACAGAAAGCCTCAAATACACAGTGAAATAGTTCAGAAAGATCCTAACAGTATCATAAAGAATCATTCAATCAATACCTACAAGGAACAAAAAAGCTCCCCCTCTACATAGTCCATTATGCTCAAACTTCAGCTTTAAAAAGAACCCAGGTATATCCATAAAACTTTTAATAACATAGGCTCTATCAGTAATTTTTAAAAATTAGCTATACAAAGGCCAGCAATACGGCATAACCAGTAAAGCCACCACCTGCAATGCCAACATCCCATATGGACACCAATTTGTTTCCTGGCTGCTCCACTTCCACTTCAGCTCCCTGTTAATAGCCTAGGAAAAGCAGCAGAAGACGGCCCAAGTATTTGGGTCCCTGCCACTAATGTGGGAGACCAGGATGAAGCTCCTTGCTTCAGCCTGGCCCAGCCCTGGCCACTGTGGCCATTTGGGGAGTGAACCAGTGGGTGGAAGCTCTCTCTCTCTGTCTCTCCCTCTGTAACTCTGACTTTCCAATAATTAAATAAATCTTAAAAAAAAAAAAAACTATTTAAAACATGAATGCCTGTAAGAAATCTTTAAAACTCCTCCTACTATGTTTGGAAATAAAAACTCATGACTCGTCTTCTGCTTCCAAGCATGACAAAGTATCTGGTATCAGACTTACCATCCTACCAAAATAATGATAAAACAAGTCAAAACAGATACGGCAACTATTTTCAGAAAATGGGTAACAGGCAGTGCAGTTTTGAGATGTCTGAGGGAAAAGTAGTATGAAAAGATGGCCTCAGAATTCTGCCTGAGAATACTTTCCTGTCTCAGCGCAGACTGGGCTCATCTAGGTAGAGCAGTTTGGAGACTGAGACCATTTTATTTCCGAGAACAGGGATTTATTTTAGGTCTTTGGTAAAGGGCTAGACAATACACACACAAGGGGAATCTCAATGAGGTCTAGCAGAGGTCACCTACTATGGGGCTGAAGTGACGTGTGATGCTAAGAGTCATCCAAGCTGTCAAGGACCAAATGTTTGATCCTCAAAACTTGTAAGTTGAAGTTGTAACCCCCCAGCGTGGCTCTATTTGGAGAAAGAGCCTCGAAAGGAATTAAAGCTAAATGAGCCCTGCTCCAATAGGATCAGTGTCCTTTCAAGAAGTGACAAAACAGTGCCTCTCCCTCTTCACCTGCACACACCAAGGTGAGGTCATTTGAAGAAGGTGAGTGCAATGCAAGGGGAGACTAGTTCCTTGACCTTGGACCTCCATTTCCCAGAACTATGAGAAAATGTAATCTACTATGTAATCTACCCAGCATAGTTTGTTCCAGAAGCCTGAGCAGACTAATACACCAGCCAACCACAGTGAAGAGAACACTTCATATACTCAGTTGAAATGCAAAAAAGGGCATATGTTATGTGAAAAAGCCCTCTAGAATTTAATTCTAAATTGAAATAGGCCTATTCAATATAGAATAAATCCAAGCCTGACAAAATCTGAACGCTCTTCCCCAGTACCATTCTCTGGCAGAACAAAACTCAACACCCTTTATAGAAAAACAATGTAATCTAGCCTCCCTACAAAGAATAATCACAATGACCACCAAAAATATTACTAAACATTCAAGAAAATCCCACGAGCAAGATAAAAGTCGTCAGTGTTAACAGATATTAACATAACCCAAATGTTAAAGTCAGCAAAGCAACTTTAAAGCAGAACTTCAAAGTACTTAAAGCACAAAATAGTGACAATAACTGGACAGATGCTAAACGCTCAGCAAAGAATGAACAAATCTTTAAAAAATAAAATTAAAAAAAGCAGAAATTCAGGCAGTTCAGCTGAATTTTATGTCCAAGGTTATCACAAGGTTTGTTGTTAGGGGATTCATGCTATTGAATTAAACCATGGTCATCAAATTCATATATATTGGAATGGTGTTAACAAGACTGCCTGTATATTAAGGCACAGTATAAATCTTTCTTCAAGTGTGCATGGAACTGTTAAAACAGAAATAATTAGGACAATATATACAACATATTCTCTGAATACAGAGTGTATTTACTAGAATACCTGTAATACTCAACCATGTGGGAATAGAAAACAACACAACAATTTATGGTGATGAAGATACTACCTATCAGTGTCCCTTGACATGACTAAAACAATGGTTAGATTTTTGTCTTAGTCCGTTTGGAGGTGCTATCACAGCATACATAAGACTAGTAATTTATAAAGGACAAAAATTTACTTCTCACAGTTCTAGAGGCTGGGAAGTCCAAGATCCAAATGCAGCCTGTGGTAAGGGACTTCTTGCTGTATCCTCACATAGCAGAAGGCAGACTACAAGGATGAATGGACTTCTGTAAGCCCTTTTTATAAGAGCATTAATCCATTCAACAGAGTGAATCCCTCAGGACCTAAACACATCTCAGAGTCTCCACCTTCCAATACTGTTGTCTTGGGATTATGTTTCTAGTACAGGAATTTTGGTAGACATATGCAGATTGTAACAATCTTAGAGGAAAACTTCACTTTTTATACGTTTGAAGAAAAAAATACTTAATTTATACCTTAAATGTGTAACATAAAACCAGGAAAATGAAAAAACATTTTCAAAACAGAAGCAAATTAGAGAATGTAAATAAGCAAAATTCATTTTGGTATTGGCAGGAAACCACAGACGACTGCTTTCACTAAAGACAGAAATATGGAGCTGGTGCTGTGGCACAGTGGGTTAAAGCCCCAGCTTGCAGCGCTGGCATCCCATACGGCCGCTGGTTTGTGTCCCAGCTGATCCATTTCCAATCCAGCTACTTGCTAATGCATCTGGGAAAGCAGTGAAGGATGGATGAAGTCCTTGGGGCCCCTGTACCCATGTGGGAGACCTGGAAGAAGTTCCTGGCTCCTGCCCAGCCCCGGTGGTTGCAGCCATTTGGGGAATGAATCAGTGGATCGAAGACTTCTCTCTTTCTGTCTCTAACTACGTAGCTGCTCCACTTCTGATCCGGCTCTCTGCTATGGCCAGGTAAAGCAGCGAAGGATGGCCCAAGTCCTTGGGCCCCTGCACCCGCATGGGAGAACCGGAAGAAGCTCCTGGCTCCTGGCTTTGGATTGGTGCAGCTCCAGCCACTGCAGCCAATTGGGGAGTGAACCAGCGGATGGAAGACTTCTCTCTCTCTCTCTCTCTCTCTCTCTCTCTCTGACTCACCTTCTCTCTCTGTGTAACTCTTTCAAATAATTAATTAAATCTTTTTTTTTTTTTTTCCTGAAAGAGGGGTCAGTGTTGTTGATAGTAAGTGAAGCCACTGCCTGCAACATTGGCATCCCCTATCAGTGCCAGTTCGTGTCCCAGCTGCTTCACTTCTGATACAGCTCCCTGCTAATGGGCTGGAAAAAGCTGCAGAAGATAGCCCAAGAGCTTGGGCCCCTGTCAACCATGTGAGAGACCTGGATGAAGCTCTTGGTTTCAAACTGGCCCAGCTCTGGCCACAGTGACCATCTGGGGAGTGAACCAGCAGATGAAAGATCTCTGTGTGTCTCTCTCTTTCAAATAAATAAATGAATCTTTTTTTAAAAAAAATCTTACTTTAAAAGAAAAAGTACACTGTACATTTGTTCTCAAATTAAAACCTCCACATACCTCTGAGTACTGAATAATAGATAATTTAATTAGAAACTACAGAAAGGTAGGCATTTGGCTCAACAGTTAAGATGCCACCTGGGATATCTGCGTTCTACACTGGGGCGCCTGGATTCAGTTCCAGCTCCACTTTCAATCCAGCTTCCTGCTAATATGTACTCTTGAAAGCAGCAGGTTGATGGTTCAAGGATTTGGATCCCTGCCACCCACATGGAAAACCAGGGTTGAGTTCCAGGCTCCTGGCTTTGCCCTGGCCCAACCCTAGTTGTTGTGAGCATTTGGGGAGTAAACCAGCAGACAGAAGATTTCTCTCTTACAAAAATAAATAAATAAACATTAATAGCAATTAAGTAATATTATCTAAGCATTTTACATATCCTAAATTACTCCTCAAACAAATGAAAGCTCCCCATTTTTAAAAAAAGATTTATTTATTTATTTGAAAGTCAGAGTTAGAGAGAGGTATACAGAGAGATATTTTCCACCCACTGGTTCTCTCTCCAGATGGCTGCTATGGCCAGGGATGGGCCATGCTGAAGCCAGGAGCCAGGAACTTCCTCAGGGTCTTCCATGTGGGTACAGGGGCCCAAGCACTCGGGACACCTTCTGCTGCTTTTCCTAGGCCATTAGCAGGGAGCTGGATAGGAAGTGAAGCACCTGGGACTGGAACTGGTGCCCATGTGGGACGCCAGCACCACAGGTAGCAGCTTTACCCACTACACCACAACACCAGCCCCAAGGCACCCCATTTTAAAGACAGGAAAACTGAGATATAGAAAAGTCATTAGCACAAGGTAATAGAGCTAGCAAACAGTAAAAGAGATTTCAGTCTAAGCATCTGCCTCAGGTTATATGCTCCAAGTTTAAACCACATTAAATTGCTGCTGAGTGCAACTTTTTTTTTTTTTTTCAAAATTGCCAAGTCAACACTTCCTAACAACTTACTTTTCAGTTTCCTATGTATGAATATCTTAAACACACTAAATAGACAAATTCAAGTTCTAGACTCATTTATAAACAAGGGACTGGGCAGAATGCCATGACTGATTCCACTTCTTAAATCCTATAGTAAAATACACTTAAGAGTTTCTTGCTCTGGCAGAATACAGAAGAAGTGATTGCCACTTTTGTTCATGTCTCGTATCAGCACCAACATTTTAGAGAAACTGAGAAAGTCAGGCACACAGGGCAAAAAGGTAGAGAAAAAACAAAACACATCAAAATCTCCTTTTAATGCCTCTTAATATTATTTTTAAAAGACTTATTCATTAATTTGAAAATCGGAGTTACAGAGAGAGAAAGAGAGAGATCTTCCATACACTGGTTCACCTCCTAGGTGGCCAAATCCACCGGGGCTGTACCAGGACAAAGCTGGGAGCCGGGAGCTTCACCTGGGTCTCCCATGTGGGTTCAGGGGCCCAAACACTTGGGCCGTTTTCTGCTGCCTTTCCCAAGCCATTAGTAGGGAGCTGGATCAGTAGTGGAGCAGCACACCAGCCCCTAGCCTCTTACTATCTTAAACCACCCACTTAAAAGGTAAAATGTATAATGCCAGCCTTTATATTCCTGCAAATTCACTTTCTTGGTTGATATTTTCAAAATGCCCCCTCTCCCAATTCCATAAAATGAGTATGCTCATTTCTACATCCATTCTTACATTAGGCAACAGGGTAGAAACATAAATGTTACAAGAACATTTTCTGTTGTGACAGCCAATCAAGAAGCATCATGTACAACTGACAGCTGGAGAGAAAATCAATCTCCGAAGTAGCCACCAACATGTCAAAGGGTCACACAGGGAGAACCAAAGCAATCCAGGCTGGCCAGGTGATTAATGCATTCAGTAAACTGTGGAACCACTAGTTACTCTCTGGATTCGCCTGAGGAGTACTCTGCAGCTTTATGGGTGGGATGCACATCATGAATTCAACACTGAAGATCTGCCTTCTCTGCATAAAACTTACTACCTGGGGCTGGCGCTGTGGCACAGTGCATTAACACCTGGCCTGAAGTGCCAGCATCCCATATGGGCACTGGTTCAAGACCCGGCTGCTCCACTTCCCATCCAGCTCTCGGCTATGGCCTGGGAAAGCAGTAGAAAATGGCCCAAGGACTTGGGCCCCTGCACCCGCATAGGAGACCCGGAAGAAGCTCCTGGTTCCTGGCTTCAGATCAGCACAGCTCTGGCCATTGCAGCCAACTGGGGAGTGAACCATTGGATGGAAGACCTTTCTCTCTCTCTCTCTCTCTCTGCCTCTCCTCTCTGTGTGTAACTCTGACTTTCAAATAAATCTTTAAAACAAAACAAAACAAAACAAAACAAAAAACCTTACTACCTGGCCTAAGGGCTCTGGATAGTTCACCTCAGCTCTGACTCCAACTTTCTGATCTGTAAAATGCACATTAAAATGACTTTCATGCTTAAAAGAGGAGTTGTGACAATGAAGCAAAGAGAGAAAAAGATTTAAGTACTTCAAAAAATAGGACCTGCATTTAGCAAATATATTTAAAAGTGAGCAACACCGAGAGTCATTTATATAAAAGTACATTAGTCACAATGAGATACCCACTACAATGGCTAAAATTTCTAAAACTATTCCACCATATACTGACAATTTCTGACACAAAATTAAAGTATTGTGAGCTAAAATAAATAGGTAGCCCCTTTGAATATAAATATTCATATTCAATTCATATTCAGGGGGTAATGGACCATTCTCTGGCATTTGCCATACTGACCTTCTTAGGTGCAATTAGGCAATTCATCATGAGGCAAAATAAGAAGGTCTTGTAGGACAATGTTTGAAAGGAAAAAAAGTTCTTCCCCATTCCCCATCTACCCCAAATACTTAGTAGCACTAGGAAAACCACAACACTGCACATGATAGATTTCTTTAAGCAGATTTTTTTTATTAAAAACTTTTATTTAATGAATATAAGTTTCCAAAGTACAGCTTATGGATTACAATGGCTTCCCCCCCCCCCCGTAACTTCCCTCCCACCCGCAACCCTCCCCTTTCCCGCTCCCTCTCCCCTTCCATTCACATCAAGATTCATTTTCAATTCTCTTTATATACAGAAGATCAGTTCAGTATATATTAAGTAAAGATTTCAACAGTTTGCACCCATATAGCACCACAAAGTGAAAAAATACTGTTGGAATACTAGTTATAGCATTAAATCACAGTGTACAGCACATTAAAGACAGAGATCCTACATGATATTTTTTAAAAATTAATTAATTTTCTATCCCATTTCCAATTTAACACCAGGCTTTTTTTTTTTCATTTCCAATTATCTTTATATACAGAAGATCGAATCTGCATATACTTAGTAAAGATTTCATCAGTTTGCACCCACACAGAAACACAAAGTGTAAAAATACTGTTTCAGTACTAGTTATAGCATTACTTCACATTGGACAACACATTAAGGACAGACCCCACATGAGAAGTACACAGTGACTCCTGTTGTTGACTTAACAATTTGACACTCTTGTTTATGGCATCAGTAATCTCCCTAGGCTCTAGTCATGAGTTGCCAAGGCTATGGAAGCCTTTTGAGTTCGCTAACTTCAATCTTATTCCGACAGGGTCATAGTCAAAGTGGAAGTTCTCCCCTCCCTTCAGAGAAAGGTACCTCCTTCTTTGATGGCCCTGTTCTTTCCACTGGGATCTCACTTGCAGAGATCTTTCATGTAGGTCTTCTTTTTTTTTTCTTTTCTATGGTGTCTTGGCTTTCCATGCCTACAATACTCTCATGGGCTCTTCAGCCAGATCTGAATGCCTTAAGGGCTGATTCTGAGGCCAGAGTGCTGTTTAGGACGTCTGCCATTCTATGAGTCTGCTGTGTATCCCGCTTCCCATGTTGGATTGTTCTCTCCCTTTTTGATTCTATCAGTTAGTATTAGCAGACACTAGTCTTGTTTGTGTGATCCCTTTGACTCTTAGACCTACCAGAGTCATCAATTGTGAACTGAAATTGATCACTTGGACTAGTGAGATGGCATTGGTACATGCCACCTTGATGGGATTGTATTGGAATCCCCTGGCACATTTCTAACTCCACCATTTGGGGCAAGTCCAATTGAGCATGTCCCAAATTGTACAACTCCTCCCTCTCTTATTCCCACTCTTATATTTAACAGGGATCACTTTTCAGTTAAAATTTATTTTATTTATTTATTTATTTTTTTTTTGACAGGCAGAGTGGACAGTAGAGGGAGACAGAGAGAAAGGTCTTCCTTTTTGTCGTTGGTTCACCCTCCAATGGCCGCCACGGTAGACGTGCTACGGCCGGCGCACCGTGCTGTTCTGATGGCAGGAGCCAGGTGCTTATCCTTGTCTCCCATGGGGTGCAGGGCCCAAGCACTTGGGCCATCCTCCACTGCACTCCCTGGCCACAGCAGAGAGCTGGCCTGGAAGAGGGGCAACCGGGACAGGATCGGTGCCCCGACTGGGACTAGAACCCGGTGTGCCGGCGCCGCAAGCCGGAGGATTAGCCTACTGAGCCACGGCGCCGGCCACTTTTCAGTTAAAATTTAAACACCTAAGAATAATTGTGTGTTAATTTCAGAGTTCAACCACTAGTACTAGAACAACAACAACTACAACAACAACAACAACAAATACTAAAAAGGATAAAGTATTACATTGTACATCAAGAGTCAGGACAAGAGCTGATCAGGTCATTGTTTCTTATAGTGTCCATTTCACTTCAACAGGTTTCCCCTTTGGTGCTCAGTTAGTTGTCGCCGATCAGGGAGAACAAATGATATTTGTCTCTTTAGGACTGGCTTAATTCACTCAGCATAATGTTTTCCAGATTCCTCCATCTTGTTGCAAATGACCAGGTTTCATTGTTTCTTAATGCTGTATAGTATTCTATGGAGTACATGTCCCATAATTTCTTTATCCAGTCTACTGTTGATGGGCATTTGGGTTGGTTCCAGGTCTTAGCTATTGTGAATTGAGCTGCAATAAACATTAATGTGCAGATGGCTTTTTTGTTTGCCAATTTAATTTCCTTTGGGTAAATTCCAAGGAGTGGGATGGCTGGGTTGTATGGTAGGGTTATATTCAGGTTTCTGAGGAATCTCCAGACTGACTCCCATAGTGGCTTAACTAGTTTGCATTCCCACCAACAGTTAGAAGCAAATGTTAAGCTCATTCATTTCATAACATATTAGAGCAAAAGAAGTTCCAAACAACAAAAATTCCCTTTTTGTTCAAATGATTTGAAGTAAAATTCTAAATCACTATAATTCTCACATATAAATGAAAATTAAAAACAATTTCTTCATATGGGAATATTTACTGGCCAAGAAAATGTTTGCCAAGTTTTCAAATATAATAAAATTTTCACTGAAGAATTTATTTTTCATTCTATATATTCATTATATATATTATACTAAGGGAAGATGCTTGGCCTAATGATTAAGATGTCTCTTGTGGGGAACACATTGTAGTAGAGCAGGTTAAACTGCCACTTGGGATGCCAACATCCCACACTGAGATGCCAGTTCAAGTCATGGCTGCTTTGCTTAATGCATCCTAGGAGGCAGCAGAATTGGCTCAGGTGCTTGGGCTCCTGTTGCCCACGTGGGAGACTCTGAGTTCAGGGCTCCTGGTTCCTGGCTTCAGCCTGATCCAGCGTGGGCTGTTGCAGAGGTTCTGGGTAGTGAACAAGCAGATGGAAGATTCTTTCTTTTTCTTTCTCCCCCTCCCCCCACCCCCGGCATCCCATATGGGTGCTGGTTCGAGTCCCAGCTGCTCCACTTCCGATCCAGCTCTCGGCTACAGCCTGGGAAAGCAGTGGAAGATGGCCAAAGTCCTTGGCCCTTGCACCCACATGGGAGACCTGGAAGAAGCTCCTGGCTCCGGATGGGTGCAGCTCTAGCCGTTGCAGCCATCTGAGGAGTGAACCAGCAGATGGAAGACTTCTCTCTCTCTCTCTCTCTCTCTCTCTGCCTCTCCTCTCTGTGTGTAACTCTGACTTTCAAATAAATAAATGAATTTTTTTAAAAAAAGAACAAAGTCCAAAAATAGCTATCAAAAAGAAAAAACTACACACAGGGATTTGCACTAGCACCTATAAAGCCACTAACATCAGAATGTGATACTGGTACAGGATTAAAGAACAGTGTAGAGGGGCCAGCGTTGTGGTGCTTCCGATCCAGCTCCTTGCTAATGTGCCTGGAAAGCAGCATAGTAGGGCCCAAGCACTTGGGCCCCTATTCCGACATTGGAGACCTGGAAGAAGCTCCCAGCTCCAGCCTCACCCAGCCCTGGCCATTGAGGCCTTTTGAGAATGAACCAGCAGATGGAAGACTTCTACTTGTTCAAATAAATAACTCATTAAAAAGAAAGAACAGTGTAGAATGAAAAGTACAAACACAAGTTTCTAACAAGGAAGCAGACTGCACAGAGAAAACGCTGCAAAACACAAGCAAAGAATAGACAATTCCATAAATGGTGATTAAACAACAGGTTGCTACATATTGTTAACTATCCAATTAAATTCCACCCAGACCCTATACTAAGATCAACTCCTGTTGAATTAAAGACCTAAATATGAAAACCTAAACTTTAATAAAACTTTCAAAAGAAAATATGGCAAGATCCTTATAAACTCAGGGTAGAACAGGCTTTTTAAAAAATTATTTGAAAGCAGAGACAGAAAGAAATCTTCATTCACTGACTCACTCTCCAAATACCCTTAACAGCCAGGGATGGACTAGGCCAAACCCAGGACCTCAATCACTCCTACGTGGGTGGCAGGGACGGAAGTACTTGAGCTATTACCACTGCCTCCCAGGGTATACGTTAGCAGGAAGCTAGAACTGGAAACAGACCTGGAACTCAAAACCAGGCATTCTGATATGAGATGCACCGGTCCCAAGTGGCATCTAAAATACTGTGCCAAATGCCCACCCTGGGAAGGCTTTCTTAAACAGGAAAAATAAAGTCAAGGGGAATGATAAACATCATTTAATTAAAACTTGGATTTTGTTCATAACAAAATACAACAGAAACAAAGAGAAGCAACAAGCTAGAATAGATTTGTAATTCACATAATTAGCAAAAGATTAGTAGAGAAATCATAAGAAAAAGTAATGAAGAGAATAAAAAGCGAAGTAATGGCCGGCGCCATGGCTTAACAGGCTAATCTTCCGCCTTGCGGCGCCGGCACACCGGGTTCTAGGCCCGGTTGGGGCGCCGGATTCTATCCCGGTTGCCCCTCTTCCAGGCCAGCTCTCTGCTATGGCCCGGGAAGGCAGTGGAGGATGGCCCAAGTCCTTGGGCCCTGCACCCGCATGGGAGACCAGGAGAAGCACCTGGCTCCTGATCAGCGAGATGCACCGGCCGCAGCAGCCACTGGAGGGTGAACCAATGGCAAAAAGGAAGACCTCTCTCTCTCTCTCTCTCTCTCTCACTATCCACTCTGTCAAAAAATTAATTAATTAATTAATTAATTTTGTAATTATCTATAGCTCAAAGCCTACAGCCTATTGCTGCTCATACCAAGATTTATTACAGCTTACTGAATAAATGTTTTTCTGGGGGATGGTATTGTGATGCAGCAAGTTAGGCCACCACTTGCAATGAAACATCCCAAATTGGAGTGCTCAGTTTCAGATCCAGTATCCTGCTGGTGTGCCTAGAAGACAGCAGGCTTAACCTGCCCAAGAATGACTTTTGTGGTCCTTTCCAGGAGTGAACCAATGGACAAGAGATCCCCTCCCCTAACCCTGTCATTCTGCTTTTCAAATAAAACAAACAAACCTTTAAAATATTAATCATCTGTACTTATTAGGACTTTTGTTACCATACAAGCAAAATACAGAAAAAAATTGGCTAAGGCTGATATGAGATAGGTAGCCTGCTAGTTAGGATCTGGAAGCACCTGCAAGCCACAAGCCCCCACCCCATGTTATTCTATCCTACTCATCAATCAGAACACTCCCTTTCCTAGGGGACCTGAGGGGGAAATTCATCATGTAAATATGTATATAAGGCCCACATGGAATTTTATGGAGGTATCATAAAACTCCCAGATGACTTCAAGTCTGTACAGACAACCTCCTCCTCTCCAACCTCATAAAAGGTGCTGGGAGGTGCTCTCTCTCCCCTCCAGAAACCAGGACTGGAGGAGTGCTAGGGTACAACTCTGTCTCCCCACTCCACCCCCTCCTCCTTCTGGGCCCACTACCCACTCACGACAGGCATCTTTCTGCGTAAGGGAACCCATGCTCACACGTGCACGCTTGCTTTCTCACTTTTACATAAAACTTTATCACTTGGGGCACCTTATATGTGCACAACAAAAGCCAGACACAGGAATGCACACATTCAAATTTCACTAATAAAAGTATCCTCACAGACAAAAGTTTGGGCTGGCACTGTGGTGCAGCAGGTTAAGCCACTGGCATCTCATACAAGCTCCACATGAGTCCCAGCTGCTCCACTTTTTTTTTTTTAATAGAAAACTTTTATTTAATAAATATAAATTTCAAAAGTACAACTTTTGGATTATAGAGGTTCTTCTCCCCATACCCACCCTCCCACCCACACACCAGCCTATCTCCTACTCCTCCTCCCATCCCATTCTTCATTAAGATTCATTTTTAATTATGTTTATATACAGAAGATCAACTCTATACTGAGTAAAGATTTCAACAGTGAGCTCCCTGCTAATTGTGCCTGGAAAAGCAGCGGAAGATGGCCGAGATGCTTGGGTCCCTGATACCAACGTAGGGGGACCAGTACGGATTGCCAGACACCTGGCTTTAGTCTGGCCTAATCCAGGCTGGCGTGGCCATTTGGGGAATGAACCAGCAGATGGAAGGGCTATCTCTCTCTCACACTGTAACTGCCTTTATCAAGTAGACGAATAAATCTTAAAAAAAAAAAAAAAAAAGGTTCACACTTCAATTTGCTGTATCAGAAGAGTTCTGTAGAGGTACAATTTGAGCTCAGCTTCCTGAGATACAAGAAGGTAGTACCGGGGCCTGCGCTGTGGCATAGCAGGTAAAAGCCACTGCCTGCAGTGCCAACATCTCTTATGTGTGCCAGCTTGAGTCCTGGGCTGCTCCACTTCCGATCCAGCTCTTGGCTATGGCCTGGGTGGGAAAGCAGTAGAAGATGGCCCACGTCTTTGGGCCCCTGCACCCACATAGGAGACCCAGAAAGAAGCTCCTGGCTCCTGACTTTGGATCAGCACAGCTCCAGCCTTTGCAGCGAATTGGGGAATGAACTAGCCCATAGAAGACCTCTCTCTCTGCCTCTCCTCCCTCTGTGTAACTCTGACTTTCAAATAAATAAATAAATCTTAAAAAAAAAAAAAGGAGATATCAAGGTTATCAAAAAGACCAACATTTACAAATGAATGGTAAACAACACAAGCAGTTTCTGGAAAGAAAGATTTGCCTGGCTTGATTAAGGGGGAAAAAAGAAATGCAAAGAACTGGAGTTCAATGTAGAACAGAGGCATGACTCAGGAATCAGTGCAGTCAGACTGGAAAAGTTGGGACAACATAAGGAAATGACATCTCCTCTTCTAATACTGACCACTGAACCTTCCTTCTGCTGCTCTGCCCCCCACGCTTCACTTACTCCTTTACATTCTCTGCCCCAACCAGGCTCCGCTGCAGGAGACCAGTGCTTACCTCCTTTAAAAAAAAATTTTTTTTTTAATTTTATTTTTATTTGAAAGAGTTACAGAAAGAGGTAGAGACAGAGAGGTCGGTCTTCCATCTGCTGGTTCACTCCCCAGATGGCCGCAATGGCTGGAGCTGCGCTGATCCGAAGCCAGGAGCCAGGAGCCAGGAGCCAGGAGCCAGGAGCTTCCTCCGGGTCTCCCACACGGGTGCAGGGGCCCAAGGACTTGGGTCATCTTCCACTGCTTTCCCAGGCCATAGTAGAGAGCTGGATCGGAAGAGAAGCAGCCAGCACCCATATGGCTTCAGGCCAGGGCTTTAACCAGCTGCGCCGCCCCATTACCCCCTTTAACAATCAGGCCCCAGGGCAGGAGGTAGGGGAGTGAATATTTTCTGTTCCCCTCTTCCTATTAGAAGAGCTTCAAAGAAATTTTATTCAACAAAAAATTAATCCAAATTGGAAGAAATCCAATTTAGAATGTGTCAAGAGCCCAAATGCTGCTATACCTAGTATACCTTTCAGAGCTTGTAGGTCTAATTCTAAGAAAAGACAGCAACTTGCCAAAATTCCCTACTTCTGAGCCTTTGGCCAGCATGCACCTGACGAAACACCTGTCATCGTTGACTCCTCAGTGCCTTCCTGACATCCTGACCTGTCAGTTTTTCTCAGGCACTGAGAGAAGCACTTCTTTTTCACATCAATGGTGTCACAAAGACTGCTTGACCCCCAGTGAGAATGCGCACCTACCAAACAAGTTTCACTGTAAAAGGCTCTTGACTATAAAATAATCGTTATGACACACACCAGCACACAGGAGTGGCAGAAGTGCAGTATAAAATCACGTGAAGTGGACGACCTGTACTGCTCAAACGTTAAGGCAGAAGCTGATGTTTCAGGGCTGCACTGCTGGCTTTCCACCCGCCCATGTCCTCAGGCTCACAGCGCCTGGTTCCCAGGCTAGATCTCAGCTCACCACCGGTGGACCTAAAGGAGCACCACAGAAACTGAGAGGGAATGCACTGTCAGACCTCTAGTGACAGGTTGGGGCACCTGACACCAAAGCCCTGCAGCTCTTTCATGATTTTGTGCCATGCCAGCACCTTCTTCCTTGTGGCCTCTTTGTAAGCCCCAAACCCCTAGCACAGTGGGAGTCCCTATCATCTGTGGACAGATTAAATGTTCTCTCTCCTTCATCTCAAAATCCTGTCCTCGTTACTTTGATTGGTACTGGGGACAGGGCTTTGGCTGGCAGAAGTGCTGTCAGCAGAGGGGGTGGGAGAGCAGAGTTTCAACACCTTTCTAGCAAGAGCTCCTACCTGCGGGCCTTGTCTCCTCAGGGAGGATGAGCGTTTTAAACAGAGAGGGGAAGGCATTTCGTGTATATCAACACACTGCGTGCTGTGATCTGACCGTGGCTCCCCATGCAACAGTGCTGAGAGTGGCAATGGCATCTTCAAGAGGCATTTTGGGCCCAGGGCTCCACCCTCATGAACGGATTAACATTTTTTCCTCAAATGAATAGGTCAGAAGTTTGGTCTCCTTTTCCTCTCTCCTGAAGGTGCCCACTCATTCTTGCCCTGTTCACAGGCTCTGGTCAGCAGCTGAACAGAGGGTGAAGTTCCCTGCCTCCAAAACTGGCGACCCAAACAAACCCCTTCCTTTGATAAATTATGCTGTTACAGCAACAGAGAACTGATGAACACACTATAACTGTCTTCTTACGTGTGTACGTCCTCCACTAGACTGAGGGAATTGCCCGAAGGCAAGAAGCCCATGTATTCACTTGTTGCATCCTCAGAACTAAGCACAATACCTGATACACAGCAGATACCAGAGTGAACAAAGGTGTGACACTGACGATCAACCAGTGAGAAATACCTGCTGAGTGAAGACCAGTGACGTGATGCTTGGTGATGGGGCCCACTTCCCAGAAATGCTTCGTTGGGCAACCACATCACTGTACAAACACCACAGTCTGTGCTTACACAAACTAAGATGACAACGACATCACTAGGACACACAACCTTGTAAGAGCCCCTCATCACGTACGTGGTCCCTCATTGAACAAAACATGTGTCACATGACTGTAGGTGAAAAAGATAACACTCTGTAAAGAAACATTTCTGGAGACATCTCAAGTCAAATAATGAGCTGCTCTGTTATTAACTGTTTCACATTAAAAATTGTTAAGACATGAAAATGCAACATGTCAAATTTTTCTTGCATGATACAGGTTTAAGGCCAATATAAGCTTGTTAGTCTCTCATTCCACTTTCTCTAATTCCATCCACTTGGCTAGAATTAGCTTTTTATCCTTAAGTTGCCTTTGGATGCTGAATCCAGTCACACATGAGCTGACAAGCAAGCGCCTGAAGCTTTGGTTGATGGCACTGTCCCCGAGATCATCTCTGAACAATAGTACTTTTCATCTGAACACTGGTAACTCTCTTACCGAAGTGATGCTAAACTGGGATCCACTAAATCCTGCAGGGGCTCAGGAGCCACTAAGGGGAAGCTCTGGAACAGTGCAGGGGGCAGAACAACTCAGTCTACTTTTACCAGACAAGTTTTCAACCAGAAAGTGCGAGGTGTTCTAGCCTTTTCTGAGATGCCAGAGTTTTCCTTTTCATCTCCCAAGACAGGACGTGTCGCGTCTGCGCAATCGAGGATAAGGGACGGCACCTGTACAACCGTACATGAATTCTGAATGCAGGATGGCACCTGTACAACCATACATGAATTCTGAATGTGTGCCATCGGCGCTTGCACGCGCGTGTACAGGAGCTCTCCCCATTCGACACGGGGCAGCCGGCCGCTCCAGCGCCGAGCTGCCCTAGACAGTAGGGTATCCACGGCCGCCGCCTCTTCCAAGGCAGGAGGGCTCATCAACAGGCTCCAAGAGGGGCAGACAGTTCGCAACAACTCCCTAAGTATGCAATCAGTCCAGACTCCAACTCCAGCTCGGCCGCGTTCCCGGCGACGGGGGCACCGCCCTTTCGGGATCGCCAACCTACACAGGCAGGAGGAACTCCCTAGACCCCAGCGACGCGCCGAGATCGCCCCCAAAACACTCCGACGCCGAGGCGGCGGCACCGCCCCTTCGCAGTCTGCAGTCAGAGTCGCCGCCGCCCACTCTCCAGCTGGACCTACAGCCGGCCCGGACCCGGCGCAGCACTCACCCACGTCCTGCTCGAAGGGGTTGGCGGTGAACAGTGGCATCTCGCCGGCGTCCGAGCCCACGTCCCTGCGGTCTGGCTGGGTCTCAGCAGCTCCTCCCCGCCGGCTGACCCGCGACCGCGGCTTCCTAGACGACTCCGCTCCGGACGCCCGCCCCGCTCTTCCGCCCGCGGGCCGGCCTGACGCCTGCCTGCCCGACGGGCTGCCAGCGGGCGCTCCGCCCCCGGCTCCGCTTTTGGGACGACGTCCCGCCGGCATCGGGCATCCTCTCAGCGCCCCTGTCGCAGCCGCCCACCTAGAGGAGGCAGCAGTCCTGGTCCCAGGCCTTCGCAAGGGTCAGGCGTTTGGCGCGGCCACCTCTCCGTGGCGAGGACCTCGGCGAGCCACGGAGCCGGGACCTTCGGAAACGGAAGTTGCTGATCAGAAACGCCGGAGGTCCGGAAGCTGCAGTGCGACCGGCGGCGCGGCAGGGGGCGCGGTGGGCCCGGGTTTTTCGTGGGGCGGGCGGAGTCGGGGGCGCGGATCGTGACTGCCGGGTTCTTTTCGCCGATGGAGTTCTTCGGGCTGCAGGTCTGGTCGCCGGCGGCCGCTGAGTGCCGGTGGCTGCGTTCGCGTCACAGTGCGGTAGCCCTGGACACGGAGCCGCTGGCGGCGAGGTGGCTTTGCGAGTCCGCCCAGGGCCTGGCTTAGCTCTGCTCGCCCACCTCGAGGGTGGTGCGCCCCAGAGCCCCCCGAGCATAGCCGCCCGTGGAAAGCGGTGGTGGCGGCGATGATGGCTCTGCAGGGCCTCCCGCCGCCTCCTCGCCTGAAAAGCGCTGCTCGCTCCGGGAATCCGAAGTCGGATGAGGCAAACCCGCCACGCTCGACTTCCACAGGGGCAGTGCCTGGCGCACGAGGTCGTAGGTGACCGTGTGGCCGTCGCGTCCGGCCGGGCACTGGACTGTCAGCACCCCCTGGACTCACACCTTCCCTGCCCCTCGTCACCCTGCGTCACGGTTTTCCGAGGACATAACTGCCTCTTGGGTCGTCTGTCTCCCCGCATGAGACAACGAACTCCTTGCGTTTTACCTCACAGGTTGGCCGCTTTATCCACTGTGCCACAGCCCCGGCCCCTTGACGTCACTTTTGTCCTGATGTTTCCTCTCTCTCACAGTGATTATTAATTGGACTAAGAGCTAGCATGTTAGCTATTCAATTAAGAAAAAAATGTATAAGGAAAAGGATTTTATCTTACTTTCACCTATTCTTTTACTGCTCTTCGTTTTTAAGATGTAGATCCAAATTTCGGCCCTATTTCGTGTTCCTTCTCCCTGAGGACTTCTGTTCACATGTGTTGTAAGATAATTCCACTGTCGCCAGATTCCTTCGAATTTTGTGTGCCAGAGAAAGCCTGTTTCTTTGTTACTTTTGAAGGATAATTTCAATAGATAGAGAATTCTAGATTGGTGGTTTTTTTTTTTTCATTGTATACTTTAAATAGTTCACTTTTTCTCTCCGTGCTCCCATGGTTTCTGAACCCACTTGTCGTTCTTATCCTTACTCTCCTGTAGGTAGTAAGGTGTTTTCCCCATCTCGGGCTTTTTTCTCATAGAGTTTTGTGGAATTCATACTGTTCGGCGTTGTGTCTGTCGTTGGATCTGTAGTATCGTTAATTTTGGGAAATTCTCAGTCGTTGCTTCAAATATTTCTTTTGTTCTTTTTCTTTTGATATTTCCGTTATGCTTTTTGTAATTCTCCCTCAGTTCTTACATACTCCATTCTTTTTAAATTATTTTTCTTTGCATTTTAGATTTGCAGATTCAGACTCTTTGGCCCTGTGGTTTCTGCTGAGGAGCCCACTAGGGCATTCTTCATTTCTGTTGCAGTGTTTCGTATTTACAGTATTTTCTTTGGATTCTTTCTTATTTCTATTTCTCTGTTTATATTATTCATTTTTCCATTTTTCCATTCGAGCCCCTAACACATAAATCAACATCATGGTGTGATGATTCTACATTCTTGCTGTATCCGAGTCTAGTTCTGTTGCTTGCTCTGCCTCTTCAAACTGTTTTTTGTCTTTCAGTATGCCTTGTAGTGTTTTACTGAGAGCTGGATGAGATACATTGGAATTAAACAGTCTTTTACTGTGAGGTTTTACCTATATCCACCCAGGGCTCAGGCTGTGTTCACCATTCCCTGCAGCTGTAGGTATTAGAGACCAGAATTTTCTGATTTCCTTGTTTGTATCGCCCCTGTTGTCTTTGGTGGTTTCCCCCCCTCCCCCCCTTCCTCCTTCTCCCTGTCCTAGATTTATTAATTTGTTTGAAAGTCAGAGTTACAAGCAAGGAGAGACTGAGAGATAGAGGTCTTCCATCTGCTCGTACACTCCCCAAATGACCCCAACAGCCAGAGCTGGGCCAGGTTGAAGCCAGGAGTCAGGAGCTTTATCCAAATCTCCCATGTGGGTGCAGGGGCCCAAGCACTTTGGACCATCTTCTACTGATTTTCCCAGGCCAATAGCAGAGAGCTGGATCACAAAAGGACCCACATGGGATGCCAGCGTTGCAGGCAGCAGCTTCACCCATTACACCTTAACACCAGCTCCTACAATACAGCTTTTTGCAATGATAGATGTGTTTATATTTTTGTTTTATATTTGCACTGTTCACATGGCTGCTAGCCGTATGTGACACTTGATCACCTGAAATGTTGCTAGTTGCATCTGGAAAAGCAGTGAAAGATGGTTCAAATGCTTGGGCCCCTGAACTCACATGGGAGACCTGAAAGAAGCTCTTGGCTTCTGGCTTTGTCCTGGCCCAGACCCAGCCATTGCAGCCATCTGGGGGGTGAACCAGTGAATGGAAGATAGCTCGGTCGCTCTCTATTCCTCTCTCTCTCTCCCTGTAACTATACTTTTTAAATAAATAAAATCTTTAGAAATGTTGCTAGTGCGGTGCAGGTGCTGTGGCACAGCTGGTTAAAGCTCCTGCCTGCGGCACCAGTATCCCCTATGGGTGCCGGTTTGAGTCCTAGCTGCTCCACTTCTGATCCAGCTCCCTGCTAATGTGCCTGGGACAGCAGCAGAGGATGGTCCAAGTCCTTGGGCCCCTGCACCCGCGTGAGAGACCAGGAAGCTGAATTGGAAGAAGAGTAGCCAGGACTCTATGGGCAGCCAGATGGCATCTTTTAAGCCACTTATCTCAGGTGGCAGCTTAACCCACTGAGGCACAACGCACTCCCTCACCCATCCCCTGTTCCTTTTTACATTTAATGTTGCTTGATATCCTCCATTCCTGCACTGGAACAAAAGCATTTTCCAGGGGCATTACACATTTCTCATTTTGTTTCGTGAACATTGAGTGCTACCACATGCAAAATACTAGTGGTGGAGGCAAGAGTTGCTGAGGGAAGCATGAAAAATGATATAATTGTTGCTCTTAGTTATATTCAGGTGGAGAAAGAGTGATGTATGAAAATAATTAGTAGAAGAGAGGAGAGGAAAAAGGGAAATTGCAGCCTGGTGGTGTAGTGCAGTGGGTTGCTGGCTATCCCCCACTGCCCCATCACTCCCTCCTTTTCCCTCCCATGCCCATCACTGCATTTCAAATGTTTTTTTAAGAAAGGGAAATTTCGGTTGTTGGCTGAGTACAGAACACTAGTATTTGGGTATGTACCCATTAAAAATGATTTTTTAGTGGCCTTGCCAAGGGTGTTAGTTCAACAGATTTGGTGATGAGAATGCTTCTGATTGTGATTGAGAAATATTATTCCCAATCCTTAAAAATGGAATAGACTGAATCTTGAGCAAAAATTAAAAGGGAAATCAGGTGTGGATATAATAGAAAAAAGTCATTCTGAAATCAGTTTATGAAAATAAAGATAATATGCAAAAGTAAAAGATCAACAGAAGTGACAATAAAATTGGTCATATTAACAGGGTTGAAGAGGAAAAAGCATGTGAAAATTCAGGGTATGATGTGGCTGCACATGGATTTATATATATATATATATATATATATATATATTTTTTTTTTTTTTTTTGACAGAGTGGATAGTGAGAGAGAGAGACAGAGAGAAAGGTCTTCCTTTTTGCCATTGGTTCACCCTCCAATGGCCTCTGCAGCCGGCGCATCTCGCTGATCTGAAGCCAGGAGCCAGGTGCTTCCTCCTGGTCTCCCATGCAGGTGCAGGGCCCAAGCACTTGAGCCATCCTCCACTGCCTTCCTGGGCCATAGCAGAGAGCTGGCCTGGAAGAGGGGAACCGGGATAGAATCCAGCGCCCCAACCGGGACTAGAACCCCGTGTGCCGGCGCCACAAGGCGGAGGATTAGCCTGTTAAGCCACGGCGCCGGCCGGATTTACATATTTTCAAGACAATGTTGTGGCTGGCGCTGCGGCTCAATAGGCTAATCCTCCGCCTTGTGGCGCCGGGACACCGGGTTCTAGTCCCGGTCGGGGCGCTGGATTCTATCCCGGTTGCCCCTCTTCCTGTCCAGCTCTCTGCTGTGGCCCGGGAGTGCGGTGGAGGATGGCCCAAGTGCTTGGGCCCTGCACCTGCATGGGAGACCAGGAGGAAGCACCTGGTTCCTGGCTTCGGATCAGCGCAGTGCGCCGGCCGCAGCGTGCCGGCCGCAGTGGCCATTGGAGGGTGAACCAACGGAAAAAAAGGAAGACCTTTGTCTCTGTCTCTCTCTCTCACTGTCTACTCTGCCTGTCAAAAAAAAAAAAAAAAAAAAAAGACAATATTTCAGGGAAGATTATCTGAAAGCCCACAGCTACAATGGCCGTAGGTACACAGGACTCCTCGCAGAATCACTTGATTCTATTAGCTGTTTTTTTTACTGGCAATCACAATTCAGGACAGATGTAATGTGAACAGATTGGCTTCGTTTTTACTTCGTAATGTAAAACTGGAGAATTAGTCTATACATTTTTCCTTTGTCACCATCGTTACCATGCTTTTCCCGGTAGGTGGCAACATTGTTTCACTCCCAGGCTTCAATGACTGGATTTCACCATGAAAGAGAAGTAAACTTTCAAACAAATTTCAGGGACCTAATTTGGCCAAAATTAAAAACATTGCGTGTTCTATTTATCTTAGAAAGTCACATGAATAATACATCTCTAAAGTATGCTAAGTTGAAACAAATTAACATTTGCTGAATAATTTATTTTGCCAATGAGTGTAAATAAACCAAGATGTATTATTTTAAACACTAACATTCACTTAA
Organism: Lepus europaeus; assembly: GCF_033115175.1. NCBI lineage: Eukaryota > Metazoa > Chordata > Mammalia > Lagomorpha > Leporidae > Lepus > Lepus europaeus. The sequence continues at coordinate 94,349,656 of NC_084827.1, forward strand.
TCTTCATTACCAGGTTATAATAATCTCTTTTTCCTTTTCCTCTTTTTTATGATTTTTATTTTTTATTTGAGAGGCAAAGAGACAGATGGAGACCAAGAAACAGGGAAAGCTCCCATCTGCTACTTCATTCCCCAAATGCCTGCAACAGTCAGGACTGGACCAGTTCGAAGCCAGGAGCTGGGAACTCAGTCGGGTCTTCCAAGCCAGTGACAGGGACTCATCCACTTGGCCTATCATCTGCTGCCTCTCAGGGTCCACACCAGCAGGAAGATGGAATAGGGAGGTGAAGCCTGAGATCCAACCTAGGTACTCCAGTACATGTTGCAGGCATTCCAACTGACAGCTTAACTGCTGGGCCAAATGCCAGCCCCTCCTTTCAGTTTTAGTGTACAGGTAGATACTTGTTTACACTTCATTTCACTGTGTGCTTGTCATCCAATATATGTGTTTGTTTTTTCTCCTATCAGGATTTTTTTTTAAAAATAGAGAAATATACAGCACATTATGTATAGTTACCCTGCTGTGCAATAAAAAAAATCTCAGAACTTCTTACTCCTGTCTAGCTATAAATAGCTATAACCTAGTAACTTGTCAACCAACCTCTCCCCACACACCTGTCTCCCCAGCCTCTGGTAACCACAATTATATTTTTATCTTCTATGAGATCATATACTTTTTAGATTCCACACATGGCTGAGATCATGCAATATTTGTCTTTCTGTAATTGTCTCATTTCATTTAACAACCATGGTCCAACCACTTCTAACCATGTCATTTGCAATTAACAAGATTTCACCCTTTTTATGACCAAGTAATATTTCACCGTGGATATGTACCACATTTTCTTTATCCAGTCATCAGTAGATGGACAGTTGGGCTGTTTGTATTTCCTGGCTATTGTGAATAATGCTGCAATTAACTTGGAAGTGCAAATGTCTCTTCAACCGATGGATGTCATTTTCCTTGGATTTATACCCAGGAGTAGGATTGCTAGATAATAAGGTAGTTCTATTTTTAGTTATTTTTTGAGGAACCTCCATACTATTTTCCGCAGTACCACAATGGCTGTACTAATTTAAATCCTCTGCCAACAATATGCAAGGCTTCCCTCTTCCCCACATCCTTACCAACACTTGTTATCGTGTGTCTTTCTGACAAGAACCTTTCTGGAGTGAGGGTCTAGTTTCATTCTTTTGCATATGGATATCTGATTTTCCCAGAATATTTTATTTAAAAGGCTACCCTTCTGTGCAAACTGTTGAAATCTTTACTAAGTATAGAGTTGATCTTCTGTATATAAAGATAATTGAAAATGAATCTTAATGAAGAATGGGATGGGAGAGGGAGTAAGAGGTGGCACAGTTTGGGGGATGGGAGGTTGGGTATGGGGGGAAGAACCACTATAATCGAAAAGTTGTACGTATGAAATTTATATTTATTAAATAAAATCTTTTTTTTTTGACAGAGTGGACAGTGAGAGAGACAGAAAGGTCTTCCTTTGCTGTTGGTTCACCCTCCATTGGCCGCCATGGCCAGCACGCTGCGGCCAGCGCACTGCGCTGATCTGAAGGCAGGAGCCAGGTGCTTCTCCTGGTCTCCCATGGGGTGCAGGACCCAAGCACCTGGGCCATCCTCCACTGCACTCCTTGGCCATAGCAGAGAGCTGGCCTGGAAGAGGGGCAACCGGGACAGAATCCGGCGCCCTGACCGGGGCTAGAACCCGGTGTCCCAGCGCCGCAAGGCGGAGGATTAGCCTGTTGAGCCACGGCGCCAGCTAAATAAAATCTTTCTATAAAAAGAAAGACTACCCTTTCTCCAGTGCATGTTCTCAGCACCTTTGAGTGCTGACTCTCTAGAGTCTTTACTTTGTTCCATTGAACTATGGATCTGTTTTTATGCCAATACCATGCTGTTTCAATTGCTGTAACTTTGTAATATATTTTAAAGTCAGGTAGTGTAGCTCCTCTTGCTTTGTTCTTTTTGGTCAAGATCCCTGTGGCTGACTGGGGTCTCTTGTGGCTCCATACAAATTTTAGTAGCATTTTTTTTCTAGTTCTGTGAAAAAGGTCCTGGATTTTAATAGGGACTGCATTGAATTTGTAAATTGCTTTGAGCAGTATGAACACTTAAATAATATTAAATCTTTTAACCCATGAACATGGGATATCATTTCATTTCTTTATGTCTTCCATGTTTTTTTCATTAATGATTTATAGTTTTCATTATAGAGATATTTTGCTTCCTTGGTTAAATTTATTCCCATGTATGTACGTATGTATGTGTGTATTGTGGCTATTGGAAATGGGATTGATTGATTTCTTTTTCAAATAACTCCCTATTGATGTTTAACAGTGCTGCTGATTTTTTTAAACTTTTTTTTTTTTGACAGATAGAGTTAGACAGTGAGAGAAAAAGAGACAGAGAAAGGTCTTCCTTCCATTGGTTTACTCCCCAAATGGCCAATACGGCTAGAGTTATGCCGATCCAAAGCCAGGAGCCAGGTGCCTCTCCTGGTCTCCCATGCGGGTGCAGGGGCCCAAGCACTTGGGCTATCTTCCACTGCCTTCCTGGGCCAAAGCAGAGAGCTGGACTGGAGGAGCAACCAGGACTAGAACCTGGCGTCCATATGGGATGCTGGCACCTCAGGTGGAGGATTAGCCAAGTGAGCCACAGCGCCAGCTCCAGTGCTACTGATTTTTATGCATTGACTTTGTATCCTGCAACTTATTAAACTTGTTTATTGGTTCTAAAGCTTTTTGCTTGTGTCTTTGGGGTTTCTATATGTAGAATCATGTTATCTGCAAACAGTGACAGCTTGACTTCTTTCCAATTTGGATGCTTGTTTTTTCTTTCTCTTGCCTAATTGCTCTAGCTAGGACCTACATTACTATTACTGTTGAAAAAAAAAATGAAAGTGGGCATCCTGTCTTGTTACAGATCTTACAAAGCCTTCAGCTTTTCTCCATTCAAAATGATGTTAGCTGTTGGTTTGTCATCTATAGACTTTATTATGTTCCTTTTATAACTAGTTTGAACAGTTTTTATCATGGAAGGGTATTGAATTTCATTAAATCCTTTTCTAAAGCTTTTGAGATGAGCATGTGATTATTGTTCTTTGTTCTGTTGATACAGTATGTCACATTTATATGTGTAGATTGAACCATCCTTGCATCCCTGGGACAAATTCCACTTGATCATAGTGAGTGATCAATATGCTATTGAATTTGATTTTCTGGGTTTGTTTTCAAACATTTTTTCAAAGACTTATTTATTTATTTGAAAGTCAGAGTTACACAGAGAAGGAGAGGCAGAGAGAGAGAGGTCTTCCATCCACTGGCTCACTCCCCAATTGGTCACAATGGCCAGAGATGCACTGATCCAAAGCCAGGAGCCAAGAGCTTCTTCTGGGTCTTCCACTCAGGTGCAGGGTTCCAAGGACTTGGGCCATCTTCTACTGCTTTCCCAGGCCATAGCAGAGAGCTTGATTGGAAATGGAGCAGCTGGGACTTGAACCAGCGCCCAGATGGGATGCCAGCATTGCAGGCAGCAGCTTTACCCATTATGCCACAGTTCCGGCCCCCATCAATTTTTTTTTTTTAAAGATTTACTTATTTGTTTGAAAGGCACAGTGACAGAGAGGGAGGGAGGAAGAGACAAAGAAGAGAGATCTTTCATCTGCCGATTCCCCAAATACCCACAAAAGCCAGGGCTGGACAAGGCTGAAGCCAGCAGCCTGGGATTCTATCTTGGAGTTCTATATGGGGCAGGGTCTCAGTACTTGAATCATCGCCTGCTGCCTCCCAGGATTCATTAGCAGGAAGCTGGATGGGAAGGGGAATAGCTAGGACTCAAACAGACACTCTGATGCAGGATGTAGGTGTCCCAAGTGCAGCCAAACCCTGTACCTAACTGTACCGCAATCTCTGCCCTGATTTGCTAGTATTTTTTTTGAGAAGTTTTGTATCTGTTCATCAAGGTTTTATTTTACTTTGTTTTGTTTTTAATATTTATTTATTTGAAAAGCAGAGTTTTAGACAGAGGGTGAGACAGAGAAGGAAAGAGAGATCTTTCATCTGCTGGTTCACTCCTAATCACCCACAATACCAGAACTGGGCCAGGCTGAAGTTAGGAGCCTGGAACTCCATCTGGGACTCCCACATGCATGGCAGGCGCCCAAGCACTTTGGCCCAGCTCTGGCTATTGTGGCCATTTGGGGAGTGAACCAATGGATGGAGGACCTCTTTCTTTCTCTGCCTCTTTGTAACTTTGCCTTTCAAATAAATAAATGAATAAATAAATAAATAAATAAATCGAGAGAGAGAGAGAGTTTTAAAAATCAGTAAGTAAAGGTATCTAGTCCTGGGGTTTTCTTTGGTGAGAGATTTTTTTATTTCTTATTCAATCCTGCTACTTGTTACTGGTCTTTGTAGGTATTCTGTTTTCTCATGATTCAATCTTAGTGAGGTATATGTGTCTAAGAATTTGACCATTTCCATGGCCGGTGGTCGCCAGTGTCTCTTACTCAGCTGCCATTTTGATTCCACTCCCATCCATTAAATGTTTGTTTGTTATGACAAGAACTCCATAATTCTCTGCAGAGGTACAGGAAGAAGAACAGATATTGTGAATCACACAATATGCATTTAAGATGAAAAACATCACCTTATGGTGGAGTAGTAAGTTTTAGTTATCCTAAAATTTACCTCTTTTAAAAAATTTAAAGGGGTACTCCATAATTTTTGTATTCAGAATTTATTCAATATTTGTGCTCATCTTATATATATATGTATATATATGTATATATATTTAATAATCTTTCTAAAACAAGATTCATTAAACAAACAAGCAAAAGAAACCTCATCCATTTTAATTTCTTGTTTAAAATCCTTTTTTGTAATCATTGTAACCTTACTTGACCTGAAACATTCCAAGCAGAAATGTGACATGATTATATATTATAAATATAGAATATATATTAATCCAGGTAAGATTATATGTCTGTTTTTGGTTTCAGAGACTTTCCTGAGGATGTTGAGTGTGGATTAGTTACTTTAGGAAACCAACTTCAAATTGTTAAGATCCTTTTTTTAGTCATAATTCATATATACCTTCTAAGCCAGCTTATTATGCACAAAGGTTAGGTTGCTTTTTCCCATATATTACCTAGTTCTTTAGTTGATGTTTATCTATACTTTCTAAGCAAGAGACATTTTCAACTTAAGAAGTGGTACAAACATTAATATAAAACACAAGAAACTGCATTTGGCCGAGCTGTACCACATTTTCCATAAGTGTATTTATTTTAACAAGGCATTTATAGGGCCGGCATCGTGGCATAGTAAGTAAAACTTCTGCCAGCAGTGCTGGCATCCAATATGGGCACCAGTTCAAGTCCTGGATGCTCCACTCCCCATCCACCTCCCTGCTAATGTGCCTGGTAAAGCAGCATAAGATGGCCCAAGTGTTTGGGCCCCTGCCACCCATGTGTGAGACCTAGATGAGGCTCCTGGCTCCTGGCTTTGGCCTGGCTCATCCCTGGCTGTTGCAGCCATCTAGTGAATGAACCAGCACATGGAAGATCTCTCTCTCTCTCTCTCTCTCTCTCTCTAACTCTGACTTTTAAACAATAAAAAATTAAATGAATGGACAAAAAACCTGACATTTAAAAAAAAGATATTTATAAGTCTCAGTTTCCATATGATGGCAAATGTCCTGAGTCTTTTTTTTTTTTTTTAAGATTTTCTTTATTTGAGAGGCACAGTTATAGACAGTGAGAGGGAGAGACAGAGAGAAAGGTCTTCCATCTGCTGGTTCACTCCCCAGATGGTTGCAACCGCCAGAGCTGTGCTGATCCGAAGCCAGGAGCCAGGTGCCTCTTCCCGGTCTCCCACGTGGGTGCAGGAGCCCAGGCACTTGGGCCATCCTCCACTGCTATCCCAGGCCACAGCAGAGAGCCGGATTGGAAGAGGAGCAGCGGGGACTAGAACTGGTGCCCATGTGGGATGCCAGCACTGCAGGCGGAGGATTAACATACTGCGCCATGGCGCCAGCCCCCTAAAAGTCTTTAAGTTATAAAATAATATACTCTCCGGGGCAGCTGTTGTGGTTTAGCAAGTGAAGCCACTGCCTTTGATGCCGGCATCCCATATATGTGCTGGTCCGTGTCCCGGCTGTTCCATTTATGATCCAGCTACCTGCTAATGGCCTGGGAAAAGTAGCAGAAGATGACCCAGTATTATGGGCCCCTGCCACCCACATAGGAGACCTCGAAGAAGCTCCACCCCTGGATGTTGCGGCCATCTGCGGAGTGAATCAGCAGATGGAAGATCTCTCTCTCTGTGTATTCCCCTCTTTCAAATAAATAAATAAATATTTTTTAAAGAAAGAATATAGTATCAAATAATACCTGTCAAAGTACAATGCCTGTATTTTCTTTGTATTACCTGAGCCTGGCTCAGTGAATGTGCAAACAACTGTTGATCAAATATATCTAAACAGTCTTTGTGTTCTGAACTGATTCAGTTCCATCCATAAGAATAGCCTCAGGTGCTTTATTAGAAACCCCCATGGCTACCCATAAGCCTCATGAGGAATCTTTCTTTTTTTTTTTTTTTTAGATTTATTTATTTATTTATTTGAAAGTCAGATTTACCCAGAGAGAAGGAGAGGCAGAGACAGAGAGAGAGGTCTTCCATCTGCTGGTTCACTCCCCAATTGGCCATAATGGCCGGAGCTACACCAATCCTATGCCAGGAGCCTGGAGCTTCTTCCAGGTCTCCCACACAGGTACAGGGGCCCAAGGCCTTGGGCCACCTTCTACTGCTTTCCCAGGCCATAGCAGAGAGCTGGATCGGAAGTGAAGCAGCCGGGTCTTGAACCAGCGCCCATGTGGAATGCTGGCTTTGCAGGCAGCGGCTCTACCTGCTACGTCACAGCGCTGGCCCCGAGGAATCTTTCTAGACTTCTCCCTCCTGCTGCTTCTTACGAACTTACTTATTCTATTCCATGTCCTGATTCTCAGTGTGTGCTTCATCCCCAGCATTCCACTACCCCTCTTTTGAAGGGCACTTCAGCTAATAATAAATTCAACTATCGCTTACCCTGGTTCCACCTTTGTCCTCCTGGTATTTCCCAGCTTGGCTGTCAGTTCTTTATTTCAGCTCTTCTGGGATATCAGATTTTGTTATCCCCCCCCCCCCCCCCACACACACACACATTAACCCAGCCCTGTCTCACCAAGCCCTCACTTACATCAGGGAGGCAAATTCAAATGAATGAGAGAATGAACAGGCACATCTCAAACAGCGGCGATCATTGACAACTCCTGTAGCTGTAGCTGGAGAACTAGAAATAGAAAGGGGAAATCTAAAATGCTGATGTGTGATTTATATAAAAAGAATAAGGGAAGAGGAAGTTGTAATTATCATGGGGTCAGTTTGATAAAGGCAGGCACGCCAAGCTTACTGCAGTTCTCCTTTCCTGAGACATCAACACAAGCAGTAGAGGAAAAGACGGCTGCAAGAATGGAAAGCAGCTTTTTGTAATTTTTAAAGAAATTTATTTATTTTAAAGGCAGAGTTAGAAAGAGAGAGAGTGAGCAAGAGAGCGTGCGTGAGTTTCCATCTGCTGATGCACTCCCCCAAATGGCTGTAATGGCCTGTGCTGGGCCAGACTGAAGCCAGGAGCCTGGAACTCCATCTGAGTCTCCCACGGGGGTCATCTCCCACAGCTTTGTCAGGACTTAAACCCCTGTTCATGTGGGATGCCTGTGTCCCAGGCAGCTGCTTAACCCGCTGGGCCACTACGCCAGCCCTTAGAAAGTTTGCATGTGTGTGTGTGGGGTGGGGGAGAGATGTTACTATTTCTGTTTATTACTACACCAAGTTAAACTGCCTAACTCAATAGTTGAATAACACATTTAAACATGACTGGATACGGAAGCAGAAATGCCATTAATAGCAAGTGACATTGTTGAAGTGCATGACAAACAGATGTAGTGTTGACTCTTCCTCCACACTTTCGGGTAGTTCAGACTTTTAAAATATTTAAGATTTTTTAATAGATAAGTCATTTAGAAATAACACAGAAAAAAATTATTTTTCTTCTAAAAAACCATCTTCTAAAAACTACAAAAATATTTTTATGGTTCTGGTTAGGTAGTACCTCAAGAGGACTACAGTGACTCTCAAAAAATCAGGTGAGGTATCACTGGATTGAAAAATAGTACTGTGTCCTGCTGTCTGGACTTAGTCAAATAATTAGCCCTAATTTAAGAAAGATAGGTGCCGGGCCGACGCCGCAGCTCACTAGGCTAATCCTCCACCTGCGGCGCCAGCACCCCAGGTACTAGTCCTGGTTGGGGCGCCGGATTCTGTCCCGGTTGCCCCTCTTCCAGTCCAGCTCTCTGCTGTGGCCCGGGAGTGCAGTAGAAGATGACCCAAGTGCTTGGGCCCTGCACCTGCGTGGGAGACCAGGAGAAAGCACCTGGCTCCTGGCTCGGATCGGCGCAGCGCACCAGCTCACCAGCTGTAGCGGCCATTTGGGGATGGGGGTGGTGAACCAATGAAAAAGGAAGACCTTTCTCTCTCTCTCTCTCTCTAACTCTGCCTGTCAAAAAAAAAAAAAAAAAAAGGAAGGAAGGAAGGAAGGGAGAGAGAGAGAAAGAAAGAAAGAAAGAAAGAAAGCAAGCAAGCAAGCAAGCAAGCAAGCAAAGAAGGAACACACTTGGAGCCAGTGTTGTGGCACAGTGGGTTAAGTCGCTGTCTGTGATGCTGGCATCCCATATTGGAGTGCTGATTGGAGGCTGGGCTGCTCTGCTTCCAATCCAGCTCCCAGATAATGCACCTGGAAAAGCAGCAGAAAATGGCCAAGCACTTTAGATCAAACATAAAAGGCACTATTTTTCAAAACACTGTCAGATCATTTGCTTATCATAAAAATTTAGTAAAAATTTGGCATCATATTCATTTTGAAAATAACCAGCATATACTAGTAAACTTTGAAAGGAATCAAGAAAGTAATAACATACCTTGTTTCTTTTTAATATTTGTTATTTATTTGAAAGGCAGAGTTACAGAGAGGCAGAAGCAGCGAAATAGGTCTTCCATCCACTGGTTCACTCCCCCGATGGCTGCAACGGCCAGAGCTGTGCCTATCCGAAGCCAGGAGCCGGGAGCTTCTTCGGGTCTCCCACATGGGTGCAGGGGCCCAAGGACTTGGACCATCTTCCATTGCTTTCCCAGGCCACAGCACAGAGCTGGATCAGAAGTAGAGAGGTGGAGACTTGAACTGGCACCTATATGGGATGCTGGCACTGCAGGCGGCGGCTTTACCGGCTCAGCGACAGCTCTAGACTAAGAGCTTATATTTAAGATAGGATAACTTGACAATTAATATAAATGTTATATAGAGATCAATAAGCAGCTTATATTTTTAACCCAGGCTGATGGAATCCTCAGAGCCAAGCAGTTTCAAGGATATTAAGATGAAAATTTAGGTAATATATGTGTAATGAGTTGGTAGGATAATGTGGAGGACTATGTTCGTCTCCATGATTTGTTAGAGCCAAACCATATACACTGAAAACAAATGTCACATGAGCTTAAATACACTGCTTTGCTCCAAACTCTCTCTGTGGAGGTTTTTTTTTTTTTTAAGATTTATTTATTTACTTGAAAGTTAGAGTTATACAGAGAAAGAAGGAGAGGCAGAGAGAGAGAGAGGTCTTCAATCTGCTGGTCCACTCCCCAAATGGCCGCAACGGCCAGAGCTGCACCCATCCGAAGCCAGGAGCCAGGAGCTTCTTCCAAGTCTCCCACGTGGGTGCAGGGGCCCAAGGACTTGGGCCATCTTCTACTGCTTTCCCAGGCCGTAGCAGAGAGCTGGATCAGAAGAGAAGCAGCCAGGACTCAAACCGCCGCCCATATGGGATGCCAGTACTGCAGGCGGCAGCTTTACCTTACTATGCCACAGCGCTGGCCCCTCTGTCAAGTCTTAATCTACTACAAAACTACTATTTCAGGACTAAACTTTAGTCATAAGGTTAACATATTCCATATTGCACTTAATCAAAAGAAAAACAACCTTTGCTTCACAAACTCATTAGCACACTAACAGAATCCAAGTCTATCCCTTATTAGAGAAATGACAAAATGAAACTTTAAGTGTAACAAATGAATGATTTTACCAAATAAACACTCAACACATGTGTTCTCTGGTCTTACACTCATCAGAAACTAAAATGTTCATCATATTTGTATTCATAAGGGGAACCAGAAGTTTAAACAAAGACAAATGGAAAATATGTCTCTTCTTTAGCTTGTTCCTAAATATGTTTGGGGGGATGTGAGGAGGAAGCCTATTACACCTATTCTAACTGTAATACAAATCAGACTGTGATACTAAGAGCCAAAGAAAGAATAGTTTCTAAATACTACACCATCATCTTGTGGTTGACACTGGTTTTAGTTATGATATTTATGAGGTGTTAATATCTGTTTCGTACTAATCTTTCAAAAATGGGCCTCATTTCACTAAATCAAAGTTGTGATGACTTTCTGGGTTTTTTTTGCCAAACATTTACATGATATACAAGATAGAATAAACTCAAAGTGTTTAGGTATTTCCATAAATTATCTTAAATTTCTTAAGACATACAATGAAAGGAACACACAAAAAAGGGCTCTTTGAAGTGTTGATTATTTAATGACAAAATCATGCATGTAGACGATTTCAAATCATTGAAAACCAAGTGACTCAAAAGACTTTTAAGGTCTAATTCAACACACATTTATACAGAGTCTACCATAATCAGAGACTGATTGTGTCCATTACACCCTTTCCATAACTCAAAGGAGAGTGAATGAAAGACCCTGGGAGATGTGCAGGAGCCAGCAGACCAGAATCAAACGTGATCTGAGAAGCAATGCAACGGCTAGCTGAGAAGTAGCAGCAAGGGCAGCACCAGGGAGCAGTAACAGACATCTCCAGTTCAAAGGGGAAGATCAGCTAAGAAGTCCAGAGCCACAGAGATAAGGAACAGGCTGGCAAGCTCTGTGAGACACAACTGAGCAAAAGTGCTAGGAGCTCATTCCTGGATGAAGGCTGCAAGCTAATACACATGAAGATAGACACTTGAAAGCTATGAGCAATATTAAACAGTATAAAATGATGTTGCTGCTCTCAAGACATTGACTGTCTAATTGGAAAGACATAGCTTTTACCAGGGAAGTTTGAAAACAACATAGGACAATAATTCAAATGGTATAGCACAGCAATGTATGATTGATTATATACCAAATTATTCAGGGAAGCTTCAAAGTAGAGAGGAGCTTTGAGCTCAGTCTTTGATGAATAAGAAGACTTCAAAGGAGTAAAACAAATAGAAGGATTAACAGAATAATTAAAAAGAATGAGGTTAGGAATATGTTGCAAATAGGAAAGCAATTAAACCAACCTCAGGGATGTATTAATCACGTTTTTTGTTTTCTATATTTTATGATGCTTTGACATCTTGGGACCTTGCAGATCCAAAGACTGTCTAGGGAGAGGTAACTCCTGGAGGCAGCAGGTAACTCGGCCTGTGAGCACGCCTTCAATACGCAAAACAACCAGTCCTGAACCCATACCCTCATCTGCCTCCTTTATCAGACTGCTGCAGCCAAGGACCCCATCCCTCTGCCCTAATTCACCCCAGGGACAGGGACAGCACAATGACAGCCCACCTCTATGTTCCAGACCCTGCCAGAGTTTTCCAGGCTACCCAGTCTGAAGCTCAGTGGGCAACGTGCATGCCTCACCCATTCCTTCCTGGGAAAACGTCAATAAAGGCTTTTGCTCCTGTGTTCCCTACTGCTGCTCCCTCCTAAGTGGCCCTGGTGCTTCCCCATTCACCCTGCATGGAATGGAGTGCCCTCTGCTCTCGGGAACTGGGACACACTCTCTTCTCTGGCACATGTCTCCTAATCTGTTAGCTTCACCACACCCGAATAAAAGCAAAATCCCAGATACATTTTAAAGCAAGAAGCGCCGAGGGTCTTTCAGAACAACAGTTCTCCAGTGCTGTCTGAGAAAACCGAAAACCCTTCAGGGAGTCTGCAAGATGAAAATCAGGTGCAGGTAAGATTGCCCTCAGAGTGCCAAACAGCCAAGTGAGTTTTCACATAACAGAGTATGAAAAGGTCATTGATAGAGTTTCAGATTCTGCCTTGCAACTACCTTTGGGAAACTACTGCTTGTCCGATACTGGTGTTGTATCATAGAAGAATATCTGTTATTGGTAAAGCTTTTAAAATACTTTCCCCTTTTTCCAACACTATAGCTGCGTGAGGCCAGGTTTTCTTCATTTGCTTGAACCAAAACAGCATGCTTGCAACACACTGAGTGCAGAAGGAGAAATAGGAATGCTGCTGTCTTCTATTAAGTCAGATTTTTTCAAATGGTTTCACATATTTATCACTGCAGTAACCGACTTGTGCGGAGTGTAGAAACAAAGACTAAAATCCTATTCCCCATAAAACGTGTCTAGTTGTCTAGTCACTGATGGCATTGGCAGTATGGTATGGTAAAACGATGTCTTGTGAGAAGCCATGGTTTTTGGAGTTGAGTCAGGCACACTCACCACGATGGCAGGGAAAAGGCAAAAGGGCTAAGAAGCCAAATGGTAAAGAGAGTTACATAAATGTAAAAGAGTGAACTCTTTTTAACTATATTTGCTTAATCTAGAAAATATATTTTCCATAAAAATTGTTATTCATGATGATGATAGTATGCTTATTTTAAGTGAATCAGTCAATAAATTTTTCAGCATTTCTGTTTTAATTACAAATATTTAAATATCAATAGATATGAGGTCTCAATAATTCTCAAGAATAAATACAATTCCATGGGGCTGGCACTGTGGTGCCATGGTAAAGCCGCCGCCTGCCATGCAGGCATCCCATATGGGCGCTGGTTTGAGTCCTGGCCGCTCCTCTTCCGATCCAGCTCTCTGCTATGACCTGGGAAATTAGTAGAAGACGGCCCGAGTCCTTAGGCCCCTGCATCCATGAGGGAGACCTGGAAATCTTTTTTTTAAAGATTTATTTTATTTATTTGAAAGATAGAGTTACAGAGAGAGAGGTCTTCCATCTGCTGGTTTACTCCCCAGATGGCCACAACGGCCGGAGCTGCTTCGATCTGAAGCCAGGAGCCAGGAGCTTCTTCTGAGTCTCCCACATGGCTTCAGGGGCCCAAGGCCTTGGGCCATCTTTCACTACTTTCCCAGGCCATAGCAGAGCTGGATTGGAAGAGGAGCAGATGGGACTAGAACTGGCGCCCAAATGGGATGCTGGCGCTTCAGGCCAGGGCTTTAACCCATTGCGCCACAGCACCAGCCCCATAAATAAATCTTTAAAAAAAGAATAAATACAATTCCAGAGACCAAAAATTTTTTTAAAAGACTGATTTTATTTGTATGAAAGGAAGAGTGACAGAGAGAGGCAGAGACAGAAAGAACGAGATTATGCATCCTCTGGTTCACTCCCTAAATGGCCACAATGGCTGGGGCTGGGCCAGGCTGAAGCAGGAGCCAGGAATCCTAGTCTGAGACCAAAATGTTGACAACAGCTGGTATTAAAGAATAGCAACAGATAAAACTGGAAAGGCAATGAAGAGCTAAGCTGTAAAAGAACTCAAATTGAAGACTAAAATAGAAATTTTTATGAAGTAAGAGAGTTTAAAGTAGAGAGAGAATATGAGAAGAATTTTTCAGAAGAGAAGTCTGGTATATGTGTTTATACACGCAGGATCCTATGGAAAGGCACATGTGTCTGTTTAGTATTTTTGGGTGGAGGAGGAGGCAGCATCAGAGAAACAGATGGGAAGCCAACGGAAATCTTTTTTTAAAATGATTTATTTATTTATTTGAAAGAGCGACAGAAGAGGGAGGGAAAGAGAGAGAGAATGAGAGAGAGAATCTTCCTTCTACTGATTTACTCCCCAATGGCTACCATAACAGATCTGGGCCAGGTCAAAGCCAGGAGCCCAGAACTGCATCCAGGTCTCCCACAAGGATGATGATAGGTATCCAGAAACTTGGGCCCTCTTCCATTGCCCTCCCAGATGCATTAGCAGGGAGCTGAATCAGAAGCGTAGCAACTGGGACTCAAACCAGCGCTCCAGTTTGGAATGCCAGCATTGCATCAGACGTGGAGGCTTAATCACATGCCCCACAATGCCTGGTGATCAAAGTCTTAATAAGCATAGTAAAGGAATGAAAATAATAGCCAGTATTTGCTAAGATTTGTTGAGTTCTTACTATAGGCCAAGCACTCAGTGTGGCTTATCTCATTATCTTTTCAACAGCCTAATAATAGTTAAACTTTTATAGACTGTATATTTGAAGATGCAGATACTAAGCCACAAAGAGACTCGTAGAAGATACTAAGTCAGGGGTGAAACTGAGATATGAAGCCAGGCAGCCATGCAGCGCCTGCCTGGAAGAGTCAGTACTGCATAAAGAAGACTCGTTCCAGGTGCCAGGTGAATATGACAGATGCCTCTGTCGTCCTCCCTGATCTCCCTGCTGGGCAGTGTATCCATCCCCAGCCACTGGGAGGATTGGCTGCTGCTGGGTGCCAGCCGCACCTTCTGAGGGTTGGGTGTTGCCCTTGGCCAACAGGAATGGAGTAGGAGACCTTGGAGGCTTCTGGTGGTGACCCAGGGCCAAGAAGTCTCTGTGGAGGTAACAGTCCAGACCTTTTGCTTCAGGGCAGGAAGAGCTCAGTGGCAAGTGCTCCTCGCTTGTGGTGCATTCTAGCACTGAGGCTGAGCCTCGACAGCTCCTGACATTCACCCTTGACTCACTTCTTCCCCCTGCATCACTCCCTTAACATTTCTCAGGAAAGCACGCTGCCCGTGAGTTCTGTCTCAGGCTCTGTTTCTAGGAATCCAGCTGAGGCCCTGAGGAAATCATTTTAAAATACTTTTGGGAATTCTATTTCATGAAACTCAGGCATATAGCTGCCTCTGAGATGGGGTCCCTCCTTAACATGACTTGTTGGCATCCAGATATTTTGAGATCATCAGCCTTAAGACCTGAGCTGAGGGTTTAATTCTAAGTCACAACTCCAATTAGAACCTTGGTACTTTTTCTTTCAAATCAAATGGTCCGGGGCTGGTGCTGTTTCACACAGGGTTAAGCCACCGCCTACTATGGCAGCATCCCATATGAGCACCAACTTGAGTCCCAGCTGCTTCCCTGCTGATGCAGATCCTGCTAATGCTCCTGGGAAAGCAGCAGAAGATGGTCCAAGTACTTGGACCCCTGCCACCCATACGGAAGAATGGAGTTCCCTAGCTTCTGTTTTCAGCCTGGCCCAGACCTTGACATTGAGGCCATTTTGGGGAATAAGCAGATGGAACATCTTTCTCTCTCCCTTCCCCCTGCTCGGTCTCTGTCTTTAACTCTTTCAAATAAATGAAATAAATCTTAAAAAAAAATAGACAAATCTTAAAAAAAGAAAAAAAGGAATCCCGATCACTTTATTCTTCCCTTATCGGACAGAACCACTTGAGGACAGGAACTTCCATACTTCACTCATTGTCTCATCTTTTTGTCCTGCCAGTACACAGCTGGTATTCCAGACTTAGGACGCATGCAGTCAAGTATCAAGTGAGAAAACAACCTCAGAACTTGTTAAATCCTTTTATTAGGATTTTTTTTAAAAAAATCTTATTTTTTAGAGTAATCTTAGGTTCACAGAAAAATTGAAAAGAAGGTTCAGAGATTTCCCATACACTTCCCCCTACACACACACATACCTCCCTGTTATCAACATCTCCCACCAGAGTGATAGATTTGCTACAGTCAACCAACCTACACTGACACATTATCATCCAAAATCCACAGTTTACATTAGGGTTTACTCTTGGTATTGCAAATTCTATGGGTTTGGAATGATGTGAACTGATGTGAGTCCACATTTACTAACTTCGTATAATATCACACAGAGTATTTTCACTGCTTTCAAAGTTTTCTGTGTTCTTCTTTATCCCTTCCCCCACTTCCATTGGCACCTGCTTATCTTTTTGTTGTCTCCATAGTTTTTTTTCTTTTTTAAGATTTATTTATTTATTTGAAAGGTAGAGTTACAGAGGGAGAGAGAGAGACAGAGATCTTCCATCTTCTGGTTCACTCCCCAAGTGGCCGCAACATCTGGGACTGGGCCA
Organism: Lepus europaeus; assembly: GCF_033115175.1. NCBI lineage: Eukaryota > Metazoa > Chordata > Mammalia > Lagomorpha > Leporidae > Lepus > Lepus europaeus. Next base: position 94,365,865 of record NC_084827.1, read on the forward strand.
GGCTGAAACCAGGATCCAGGAGCTTCTTCTGGGTATCCTACATGGGTACAGGGGCCCAAGCACTTGGGCCATCCTCTGCTGCTTTCCCAGGTACACCAGCAGGGGAACTGGATTGGAAATGGAGCAGCTGGTTCTCGAACTGGCACCTTTATGGGATGCCGGTGTTGCAGGTGGTTGTTTAACCTGCTACACCACAATGCTGGCTCCAATGTCTCCATAGTTTTGCCTTTTTCAGAAAGTCTTGTAATTGGAATCATACAGTGTGCAGGCTTTTCATATATTTTTTTCACTTATTAATATGCATTTAAATTTCTAATGTCTTTTCATGACCTGATGGTTCATTTCTTTCTCCTGTGATTTTTATATTGAAGAATAACCTTCAGAATATCTAATATAGTTGTTCTCTTTCATGTGGGTGAGCCTTATTTGGGGACTTGGATAAAAATGCAAGTTGAAAGATCCCATTCCAGTGCCAGCATTGTGGAGCAGCTGGTAAAGCCCCCACCTGTGATGCCGGCATCCCACATGGGCACTTGTTCGTGTGCCTGCTACTTCATTTCCTATCCAGTTCTTTGCTAATGGTCTGGGAAAAGAGTAGAAGATGGCTCAAATGCTTGGGCCCCTGCCACCCATGTGGGAGACCTGGAGGAAGCTCTTGGCTCCTGGCTCCTGGCTCCTAGCTTTAGCCTGGCCCAGCCCTGGCTGCTGCTGCCATCTGGGTATGGAACCAGTGAATGGAAAATCTCTCTGTGTGTCTTTCCTTCTCTCTCACTCTCTCTGTTGCTCTGCCTCTCAAATAAATAAATATCTAAAAAAGAAAGAAAGATCCTGTCCCTCTTGTTCTCACCACCTGAGATTTTAGTGCAGATTGTAGGACTGAGCTAAGATTAGGAATTTGCATTTCTAGCAATACCACAGATTTTAAGGCTTAAGGTCACTGAGCCACATTTTTAGAATCACTGCATTAACATATGTTTAAACAAATTTGAACATTACTCAATGAATACATATATCAAAACATCACATGATACCCGTTTATATGTAAAAGTGTATGTGCAATTAAAAATATTCAAAAAGAAAATATATTTAAACATAAGGTTGTGTATTTTAAAAAAGATGTGCGATCTAAAGGGCACAGCCTTCTCTCACAATCCTGACTATTATGTTCTATCCATAACTATCATTATAAGAAGTAAGGGCCAATTTAAGGATCTTAGAACATTTTGAGATTTGCCAAGTTTTATTGAGGTTACTTTGTTGGTAAACATGAGAACAATGAAAAATATAATGTCTCTGGTAAGTTTGGTATTGAAATATCTGTCCAACATCCTGTACGGTCTATCATTAGACACCTTCCCACCTGCTATTAGTCCTCCTAGGGGCCTCGACTTTACCCCCACACATTAACCACAGTGATTTGTACAGTCTTCAGGCAATTGCCTTTCTGTCCTTCAACAGGAAAATACGGTAATGAACACTTTCTAAGTGTCTCTGAAGTAAATGACCCTGGCCACCGAGAAAGCACTATTTGAGTGATGTCTGCTCTGAGAAATTGTTGTGACATAGTGAATCCATTGGTGATCACGGTGACTAGGAAAAGCAAGAGATTCTGCACTGTCTCAGGAGGCTAGGGCTCCACACTGACAAATCCCTCTCTCTGATTTTTTAGATTTATTAGAAACTCTGCTGGGAGGGACATTTGAAAGTCTTATGTGACAGAACCATCCTCAGCTTATGCATAGTAGTAGTTCTTGCCTTTAGAAACAACTTGGAAAAGCTTGTGTGTAGGTGAGCCCAGATGTGGTACAGCCACACTCAACAGGGAGACACCTTTTCACCCTCTTGGCAGCAAATGTACAGTGTTGTGCCAGGCATAGCTTACTTGTGTGGGTTGCCACTAAATTCTGAGGGTCTGTTCAACTCACGCTTCTGCTGAAACTTAGGGTACGGAAAAGTTTCTCTACCAGCACAGAGGAATAAACTCCTTACAGACTGTAACTCCCTCAGACAAGAAATAAAAACCACCTACCTGAGGGCTCTGGAGAGTTCAACAAGGGGCAGCAAATGTTGGAGAGAAATTGAAACTTGGAAGAGATGGGTGAGTTTCTGTTTTTAGAAGTCGACTCCAGGCTGGCGCCGTGGCTCAATAGGCTAATCCTCCACCTGTGGCGCCGGCACACCGGGTTCTAGTCCTGGTCGGGACACCGGATTCTGTCCCGGTTGCCCCTCTTCCAGTCCAGCTCTCTGCTGTGACCCGGGAGGGCAGTGGAGGATGACCCAAGTGCTTGGGCCCTGCACCCCATGGGAGACCAGGAGAAGCACCTGGCTCCTGCCTTCGGATCAGTGCGGTGCGCCAGCCACAGCGGCCATTGGAGGGTGAACCAACGGCAAAAGGAAGACCTTTCTCTCTGTCTCTCTCTCTCTGTCCACTCTGCCTGTTTAAAAAAAAAAAAAAAAAGAAGAAGAAGTCGACTCCAAGGGTTGACTACAGATGAAACATGTTGTGAACAACCAAAACCCTGACAGGAAGTCCACCAGGAGACAGAACCTGGGGCAACAAGTGCTTCCAAGAAGTGAGACAGCTCACAAATGAGAAAGTCTAAAAAGGGGAACCCCTAATTCCATATGTACAAATTCGGCCTGGGTCTGACTTCTGAATCACACACACATAAGTCTGCAAATTGTTTACCTTTTTTTTTTCTTGAAGGCAGAGATACAAGGAGATGGAGAGAGACACAGAGATCTTCCATCTGCTGGTTCATTCCCCAGATGGCCACAACAACTGGGACTGGGCTGGGCCAGGCCAAAACCAGGAGCCAGGAGATTCAACCAGGTCTCCCACATGGGTGCAGGGGCCCAAGCACTTTGGTCATCTTCTATTGTTCTCCCAGACATGTTAGCAGGGAGCCACATTAGCAATATTGGAACAACTGGAACACAAACCACCAACTATAGGGGATGCCACTGTCATAGGCAGCAGTTTAATCCTCCATGCCACAATGCTGGCCTCTAAATTATTCACCTGAAATAAAAGATCTAAGAGCAGGTGCTTGGCACAGATATCACTTGGGATGCCAGTGTCTCAGAGTGCCTGGGTTTGAACCCCGACTCTAGTTCTGAATCCAACTTCCAGCTCATGTGCGCCCTTGGAGGCAGCAGTGATGGCACAAGTACGTGGGTGGAGTTTAGGCTCCTAACTTTGCCCTGATCATTGCAGGCATTTGGGAATAGAACCAACAGATATAAGAAGTCTCTCTCTATCTGTATTTCAAGTAAATAAAACCAATCAATCCATCAATCCAGTAAAATCTCTGAACTGATATTCAAACCTCTGCTCTACAGGCAATAAAGAGTTTGTAGTTTAAGTTGAACCAATTAGTATACTGCTCAAGAACAACAATCTTTTAATATCCTTTGAAGAAATATGAAAGAATCCAGAATCTGGAATCCATAAGGTATCATTTATAATATCCAGGACTCAATCCAAATTTCTTGACATTCAGTGATTTGGGAAAATGTAGCATATTCTTAAGGGGGGAAAAGAAGTCAGCAAAGGCCAATCTCAAACAATCCAAATGTTGTAAATGTAGACAAAGACTTTAATGCAGCTATTCTCAAATATGCTCAGTGAGGTAAAGGAAATGGATTGTACCGAAAGATAGGACATTTCAGCAGAGAAGTAAAAATTACATATATATATATATAACAAAACATTGAACTGAAGATACACACACACACACACACACATATATATAAAACAAAACACATTGTAGAACTGAAGAATTTAATGTCAACTAAAAATCTCACTGGATGGAGTATGGAGATGATGGAAGACTGAAGAACTTAAAGATAGATCAGTGGGAATTGTTCATGTTGAAAAAGAGGGGGCAAAGGATTGGAACTAAAAGGAAGAGCATCACAGTAATCTGTGAACAATATCAAACTATCTGGCACCGAGTAATTCATCAACCCAGTAATCTCTGGGTTTTTCATAGATGCCTTTTGGGAGGTTAAGGAAGATCCCTGCTCTTCCTAATTTGTTGCATTTTTTTTTTTTACAACTTTAATCAGATCTCATCCATATTGACTGACTGTAGATTTTTGAAACTGATGACAGGTACATAGATAACCAAAGTGTAGAGCTTGTTTGGTGAATCTTCATCCTCATTACATTTTCTGGACAATCTCACGCGGATTCAGTATGGGACGCTCCTTATTCCTTTGGCCCAAACAGCTTTGTTGAGCCTGGCATCAAAGGGCACACCTGGCTGGAGTCCCCATCTCTTTTAAGGCAAACTTCCAGATCTCCTTGAGTGCCCAAAGGGCACACTGCCTGAAGCCCATTCCATGGTTAGCTTGTGAATGTCGATGGCTTGTTCCTGGGTCACCAGATGGCAGAATGGCCCTTCTTCTTCCCACCACCCTTCTTTGCAGGAGCCTTCTTGTAGGGTCCCAGATGGAAAGGAAGAACATGAAGGATTTCTTTTGTGTGTTTTTTTTTTTTAATCAGGAAATGATATTGGGTTTTGTTAAATAAGATTTCTATATTTATTGAGATGAATGTGTCTTTCTCCTTTATTGTATTCAAATAGTGTATATTACATTGCTTAATTTTCATATGTTGAACCAATCTTGCATTCCTGGGGTAAATCTCACTTAGATTCTTGAACCAGCAGCACATTCGAAGTTAAAATTGGAATGAAACTGAGATTAGGATGCACCTGTGCAAGGATGACATGCAAATTTTTTGGGAAAAAAAATCCCACCTGGATATGGTTTATAATCCTTCCTGTATACCACTGGATTCAGTTTTCTAGTATTTTAATGAGAATTTTTTCTCTATATTCACAGGGGATATTGGAAGTGATATTACATTTTTCTAGTTTATTGGCCTAATAATATATTTTATATGTAAACACTTTAATTGATACACAATTAAACATATATTAACATGTTTTACATGTACATATAAATTTTTCACAATTATACAAATGCTTTCTAGTCAGTTAAGAGAAGAAAGAAGAAAACACCACATTTAATGTTTTTGGCATTTTCTTTGAATTTCCTATTGAGAGTTCAGAAATATTCAGACATATTTTCTTTCTGATTTTTATGGTTTAATTATTTCCACCATTAACTCTGATCCCCAGAGCTCATTTGGTGTTTGATCAGAAATAATTAAATTTTTTTTCCAAACTGCTAAGCAACTATCCCAGATAATCCACTGAATAATTCTTTCTTGCTTTCATAATTTAATAAAATATTATACACAAAAAGACCTCTGTCCCCTCTATATTGTGGGCAGTACACATTCAAGTTTTCTTCCTCACTTCCTTTAAGGAACTTTTCCCCCACTCTACAGCAAATTCTGATGTAACTGCTAAACTTTTGCCCCCACCATCACTGGCAGTAGGGATGCCACAATTATCAATTACAGTATTTGAACTCCTTGTTCCAAGGAACTGGCCTAAGTGGTAGGTATAGGACCCAAGCAGGTCAGAGCCATCCTCTTGGATTAAATATTTGTTTTTTTATTAAAGATTTTTCCCTCTGAGATTGCTAATTTGAACAGCGTATTTTAATGTATTTCCTGGGTACTAGCTTGAATGGAGGCTTGATCAGGAGCAAATTCAACTTTTTAAAGCTAGGTTTCTTTAGGAATGACATTGTGCACATTTTAAAAAAAATTTTATTTATTTTTGAGGTACAGTTACAGACAGTGACAGGAAGAGACAGAGAAAGGTCTTCCATCTGCTGGTTCACTCCCCAAATGACCGCAATGGCCGCAGCTGGGCTAATCTGAAGCCAGGAGCCAGGAGCTTCTTCTGAGTCTCCCACAAGGGTGCCAGGGCCCAACCACTTGGGCCATCTTCTACTGCTTTCCCAAGCCATAGCAGAGAGCTAGATTGGAAGAAGAGCAGCTGGGACCAGAGTGGCGCCCATATGGGATGCCGGCACTGCAGGTGGAGGATTAACCTACCATGCCACAGCGCTGGCCGGACACTGTACACTTTTATCAAGAGACAACCAGTATCTTGTTAGTTCTCTTTTAGGGATATAAGCAGCCACTGATGCTCAACACCCAGATCTGTTAGTTCATGATGGCTATAAATGGTGATATATTACTTTTATTATTCATTTGTTATGTGTTAGCTTGAATGTTTCTTTAGGGAGAAACTTCCCTTCATCTATTGTGACATAATTATAATTATTTTTAAGTTTTATTTTATTGTAGTATATATAGACATTAATTCAGAAAGAATTGACATCTTTACAATACGTATTTAATCTTCACATTTAAACATCATAATTCTTTCCTCTCTTTTTGGCAGTAAAGTTTCCAGGAAAGGATTTTTAAAATTCTTCATTTTCTCCAGCCTCTCAGCAAGACTCCTAAAACCACTTACATAGATGCAAATCTCCCCTGTCTGAATTTTTAGAAATAAAGATTCCATAAACTTAGTAACCAACACCAATGTTTCCTAATTCTTACTATTCTAAACTTCTTATCTTTAAAGAATATCCATTCTTTTTACAACCAAAGAATATGTTTGGTTCTTTTCTTTGATCACCAGCTGCTTACCATCCTCCATAAAGATTGCTTTTGTGGTTTTCTCTTTAATCATATGGTGAGCCTCCAGTTTCAGAGACACCTGTGCAAATCAACAATCAATGTACGCTTCAATTTTATGAAGCAAACACCTGAGCCAATATGTCCATTGCCAAGGGCCAATTTTAACTTATAAATGCCAGTGAAACATAAATGCAGACACTGTAGAAACCCAATTCCATAATGATTATAAGAACTGACATTCTAATTCTAGAGCAGAACTGAAGTCTTTGGCTCTCAATCCTCTTACATTGCTGAGTACATGAGAGTCTCCAGTTATACTGGGGATAAAGTGAGGGTTAGCAGTCTCCAACACTCCTGTCTGTATCTTTAGCTGACTGTGTCTAAAATGCCTAAGTATCAGATCAACTTCTCTAATAATTGGGAACTAAGTAATTTGGACCAGTTCTCCTGTTCAGGACAACCTGAAATACAATGCCCAAACCAAACCAAACCAAAACATGCTTGGAGACATCCAAAATACATAAGACTTTCAGGGCAATATCTAAGATAAATAAAAAGGTAAGCTTTCAGTTTATAGTAATTTTTTACCCTGGAGATATTTGCCAAATTAAAAAAAGAGAAATGAAGAGACTGACCAAGATTTTAGATAACTTCATGGAGCTTGGATGGTGAAAGTTGAAGTTCAAGACCTGCGAAGGGAGAGTAGCGATGGCAAATTAATCCCTATGGCCCTGAAAAGGTTGAAACCCCCCCCCCCCCACACACACACCGGAAGATGAGTCAACAGGAAATTCGATCCTCACAGGGAGGGAATAGCATTCAGGTCATCGCAATCTTCTGCATTCAGTTGTATATTCAGGATTGCTAGTGTCCCAGAGCTTGGCAGAAGGAAAATACATTCACTATTTAGTAGAATATTGCCATCCTAACCATAAAATTATTCCTATAAATATTGTCAGTACAATAATCAGCACACAATAAAAAATAACTGGCACCCAACGACACATGGCAATATAATTGAAAACCAGCAGAAACAATGAACAATGGAAACAGGCCCTTAGAGTCTATTAGAATAATCAGAAATAGACTTTGAAATAAATATTTTTATCGTATTCAAGAAGGTAAAAGACAAGAACAATATAAAAGACTCAAAAATCTTACTAAGTATAATCCTAGAAATGAAAAATACTCAGTTGAGATTAAAAGTCAGATGTGACACATTAGAGCAAAATAAACTCTTGATAATGAAGCACAAAGAGCCAAGAGGTTGGAGAATACAGGAGAAAGAGGATAAAGCGTAAGGAAATGGCAGGTATACTCCAAGTCCCGGGAGAAGTCACTATAAACAGGTAATATCCAAAATGATAATAGCTGAGTATTATCCAGACTGATGGAGGACAGGTTCAACATTCAAGAATCCCTCAAAAGCCTAATCAAGATGAACCAGAAGAAATTCACATCTAGGCCCATCACAGTAAAATTTATGAAAATATAAACAGAAGATATTAAAATAAGTGGGGAAACAGCCAGAGGGAAGAAAAGACAGATTAGTATCTTCAAAGTCATGCATCACTTAGCAATGGGGACACATTCCAAGAAGTGTGTTGTCAGGCAATTTTATCATCATGCAAACATGTGTCCTACTACAGTTAGGCTGTACAGCGTGGAGCCTAATGATCCTAGGCTACAAACCTGTACACTATGTTACTGTACTGAATACTGTGGGCAATTTGAACACAACAGTATTTGTGCTTCTAAATGTATCTAAACACAGAAAAGGTACAGTAAAAATATGGCATAAGACATATATATTTTTTAAGATCTTATTTATTTGAGAGGAAGAGTTACAGAGAAAGGGAGAAAAAGAGAGAAAGGTCTTTCATCTGCTGGTTCACTCCTCAAATGTCTGCAATGTCGGAGCTGGGTCAATTCGAAGCCAGGAGGCAGGAGCCAGGAGGCAGGAGCTTCTTTCAGGTCTCCCATGTGGATGTAGGGGCTCAAGCACCTGGGCCATCTTCCACTGCTTTTCCAGGCCATTAGCAGAGAGCTGGATCAGAAAAGGAGCAGCCAGGACAGGAACTGGCACCCATATGGGATGCAGGCACCTCAGAAGGACATATAGTCCACTACCTCACAGCGCTGGCCCCATAAAAAAGATATTTTTAAAAAGTACCCCAGTATAGGGCACTTATGAATGGAGCTTACAGAACTAGAAGTTGTTCTGGGTAAGTCTCTGAGTGATGGTGAGTGAATGTGAAGGTTTAGGGTCGGACATTACTGTATATTACTTCAGATGATGCAAAGAATTTAGCCTATACTAAATTTATAAGAATTATTTTCTTTCTTCAATAAAAAATTAATAGCCTACTGTAAGCTTTTTTCCTTTGTAGACTTCCTTTTTCTTTAAACTTTTGAACTCTTATAATACAAATACATTTTATAGCTGTACAAAAATATTTCCCTCCTTCATATCCTTATTCTATATGTTTTCTTCTATTTTGGATTTTTTTACTTTTTAAACTTTTGTTAAACTAAGAGGCAGACACACACACACATTAGTCTAAGCCTACATAGGGTCAGGATCATCAGTATCAATGTCTTCCAATTCCACATCTTGTTACCCTTGGAGGTCTTCAGGGGTCATAACAGGCATGGTGCAGTCATGTTCTGGTAACAATGCCTTCTTCTGGACACCTTCTGGACCTGCCTAAGGTGGTTTCACAGATTTTTTTATTGTGAGTAAAAGGAGTACAGTCTAAAATAATAAAAGGGCTGGTGTGGTGCTACAGCAGGTTGAACTTCCACTTGTATTGCCAGCATCCCATACCAGAGTGCTGGCTCTAGTCCCAGCTTTTCAGCTTCCAATCCAGCTCCCTGCTAATGTGCCTGGCAAAGCAGCAGAGGATGGCCCAAGTGTTTGGGCCCCCGTCACCCATGTGGGAAATCTTGGTGGAGTTCTAGGCTCTTGGCTTTGGCTTGGCCCAGCCCTGAGTGTTGCACCCACTGGGGAGCAGGCCAGATGATGAAAAATCTCTTTCTCCCCCCAACCCTGTCACTTTGACTTTTAGATAAATAAATGTTTTCAAAAGTAATGATAAAAAGTATGTATGTATATATATATATATGTACATATATATATATATAGAGAGAGAGAGAGAGAGAGAGAGAGAAATCTATCTATCTATCTATCATCTATCTGTTTATTTCAATGGCTTCTCTTTACCAACTGCTCCCCTCTCATCCATGTCTCCTTCTGGGTACAAGCTGGTCACCGGCAACAGAAACAATTCTTGCCACAATTACAATAAGCAAGCAAATGAGCAAAACTGGGCTAATTGCAGTGCAGAACAAAACCGAATGGGGCAGGCAGGAAGTACCATCTCCAACTCTCACACACAGCCTTGTCATTTGCTGGATGATAACCAGAATTCTAAAACACTAGCTGTTGGACACAAACACAGCTGCTAGCCATTGTGGACCAGTGGCCTTCAAGCAGAGCCAGCAGTCGTGCCAGCAGCAGACTTCAGCCTGATGCCCTGGAGATCTAGATGCAGGCGTGAGTATTAGAGCCCAGTGATTGTGGAGAAGAAAAAAGGGGCTGTAGAAAGTGCACCTGGGGCGTTAATTTTGTTCCAGTGAAGGTGGTACTCAGCAGCCTTCGTTCTGAGGCTTAGAAAATAAACACAAAGACAGTAGAATCCTTAGGTTTATTGGAGCTATCTGGGATAGGAGAGTGGAAAGGAAGGGAATCCAGGAGGTACACGTTGGTATTTAATCTAGCGGATTCAAAGAATTTATTATTCTAAATAAGAGTTGCATTAGTCGACAATATAGGTAATGGCTTTTTCTCCCCTACACACCCTTTAGAATAGTTCTGTGTATGTGAAAGAGTGGGTGATAACTGTGGTTAAATATTTTGCTTTGTTTTACCAAGAAACCGAAGTAACTTCAGCAAGGGTTAAATACTTCATGGACATCTGACTTCCTTTGGAAAAGGAAAAGACAGGATTATTTTTTACGTCCCTGCTAAAACATTCTATTGTAAAAGTTTGCACTTTGAAGGTGAGCTTTCTAGGCCTGACCCTCCAGGTGTCAACAGACTTTTGCTACTGTATTTTTTCATTCTTGGTATCAATCAAAAGTTCATACAAGGCCCACAGAAAGATTTTCCATGCATTTGCAATGCATTTGCATCTCAGTCAGTTCTGTGTGCATTAATTTTTACATCAACTTTCATTATATCATTACCATCATTATTTTATTTCTTTTTTTTTTTTTTTTTTTTTTTTTTTTGGACAGGCAGAGTGGATAGTGAGAGAGAGAGAGACAGAGAGAAAGATCTTGGTTCACCCTCCAATGGCTGCTGCGGCCGGCTCATCGTGCTGATCCGAAGCCAGGAGCCAGGTTCTTTTCCTGGTCTCCCAAGCGGGTACAGGGCCCAAGGACTTGGGCCATCCTCCACTGCCTTCCCGGGCCATAGTAGAGAGCTGGCCTGGAAGAGGGGCAACCGGGACAGAATCCGGTGCCCCGACCAGGACTAGAACCCGGTGTGCCGGCGCTGCAAGGCGGAGGATTAGCCTGTTGAGCCACGGCGCCGGCCAGCCTCATTATTTTTATCATTCCTCAACTACTGTTCACATCCATTTAATGGTTTCTGTAAACATTTTAAAATGTTTACATTTTGGGAAAGTAACTTTTGGGAAGTAACTTAAGACATTTTTTTTAGTTAGAATCAGGGAAGCCAGCCATGCTCGCTTGTGCTCTCTCTCTCTATAGATATAGATATAGATATAGATATTTGGACAGGCAGAGTTAGACAGTGAGAGAGAGAGACAGAGAGAAAGGTCTTCCTTCCGTTGGTTCTCCCCCCAAATGGCCGCTACGGCCAGCGTGCTGCGGCTGGCGTGCAAAGCCAGGAGGAAGGTGCTTCCTCCTGGTCTCCTATGTGTGTGCCATGCTAATATTTAACAATCACTTGTATGTGTATGGGTGTGGAAGAGTGTGTTTTATTTGTTGTGTATTAGTACAAGCAGATTCACTAAAGACTCACAAACACAGGTTTGAAAATAATGCACACACAGCATTCAAATTTGAATTTTTCTCATGGATTTTGTGGAATGGGCCAACATGGTGTTTACATTATATAATTCCTGTAGTGCAAGTAAAGCACATTTTTTTCCCCTAAAGTGTTTTCCCCCTGTGTATCTTATTATGGATACTGGTTTAGTTAATTATGGTTCTTTTTCTTTTTTTTTTCTGTCTCAATTTTTAGACTATAGCACTGATGTTATTACTGAAATGAATAATTTCCTTTTTTCTTAAATGTAATCACTGATGCTTGAATGATAGAATTTTAGGACTGTAAACTGGTTTTTGTCATTAATGTGAGAGATTTAGAAGAAATGCTTAGGGTGAACTATTAAGTATGTCTAAGTGATTTTTGCAGTAATTGGTATTGGTTTTGTCCTACTTCATACACATGAATTCAGAACATGTAGCCTTCTATACGAGTTTGACAGTTTGTGGGAGTCACCAGCAACTTCGATGTTGAACGAAGATTTTATTTAGAATACAAGAGAGGTTGAAAGAGGTTTCAGTAGTACACATGTAATTAATTTATTGGAATGATATGCGAAAGATATCTACCAGTTTCAACAAAAGTCTTTTAAAAAGTCATCATAGATGATTGGTGAGAATGTTGAAAATCGTACTTTTCTTGCACATCAGCTACATAAATAGTTTTGTACAATGAAAATACTAATTTGTTTGACATTCCATGTTAAACTACTGTCACAGTCAGTTTCATTGCATGTAATACAGTTCTGGCCCATCAGATCATGTGTTCTGCAGAGTGTTCTTTATTTAATAAAGTTTTAATTTAGTATAAAGATAGCCTCAAAAATGAATGAGAAATAAGGGCATTTTCAAACAACTAAAACTGAAATACAACACTTGCATGTGTACTTTTTTTAAAATAGAAAAAATCCCATTTGGAGATGTTAAAAGGAATCAAAGCAATGAAATGAAACCACTTAGATAAATTTGAGTATTTAATGCACAGTGAGAATAGTGAATTTGGTCTTTAAAATATGGAACAAGGAGGGCGGAGCCAAGATGGCGGATAGTGAGGACGTGTGCCTTAGTTTGGGAAAATAAACTTTCAGAAAAGTGGAATTACTGTAGCCTCAGGAAAAGACTCAAGAAAAAAAACTGCAGAGGAAACGCTTCCGGATCTTGTGGATGAGACACAGAGGACTTACAGGGAACCCACCGCGTGGAAAACCAACCGAGACGAGCCGAGCGGCAGCGGCGGGAGAGGAGCCAGAGCCACAGAATCTCGCCAGCGCGGGAACGGAGGACGGTAAGACAAAGACCTGAGAAGTCCGAGACATTGGGGGGAGGGGGAACAGAGGTCTCTCCCTTCACTCACCAAGCAAAACAAAGAGCACCGCGATTTTACATATGTAAAGCTCAGCCAAACTCAGTATCTTTAGCGAAACTGGAGAACACATTGAGGGCTGCATAAACTCTGTGTATGGTCCCATACACAAACAAATACTCACAGAGGCTAGATTTCAACTACCCTCAACTCCACTCCCAACTGAGTCAAAAAAAAAAAAAAGAGAGAGAGAGAGAGAGAGAGAGAGCGTCCCAGCAAGGAGCAAATAATCTGGGAGAGTCGCTCTTTACACAGCCTTAAACCTCAAGAAACAAGCATAGCTCTCTGGCCACACCCATCACAGCCCCTAAGGCTCCAACAAAACAGACAGCTCACTTAGAGGCATAGTATAACGAGAGAAAAAAAAAACAAAAACAAAAACACCACAAATTATCTCTAACATGCCAAGCAAGAAACATAGAAGCGGAGGTACCAAGAACAAGGAAGGCACTATGACGCCCCCAAGTGAACAAGACACGCCAATGCAAGATTATGAAGATGAAGAGATAGAGCAAATGCAAGAAGCAGATTTCAAAAAATTCATAAGAACAGTAAGAAGTTCTCAAAAACAAATTCTTGAACTACAGAAATCCTTAATGGACAAGATAGAAAATCTCTCCCGTGAAAATGAAATATTAAGGAGGAATCAAAATGAAATGAAAAAATTAGTGGAACAGGAAACTGCGATACTGACAAAAAACCTCAATGAAATGAAGAATTCAATAGATCAAATGGCAAACACATTAGAGAGCCTTAAAAACAGAATGGATGAAGCAGAAGAGAGAATATCGGAATTAGAAGACAGAGAACAGGAAAGGAAACAGTCAAATCAAAGAAAAGAAGAAGAAATCAGAAATCTAAAAAATACTGTCAGGAATCTACAGGATACTATTAAAAAACCCAACATTCGGGTTCTAGGAGTTCCTGAAGGCATGGAAAGGGAGAAAGGATTAGAAGGCCTTTTTAGTGAGATACTAGCAGAAAATTTCCCAGGTTTGGAGAAGGACAGAGACATCCTAGTACAGGAAGCTCAGAGAACCCCTAATAAACATGATCAAAAGAGATCCTCACCACGACACGTCGTAATCAAACTCACCACAGTGAAACACAAAGAAAAGATCCTAAAATGTGCAAGAGAGAAACGCCAGATTACTCTCAGAGGATCTCCAATTAGACTTACAGCTGATTTCTCATCAGAAACCCTACAAGCCAGGAGAGAATGGTGAGATATAGCCCAGGTACTAAGAGAGAAAAACTGCCAGCCCAGAATATTATATCCTGCAAAGCTCTCATTTGTGAATGAAGGTGAAATTAAGACCTTTCACAGCAAACAGAAATTGAAAGAATTTGTTGCCACTCGTCCAGCCCTGCAAAAGATGCTTAAAGATGTGTTACATACAGAAACACAGAAACACGGTCACCAATATGAAAGAAGGTAAAGGAAGGAAACCTCAGAGCAAAAGATCACAGGAATCTCAAACCAGATATTAGAAAATATCTTTGGCAAATGGCAGGGCAAAGTTACTCCTTCTCAATAGTCACATTGAATGTTAATGGCTTGAACTGTCCAGTTAAAAGACACCGATTGGCCGATTGGGTTAAGGAACAAAACCCATCCTTTTGCTGCTTACAAGAAACCCATCTATCCAACAATGATCCATACAAGCTGAGAGTGAAAGGCTGGAAAAAGATATACCACGCCAACAGAAATGAAAAGAGAGCGGGCGTAGCCATCTTAATATCAGACAACATAAACTTTACCACAAAAACTGTTAGGAGAGACAAAGAGGGGCACTATATAATGATTAAGGGATCCATTCAACAGGAAGATATAACGATTATCAACGTATATGCACCTAATTACAGGGCACCAGCTTATTTAAAAGACTTGTTAAGGGACTTAAAGGGAGACTTAGACCCCAATACAATAGTACTGGGGGACTTCAATACTCCACTCTCAGAGATAGACAGATCAACAGGACAGAAGATCAACAAGGAGACAGTAGATTTAAATGACACTATAGCCCAAATGGATCTAACAGACATCTACAGAACATTTCATCCTACATCTAAGGACTTTACATTCTTCTCAGCAGTACATGGAACCCTCTCTAGGATTGACCACATACTAGGCCATAAAGCAAGTCTCAGCAAATTCAAAAGAATTAGAATCATACCATGCAGCTTCTCAGATCACAAAGGAATGAAATTGGAAATTGGCAACTCAGGAATCCCTAGAGCACGTGCAAACACATGGAGATTGAACAACATGCTCCTGAATGAACAATGGGTCATAGAAGAAATTAAAAGAGAAATCAAAAATTTTCTGGAAGTAAATGAGGATAACAGCACAACATACCAAAACCTATGGGATACAACAAAAGCAGTGTTAAGAGGAAAGTTTATATCAATAGGTGCCTACATCAAGAAATTGGAAAGGCACCAAATAGATGAGCTTTCAAGTCATCTCAAGGATCTAGAAAATCTGCAGCAAACCAAACCCAAACCCAGTAGGAGAAGAGAAATAATTAAAATCAGAGAAGAAATCAACAGGATTGAATCCAAAAAAACATTACATAAAATCAGCCAAACGAGGAGCTGGTTTTTTGAAAAAATAAACAAAATTGACACCCCATTGGCCCAACTAACTAAAAAAAGAAGAGAAAAGACCCAAATCAATAGGATCAGAGATGAAATGGGAAACGTAACAACAGACGCCACAGAAATAAAAAGAATCATCAGAAATTACTACAAGGACTTGTATGCCAGCAAACAGGGAAATCTATCAGAAATGGACAGATTCTTGGACACATACAACCTCCCTAAATTGATCCAGGAAGACATAGAAAACCTAAACAGACCAATAACTGACACAGAAATTGAAACAGTAATAAAGGCCCTCCCAACAAAGAAAAGCCCAGGGCCAGATGGATTCACTGCTGAGTTCTACCAGACATTTAGAGAAGAACTAACTTCAATTCTTCTCAAACTATTCAGAGCAATCGAAAAAGAGGGAATCCTCCCAAATTCTTTCTATGAAGCCACCATCACCTTAATTCCTAAGCCAGAAAGAGACGCAACATTGAAAGAGAATTACAGACCAATATCCCTGATGAACATAGATGCAAAAATTCTCAATAAAATTCTGGACAATAGAATGCAACAACACATCAGAAAGATCATCCACCCAGACCAAGTGGGATTCATCCCCGGTATGCAGGGATGGTTCAACATTCGCAAAACAATCAACGTAATACACTACATTAACAGACTGCAGAAGAAAAACCATATGATTCTCTCAATAGACGCAGAGAAAGCATTTGATAAAATACAACACCCTTTCATGATGAAAACTCTAAGCAAACTGGGTATGGAAGGAACATTCCTTAATACAATCAAAGCAATATATGAAAAACCCACGGCCAACATCCTATTGAATGGGGAAAAGTTGGAAGCATTTCCACTGAAATCTGGTACCAGACAGGGGTGCCCTCTCTCACCACTGCTATTCAATATAGTTCTGGAAGTTTTGGCCAGCGCTATTAGGCAAGAAAAAGAAATTAAAGGGATACAAATCGGGAAGGACGAACTCAAACTATCCCTCTTTGCAGATGATATGATTCTTTATTTAGGGGACCCAAAGAACTCTACTAAGAGACTGCTGGAACTCATCGAAGAGTTTGGCAAAGTAGCAGGATATAAAATCAATGCACAAAAATCAACAGCCTTTGTATACACAGGAAATGCCACGGCTGAGGACGAACTTCTAAAATCAATCCCATTCACAATAGCTACAAAAACAATCAAATACCTTGGAATAAACTTAACCAAAGACGTTAAAGATCTCTACGATGAAAACTACAAAACCTTACAGAAAGAAATAGAAGAGGATACCAAAAAATGGAGAAATCTTCCATGCTCATGGATTGGAAGAATCAATATCATCAAAATGTCTATCTTCCCAAAAGCAATTTATACATTCAATGCAATACCCATCAAGATCCCGAAGACCTTCTTCTCAGATCTAGAAAAAATGATGCTGAAATTCATATGGAGACACAGAAGACCTCGAATAGCCAAAGCAATCCTGTACAACAAAAACAAAGCCGGAGGCATCACAATACCTGATTTTAGGACATACTACAGGGCAGTTGTTATCAAAACAGCATGGTACTGGTACAGAAACAGATGGATAGACCAATGGAACAGAATAGAAACACCAGAAATCAATCCAAACATCTACAGCCAACTTATATTTGACCAAAGATCCAAATCTAATCCCTGGAATAAGGACAGCCTATTCAATAAATGGTGCTGGGAAAATTGGATTTCCACATGCAGAAGCTTGAAGCAAGACCCATACCTATCACCTTACACAAAAATTCACTCAACATGGATTAAAGACTTAAATCTACGACCCGAAACCATCAAATTATTAGAGAGCATTGGAGAAACCCTGCAAGATATAGGCACAGGCAAAGACTTCCTGGAAAATACTCCAACAGCACAGGCAGTCAAAACCAAAATTAACATTTGGGATTGCATCAAATTGAGAAGTTTCTGTACTTCGAAAGAAACAGTCAGGAAAGTGAAGAGGCAACCAACAGAATGGGAAAAAATATTCGCAAACTATACTACAGATAAAGGATTGATAACCAGAATCTACAAAGAAATCAAGAAAATCCACAACAACAAAACAAACAACCCACTTAAGAGATGGGCCAAGGACCTCAATAGACATTTTTCAAAAGAGGAAATCCAAATGGCCAACAGACACATGAAAAAATGTTCAAGATCACTAGCAATCAGAGAAATGCAAATCAAAACCACAATGAGGTTCCATCTCACCCCGGTGAGAATAGCTCACATTCAGAAATCTACCAACAACAGATGCTGGAGAGGATGTGGGGAAAAAGGGACACTAACCCACTGTTGGTGGGAATGCAAACTAGTTAAGCCACTATGGAAGTCTGTCTGGAGATTCCTCAGAAACCTGAACATAACCCTACCATACAACCCAGCCATCCCACTCCTTGGAATTTACCCAAAGGAATTTAATTTGGCAAATAAAAAAAGCCATCTGCACATTAATGTTTATTGCAGCTCAATTCACAATAGCTAAGACCTGGAACCAACCCAAATGCCCATCAACAGTAGACTGGATAAAGAAATTATGGGACATGTACTCCATAGAATACTATACAGCAGTAAGAAACAATGAAACCCAGTCATTTGCAACAAGATGGAGCAATCTGGAAAACATCATGCTGAGTGAATTAAGCCAGTCCCAAAGAGACAAATATCATTTGTTTTCCCTGATCGGTGACAACTGAGCACCAAAGAGAAAACCTGTTAAGTGAAATGGACACTATAAGCAACAATGAACTGATCAGCTCCTGTCCTGACTTTAGATGTACAATGTAATACTCTATCCTTTTTAGTATTTGTTGTTGTTGTTGTTGTTCTAGTACTATTGGTTGAACTCAGTAATTAACACACAATTATTCTCAGGTGTTTAAATTTTAACTGAAAAGTGATCCCTGTTAAATCTAAGAGTGGAAAAAGAGAGGGAGGAGATGAACAATTAGGAACATGCTCAATCGGACTGGCCGCAAATGGTGGAGTTAGAAATGTGCAGGGGATTCCAACACAATTCCATCAAGATGGCATGTACCAATGCCATCTCACTAGTCCAAGTGATCAATTTCAGCTCACAATTGATAGCTCTGATAGGTCTAAGAGTCAAAGAGATCACACAAACAAGACAAGTATCTGCTAATACTAACTGATAGAATCAAAAAGGGAGAGAAAGATCCAACATGGGAAGTGGGATACACAGCAGACTCATAGGATGGCAGATGTCCTAAACAACACTCCGGCCTCAGAATCAGCCCTCAAGGCATTCAGATCTGGCTGAAGAGCCCATGAGAGTATAGCAGGCATGGAAAGCCAAGATATCATGGAAAAAGAAGAAAAAAGACCTAAATGAATGATCTCTGTGAGTGAGATCCCAGTGGAAAGAACGGGGCCATCAAAGAAGGAGGTACCCTTCTCCGAAGGGAGGAGAGAACCTCCACTTTGACTATGACCCTATCGGAATAAGATCAAAGTCGGCGAACTCTAAAGGCTTCCATGGCCCTGGCAACTCATGACTAGAGCCTAGGGAGATTACTGACGCCATGAACGGGAGTGTCAAATTGTTGAGTCAGCAGCAGGAGTCACTGTGTACTTACACCCCATGTGGGATCTGTCCCTAATGTGTCGTCTAAAGCCAAGTGATGCTATGACTGGTACTGAAACAGTATTTTTATACTTTGCGTTTCTGTGTGGGCGCAGACTGATGAGGTCTTTGCTAATTATATACTGAAGTGATCTTCTGTATATAAAGAGAATTGGAAATGAAAAAAAAAAAACAACCTGGTGTTAAAATGGAAATGGCATAGAAAATTAATTATTTTGAAAAAAAAAATTATGTAGGATCTCTGTCTTTAATGTGCTGTACATTGCTATTTAATGCTATAATTAGTAATCCAATGGTAGTTTTTTCACTTGATGTTGCTATATGGGCAAAATGTTGAAATCTTTACCTAATATATACTAAACTGATCTTCTGTATACAAAGAGAATTGAAAATGAATCTTTACATGAATGGAAGGGGAAGGGGAGCGGGAGGGGGGGGGTTGCGGGCGGGAGGGAAGTTATGGGAGGGGGGAAGCCATTGTAACCCATAAGCTATACTTTGGAAATTTATATTCATTAAATAAAAGTTTAATAAAAAAAATAAAATAAAATATGGAACAAAATACAGAAAAATGGTATTATATTAGGGAGGAAATAAATATTTTAAGTGTTCTAAGATTCTAGTATTTTCTGGAAAGAGGGTAAAAGTACCAATAAGCATCAGATTTTGATAAATTACAGACACATGTTGTAATAATTATGGTAAACACTAAAAGCATAATAAAATAAAGTAAGTTCCCAGTTAATCATAGGTCAGAGAGAGGCAGATTGAGTTCATCTAATAAGTGGGAAATTTGATCAAATGCAAGAAATTTTAGTGAAAAGTATATATTGCAGAGGACATGAACTCATTTTAGGTCAATAAAATCTTGAATAAATGACATTTATTTAGCATTTTCTCTCATTTATGGCTATTTTACCTTTTCATGATAGTTTCTGAGAAGTCAATCATTTCCCAAAGGAATTGTTTAAAAAGATTAAATTTCATTCTTAAATAAAATAGAACTAAACTTACAAAATAACTGAATGGCAAACAACCAGTTGTATTAGAATTAGTAATTTACTGGAACAGTCTGCAATTTACATTAATTAAGGAAAGATTATCTTATGTTATACATTTACATGACATATATGTCTCATTCTCAGTAAATGCTATTATTATCTTAAGTTTCAGCTCTTTTCTACTATTAGCCTCTTACAGTAATACATATAATGTTGTCATGTTCATTATAGTTTTTCTAGCACTGTAATTGAGATAATATTCAACTTAAAAACTAAATAACTATTAAAAACACATAGGATTCCCTTGGCTTCAACAAGCTGTCTGATACTCTGCATAAAATTATATATTAACAAAGATTAGATAGCCATTATGATATATTTACTTTTAATATGTAAATAATTTGGTGCAGTGGGTTAAGCTGCAGCCTGCAGTGCCAGCATCCCATATGGGCACTGGTTCAAGTCCTGGCTTTTCCATTTCTGATCCAGCTTCCTGCCAATGCCCTGGGAAAGCAGTGGAAGATGGCCCAAGTATTTGGGCCCCCTGTACTACATAGGAGACCCAGAAGAAGCTCCTGGCTCCTGGTTTCAGCCTACACAGCCCCGGCTGTTATAGCCACTTGAGGAGTGAACCAGCGGATGGAAGATCTCTCTATCTTGCCTTCTCTTTCTTTAACTCTGTCTTTCAAATGAATAAATACATCTTTTGGGGCCAGCGCTGTGGTGCTGCAGGTTAAAGCCCTAGCCTGAAGCACTGGCATCCTATATTGGCACCTGTTCTAGTCCTGGCTGCTCCTATTCCAATCCAGCTATCTGCTATGGCCTGGGAAAGCAGTAGAAGATGGCCCAAGTCCTTGGGCCCCTGAACCCACGTGGGAGACCAGGAAGAAGCTCCTGGTTCCTGGCTTCGGATAGGTGCAGCTCCAGTTGTTGCAGCCATCTGGGGAATGAACCAGTGGATGAAAGACCTCTCTGTCTCTACTTTTCTCTATAACTCTCTTTCAAAATAAATAAAATAAATCTTTAAAAAATAAATGCATCCTTAAAAATAAATAATTTAAAAATAAGACATACTTTACATATATATTTAAACAAAACATATATACGTATATACACACACATATGTATCTTAAAACAAATGTGTGTGTGTGTGTATCAGGGCAGGCATTTGGTTCAGGATGCCTATATCCCACATCAGAGTTCTTGGATTCAAGTTCTAGCTATACTTTTGATATCAGCTTCCTTCTATTGGGAACCCTGGGAGGCAGCAGGTGATGGCTCAAGTACTTAGATTCCTGCCATTCACATGGGAGCCCCGGGATGAGTCCCAGGCTGCTGGCTTCAGCCTGGGTCAGCACTTTTTGTTGCAGGCATTTGGGGAGTGATCCAGTGGATGGGAGCTCTCTCCCCTTCTCTCTCTTTACTTCTCTTGCAAATGAAATTAAATGAATGAATAAAATTTAATATTTATGTCTTAGGCCTTACAAACTTTGTATTTTTAACATAATTATGCTTTTATGAAATATTTTAAATAAAATTTTGATAGTAAAATATTTACGAAATATGTTTTCCCCCTATTGCAGAGGATAAATATTGGACTGTGTATTGGGGTTCTCCTAAGAAACAGATCCAATTAGATATATATGAACATATCTGCAAATACATATTTTACATATGATAGCTTCATTATGGGAATTGGCTCACACAATTATGAAAGTCAAGGAGTCCCCCGATCTGCCATCTGTAGTTTGGAGCACCAGGAAAATCACTGGTACAATTAATTCAAGTTCAAAGCCCTGAGAACCAGAAGTTCTGATATCCCAGGGCTGGAGAAGATAATGTTCCAACTCAAGAAGAGACAGCACATTAGTTCTTCCTCCCCTCTCTTTGGTCTCCCAATGGTTTGGATAACGGCTGCACACACTGGGGAGGGCAGATCTTCTTTACTCAGTTTATGGATTCCAATTCCAGAATATACCCAGAGATAATGTTTTATTAGCTAACTAGATATTCCCTAACCCATTCAAGTTGACATAAAATTAATCATCACAACTTGGTTATGTGCATTTGTTTTAAATCTATGTTTAGCCAATTAATTTTATATGCATGGTTTAAGTCCTCTATCATTCATCAAGATGATCTGGGGGAAATGGATTATTTTACTGGTAGCCTGTATTTCCTACATTCACCAAATCTTTGTCAATTCTCTAAGTAAAAACCTAATTTCAGTACCATCTTGGCCACAGACTTGCTTTTGTCAATGCAATTTACTTTTCTAGGCTTTTTCGATCTCCTTTTTGCCACCTGTCCTTATCTGAAATATGTATTAGAGGGGCCAGCATTGGGGCACAGTACACAAGATGATGCTTGTGACATTGGCACCCACAGGAGAACACGGTTCACATCCTGGCTGCTCAGCTTTTGATCCAGCTTCCTTCCATTGTGCCTGGGAGGGCAGTAGAAGATGGCCCAAATACTTGGGCCCCTGCCTCCATGTGGCAGACAGGAATGCAGTTTTTGGTCTCTGGCTTCAGCTGGTCCAGACCTGGCTGCTGCAGCCATTTGGGAGAGTGAGCTAGTAGATCAAAATCTCTTTCGCTCTGTCTCTGCCTCTCTCTCTGCCTTTTAAATAAACCAACAATTAAATAAACATTTTTAAAAATAAAAATACATATTAGAATAATCCAGTCTCTTGTTAAAAAATTCTGCAAATTCTGCAAATCCAAAGTATTTTTATTATTCTTCATTAAAATACTCCTATCTAGTTTTTGGCTGAAAAAAGAACCCAAGAACTTCCCTGAGAATAGTTAGGGCCTCCCCACAAGTCCAGGCCTAAATGCAAGGCATGTGCAGAGCCCAGAAGCCTCCGTGAACAAATACAGTGAGTCTGTCATGTTTGTCTTCTTACAGTTCATTGTTTCCTTAGCTTGTGCCCATATGGAGCTGCTTGTCTAGTATCTCCCACTAATATTTGTTCCTGCTGTCATGGCATCCTTCCACCCAACATTTTGTTGTTTATAGTGAGTCAGAAAAGCATCTGCAGTTGAGAACTGAACTTATCCCAGCAGAGATTTCAGGCCTAGCTGAAGAACCAAGGAAGTTCTGGACTGTGCAGAGCCCAGGCATGAGGAGCTACTAAAAGACATCAGTGTGTTCTTTTAAGCCCCAGGACTCAGGTGACTGCCACCTGAGCAACAGAAGGATTTGGCTGACTCTATATAAGACCTGAACTTGCAGAAAAAGGAGGCAAACTAAATGTTAAAAATGAATTGCTTCAAGTAGTACCACTAAATTGGTAGTATATGTAAATCACTAAAATTTGAGCGGTATTGTCACTATCAGTACAATCCTTAATAATAGAAACTCCTGAATTTTTTTTCCAATGTAAAAGAATGTTGGAGAGCATGTCAATAAAGATCACTGAGATACCACTATAGATGACAGAAATAAAAGGAAAAGCAGCACAGGCATTGGGCCTAGGAAAGTTCAAATGTGTTTCCTATGAGTGATGTGGAATGTAAAAAAAAAAAAAACAAAACTGAAAATGGTGCTTCAGATTTATTTTATTTATTTGAAAAACAGAGCTATAGACAGAGATAGAGACACACACAGAGACAGAGAGGTCTTCCACCTGCTGGTTCACCCCCCATATGGCTGCAATGGCCGTGGCAGAGCTGATGTGAAGACAGGAGCCTGGAGCTTCCTCTGGGTCTCCCACATGTGTGCAGGAGCCCAAGGACTTGGGCCATCCTCTGCTGCTTTTCCAGGTGTACCAGCAGGGAGCTGGATCAGAAGTGGAGCAGCCAGGATTCAAAGCTGTGCCCATATGAGATGCTGGTGCCACAGGCTGGGGCTTTAACCTGATGTGCCATAGCACCAGCTCCAGCTTTTTGATTTTTATAAAAATTATTTTTTGAAATGCAGAGCTACGGGGGGTTTGGGGAGAGACCGAGAGAAAAAGAAATCTTCCATCCTGGGGCCGGCGCCATGGCGCACTAGGTTAATCCTCCACCTGTGGCGCCGGCATCCCATATGGGAGCCAGTTCTAGTCCCGGTTGCTCCTCTTCCAGTCCAGCTCTCTACTGTGGCCTGGGAAAGCAGTGGAGGATGGCCCAGGTGTTTGGGCTCCTGCACCTGCATGGGAGACCGGTAGGAAGCACCTGGCTCCTGGCTCCTGGCTTCGGATCGGTGAAGCTCCGGCTGTTGAGGCTACTTGGGGAGTGAACCAGTGGAAGGAAGACCTTTCTCTCAGTCTCTCTCTCTCGTTGTCTGTAACTCTGCATGTTAAATAAATAAATAAAAGAAATAAAATCTTCAAAAAAAAAAAAAAGAAATCTTCCATCCGTTGGTTTACTCCTCAAATGGTCTCAATGGCCAAGGCTAAGCCAGGCCAAACCCAGGAGTCTGGGACCCCATCTGGGTTCCACAAGGAACTCAAGGACTTGGGCCATATCCTGCTGCTTTCCCAGGCATATTAGCAGGGAGCTGGATTGAAAGTGGAGCAGCCAGAATTGAATCTTTGCTCATACAGGATGCCAGCACCGCAGGCAGAGGTTAACCTGCTGTGCCACAATGCCAGCCTGACAAAAATTATTATATGTATGTTTGAAAGGTCAGTCCCAGGAAAGTATTCTACTGGTAAGACTGGAAAGGAAAGGAGAGGTTGGGGTAATAGAAAGCAGAATCAATCTTACAGTATATAAAAAGAGAAAATCAAAAAAGAAAGGAAAGAGTAAAAGGAGAGTTAAACATACCTAAGTATACTGACAAGAAACAGACATATATCTTAGCGATTTTTGCAGTGTTTTCACTACGATGGTTTATAAGTTGCCTGGACCAAGGATCAGGTCCTAGAATTTCACCTATAATGTCTGTTAATGGAAGAATGAGTGTGCTAAGTAAGTGCACAGGGTCTGCTTGAAATATACTAACAAAGATATCATGATTCCTCAAAGTTAAAGCCTTTGAAAGATGAAGCCATGGCCTGAAGACACTTCTGTCTGCGAGAAACAAAGCTGACCGGCTCCCCCGCTGGGATTACTATCCTAATTATCCAGAGAGCCATGGTTTCTTTCCGCTCCTGGGCATAAAATAGGCTGACCCCCTCAACTACAAATAACCTCCCACTAACACTGAGCACATTTTCTGGCTCGTGCTTCCTTCTCCAAATCCAAAGGCACTTGGCTGTGATCCAGTTCTTACTATTACAGTCCTTGGCATACTTCCATCAGCACTGAACTTTCAAACACACACTCACACACACACTTTAAAAGCTTGATTCACTTTTTTTTTTTTTTTTTGCATTGAAAAGAGAGAAGAAATCCTGTAGTATTGCTTTTAGTGGAAACTTTGATTTCTTGCCACTAAACTATCTTACAGGAAATGCACATGGTGGATTTAATAAATGCTGACATTCTGAAGTAGTATCTTTGTAGGGAATTCATATTCAACCAATTCATGTTATTACAAAACACAAGACTGTAAACACTGCTGTCAGCCAATTTCCTCTGAAATAGATCTTTATTCTAAAATTCTATCACATTTCAAATACTTTCAATAAATTTATATGAGGGGTACACGTATTTATTTTCCTTGGCTTTAAAGGGGACCCACCTCCAATTTTCTCCTTTCGAGCTAAACAATCTTCTTTATGAAAAAGGGTTATAATTGTAGATATTTGCCTCCTGGGAACAGAATTGCATCCAGCACTGGAATATTTGCATTTTATACTTTTGATAATTTCTTTACCACCCACTTTGCTGCTCTTCCTCTGAGAACAGCTGTGTTCCCTCCCCAGCCAAAATGGCCTGAGTCCTGATCCACAAGAGTCCACTAACTGCATTACAGGCCACTGCCAGGCCAATCTTTCCTCGTCCATCAGATCCCACCTTTCCCAGGGACCCTGGGTAATGGGTGGTGGGTAAGGAATATTGCAAAAGAAGTCCTGGAAATGCGGAGCCTTGAGATTAGCCCGTCGTTGAGGCTAACTGGCTGCACTAGCTAAAGTCATCACATCTGTGGGCCTCAGCACGCTCAGCTGTAAAATAATATTAGACTATTTCTTATCTAATGTTCCTTCTCCTTCTATGATTTTAATATTGCCTTTTGGTTCCACTGTTTCTAGAAGTGAGGAGGGAATCCCAAATTCTTTTTTTTCTTTTTCTTTTTTTTCCCTTTTTTATTTTTTTTGACGGGTAGAGTTAGACAGTGAGAGAGAGAGAGAGAGAGAGAGAGAGAGAGAGAGAGAGAAAGGTCTTCCTTTTTCTGTTGGTTCATCCGCCAAGTGGCTGCTATGGCTGGCATGCTGTGGCCGGAGGGCTGCGCCAATTGGAAGCCAGGAGCCAGGTGCTTCTCCTTGTCTCCCAGGTGGGTGTAGGGCCCAAGCACTTGGGCCATCCTCCACTGCCCTCCTGGGCCACAGCAGAGAGCTGGACTGGAAGAGGAGCAACCAGGACAGAATCTGGCGCCCCAACCGGGACTAGAATCCTGTGTGCCGGCGCCGCAGGCGGAGGATTAGCCTAGTGAGCTGCGGCGCCGGCCGAGGGATCCCAAATTCTAAAAGATAGCTTTCTGAAAAGAAACCATGGAGCAAGCCTTCCATGCTTACTCAACAAATACTTATTGAACACCCACCATCATCTCATCCAGGCACTATGCTAACTGGGCGTTGAGTATTAATTCTCAATGTTTTGTTTTTATTGAGAGAAAAATCAATCTAACACAAAGCTAGCCATTTTAAACAATTCTTTGCACTGGTTACGCACATAATGGTTTTTTTTTTTTCCTCCCAAAGAAGCCTTTTATTTAAGGAATACAAACTTCATATATTTCATAGGTATAACTTTAGGAATATAGTGATTTTTCCCAGCATACCTACCCTCCCACTCACCCACCCCTCCACCACCTCCCTCTCCCATTCCCAGTCTCATTCTCCACTAAGATCCATTTTCAATTAACTTTATACACAGAACATCAACTCCATACTAAGCAAAGAGTTCAACAATTTGCACACACACACACACACGTACACAAAACCCAAAAAACAAAAACAAACTGCTCTTCAACAGTCAAGACAAGGGCAGTTCAAGGGCCAACGCCGTGGCTCACTTGGTTAATCCTCTGCCTGCGGCGCCGGCAACCCATATGGGTACCGGGTTCTGGTCCCGGTTGCTCCTCTTCTGGTCTGGCTCTCTGCTGTGGCCTGGGAGGGCAGTGGAGGATGGCCCAAGTGCTTGGGGCCCTGCACCTGCATGGGAGATCAGGAAGGGCCACCTGTTTCCTGGCTTTGGGGGGTGAACCAACGGAAGGAAGACCTTTCTGTCTCTCTCTCTCACTGTCTAACTCTGCCTGTCAAATTAAAAAAAAAAAAAAAAAAGACAAGGGCTGTTCAAAGTCATTGCATCTCTGGGGCCCGAGCTGTGGTGCAGCAGGTTAAAGCCCTGGCCTGAAGTGCCGGCATCCCATATGGGCAGCAGTTCGAGTCCCAGCTGCTCTGCTTCCAATCCAGCTCTCTGCTATGGCCTGGGATAGCAGTAGAAGATGGCCCAAGTCCTTGGGCCCCTGCACCCCTATGGGAGACCCAGAAGAAGCTCCTGGCTCCTGGCTCCAGATTGGTTCAGCTCCAGCCATTGCAGCCATTTGGGAGTGAACCTGCGGATGGAAGACCTCTCTCCCCTGCCCTTCTCGCTCTGTCTCTACCTCTCCCTGTAACTCTTTTAAATAAATAAAATAAATCTTTTTTAAAAATTCATTGAATCTCGAAATAAATTTCATTTTTCTTAGAAACTTAATTAACTTTGAAGAAGCACCCAAGAATAATACATCTTTTGTGGGTACTTAGACATAACTAAAACTTATGAGACATACAAATATCCTCCACTTAATACACTAAAATGAAATATATATTTGAGAACAGGTTTACTGTTAACTCTCCTAACACAATTCTTTGAGGACAGAGGCCCTGCATGGCAAGTTAGTGCATAGAGACTCCTGTTGTTAATTTAACAATTAACAATCCTATATATGACATTAATGATCACCCAAGGCTCTTGACACGAGCTGCTCAGGCTATGGAAGCCTTTTGAACCACAAACTCCTTCAGTATTCAAACAAGGCCATAAGCAAAGTAGAAGTTCTCTCCTCCTTTCAGAGAAAAGTACCTCCTTCTTTGATGACCATTTCTTTCCAGTGGGGTCTCACCCCTGAGGTCCTTCATGGAGGACACTTTTTGCCACAGTGCCTTGGCTTTCCATGCCTGAATGCTCTCATGGGCTTTTTAGCGAGACCAGCATGCCTTAAGAGGTGATTCTGAGGTCAGAGTGCTACTTAAAATGATTGTCATTCTATAAGTTTACTCACACATAATTTTTAAAGATTTTACTTTAAAGATTTTATTTATTTATTTGAGAGGAAGAGTTACAGACAATGAGAGGGAAAGATAGAAAGAAAGGTCTTCCATCCACTGGTTCACTCCCCAAATGCCTGCAATGGCTGGAGCTGCGCAGATCCGAAGCCAGGAGCCAGGAGCTTCTTCCAGATCTCCCACGTGAGTGCAAGGGCCCAAGCTCTGGACAGACTTATACTGCTTTCCCAGGCCTTAGCAGAGAGCTGGATCTGAAGAGGAACAGCCAGGACTAGACAAGGCCATAGACCATATGGGATGCTTATATGGGATGCCAATGCTGCAGGCAGAGGTTTAACCTACTGTACCACAGTGCTGGCCCCCACACATAATGTTTTACAACCACTGCCTCTATCTGGTTTCAAAACATTTTTGTCACTCTAGAAGGAAAACCCATACTTGCTAAGCCATCCAATCCCTGTTCTCCCTGCTACTAATTTTTTTTAAAAAATTTATTTATTTATTTGAAAGTCAGAGTTACACAGAGAGAGGAGAGGCAGAAAGAGGTCTTCTATCTGCTGGTTCACTCCCCAATTGGCTGCAACGACCGGAGCTTCACCAATCTGAAGCCAGGAGCGTCTTCCGGGTCTCCCACGCGGGGGGCCCAAGGACTTGGGCCATCTTCTACTGCTTTCCCAGGCCAAGACAGAGAGCTGGATCATAAGTGGAGCAGCCAGGTATCGAACCAGTACACATGTGGGGTGCCGGCGCTTCAGGCCAGGGCACTAACCCACTGCACCACAGCACCGCCCCCCCCCCCAATCTGTCTTTAATGTCCTGTTAAATGTGATTCAAATATATAGTTTATGTCCAGGACTCTTAGAAATACTTTTGAAAGCAGTTAACTGTCTTCCTGGCCTGGATTCAGTCAAAGAACTACACTGTCATGTAATTTCTTTGTTCCTGGTTTTACCACTCAATAAATTAAGAAAGAACGTAGAGTATCTACTAATCCTCACTGCATTCCTATAAGTGTAACATATAAAA
Organism: Lepus europaeus; assembly: GCF_033115175.1. Taxonomy (NCBI): domain Eukaryota; kingdom Metazoa; phylum Chordata; class Mammalia; order Lagomorpha; family Leporidae; genus Lepus; species Lepus europaeus. The sequence continues at coordinate 94,395,508 of NC_084827.1, forward strand.
CTAGAATCTGACAGAACTCTTTAGAGTGAATGCCACATTCAGTCATGTAAACCATGAGCCATTAACATCAGAGAGGAGACCACGTCTTACAAAATGTTCCCAGGTAATCAGTTACTTATACAAGGGCAGTACAGTAACGGTGCCAGGCTATAGCCATGTAGATTGTTAGGACAATATATAGATGTATTTTTCTTCTTTAAATTGTAAATTGTGGGAATAATTTTTTCAATGCATAATAACTTAGTGCAAACTTTTTAATAACTTTTTGTTTTTCTGTCCAGTGATCAAATAGCAAAATTGCTCAAACTGATAGCATACTTTTTATATACAGCTTAATAAAAACTTCATGCCAACTCCTGGTCCTCAATGCCCAACACATATGTGATTTCATTTCAGTTTCTCTGCTTACTAGCCCTAAATGATCCATGTACTGCTTACATTCTTAGATTCATTGGTTGGCTCAATGTAAATTTGTAAGAGCTGCAGTAATTGGCAAAATCCAGTCTTCATATTACACACACACACATGCACACACACACAGTGCTGTCTTAGCCTCTTCGTCAACTTAGAGATTTTGACTTCAATTTGTTAAGTCAACAACAGGAGTCACTGTGCACTTACTCCTCATGTAGGAGCTCTGTCCTTAATGTGCTGTACACTGTTATTTAATGCTATAACTAGTACCAAACAGTATTTTTCACTTTGTGTTTCTGTGTGGGTGCAAACTGTTGAAATCTTTACTTAATATATGCTAAATTGATCTTCTGTATATAAAGAGAATTGAAAATGAATCTTGATGTGAATAGAAGGGGAGAGGGAGCGGGAGAGGGGAGGGTTGCGGGTGGCAGGGAAGTTATGGGGGGGGGGAGCCATTGTAATCCATAAGCTGTACTTTGGAAATTTATATACATTAAATAAAAGTTAAAAAAAAAGATTTTGACTTCAAAGCTATTTCAAATATAAATAAGTTCTGGCCTAAACAAGGTATAGGCTTAAAAATGATATAAAAATTTTGCAAACTGGTAAAAAATACTGGCTTTGTGAACCATTGCAATTATTTTACTTTTCTGAAATAATAGACTTCATTATTTCTCCTGTACACCACTCCTTGTTCTGGGCTGTTAACTCTGTCAGTGGAATCCTAACAGGTGCTCTCTACTTAACCAAAGCTCTACACCTGACACTCACCCATTCAGGGCAAATACAGTCAAATTAGTTCTTGGCTTTAGGTAAGACTTTAGACCAGAGACAGAAAAAGTCATGATCACTTAGGTATTAAATAGAATCTGACTGCTGACATCACTCAAGCTTATGGTAGATTACTGATGATATGGACTTTTATATAATATTTGTGCTTATGAGAAATAATGTACTAAATGTAATTTTTAAGTCACTTCAAGTCCATTAGTGAAATAAATGAAGTATCACTGTGATATCTTATAAACCAAAGAATCATTGAGAAAAGGAAATTATTTCATATTTTATCTATTTTTCAAAGCTAGCTTTTCACATTGCTTTTGTTTCAAAAGTGAAGTACAATAAGCTGTACAATTTCTGATTTACATAGTTCTTTTCAAACATTTTCTCACTTACAATGCATGTAGTTCCCTTTAAAACCAAGGAAAATACATGTAACATCTTAATTTATTGAAATTATTTGAAATGTTACAGAATTTAATATAAAGATCTATTTCAAGGAAATATGGCTACTAGTAGTGCTGATAAACTTGCATTTTCTACTAACAATTTGCCTGAATGTGAGTTCTTTTTGCATTTCCTACATACTATTTCACTCACACAGTTGCGCTGTGTGACAAGTGCAACTACTATTATCTTCATATGCAAGGCAGATCCTTATGGCCTTGCTCTCAGGCTGCTCTGAGGACAGTTTCATCACCAGATAAGTTTGTTAGAGCTTCAGAGTCTCAAGTAGCATAGACCAACTGAATCAGAATCTGCAGTGAACAAAGATCAAGTGGGGGCAAGTGTTGCAGCATAGCTAGTTAAGCCACCTCTTGGGAATGTCCACCTGCCATACCGGAGTGCAGGTTGGAGTCCTGGCTGCTCTGCTTCCCATCCAGCTCCCTGCTAGTGTCTGGAGAGCAGCATATGATTGCTCAAGTCCTTGAGTTACTGTCACCCACGTGGGAGACCAGGGTAGAATTCCTGGTTCCTGGCTTCAGCCTGGCCAAGCCCTGGCTATTATGGCCATTTGGGGAGTGAATCAGCAGATGAAATCTCTCTCTCTCTCTTGCTCTCTCACTCTCTCCCTCTCTCCCTCCCTCTCCTTTTGTCACCCTGCCTTTCAACAAACAGAAACAAACTAAAAAAATAATATCAAGAGGTTTTTTGTTGCTGGTGGTGGTGGTTTTTGAGTTGTGGTTTGTTTTTTTAAGTGGTAAATCTGGAGCTAGCGCTCAGATACTCAGAGATCTTCAGCTCATACGTGTTACCCGGCCATTCTGAATTACAGGGGACAAGCAACGTAAGTGTGAGAGAATGCCTCATAGTTTTCTTCCAGGAAGAATCAGCCTGGCATTTCTGTTGTGTCCATGATCTAAGTTATCAATTATATCAAACAGTAAAACATGTCAGATCCTGGACACCAGGCACGGCTGCAGACAGAGGGATTTTAATGAGTCGTTGGAGAACCATCTGTTTTCTTTGTTAGATTTTTCAGCATCAGTTTTTATTAGCACTGAGAATAGTATAACTTTCTTTAACATATAAATACCTTCTAGTTTAGTAACTTACAGGAATCAAACATTAAACCAAAGATAATGCTTCCTTTCCTTAGTTTCTCATTGTTATGACTAAAATATTCATGAGACCCACCTTTCTGAACAAAAACCATCTTCCCCTCTGGCTCACCAAGATGCTTACATGATAAGATTTTAATCTCAGGAAAGTTCCTTCTAAAATGCAAATAGAAAAGAATATTGACATATTGATATGTATAATGATTGAGTTGAGTTTGCTAGAGAGTGCCTGGCTAATATAGAACACAGCCTTCTAGAAGTGATTCCCAATTCCTGGGATTTGTAAATGTCCATCAGGTGGTGGTGGAGAAAGGCGGTGTGCAGAGAGGAAAGCTGAAAAATCAGGGGGCATCGTTGTAACAAGAAAATCATGACACGGGGTCAGCGCTGTGGTGTAGTGGGCATCCCATATGGGCACTGGTTCAAGTCCCAGCTGCTCCACTTCCGATCCAGCTCTCTGCTATGGCCTGGGAAAGCAGAAGATGGCCCAGGTACTTAGGCCCCTATACCTCTGTGAGAGACCTGGAAGAAGCTCCTGTCTCCTGGCTTCGGATCGGCCCAGCTCCAGCTGTTGTAGTCATTTGGAGGGTGAACCAGTGGATGGAAGCTCGCTCTCTCTCTCTCTCTCTCTCTCTCTCTCCCTCTCAATCTCTCTGCTTCCCTGTAACTCTACCTTTCAAATAAAAAAAAAAAGTCTTAAAAAAAAAAGACATTACATTTTGTAATGCTTCACACTTTCAGAGTGGTTTCCCCTTGTTTGTTTTCTATGGTGATGAGATCTCTGGGCTCATAGCAGATAGGAGAAACAGAAAAGAAAAAAAAAAAAAAGGCAGGAGGGAGCCGGCACCATGGCTCACTGGGTTAATCCTCCGCCTGTGGTGCCGGCATCCCATATGGGCGCCGGTTCTAGTCCCGGTTGCTCCTCTTCCAGTCCAGCTCTCTGCTGTGGCCCAAGAAGGCAGTGGAGGATGGCCCAAGTGCTTGGACCCCTGCACCGCAGAGGAAGCACCTGGTTCCTGGCATCGGATCAGCGTAGCTCGGACCAGCGGCCATTTGGGGGGTGAACTCAATGAAAGGAAGACCTTTCTCTCTGTCTCTCTCTCTCAGTGTCTAACTCTATAAGTTAAAAAAAAAAAAAAAAAGAGGCAAGAAGTCAGCAGTTGGGTCTAGCCAAGGGACACACAATGAAAATGTGAAGCAGCCTTTCCTTGGGACGCTGTCCAGGAGAGGTCTTTGGGAGCAGCTGTGAGCCCAAGTTTGCGTTCACAGAGGACGGGGCTGTCCTTGAGGTGCATCCTGTGAGACCTTGATCTTCGTACCCGAGCTGACTCACAAACTGACTTAGCACATGCAATTTCCTAAGAGAGTATCTTTGCTGTTGTTGTTTTTCCAAAATGAGGAATGAATATTTTTGTGTTCCTTTAGTCTTCTTTAACTGTTTCTTCCTAGTTTACCCTAGAGAAGGACTTTCTGGGAAAAGAGAATTTTGAATACTGGAAGGGGTTATGACGGAGACTGTGAAATCGTCACAAACAGAGGTATCTGAGAATAAAATAGCGTCTGAGGTCTTCATGATGATTTTGATAGATATTGCCTAAGGGCAGGCAAATGAACCAAAGTTTTTTTAGTTCTTCCACTCAATAACTCAGATAAAATATGCAATGCTTATGTTTAAAATTAGGCTTCGGGGGATGGGTATTGGTCAGAAAGCTTATGATGCCACTTGGGATGTCTGTGTCCCATATAAGAGTCCTTGCATTCCAGTTCTGGCTCTACTTTTTAAATTAAATTTTATTTTTTAAAAGATTAATTTATGGGGCCGGCACTGTGGCCTGGTAAGCTGACTCTGCTTGTGGGGCCAACATCCCATATGGGCACTGGTTTGAATCCCAGCTGTTCCTCTCCAATCCAGCTCTCTGCTTTTGGCCTGGGAAGGCAGTGGAAGATAGCCCAAGTGCTTGGGCTCCTGCACCCATGTGGGAGACCCAGAAGAAGCTCCTGGCTCCTGGCTCCGTATGAGCCCAGCTCTGGCCATTATGGCCATCTGGTGAATGAACCAGTGGATGGAAGACCTCTCTTAGTCTCTCTCTATATATATAACTCCGCCTCTCAGATAAATAAATAAATCTTTAAAAAAAACTCCCTGGAAATCTCTTTCATAGGCACATTTTATATTAAAAAAATTAACAAGCAAGACGAATATCAGATAATGATCATTGGTAATTGCTTTGCTGAGAATAAACTGAAGCCGATACAAGAAAAACTAACTGGCTCCTGCTTTAGTGAGTGGGCAGAGTTGGGATTTCTCATAGTTGGAATGTATGAAGAGGTTGCTGGCCATGCAGAGAGAGTCGTGAAGAGTATTCAGGCAAAGGGAAGATAGAACGCAAAGACTGTAGAACTAAGCTTGGCTTGTTGGACTAGGGTGGATGGGTCAAAAATTGAATAGATCCAGGACATGCTTATAATATCCTGTGTTCTCTCTCTCTCTCTCTCCCCCTCTCTGGAATGCACCCCCTGCCTTTTCTCCTTGTTCCTACTCTCTTCCATTTTGCCTAGTTTATGCCTACTTGTTCTTTGACCTCAGTTCCTCAAGGATGTCTTCAGTTCTCACACATATGTACATCAGGCATCTTTCCTTCATACTATACCTCATAGTTGTAGTTTAACAACATCAATATCCTTGAAGATGTTATTCATGCAAACTTGTTCCATGAGAGTCTGACCTGTTTTACTCAATAGAGTTTTCCTAGATCTAAATATAGATGAGGCACTCAATAAATATTTGCTAAAGTTGGATGGTTGGGTCAAAGGTATATACATTTTTTAATGCTACTTTTTCATCAACCTGAAAGGCAGGATGACAAAGAGAGAGAGAAAAAGTTTTCCACCTGCTGTTTCAATCCCCCAAATGCCTGCAATAACCAGTGCTAGGTCAAGCTGAAGCCAGGAGCCTGGAACTCCATCAGGGACCCAAGTGCTCGAGCCATCATCTGCTGCCTCCCAGAATGCATTAGCAGGGAGCAGTATCAGCAGAGTAACTGGAATTCAAAGCTGCTGTCTGATTTGGAGGTGGGCATACCAGGCGGTAGCCTAACTTGCTGCACAACTACACCTGCCCAGGTATGTGACGCCTAAATGTCCATAGATATTGCCAAATTCCTTTCCCCCAAATTAACTTTACATAGCCACTAATCTTAGATGAAAGCACTACTTCCCCTGCTCCCCCAGTCCTGCACGTAAGCATTCTGCTTGATTTCACCACTCCAGTAAGTGGTCCTGTGCATTTTTTCTTCCTGAGCACCTACATTCTAGACAAATCCAATTATTTCCGTGCCAATTCATATTGAACTTTTTAGGCCCATATTGCATTTGTTAGTTTCAGAAATACTTTCTTTCCATTTAAGTCTGTAGTTTTTGTGTGATAGTTTATATAATTACTACTGCTTGTTTAGAAATTTTTGTGCCATAAGCTATGTGCTAATGTGGCAGTAGTACTCCATACAGCTAGGAGAGATTGTATGCCAGTGAAAGTCAGTGAGTTCTGGGACCCCAAATGACAAAGATGCAACAACGTAAAAGGAGAATTAGAGAAAGAGGTAAGTCAGAGTTAGAACACAGCAGAGTCTTGTAAAACTTAGAACCTGATTTTGGGAACAGCGTACCTGAGGTCTTCACAGCACTGTAAAAGTCTTCTAGAGGGGGGCTGGCACTGTGGCGCAGCAGGCTAAAGCCCCAGTCTGCAGCGCTGGCATTCCATATGGTTGTGGTTTGAGGCCATGGCCTGGGAAAGCAGTAGAAGATGGTCCAAGACCTTGGGCCCCTTGGCTTAGCTCCAGCCATTGTGGCCATTTGGGGAGTGAACTAGCAGATGGAATCTCTCTTTCTCTTTCTCCCTCTCCCCCCTATAACTTTGCCTTTCAAATAAATAAATAAATCTTTAAAAAAATAAAAAAGTCTTGTAGAGCCAACATTCAGTGGCCTGGTGAGCTTAGAGTAAAAATGAGGTTAGGAAAAGCTGTAGGACAAAACGGGACCCCACACAGAAAAGGCCTGAACTGAAGGGATTGGACAAATGTATCAGAAACCAAAGACCACTGAGATCTTACCCATTTGAGCAAACCTGAACCTAGATGTTTTCTATATTTACCCTCAGAGACCCTCAGTCTTGCAGTAAGGTTGGGTTCTTGCAGACAAACAGTCCATTGTCTTTTTTTTTTTTTTTAAAGATTTATTTTATTTATTTGAAAGACCGAGTTACAGAGAGACAGGTCTTCCATCCAATGGTTCACTCCCCAGATGGCCTCAAAGGCCAGAGCTTCACCAATCCGAAGCCAGGAGCAAGGAGCCAGGAGCTTCTTCCAGATCTCCCACGCAGGTGCAGGGGCCCAAGGACTTGGGCCATCATCTACTGCTTTCCCAGGCTATAGCAGAGACCTGGATCAGAAGAGGAGCAGCCGGGACTAGAACCGGCACCCATGTGGGATGCTGGTGCTTCAGGCCAGGGCTTTAACCCACTGTATCACAGCACTGGCCCCCGGGAGCTGAGATGATCTGAAGCCAGAAGCCAAGAGCTTCCTCCAGGTCTTCCCATGCAGGTGCAGGGCCCAAGGATTTGGGCCATCTTCTACTGCTTTCCCAGGCCACAGCAGAGAGCTGGACAGGAAAGGGAGCAGCCAGGACTCAAACTGATGCAAATATGGGATACTGGCACTGCAGGCGGTTGCTTTACCCACTACACCACAGCACTGGCTCCCAGTTCATTGTCTTTTAAGGAGAGCCCTAAGAGATATTGGGGGAAAGGGCTCTGTTTTAAGTAACTTGGCCACTAAGAACAATACCCTTGGGCCTTGTAGGCAACACCAGCAAAGTCGTTATCACTGTTTGGGACTTGAACAACAGGTATGCACCATTATGATTGTCCACCTGTAACAGCATGAAATAATGAGCAGAGATCGCAGATTCTAGCCAAGGAGCTCATGGGTGCAATGATCGTTACTGAGTCTTTAGAACCCAAGCCTGAAAATGGATTTATTCTTAAGGCCCAACAGACTGGGGAGAAGAGAAGGAGCAAGAAGGCAGTGTATGTGAATTTTCCCAAAGACAGAGACAAGGCTACAACAAATGGGAAACCGAAGTATGGCAAGCAGGAGGAAGAAGGCAGGGGGAAATGGAATCTAACAACAGAGAAACCTAGAGATGTACTAAATGCTGCTTATACAACTAAATTACTAAAAGGTTTTCCCATTACCTTGACCCTCACTACATGCCATAGTAATTCTATAATTAATTTGTGCAGGTTTTTTGATTTAACAGTTTCCTGTGCTGAACTATGTATGGGAATAGATTATTTCTTTAGAACATTAGGTTAGGACCTAGGGACAAATCAGCACTGAGAGTATATTGTGTTTGGCTTATCGCTTCAATCCCTGTTGCCGGCAAAGGATCTGACCGCACATTTTTGACTGTATTGTCCAGGCTGGTTCTCAATGCTTCATTTGATATGGGTTTCTCTTTCTTGGCAGAATATACCTCACTGTTAAATAAGTCTCACTGCTATGAAGACAGAAAGACTCGCTACATTTTTTCCCATTTTGTTTCACCTCTTAACTTGTAAGTCATGACGGTAAGTAATTACTCTCCCTGCATGGCACTTTGAAATAAGCTCTGTGTTTGACAGAGCTCTGTAAGATTTTCAACTGTGTTCCAATCCCACATTTTACATACAAGCTCTCCTGGTTCCAATTATTACAACAGATTTAAGTCAGCACAATGTGCTTGAGTGCTCACAGTCTGTTCCATCTAAACAAATGTGTATAAATTTAGCACCTTTGGAATAGAATAAAAAGCCCTTCAACTATCTTTGTCATTATTGGTGTTGCAAATGAGGTGAAAAAAATCTTACACACATTCAGAAATAACATAATTTTAGTGAATTTTGACCCTTTAAAAATCCTTGCAGTGATACAATAATGGCAACAACAAATCCTAATAACAACTCATTGGTTTCCCTTGTTCAGCTTTTGTTCATGAAGACAAATATAATCTTCCTATCATAGGTTCTATTCAAATGAAGCCAGTGTAATTTTCAAGGCATTTTGATAGCAAGAAGAATATTTCACATATAACAACTACTTTTTAAAGACAGAGTTAAGAGACAATATCTTCCTACAGAGGAAAAAATCATATTGTAAAAAATGATAACTCAGTTTCAAGGCATAAAAGCTGTCTAGTGCTGAACAAAAGCTCACTGCTATATAGGCAATATAGTTGGCAATCCTATCACTACTTACTGTTTGTGCTTGTGTCCAGATGGCCAAAATACTATGCACATCCTTGAATCACAGGTGGAGCTGAGATGCTGATTCTGCATGGGAGACTGTGGGTGGGCACCAACCTTGCCTTGGCAGGTCTAGAGCCCTGCCAAGTCACAGAAGCCCTGCCATCCTCGCGTGGGTGGTGATTGATGATACTGAGTTAGGGGAGCCAGGGCACGGAACAAGGTAGCTGAATGAAGGGGCATTTCCCTTTCCTGTTCTCAGACAGTATTTCTCAAGGTGTGGTCCATGGACTGCCTGAACTGAGATCACCTGGATGCCTGCTCCGTGGATCCTACCCCTGACTTACTCAAGCTCTAGAAGCAGAGTTCAGGAGTATGCATTTTTAACCAATCTCTCAGGTTGACTCTCCTAAGCACGAAGTTTGACATTAGTAGGAAGATAACCTGAAGACACATTACTTTATGGAATTTAAAGGAAGCACAAAGGCCCATTTGTTGGTGCAGTTAAATGCTGGTAGTAACCACATAGCTAGGTTTCTGTAGCCACTAGTGGTCTTTCCCACATAGTGAATTTCCTCAGTATTTACACATATACAACACAACTTATAGCAATCATAACTGGGATTTTTAAGATAAATTCAATTCCACATGATTCCATTCATTCTAATAAAAGTAGCCCATTTAAGTGGATTAATCTTTTTAAACTTTGCAGCAGAAAAAATTTTATACTAAATCACTTACTTGATCGTTATATCATCTACACTTGCCATTTCCACATCATTTGAGCAGCACCAAGAGTATTCTTTATGTATTCTCCTCCAGATTGGGCTGGCATAGAGAAAGCAATAAGTGAAGCAATAAGCGAAAGTCCTGGCTTTCAGCTTTTGAAAAGACTTAAAAGCAAATAATAGAGGCAATAATCTAAAAGTCAAAGCACTTTTGAGTTCCCAGAAAGAGAATCATGGAAAACATACATGTGTGTTACAGAGTCTCTCTCTCTCACACACACACACACACAGAGAGAGAGAGAGAGAGAGAGAGAATTCCATCTGCTGGTTCACTCCCCCAAATGCCTGCAACAGCTCAGACTGGGCCAGGCCAAAGCCAGGAATCAGGAACTCCATATGTGTCCTTCATGTGAGTGACAGGGACACAACTTGGGCCGTGACTGCTGTCTCCCAGGTACATTAGCAGGAAGGTCTTATGTTATTAAAGGAAAAATACACAAAACAACTCAAATCATCTGAGTATAACAGAATCACTGTATTAGGGACTTAGCATGTTCCAGGCATGGCAACAAGCATTTTGCATTTATCATTCATATAATACTCATTTATAGTTCTGTATCTAGGTAGAACTAAATATAAACTCAGGAAGGTGAAGTTTCTAGTCCAGTGTCGCAGTGCTGGTAAGCAGCAATGACAAGATTCAAGCCCAGTTCTAAGCCTCTCTGTAACAAGGGCGTAGTGTTTTCTGGCCAACGGCATCTTCATTCTGCCTACATTGCTGATGGGAGGTAGTCTGTTTCTGCTCCTTCTGGAGGGAAGAGTAACTTCGTTATAGGAATCCAAGCTGAAAGGGGATCCCTCACTGGGTAAGACATGGATGGCATTTTACTTGCAATCCCATTTGGAATCTAAATTTTATATCCTCCAACTCAATTCATTTGTTGAAGTTCTAACTCCCAAGGTGATGGTGTTGGGAGGTAGGGACCTTTAAGAGGTAATTACATAATGAAGGTAAAGTTCATATGATTGGAATTAATGCCCTTACAAAAGGGGAAAGAATTCTGAAAGCCAGGTAGGCCCTTTCACCATGAGAGAAAACAACAAGAAGGTGTCCTCTATGAGAAAGTTGATTCTCTCCAGAACTCAACCATGGGGACACTCTGGTCTTGGCCTTTCCAGCCTCCAGTACTGTGAGAAAAAAATGCCTGTTGTTTATAAACTACCCAGTCTGTGGTATTTTGTTATAGCACCCCAAACAGATGAGGACACACCTAGCTGTAGCAATTCAGGAATATCATCATAAAAAATTCCACACCTCATGTTGCTATTCCAATCAGCGGCTATTAGAGATGGTTACCTGAACAATTAATAACTTTAAAGTAAGTTGTTCTTCTCTCTCTCCCAGTTCTGTGGTTTTACTGGGTTCAGCTAGGTGATTCTAATTTGGAGTCTCTTATGTAATTGAAATTAGGAGTTGACTAGGAGGGCCAGTACTGTGGTGTGGCGAGCTGGGCTGCAGCCTGCAGTGCCAGCATCCCATATGGGCATCGGTTCGAGTCCCAGCTGCTCCACTTCTGATCCTGCTCCCTGCTAATGTGTCTGGGAGGGCAACGGAGGAAGGCCCAAGTGCATGGACCCTTGTACCCACATGGGAGACCTGGAGGAGGCTCCTGGCTCCTGGCTCTGGTCTGGCCCATCCATGACCATTTGGGGAGTGAACTAGCAGATGGAAGACTCTCTGTCTCTGCCTCTCCCTCTCTAACTCTACCTTTTGAATAAATAAACTTTTTAAAAAAAGAAGTTGGTTAGGGCTTGAGTCATCTAAGAACTCAACTAGGTGTCCAAGAGTGGCTCTTCATTCATGTCTGGGCTGAGACTTGAACAGCTGGGTCATGCCTGGGCATACTGCTCCACCTTGCCTCTACATGGGCTTCATCACAGCATGGAAGTCTTGGGGTAGTCAGAGTTCATATGTGGTAGCTGTCTTTCCCTTGAGTCAGTGTTCTAAGAGACCAAGTCAGAAGCTGCAGGCTTTCTTCTGACTTACCCTTGGAAGCCATGCAGCATGCCTTTCATTGCCTTCTGTTGATTCTATGCTAACCAAAAGGACTCAAGAGGAGAGACTACAGAAGGGCAGGGAAACAGGGAGGCATGGGTTATTGGGAGACCATTTTCTGGACAATAGCTGCCATGCAGTCTAGATCTATAAATATTTTCTCTTTATATACAGAAGATCAGCTTAGTATATATTAAGTAAAGATTTCAACAATGTATGTTTTTCTTTATTGAGTCCTGGGATTATTTTCCCTTTCTCTGCCCACAGATACTGAGGAAACACACAGCACTCTGAAATGGCCAACATTCTCACTCCCAGTGCAAGATGGTTGCTGGTGGCTTGGGTGTAACATCAAGAGTTCCTGAAACAGGCACACATATCAGTACCCCTGCCTACCACTGAGCCTTTTCTATACTGTTTCAAAACTACTACTGTAATTACTAAAGAAAACTACCTCTACATAAATGAGGTAGAAAGATCAAGATAAATACAACTGGGAACTTAGGGACATTGATCCAGAGCCTGATTACATCTTTCAACTATAGCCTAGTAATTCCACATTCTGTCCCATTAGGTTGCATTTGAAGAACTGTTTGTGATTGTACAGTGGAATTGAAGCAGGAGGATCATATGCTTTAACTATAGATGTATGACTAGAGGTGTACATGAATTTGTACCTACATTGTTCATGGCAGAATATACATATGTAAATGTGATGCCTACGCCTTCCTGACATAAATATTTCATTGGTTTCTGTTATAAGGCTTAAAACTAGAGGTTTGGACCCTTGTGTATTGCCTTTGAGCTACCTCTCACATGTAATTTACGTGTTAAACATGTATGCATGCTTCCTCAGAGTGCTATAATTGTCACATCTGCATAATATATGTGCTGAATAGACAAAGAGCTTCTTGTGCTTTTGAATTAAAATTTTAAAAATACTAATCCATCTTTGGAAGCAAAAACATTGATCAAAGGACACAATAAGATACTCATTAACTCTGAGGGATGAAAAATCCATTGTAATTATGGTGAGCAATAAGTTTTTGTGCTAGGCACAGGGAACTATGCAATGGACTTTGCAAGTTATAACTGCACCACACCGCTGTCTGACAAGGAGCCAGACCCTACCCTACAGGGTATTCTATAATTACCCAATATCTCAGGAATGTTGTGCAAATTAGTTTCTGAGAAGAATTTTTTTAAGATCATGGGAGAAGATAAGGAGCACAACATAAGGTTTTTATCGCCTCATCGCATTTTATGTGTAATCAACACATGGTACAGGCCAGGTATTGTTCTAAATACTTGACACAGATTATCTCATCCAGTCTTCATAGCCAAGCTGTGAGCTAGAAACCACTGTTACCCCTGTGTAGGAGGGGGACTTTGATGCACAGAGAAGTTAAGCAGGTTACCTAAGGGCAGCCGGCAGAGACTTGACAACAGGCGAGGCTGGTGCTGTGGCCCAGCACACACTCACTCACCTTCATTGCCTTCACCCCAGAGTGTTGAGCTTGATAGTCCTATTGCTCACTGAACCCCAAGCAAATCACCATGTCTTGTTGGTCCTTACTGTTACCTTTTAAAATGATAATGGGTTGACAGATATTCTTTTTAAAATTATTTATATATGTATTTGAGGAACAAAAGGGGGCACATGTGAAAAGACTGAGAAAGGGAGCTTCAAATCTGAGACAGACAGAGTGTTCTCATCTTTGTTTACTACCCAAATTCCTGCAAAGGCTAGGGCAGCACTGAGGCTGAAGCTAGGAGCTTAGAACCCAATCCAGGTCTCTCGCATGGGTGTCGGGGACCCAATTACTTGAGCCATCACCACTTTCTTTCAGGGTCTGCAAGAGCAGGAAATTGGAGTCAGGAGTTGGAGGAGGGCATCAAACTCAGGCTGTCTAATACAGGACATAGGAGTCTTAACAACTTGGCCAAATGCCCACCCGTTATTCTTTAATAAATATGTCCTAGTGGTAGGGAGGAAAACAAACGAAGAGGACAATGAGCCTCTCAAAGTTTTCACCCCATTGGCCAGCAGCCTGGGCCACTGTTTCCATGTCAGCATTCCATTTTGGAGAGCTGGTTCAAATTCCAGCTGTTCTACTTCCAACCCAGCTCCCGACTAAGGCATCTGGCAACACAGCAGATGATGAGCCAAGTGTATGGGCCCTTTCCACCCAAGTAGGAGACCCAGATGGAGTTCCTGGATCCTGGTTTTGGCCTGGTCCAGCCCTGGCTGTTGCAGCCATTTAGGGAGTCAACAAGAGGTGAGAAGATCTCTCTCTCTCTCTCTCTCATGTACTTTCAAACAAATAAATAAATCTTTAAAAAAATCAAACTCTCACTAGAGAATTGGAGATTATAAATATTAAGAACAAAACATCTCTAAATGATAAAAATGAAATATTAAAAAAGTTTTACCCTGAATTAGTATAGAATTTTAAATTTCTACAAACATTTTTTTAGTATCTAAAGGTACATTAATCAACTGATTGAAATTTTATCAGTAAAAGAGAGGCCTTTCAGTTGTTACAAATAAGATTTGAATGACTTAATCAATGTGATATAAAAAGGTTCTTATAGAGAAAGTTTCCAAACTTGGAACTCTAACTCTCTTGGGCTATTATTTAGCCTTGTAAATTGTGTCTTCCATGTTCTAGCCAACGCCTTCTTAGTAGTCTAGCTCCTTAAATGAATCCAACTTCTCAGTTGCACTTCAGTATCCAGACCTTAATCTGTGCCACAATTATTAACACTAATTGGTAGGCTCATCAGAGAGGCTACGGGTTGAATAGGCACTGAGTACAAAGCAGGTTCTCGCCTTAGAACTGTGTGAATGAAAATGGTGGGAAAGGTCAGCCTGCGCTGCCAATTCTGAAGCCACTCTGGAAGAAAGGCCTTCAGTCTGGCATATCTCCCTGCAAACACAATTGAAAAGAAATTCCACTGGTGAAAAACCTTCTCTTTGGATTTTGTCAGATTATATAGATAGATTCTATAGGAAAAAATACACACAAAAGAAATCAATCCATGCAATACTCTCTGAGCCAAAATGAGACCCTGCTTAGACCTTGGCCTTGGTGCTAGGAACTCTGGGGAGCCCTAGCCTAGAGACTTTGTTCTCCTGAGAGATTCCTCTTCTGCTAAGCCTGGCCAGCGACTCAGTCCAGGATCCCAGGGGGGTCTGGAGGTCATGGTTCTAGGGCTTTCTGTGCCCATCATGCAAAGGAACAAGGACAGGAAGGAAGGTGCAGGACTCTCCAGATTTGAATGATCAGGGGAGAAGTTCTCAATGGCTGCAAAGGGACAAAGGGAAAAACATCACACACAACTTTCTTTTCTTTCTTTTTTTTTTTTTGACAGGCAGAGTGGACAGTGAGAGAGACAGAGAGAAAGGTCTTCCTTTGCCATTGGTTCACCCTCCAATGGCCGCCGTGGCCAGCGTGCTGTGGCTGGTGCACCATGCTGATCCGATGGCAGGAGCCAGGTGCTTATCCTGGTCTCCCATGCGGGTGCAGGGCCCAAGCACTTGGGCCATCACCACTGCACTCCTTGGCCACAGCAGAGAGCTGGCCTGGAAGAGGGGCAACCGGGACAGAATCCGGAGCCCCGACTGGGACTAGAACCCTGTGTGCCGGCACCGCAAGGAGGAGGTATAGCCTATTGAGCTGTGGCGCCGGCCACACACAACTTTCTTTGTGGTGTCAGTGAAAGCATGAGATGGAAAGGTTTTCATCTCAGCACAAAAATAGGAGAAATATTTCTTCTCAGATTTTTTGCCAACAGGAATACATGGCATTGATTTGTGTTCAAGCAGAAAAGTAAATATCTAATGAATTCCACAACTAGGCCTTTAGCTTGTTATCATTAGCTTCAATATGTGAATAATTTTATTTCTGAAAATTTCCAAATGAAAACCATAAATGACTTCCTCCATCTATCCAGAAGAGTTCTAGGCATAAGATGTTGGATAATATGTAGCCCATGGTGTAACCCTTTAAAATAGCCCAAAGTCTTCCATCCAATGACGTGATTGAACAATCAAATTGAGCACAGGAATCATTCAAGTCTATAGGAACATTCAAGAGCACAGAAAATACATTGAAAATGACATCTAATGTTGATGATCAGAAACTCTACAGTCTGTGCCTGGTTGATTTTTTTTTTTTTAAATCAAGCTCATCAAACATTTGCAACAGACAAACATGAGCCAAAGGCCCAGGAGGTATTAAAGTAAACTTGAACAGAACCATTAACTAAAAAAAACATTCATGAACACTTCTTGATAAAGAAAATGCAATTCTCTAGGACTAATAAAGAAGAATTGTCAAATTTTTCTAAACCCAGGCTCCCATTTTCCTTTGTAATTTATGTGTCTTATATATGAGTCCATTTTTACTACTATAAGGAAATGCCTGAAGCAGGCTAGCTTTATTAGGAAAAGAGGTTTATCTGGCTCACAGTGCTGGACACAGACATGGCACCAGCACCAGCTCAGCTCTACTGAGCACCTCATGGCAGATGGTGTCATAATGGTGGGAGAGTGTGTTGGAGGAATAGAGAATCTCTTGAAACCAGAAGACAGAAAATGATTCAGGGTTTTTTTTTTACTTTTATTTATTTTTTATTTTTTGACAGGCAGAGTGGACAGTGAGAGAGAGAGAGAGAGACTGAGAGAAAGGTCTTCTTTTTGCCATTGGTTCACCCTCCAATGGCCGCTGCGGCCGGCGCACCGTGCTGATCCAAAGGCAGGAGCCAGGTGATTATCCTGGTCTCCCATGGGGTGCAGGGTCCAAGCACTTGGGCCATCCTCCACTGCACTCCCAGGCCATAGCAGAGAGCTGGCCTGGAAGAGGGGCAACTGGGACAGAATCCGGCACCCCGACCGGGACTAGAACCCATTGTACCGGCGCCACAAGGCGGAGGATTAGCCTGTTGAGCCACGGCGCCGGCCTGATTCAGGGTTTGATTGGCTCTTACAACTCATTCTCATGAGAGCTCAATGGTCCCACAATAGTGCATTTAAACCCTTTTGAGGACTGCTCCCACAATGATCTGAAGACCTCACACTAGGTCCCAGCTCAAGATGTCATACCATCACCTAACACTGTCATGCTGGGGATTAAACTTCCGCACATGAACCCCGGGAGACAAACCACATCCAAACCCTAGAAGCTGGTCTGTACAGTGGGATGGGGGAGCAAGCTCTTCCCCTCCATCCCATAACGATCAGGGAACTCAAGAAAAGAGAAGTGAACTTTGGTTTAACTCCTAATGCCCCAGCAAAGTAAGACCTTTGATAAATGTTGCAAGTTGGAATTCTTTTCTTTCTTTTTCTTATTTAACTTACTTGAAAGCCGGGGTGGGGGGGTGGGGGGGTGGTTGGATTGGAGGGAGTGTATGTCCACTTATTATGCACTCCCCAAATACTCACAGTAGCTGGGCCTGGGATTCAATCTGGGTCTCACACATGTGTGAAAGGAACCCAATTACTTGAGCCATCATCTGCTGCTTCCTAGGAGGCCAGAATAGAGAACAGAGCTAGGACTTGAACTAAGTCACTTCAACATGGGACATGGGTGTTTCAGCCAGTGGTTACTACCAGCACAAAAGCCCGCCCCTGGGGCCAGCATCGTGACACAGCAGGCTGGGCCACGGCTTCAATGTCAGCGTCCCATGTTGCAGTGCTGACCTTTTACAATTGGTTTTATTGTTTCTGCTGTATTATACAGAAATACTACCATTATTTAGTAGATACCTTTTAGTTGATCTGTAAGAATGCCTTTACAGTATTACATAAGTGGCAGCAAAAGGAATACATTTCTTTTTATAAAGCAATTTCTTAACTTTCTGGGTTATAAGTCTATGTTGAAGCATTTGCTTTCTTTTAAAATAATGTTATTTAGGGGCTGGTGTTGTGGCATAGTGGGCTAAAGTCTCTGCCTGTGGTGCCGGCATCCCATAGGGGTGCCAGTTCAAGTCCCAGCTGCTCCTCTTCCGATCCAGCTCTCTGCTATGGCCTGGGAAAGCAGTAGAACATGGCCAAAGAGATTGGGCCCCTGCACCTGCGTGGAAGACCCTGAAGAAGCTCCCGGCTCCTGGCTCTGGATCAGCCCAGCTCCACCCACTGCAGCCATTTGGGGAGTGAACCAGTGGATGGAGGGCCTCTCTCTCTCCCTCTTCCTCTGTCTGTAACTCTGCTGCTCTAAATAAATACATATTTTTTAAAATGTTATTTATTTATTTGAAAAGCAGAATGAAACAGAGAGAGATGGAGAGGCAGATCTTCTGTCTGCTGATTCACTCCCCAAATGCCCACAACATCCAGGGCTGGGCCAGGCCAAAGCCAGATGTCAGGAAATCCATCTGAGTCTCCTATGTGGGTGGCAGGGGATCCAAGTACTTGGGCTGTCATCTGCCACCTCCCAGGCACATTAGTGGGAAGCTGGATCAGAAGCAGAGGTGAAACTTGACCCCAGGCACTCCAATATGCGATGCAGACCTCTCAAGCAGCAGCTTAACCCTCTGTGCCACAACTGGCCTGCCCCAGAAATAGACTTCTTTAGCTTAGTTGCTCTTTCTGTTCCTGAATAAAAAGGTTACACAAGTAGAGCATAAGGGATTTTTTGGAAGTGTTGAAAGCTAACTAGTTAGGCCAGGGTTTTCTTGCCTTAAAAACTACCATTTCATCTAAGAATTCCATAGAATATCATAGATTTCACCGGAATTTTGTTCAGCAAAATGACATCAGTACTCCAATAAATTCAAGAAAAGGGAGAGATTTCTGAAGCTCTGTGACGAGACTAATGTCCTAAAAAAACTCTTGATGTATCAGATGTGCTTCACCTGTCAAAATGATAAAATCTAGAAAGCTTTCACTTCTCCTGAAGATCACAGCAATTTGCCTTTTAGACAAACCACAGAGAGAGCATTCTCCAAAAGCACAAATGTAAATGTTAACCCAGTGAGTGCTGGCCCGTGATGTGACAGATATCAGCAATGCTTTCCTTTGCAGGGGGGAGTGGGGGAGCCTGAACCGCTCCCTGGCTCCTACAGTTTCCATAGAATTCATGTCTCTGGGGCCCTGCTGTGACAACTATATACAATTTTAAAAATTCATTTATTGGAGCCAGTGCTGTGGCTTAGCGAGTACAGCCGCTGCCTGCAGGGCTGGAATCCCGTATGGATACCAGTTCAAGTCCTAGATGCTCCACTTCTGATCCAGCTTTCTGCTATGGCCTGGGAAAGCATTAGAAGATGGTACAAGTCCTTGGGCCCCTGCATCCGTATGGGAGACCCAGAAGATGCTCCTGGCTTCGGATCAGCACAGCTCCACCCATTGTGGCCATTTGGGGAGTGAACCAGTGGATGGAAGACCTCCTCTCTCTCTCTGCCTCTGTAACTCTGCCTTTTAAATAAAATGAATAAATCTTTTTTTTTAAAAAAGTCATTTATTTTCATTTTATCTCAAATGGAGAGAGAAAGAGGGAGAGAAAGAGAGAGAGAGCAAAAGTTTGGTTCCATTTGCTTGTTCACTTCCCAAATGCCTGCAACAGCCAGAGCTCAACTAGACCAAAACAGGAGTCCAGAAATGAATCCGGTCCTCCATGTAGGTGGCAGGGACTCAAGGACTTTAGCCATCGCCTCCTGCCTCCTAGGGTGTGCATTAGTAGGTAGCTGAATTCAGAAGCCAGGTAGCAAACCCAGGTACTCTGCTATGTGATGCGGGCATCTTAACCACAAGGCTCAATGCCCAATCCTGATTTTCACTTTCATCACTTGAGTCAGATGATGTCGGCCATATTTCTCCACTGTAAAATTACCAACCAACTGTGCAAACATATTTTGAGACCATGTAGACAAGTGGGTTATTATATTTTTGTCCTCTACTTCTGCTATCTACTGATGATTCTTACCTGAAACCACTATTATTGTAGTGTTCACCTTATGATGATTTTCAATTTTCACTGTTCCTTCCACATTTAGTAGTTAGAACTCTACTATTAGGGAGAACTTTTTTTTCTCTCCTCTTGTGTGCTAGTATAGACTCAAATTTTTATTTTATTCAATGAATAATTCATTACTATGAATATTTATTTAGTGGCTTAAATTGTTCTAGGTTGGCCATTCAGATCCCCCTAAAGTTGGTTCCTATGCCTCTTCAAAATGTCCTGATCCAAGAACATGTCCTAACTCTTTTGGCACTATAAAATGTTCCAAACTTAATCTTTTTTTTTTTTTAATTTTTGACAGGCAGAGTGGACAGTGAGAGAGAGAGACAGAGAGAAAGGTCTTCCTTTGCTGTTGGTTCACCCTCCAATGGCCGCCGCGGCCGGCGCACCGCGCTGATCCGAAGCCAGGAGCCAAGTGCTTATCCTGGTCTCCCATGTGGGTGCAGGGTCCAAGCACTTGGGCCATCCTCCACTGCACTCCTGGGCCATAGCAGAGAGCTGGCCTGGAAGAGGGGCAACCGGGACAGAATCCGGTGCCCGGACCAGGACTAGAACCCTGTGCGCCAGCGCCGCAAGGCGGAGGATTAGCCTGTTAAGCCACGGTGCTGGCCCCAACCTGATCTTATATTTTCCTTGTCCTGATCAAGAATCACTGGCTCCTTTTAGTAGAAAATGGCATTTAGAAGACAACATCCAAGAATTAGGTGTGCTCACTGCCGTGAGCTGTTTACTGTTCCCTGGCCCTCTCCACGGATTGTGGGAGGTTGCACTGTGTGTACATACATGCATGCATAAGTGTTTACATCTACATTTACCCTTGTTTGTATCTATATAAGCTGAAAATCATGAATTCACAATAAAGGTTGAGCATCCCTAGTCCAAACATTTAAAATCAGAAACGATACAAAATCCAGATGTTTTTGAGTGCTGACATGACACTGCAAGTGAAAAATCCCACACTTGATCTCAGGTGGAATTAGATTACAGTCAGAATGCAGGTACACTAAAAATATTTAATAAAATTCCCTCCATGCTCTGTGTGTAATGGATTATGAAATCTAAGTCAGTTTCATATGTGGACTTGGATCCTCTTCCCAGGATATCTCAGGTGTATACAAATATTCAAAAAATGAGAAAATCTGCAATCCAAAACATTTTTGTGCTCATGCATTGTGGACAACTGGTACTTAACATGTACCAATTCCAATTCAACACCACAGAATTCATTAGTTGTCTTATTTTCTATATTGCTGACTCTCTAACAGTGAGAAAATTGGCTCTCATGATTTGTAATATATTATTACTTCTTTGGTCAGTTGTCCTCTGTGTAATCTCTCTCCCATAAACCATCACAAACCTCCCCCCCCCTTTATGTCATGAATGACTCTCACTACACTTGGCTAGGACATGTTGTCCTTACTGTCCTGTGAACAAGATGACTTCCTTATCCTACCTTGGCTCTGATATTCTGTGCCTGGCTTCCCCATCACTCCCTTACCCTTTATCCCTCACCTCAGACCCATAAGCATACGAGGGAGAGTAGATACCTAAACATAGGGGCCTGTTTGCCACCACATCTAAAAATGAAATCAGGGGTGTGCATCTGGCTTGGGACTGGCATTTGGCATAGCAGTTAAGATGCCCCTTGGGACACGTACATGCAATATCAGGGTGCCTAGGGTGGAGTCCTGGCTCTACTCCTAATTCTAGCTTCCTGCCAATGTGCACCCTGGAAGGCAGTAGGTGATGACTCATATACTTGTATTCCTGCTACACATATGGAACAGATTGAGTTCCTGGCTCCTGGCTTCAGTCTGGTCCAGTCTGGTTGTTGCAGGCATTTGGGGAGTGCATTAGTGAATGGGAGATCTCAGCCTGAATTTCAAATAAAGGGAATAATTAAATAAAATAAAAACAAAGCCAACATAAAAGAAAACAAACTTACAAATTGGAGAAAGAGATTCCACCCATAATTGTTTAAGCATTTTTTTAAAGAATATATTTCTTTATTTGAGAGGCAGAGTTACAGAAAGAGGGAGAGACAGACAGAAAGGTCTTCCATCTGTTGACTCACTCCCAAATGGCCACAACAGCTGGAGCTGAGCCAATCCGAAGCCAGGAGCCAGGAGCTTCTTCTGGGTCTTCCGTGCAGGTGCAGGGGCCCAAGCACTTGGCTATCTTCCACTGCTTTCCCAGGCCACAGAAGAGAGCTGGACTGGAAGAGGAGCAGCCAGGGGCCGGCGCTGTGGCATAGTGGGTGAGGCTGCCACCTGAAGCACCAGCATCCCGTATGGGCGCTGGTTCAAGTCCTGGCTGCTCCACTTCTGGTCTGGCTTTCTGCTGTGGCCTGAGAAAGCAGTGGAGGATGACCCCTGCATCTGGATGAGAGACCCTGAAAAACCTCCTGGCCCCTGGCTTCGGATTGGTGCAGTTCCAGCCATTGCCGCCAGTTGGGGAGTGGGCCGGCGGATGGCAGACCTCTCTCTCTCGCCACTCTCTCTCTCTCTTTCTCTGCCTCTCCTTCTCTCTGTGTGTGGCTCTGACTTTCAAATAAACAAATAAATCTTTAAAAAAAAAAAAAAAAAAAAGAGGAGCAGCCAGGACATGAACCAGTGCCCATATGGGATGCTGGCGCATTGTGACACAGCCTTGCCTGAAGCTAACTGTGCTCCTTGGCTTATTGGTTATTTAAGCCAATAATTTCTCCATTTTTTGTATCAGCCAATGTGAGATGGATTTTTGCCACCTTCAACCAAAAAAATTCTAATTTAGCTGGATCTTAGATGGATTTTATATTCTTCTATTAGTTGGGAAAGGCTTAAGTGCTCTAATTCTTAGCCTAATATGGTGACATGAGGCAAAGATAATAAATTTGGATGTTAAGTGAGAACTTCATGGAAAGATCAAAGGATTGATAATGAGCTAAGTGCTGGTGTTGTAGTACAGTGGGTTGTAACAGCACTTGTGACTCCAGCATCTCATATCAGAGTACTGGTTTGAGACCCAGTCACTCTCCTTCTGATTTAGCTTCCTGCTAATGTGCCGGGGAATTCAACAGAAGATGGCCCAAGTCTTCGGACCCCTGCCATCCATGTGAGAGGCCAGTATGGAGCTCCTATCCTCTGGCTTCAGCCTGGCTCTGACCTGGCTGTTGTAGCTATCTGTGGAGTGAACCATAAGATGGAATATCTCTCTCCTTGTGTCACTCTGCCTTTCAAAGAAATAAATCTTAAAAAAACAAAAAATCATAATAGGGGTCCGGCGCTGTGGCACAGCGGGTTAAGCCATAGACTGCAGAGCCAGCATCCCGTATGGGTGCTAGTTTGAGATCTGGCTGCTCCTCTTCTGATACAGCTCCCTACTAGTTGCACCTGGGAAAGCAATGGAGGAAGGCCCAAGTTCCTGGACTCTTGTACCCACATGAGAGACCTGGAATAAGCTCTGGGTTCCTGGCTTCGGCCTGGCCCAACCTCGCTTGTTGCGGCCATCTCTCTCTCCCTCTCTCTCTGCCTGTGCCTTTCCCTCTATGTGACACCACCTTTCAGATGAATGGATAAATCTTTAAAAAAAAGAAAAAAAAAAAGAAAAAATATAATAGATTGTTTTTTTAAAATCTGTGAACCCTGATATGATTTTAAATTCCATGTCAGTCCTACTTAACTAATTTATTTCCTTTCCACATCTGAAAAAAAATGATGACAACAAGGGTAAGCGTTTGGTGCTGTCTTGGTTAAGACTCACTTAGGATGCCTGAGCCCCATATTAGAGTTCCTGGGTTAACGTCCCTACTCTGTTACCCTGGGAGGCAGCAGATGATTGCTGAAGTATCTGGGCCCCTGGCACGCATGTGGGGAACGCTGATGGAGTTCCAGGCTCCTGGCTTTGGTCTGGCCCATCCTCAGTTGTTGAGGACATTTGAGGAGTGAACCAGTGGATGGAAGATCTTTGCCCCCTTGTCTTTTAAATAAATAAATATTTCAAAAATAAAGAATGGTGACAATATTGAAATTTTCAAGTTCCTGCTCCCAAAGATCAGGCAAGAAATTCTCAAGAGCACATGTCTTACAGCGACTTCAGTGCCTCCGGAGACACGGCCAAGTGTGTTGTTCGTCTTCTTTTCCTGGCTGAACATCTGTTCACCTTCTAGCTTGCAGCAGCCTAAAAGTACTGTTACTGAACACTTGAACGTTAGGCAAATCTCAACTTTTTTTAGAGATTTATTTATTTGAAAGGCAAAGTGAGAGAGAGAGAGAGAGAGAGAGAGAGAGAGAGAAAGAGAGAGAGATTTTCCATCTACTGGGTCACTCTCCAAATGGCTGCAACAGTGGGGCTGGGTCAGGCTGGCATCTGGAGTCAGGTACTCCATCTGAGTCTCCCACATGAGTGACAGGGGCCCAAGTACTTGGGCCATCCCTCTCTGCCTTCCCAGGGAAAGTGCACTAGCAGGGAGCTGGATGGGAAGTGGAGCAGCAGGGAGTCGAATTGGAACTCCAATATGGGATGCCTGTGCGGCAGCAGGCAGTGTAATCCACTGTGCCCCAATATCAATGCTTTTCAAACAAACTCGTACGAGGAAGGGGATTTGAAAGCCGCATCCAGGCATCTCAAGAAACTAGTTCCAAAGGCAAGTCAGAAGCCTCAAATGAACCAAATGTGCGTCTCAGTCCAAAGCTTTGGTTTTCTGTGTTTCTTTTAGTCATCCTTTGTCACTGGGATGGAGGTCACTCTTGCAGGTGTGCCCGGCAGCTTCTTGCCTGGGGTTAGCAAAAGAAAGGCAGAGGAAGAGAACGGGAAAAGGCATGTGACCAGCAAAGCGCGACACAAAGCAGCTTGTCTTGCAGTAGGACGTCTCACTTGTCTCTTTGAGCCTAAAGCTTGGCACTTCAGGAGTTGTCTTGCTTTCCTTTTTGCCTTTAAGATGACAGACTTTCCTTTGTCTCACCACAAGACGACATCTGCTGCATGGCTGGGTCAGCCCTGCCCTTGGCAGAGGCTGTGGTCATGTGACCCAGGCATGGGATGAACTGCACAACCTTTACTCCACTGCCACTCACTTCCCAGTGGGAAGTTTAAGCAGCTCTAAACCTGTGAACTTCAAACAATGACTCGACTGCACTTGAAGTAGCTGGAAGGAATAGCTTCAGTCACTTGGAATCTGAGCACCTACAGATGAAGTTTTAGTTTTAAAAAACTCAAACCATGAAGATGACAACACAATTCCCTGTCTTGAGGACCTATGTGACTTCATCATATTAAAAACATGTTGGAGAGCTCTCCTCATTCTTATTTCCTCATTGTGCCAAAGATGACAGACAGCTGAACGCCGCTTGCCTCACTTTAATCGGATAAGGAAGGTGTAGTTACATAAGTTAGGGTAGAGGTGTGGTCCTTCAGGCCATATGGCTTATTTTAAGGATCTGGCAAACAGAAGGAATGCAAAATTTCAGTGTATGATTGTCCGAGATCGTTGGCAATTTATTTTTAGTTATGAAAATAACATGAACTAGTGAATTTAGATTGTTTCTCTAAGAGTCTGTCCAAGCTTTCTTCCAGAGCCTACAAACCCAGTAGCCCAAACTCAGGGAAGCTCCCTTCCCCTGGATATAAGACAAGCTTCAAGACGCAAAGTTTTTCCTACTTTACATTTAGAGAATAAGGTACCTAAGGAGTAAGTCTGCTTTATACCTGGTGAAATCCACAGAAACATCACTTGGTTCCTTTCCTTCCTTAGTTCAATCATCAAACTTAACAGACTCTTTCCTAAACAATCATGGTGCTTATTTGCTCCTCTGCCTCCTCTGGCTTGAAGGGTCCATTATTTTTCATTTTGAAGGACTGCAAAAGTCCCTTATAATCTCCTTGCCCCCAACCTTCCTCTCTCGCTATTCCGTATTCTCTAGTGTTCCTCCTTCACATACATTAGCACTGCTTCCATGTTGCCTTCAATGCCTTTTGTTTTTTCTACCTGGTCCTGTTAATCTCCCTTGCCTCAACTCTCTCACCATCCCTAGTTGATGCCCCAAGATGCTGAATTACTTAGGAATTCTTTTACTCTCTTACTGGAGCCTTTGCACGCACTTATCCCCACCTCCCATCCCCATACACCCACACCAGGAACCCTCTCTGCTGCTTTGCAGCCAGCTAAATAATTGCTGCTGGAACTTTGAAACTCACTTTGTATGCCTGTCAGACACTTTTCTTGATTTCCCATCTGCTGCCAGGTAAGGACCACTTCTTTTATTTAAAAAAACTTATTTATTTGAGAGAGAGAAAAATGAACTCCCACCACTGGTTCACTCCTTAAAATGCCCACAATGGCTAGGGGTAGGTCCTGGTTGAATATGAGAGCCAGGAATGCAATCCAGGTTTCTCTCATGGGTGGCAGGGACCACGTACTCGAGCCATCACTGCTGCCTCCCAGGGTGTGTATTAACAGGAAGCTGGTTGTGAGAGCCAAAGCCGGGCATCACACCCAGGTACTCTGATAAGGGATGTTGGTGTCTTAACAGTGGGACTAAATGCCACTCCCGGAATATTTCTTATTTGCACCCTGTGTTTACTTCCATCATAGTACCTATGCTGTGATTATCTTTCACTTGTTTGTTTTAGCCACTAGGCTAGGGAGGAAAGTGTCTTTCATTTCTATCTCCATCACCTATCATAGTTCTTGGCTGATAGGTGGTGCTCAAATATTGAATAAATTTATGAATGATGTGGAACATGGAGAACTGATCATGCTTATATAAAAATTCAAGCATTTTTACAGTTTGGTTGCTTTCAAATGGCAATGGCAATTAAACTCCAGTCATTGTGTAAATCTGTTCAGCTTCGCATTTTTGGTTAAGTTAGAAGCTCTGAAATGTGTGTTGAATCTCTGCTGCAGTTAACTGTAGCAACACTGAATTATTTAACACAGAACATTGTAAGGCAAACACATAAATTCACCACAGGGAGCCAATAAAAGATATTAAAAACATGGGGGAAAGTTACTGATAAAATGTGACAAGGTTTTCAAACAGGGACAATATTGTCAACTTAAATTGCAGGGACCTTATTTACACTCACCGGTAAACAAAGAAATAGAGATTGTGACTTGTTTTAGAATATTTGGAAAAAGTCTTTGAGTTCCTTTTACCTGAGTCATAATCTGGAAAAGCTTATTATTAAAACTCTGCCCTGCCAGTCGCCAACCTTTGTACCCTGGTAAGGCTGGCTTCCTTACTATTTCCAAAAATCATTATTTCTAGTGCAGCTTTCCAGCACTTACTCACTCATACCCCAATTTGAAATACTCCATCTTCTATCCTGTGTCTAATCAACTTTAGTTCTTCTCTGTCCTTTATTCTCAGCTAAAATCCTGCCACTTTCAAAGAAATCTCTCCCAGCTCTTCTGGCCCACATGAACTGTACCTTTTCTGCTTTTCCACAGTGCTCTTGTCTGTGGCAGCCATATAGCTCTCTTGCATTTTGACTCCAACAGTTCTTCAGCCCTGCCAGCATCTATAGGACACTAGCACCTTTTCACTGTCCCATGTCGCATGTCTTTCTTCTGAACCTGAAACCAGTGACCCCCATGCTCAATCATTATAATCACATTGTTAAGTGTATTTTCAAGTTTTCTTATAATACCTGCTTAGTAAAACCCCATTCCAGGCACAGATCCAACTCTCTGCCTGCGGTGCAACTGCACTCTCACAGGAGAACCGTGTCACTTTGCTCACTGGTCTCATTTTGAGTATGTGATTGCCAACCTTGGATGGGTTCTTAATGCTGCCAGGCAAGCTTTTCATACTTCCCTGTTCCAGTCACTCTCTTATTCTCTTAGACAACTATATTGTGTTGTCATGTGATAGTTCATTGGTTTGTCTCCAGTTTTTTGAGGAGACCCAGGTCTCCCATATGGGAACAGGGACCCAAACAGTTGGGCCATCTTCTACTTTTTTCCCAGGCCATCAGCTGGATTGGAAGTGGGACAGCTGGGACTTGATCCAGTGTCCATATGGGATGCTGACTACACAGGTTCAGGCTTAACCTACTACGCCACAGACCAACCCCTGAGTTTCTGTTTTGAAGTTTGTGTTTGGGTGTCTACAAAATTTAAGTATTTTCATCTAGAGATCTAATCTTTTGGTAACATTTGCTGGGATGGCATACTTTAAAAAAAAGATTTATTTATTTATTTGAAAGTCAGAGCTACACAGAGAGAGGGAGAGACAGACAGGGAATTCCACTGGCTGATTCACTCCCCCAGATGACCACAATAGCCAGGGCCGGGCCAGGCAGAAGCCAGGAGCCAGGAACTTCTTCCAGATCTCCCACATGGGTGGCAGGGGCCAAAAGACTTGGGCCATCTTCTGCTGCTTTTCCAGGCCATTAGCAGGAAGCTGGATTGAAAGTAGAGCAGCCGGGACTTGAACGAGTGTCCATATGGGATGCCAGCATTGCAGCTTTACCTGCCACACCACAATGCCAGTCCCTCTAGGATAGCTGATTGTTTTAAATAGCAGCACAGGATCAGAAATGTGCATCAGTGTCATGTGTTTATAGAACTCAACCATCTTCCATAATAGACACATATACAGATGCTGGACTATTTCATGAAAGTACCAGGAAAATAATAACCATGCATTTAAGGCTAAACTTTAGCTCTGACTCTATGAGAAAATATACAGAGAAGAGTAGAGAAAGAAATGAACTGGCACCAGTGATCCAAGGACACACTTACCAACATACACATCTCCTTTTGCTGCTCTCCTCTGCTACGGCCTTAGAGCTGGCTTAGATGGGAGTGAATATTGCTCTGAAAGAACAAAGTCTCTAAATCCTCTACCCAAAAGGGAAGGGAAGGAATTACTTACAAACTGGGAGGGAACCAAGTTTAATTATCTATTTCTTTACAGCATTCATTCTTTTATTCGGTCACTGACTCTGCAGTCTCTTTAATGTTGAGATGATATGCTTGTTTGGTTAGGAAGGGAAGGAGGGAGTGATATCAATAATTAAAAACAAACTGCAGGGAGAGGCAGTAATAAGACACATTGTCCTTTTAACAGCATTCTCACAAAAATGAGTCTGGGCTGCCACTACCAACTGAGATCATTTATTTCAGGAGTTTCCCCTCTTGCCACTACTATCTTTGCCAGGATCTGATGTAAACCACTCCACAATATATTTTATGAGATTTCTTAAAAAAAAAAGACTTTCCTCCATTCAAAGCTTTCCTAATCTATAATAATGGATGAACAAATAGCCACTACCCAATTAGCATCATCACAGTTTGGCAGCAATCTGAGACCTGCATCCGATTTGAATTAATTTGGGATGGTTGATGATTGTCATTTGCCTCTCATTTGTCAAAACTGAGTCTCAGCAGTTTCTAGTTCTAGTTTACATCATATGTAATTGGGTAATAATAATACTAGCTAAGGTCTAATGAGCTCTTAGCGTGTGCCACTTGCTTGCTGGGCTAGAAAGTCTAATTAGTATTGTTGTTAATGTAAGTGAACGGCAGCTTACAGCCACAATTGAGTTGAGATTGGTCATGGATCAGCTCATCAAAGAGGGTTGATTAAAGTGGAGAATCTCAATGCACAAGCACCTTAAGATTTTCAAAAATTGAAACATAAATACATATTTATCTGTCAATTTTTTGATGTTCAGCCAAGATCCTTTCTTCTAGTATAGATCTACTGAATACAGTTCTGCTTACTGTTTTGCTTTTGTGTTTCACAAACCACACCCATAACTGATGGTCTACAATTTTCACAGTTAGCTCCTTTAAGGAGAAGGAGGAATGTTAGTATACTTTGGAAGCCTCTTGAAAGCTGTAGTCTTCTAGATTTTTAAGACTGTTCTTGAAATATTTTATAGTCATCAAATTTAGACAATTACTTCTCAGTGATGTGCCTTTTCTGCGTTTTTTCAAAGGCATTCAACTTGGGTTTCTGTATTCATCTCATTAATTAAATTACCTAATTATAGCAGGTACAGTAGGATAAACAATTTGGGAAATAAACAGAACGATGACTTATTAAGAATTAAAACTTAGGGACCAGTGTTGTGGCATGACGGGTAAAGCTGCTGTCTACAAGGGTGGTATCCCATAAGGGCACCAGTTCCTGTCCCTGCTGCTCCACTTCCAATACGGTTCCCTGCTAACAGCCTGGGGAAAGCAGCAGAAAATTGCCCAAGTGCTTGGGCCCTGCTACCCACGTGGAAGACAAGGAAGAAGCTCCTGGCTACTGATTTTGGCCTTGCCCAATCTGGACTGTTGCAGCCATCTGAGGAGTGAACCAGCAAATGGAAGATCTCTCTTTTTCTCTCCTTCTCTCTTCTGTAACTCTTTCAAGTAAATAAATAAATATCTATTAAAAAATTAAAATGTAGTTGGTGGAAGCAGAAGTGTGCATGCAAATAAGAGAAAAGGTTGCTAGTCTGGAGCAGTCAGTAATTTTGTAGTTGTTCTCAAGAACATCAAGGTCAGTTATCTAACCTGTCCAAGCCTTCCTTTGTTCATCTTCGGTCTGATCCAGTTTATAATCCCTGCCTCTAAGGTTGCTATTGGGATCAAGTGAATTCATTTATGTAGCTGTTGGTCCATGGAAGGAAATCAAAAATAGTACTTTAGAAAAAAATATAATAGCCATTGCAATTCTCTTTTGTTCACCAATGTAATTATTACAGAGCCATTTTTCTTGTCTGGAATGCCCTTCCCCCCTCATGGTCCAGCTTATTCCTGGCTCCCACCTAGTGCTTTATTTGGCTGCGTTATCCCACATTCATTCTCCTCTTCTAACAACTTACCATGCACACTACATTATTAGCAATTCAGTTCAATCCACATTGAATTCTTATCCTTCGTACGACCATAATCAAAACTTCAAGAGTTATAATGGTAAATACAACACAGATTGTGTTTTCAACAATTTCCAGTCTAGTGATGTAAAAGGTACACACAACTGAACTGCCTTAAAACTAAAAATGTCTGTTTCTCAAAAGATGATATAGATATATATCTTACCTCCACAGACTGGAGGTAAGTTTTTGGTAACATGTATCTCACGAGATTTATTTCCAGAATATATAAAGAATTCTTACAAATCATTGAGGAAAGGAAAGCTTGAACAGGTACTTCACATAAGAGACTATGTCCAATGAAAGTATATTTCACATCAGTAGCCATAGAAGAAATCTAAATTAAAATCATAAGGAGTTACTACTTTATATCCCACAGAATTGCTTAAAAAATGTTTTTGACTCTTTTCAAAGAGTTGTTGAGAGCTATTGGGGGATCTTTTCCCCTGCTAGTCAATGTATAAATTGGCTCAACTACTTTGGAAAACTATTTGGCAATACCTACTACATCTGAACACACACATTTCCTATCACTCATCAGTTCCACTCCAGGTATATACTAAAAAAAATAAAATATATGCATTAAAACACATGTACAAGAATGTTCAAAGTAACATTATTCATAATATCCCCAAAATAGAAACCACTCAACATTGACAGAAGAATGGATAAGTTGTGATATATTCATATAATAAAATACTATATGGCAACACAAATTAACAAATTGCTGCTCCACAGAAATGTGCATTAATTTTATAAATGCAACAGTAAGTGAAAGAAGCCAGACATAAAAGAATTCAGACCATATGAAATCCATAATATAATGTGTAAAAAAAACAATCAAAACTAATCTACAGTAATACAAATCAGAATAAGAATTACCTTTGGAAATTAGCACCAAGAGGAGACTTAAAGTAAGCCTCTGGGGAGTTGTGTACTTCATCTATATAGCTAAATATAGGTATGATCAATTTGTAAAAAAAAAATAATCAAGCTGTTCATCACATCTTGGAAACTTTTTTGTGTGCATTTACATATCAATAAACAACTATACCAAAAATAAAAAAAGAACTAGGTATTCAGGGAAAAAATAAAATATAACCACAAGACAAATGTGAGATGTATCCTAAAAATAGTCTAATTGAAAATCTGTAGCATTTGGAAGTAACTGGGGTCGATGCTGTGGCACAATGGGTTAACACCCTGGCCTGACGTGCCAGCATCCCATGTGGGCGCTGGTTCGAGTCCTGGCTGCTCCACTTCCGATCCAGCTCTCTGTTGTGGCCTGGGAAAGCAGCAGAGGATGGCCCAAGTCCTTGGGCTCCTGCACCCGTGTGGGAGACCCAGAGGAAACTCTTGGCTCCTGGCTTTGGATTGGCCCAGCTCTAGCCATTGCTGCCAATTGGGGAGTGAACCATTGGATGGAAGACCTCTCTCTCTCTCTCTCTCTCTCTCTCTCTCTCTCTCTCTGCCTCTCCTTTCTCTGTGCAACTTTGGCTTTAAAATAAATAAATAAATATTTTTTTAAAAAAGGATGGAAGTAATCATGGGAGGTAGATTTTTTTTTATTTGCCTATGAAGAACAAAGTTGAGCTACAAAAAAGCAAGAAAAAAGTATTCTTGTAAGTGTATGCTTTCAATAGCAAGCACAAAATACATTACATGTCCAAAGAACAGCAAACACTGAGATATGGCTGGAATATCAGGTACAAGGTAGACAACAATGAGAAAAATCTGTGGAGAAAGAGATTATAATTCCATCACATAAAGCCTTAAAATTGGGATATACAAGTCTTCTCTATGGGAAATACAGAGATTTGGATGTTCATGAGCAGGTTACACTTTCACAAGATCACATTAGTAGCAGTGGGAGTAGAGGAACTAGAAGCTAGGCACTCAGTGGAGTCTGTGTCAGTTGGATCTAAAGACTTGAGCAAGGCTGTAGGCATTACACATGAAAAGAGCTTGGATACAGATGGCAATATGGAAAGATATTTGAAAGAATTTGAAAACCTTTTGCACATAAGAGCAAGGGAGGCAGAGCAGTCACAGGTGACAATGATAGTTAGGCTGTCCACAAGGATAATGATGCATTTGTTGTGAGAAAACTTTAAACTAGTAAACCTTCTAAGTTCTGTTCTCAATTCTATATTCTACTCTCATATAATCTGAAAGAAGATTCTGTATCATAATTTCTTAGTAATCTCCACTTCTTAACCCAATACTCTAAATATTAAGGTATTCATTAACATACTGCTAGGGACACTTGCATCCCATACTGAAGTGCCTAGATTTGATACCCAGCCTTGTTTATAATTCCAGCCTTCTGATAAAATATATGTACCATGGAGGCAGCAGGACTCAAGAGGTTGAGTCTCTGCCACCTTGATGGAAGATGTCTTGCTCACCCTCTCTTTCTCTCTCTGTAATTCTGCCTTTCAAATAAATGAATCTATAAATATATATTTTGTTTTGATTGTTATAGTGACAGGGACAGCACAAAGCCAAGATCACCCCTCTGCTTCAGGTAGATGAAGAGTTTTGCATTTTCAAATTTAACTTTGTCAAATTGAGTAATTTCCTAGTACCACAAACTATGTGAGCAAGAAAAAATTTCCAGAGATAATCAATGTCAAACATTCTTGTGTTTAATTCCAAGCAACAAGAGTTAGAACTATTTCCCCAAAAGTCCTTCATTCAATCCACATGCATCTGTGTGTCAGGCATTCTGAGGAGCTCACAGATTTAGGAAACACTTCTAAGTGAATTTATGAGTTTTCAAATTTTAGATATTAGCTGCAAGGAAGTGGGTGGTTACCTCTCATGAAGAGTTGGTTATCAGCATATGTTTGAGTAATGAAGTCCCCAAGGCCCAGGGACAATGTAAATTTGTCCCACAGTCATCTTGGTTCAGTGTTTCATAAACATAATCCTTGGGTTCTTCATTATTTTCTATCACTAGCTTGAGCACCTGAGCTTTTTATGAAGCCAGAAGTTGACTTCTAAAATACCTGCTAGTCTCAATTCACAATAGCTAAGACATGGAATCTACCTAAATGCCCATCAATGGAAGACTGGATAAAGAAATTATGAGATATGTACTCTATGGAATACTACACTGTGGTAAAAAAAAAAAAATGAAATCCAGTCTTTTGCAACAAAATGGAAGAATATGGAAAACATCATTCTGAGTGAAATAAGCCAGTCCCAAAGGGAATTATCATATGTTCTCCCTGATCTGTGACAACTAACTGAGCACCTAAAAGGAAACCTGTAGAAGTGAAATTGACACTGTGAGAAGCAATGACTTGATCAGCCCTTGCCCTAACTGGCAAGCAACAGCTTACTATTTTATTCTTTTTACTATTTTATTTTTCTACTTAATGCCATTGGTTGACTCTTTACTTAACACAGAATTATTCTTAGGTGTTTAAATCCAATTGAAAATTGATCCCTGTTAAAAATAAAAGTGAGAATAAGAGAAGGAGGAGATGTACAGTTTGGCACACGTTCCCTTGGACTTACCCCTAAGGGTAAACCTAAAAACTTGCCATGGGACTCCAAATCCCATTAAGTTGGCAGGTACCAATGCCATCTTAGTAGTTAAAGTGATCATTTTAAATGCATAACTGATCATGAAGAAAGGAATAAGTGTCAAAGGGATCACATAAACAAGACCAAGTATCTGCTAATAATAATAGAATTAAAAAGGAGAGAATGATCCAACATGGGAAACAGGCTATACAGCAGACTCATTGAATGACAAATGCCCTAAACAGTATTCTGGCCTCAGAATCAGCCCTTAAGGCATTTGGATCTGGCTAAAAAGCCCATGAGAGCATCTCAGGCATGGAAAGCCAAGATACTGTGGCAAAAAATGGCCTACATGAAAGATCTCTGTGAGTGAGATCCCGGTGGAAAGAAGGGGCCATCAAAAAAGGAGGTACCTTTCTCTGAAGGGAGGAGAGAACTTCCACTTTGATTATGGCCCTGTCTAAATAATGTTAGAGTTTGTGGACTCAAGAGTCTTCCAGAGCCTCGGCAGCTCATGACAAGAGCCTCAGGTGATCACTGACATCATAAATAAGAGTTTCAATTGTTAAATCAACAACAGGAGTCACTGTGCTTGCTCCCATGTAGGACCTCTGTCCTTAATGAGTTGTATGACGAGAATTAAAACTAGTCTTCAAATAGTACTTTATACTTTGTGTGTCCATGTGGGTACAAACTGTTGAAATCTTTACTTAGTATAGAGTTACTCTTCTGTATATAAAGATAATTAAAAATGAATCTTAATGAAGAATGGGATGGGAAAGGGAGTAGGAGGTGGGATGGGAGTGGGGGTGGGAGGGTGGGTACGAGGTGAAGAACTGCTATAATCCAAAAACTGTACCTATGAAATTTATATTTATTAAATAAAAGCTTTCTGAAAAAATAAAATACCTGCTGGAAAAGCAGTGTTTAATATCAGGTTTACAAAACAAACTTGACTTCTTTCCTAAATAATTACAGAAGGCTTGTGGTTTTTACTGCACTGATAGAAATGTCCATTCTCAGCTGTCTGTACAATATCTACTAACCACATGTGACTGCTGAGCACCTGAAATATACGAAGGTGACAAAAGAATTAAACTTTAAATTTCACTTAATTTTAATTAGTTTAAATTTTAAATAGTCACATGCAATTAGAAACAATTACTGGGCAGCACAGTCCAGAGTGGTAGTAACTACGTCTCCCTGGAGTGCTTAATCCTGCCAACACAACTTAGTGCTGAATAGATGTTTTGTCCAGAGAGTGCTGTGCTTCTGTGCAATTTCTTTTGCTGAATTTTTCCAGAAAATTGATGACATGATAAGGACTTCTATGCAGTTAACTCGGTTGGATTCCACACATTGTTTCTTAAACAAATATCTTTTAAAAATTATTTACTTATCATTTTCATGGTCTACGGTCAAATCAGGATTATTAAAGCCTGTGAGGAGTCCTGCAGTAAAGGAACCTACTTAGTCTGTTATTTGATAAATTAATTGGATCTGCTCTTCTTACATAACATCTATTAACATGTCATAAAGATAATGTCTTAAAGAATACACTTCGGGGGCCGGGGCCGGCGCCATGGCTCACTTGGTTAATCTTCCACCTGCGACGCCGGCATCCCATAGAGGCGTCAGGTTCTAGTCCCGGTTGTTCCTCTTCCAGTCTAGCTCTCTACTATGGCCCGGGAGGGCAGTGGAGGATGGCCCAAGTGCTTGGGTCCCTGCACCCTCATTGGAGACCGGGAAGAGGTACCTGGCTCCTGGCTTCAGATTGGCATAGCTCCATCTGTAGTGGCCATTTGGGGAGTGAACCAACAGAAGGAAGACCTTTCTCTCTCTCTCTCACTATCTGTCAAAAAAAAAAAAAAAAAAAAGAATACACTTGGGACATTTTGATAAAATCCCATAGAGATATCTTAACTATAATCTACTATCATTAAGGTATGTTTGGCATTCAAAGTGTAATCAATATTAGGGACAGGGTTATGGCACAGCAGATTAAGCCACTGTTTGAAATGTCAGTATGCCATATCAAAGTGCCAGTTTGTGTCCTGGCTGCTCTCCTTCCAATCAAGCTTCCTCCCCTTAATGCACCTGGGAAGGCAATGGATGATGACCCAACTGCGTGGGTCCCTATTATCACATGAAAGACCTGGATGGAATTCTTGACTCCTGGCTTCAGCCTTGCCCAGCCCGGCTCTGCCTTTCAAAGAAAGAAAGAATTTTAAATTTATTAAAAATTCAATCAATGTTGTTCACCATAGCACTTCAAAAATAATATTGTTATTTCAACATATACAGAATAAATAATAAAGAGTATAGGATGTGAGATCAGCATATAAAAGTTAATTATATTTTTATATTAGTAATGAAAAGTAAGAAATTCAAATAATAAGACTATCACCAGGGCATCAAAATATAAAATACACAATAATAAATATGACAAAGAGGTGCAAGTTATAGAATGTAGCAGATAGAGAAATTAAGATATATAAATATGAGTATACTTCAAAAATTGTGGAAAATATATACTGTGAAAAACTGCATGAATTTCAAGAATTTTTGCAGCAAAATAAACTTGTCTTTTTGTTGTTGTTGTTATTTATTTGACAGATAGAATTAGATAGTGAGAGAGAGACAGAGAGAAAGGTCTTCCTTCTGTTGGTTTACCCACCAAGTGGCCACTACAGCCAGAGCTACGCCGATCCAAAGCCAGGATCCAGGTGCTTCCTCCTGGTCTCCCACACGGGTGCAGGGGCCCAAGCACTTGGGTCATCCTCCACTGCCTTCCCGGGACACAGCAGAGAGCTGGACTGGAAGAGGAGCAACCGGGTCTAGAACCCGGTACCCATATGGGATGCCGGCACCACAGGCGGAGGAGTAACCAAGTGAGCCACGGCGCCAGCCCCTAAACTTGTCTTTTAATTCCACTTTTCCACACATTTTCTGAAGTACTCTCATAAATGGAGATACATCATGCTCATGAACAGTCAGTATGTAAAGATGTTTATTATCCAAAATTTGATCTACAGATTCACAACAATCCCAGCTCATAGCATTTCTTGGTAAATATT
Source organism: Lepus europaeus (assembly GCF_033115175.1). Lineage (NCBI taxonomy): Eukaryota > Metazoa > Chordata > Mammalia > Lagomorpha > Leporidae > Lepus > Lepus europaeus. The sequence continues at coordinate 94,432,760 of NC_084827.1, forward strand.
GAGAAATTGATTCTAAACTTCAAAAGGAAATACAGGCAATGGAGAGAGGAAGGAGAAATTAAAGTGTAGATTTTTTTTTGTATGAAACTGAACTTAAATTAGACTTATATTTTATATAAGTCCAAGGTAAACCAATAAAATGTACTTACATAGAAATTACACAAAAGAAAAAGAGAATGAGATCAAAGCATATCAGTATTTTAAAAATCAAAATACAAAGGACAACAGCAAAAGAGGAAAAGACAAGTAAAATTTTAAACTATATGAAAACAACAAAATGGCAATAGTGGTTACTTGCCTATCAACAGCTACTTTAAATGTAAATAGGTTGGGGCCAACATTGTGGCATAAGGAGTTAAGCTGCTGCCTGTGACACCAATATCCCACATGGGTGCCAGTTAAAATCCCAGCTGCTCCACTTCTGATCCAACTCCCTGCTATTGAGCCTGGAAAAAGCAGTCGAAGTTGGTCCAAGTCCTTAAGCTCTTGCACCTACCTGGCTCCTGGTTTTGGCCTGGCTCAGCCTCGGCCATTATGGCCATTTGGGGAGTGAACCAGTGGATAGATTTCTCTCCCTCTCTCTCTCTCTCTCTCTCTAACTCTGCCTTTCAGATAAATAAAATAAATGTTAAAAAATTATATAGATTGGGGCTGGCACTGTGGTGCAGCGGGTTAATGCCCTGGCTTGAGGAGCTGGCATCCCATATGGGCACCGGTTCAAGACCCAACTGCTCCTCTTCCAATCCAGCTCTCTGTTATGGCCTGGGATAGCAATGGAAGATGGCCCAAATCCTTGGGCCCCTGCACCCACGTGGGAGACCCAGAAGAAGCTCCTGGCTCCTGGCTTCAGATCGGCCCAGCACTGGCCGTTGCAGCCAACTGGGGAGTGAACCATCAGATCGAAGACCTCTCTCTCTCTCTCTCTGCCTCTCCTCTCTCTCTGTGTGTAATTCTGACTTTCAAGTAAATAAATAAACCTTTTTTTAAAAAAATTATATAGATAGCCGGTGCCGCGGCTCACTAGGCTAATCCTCTGCCTTGCGGCGCCGGCACACCGGGTTCTAGTCCCGGTCGGGGCACCGATCCTGTCCCGGTTGCCCCTCTTCCAGGCCAGCTCTCTGCTGTGGCCAGGGAGTGCAGTGGAGGATGGCCCAAGTCCTTGGGCCCTGCACCCCATGGGAGACCAGGATAAACACCTGGTTCCTGCCATCGGATCAGCGCGGTGCGCCGGCTGCAGCGCGCCTACCGCGGCGGCCATTGGAGGGTGAACCAACGGCAAAAGGAAGACCTTTCTCTCTGTCTCTCTCTCTCTCACTGTCCACTCTGCCTGTCAAAAATAAAAAAATAAATAAAAAAATAAAAAATTATATAGATTAAACTTCCCAATTAAAAGACACATAGTGACTAAAAGGATAAAAGACCCATCCATAAGGATAAAAGACTAAAAGAATAAAAGACTAAGACCCGTACAAGAAATTCACCTTAAAGTACACACATGGGCTGATAGTGAAGGAATCAAAAATATATTCTATAAAAATGGTAACAAAAGAGAACAACAGTGACTAAATTTAAAATAGACAAAATAGACTTTTAGGCTGGCACTGTGGCTCAGCAGGTTGAAGTCCTGGCCTGCAGCACCAGCATCCCATGTGGGTGCTGGTTCAAATCCTGGCTGCTCCACTTCCTATCCAGCTCCCTCTTAATGCACCTGGGAAAGCAGAAGGGGATGGCCCAAGCACTTGGGCCCCTGTACCTACTTGGAAGACCCAGAAGAAGTTCCTGGCTCCTGGCTTTGGCCTGGCCCAGGCCCAGTTGTTATGGCCATCTTGGGAGTGAACCAGTGGATGGAAGACCTCTATCTCTTTCTCTCTCTGCCTCTGCCTCTCTGTAACTTTACCTTTCAAATAAATAAATAAATATTTTTTAAAAAGAAGAAGAAGGGCCATTTTGTGGCACAGTAGGCTTAGACACCTGCGATGTTGGCATACTATATGAGTGCTGTTTTGTATCTTAGCTGTTCCATTTCTGATCCAGTTCCCTGCTAATGGCCTGGGAAAGTGGTGGAAAGAAGTCCAAGTGCTTGGGCCTCTGCCACCCGCATTGGAGACATGGATGTAGCTCTCTAGACTCCCAGCTTCTGCCTGCCCCAAACCCCAACCATCGGCAGCCATCTGGGAAGTGAACCAGTGGATGGAAAATCTCTCTGTCTCTGTTTTTCTCTCTCTCTCTCTTGGTAATTGCCTTTCAAATAAATAAAATAAATAATTTTTTTAAAATTAGAAAGATCCCAAATAATCTAACTTTATATTTCAAGGATCTAGAAAAAGAACAAACTAAGCCTCAAGTTAGCAGAAAGAAGGAGATAAAAATATCAGAGAAGAATAAAGTAAAACAATATTTAAAAACAACAGGAAAAACGCCAATAAAATAAAGTGTTGTTTTTTGAAAAAAATAAACAAACTTGACAACCCCTGAGGTAGCCTAATTAAGAATAAAGAACACTCAAACAAGAAACAAAAGAGAAGATATTACAACAACAATTTCTGTGATGGCACATAAATAAAAAGGTTAATAAGAAATCACTATGAACATACTATTATGTGACAACAAACTGAATAACAGAGAAGAAATGGATAAATTACCTGAAATGGACAACCTACCGAAATTAAGTTAGGAAAACAGAAGTCTGACAGACATATCATTAATATGAAAAGTGAGCCAGTTATAAAGCCCTCCTAAACAGGACCAGATGGCTTAATGATAAATTCTGTCAAACATTTAAAGAAGAATTAATGCCAATCCTTCTCAAATTCCTTCTCAGTTAAATATTTCTCAATTAAAAGAATCCTACATGGTCATGATTAACTGTGACCAAATGGGATTTATCCCTGGAGTGACATGATGGTTTAACACATGAAAAGCAGTTAATGCATTTGGCACAGTGGTTAAGTCATCATTTGGGTTGACTAAATCCCTTATCAGAGTGCCTGGGTTCAAATTCCATCTCCATTTCTGATTCCAGCTTCCTGCTAATGTACACAGCAGTGGCCAATGGTTGAAGTACTGGGGTCCCTACCAACCACATAGGAGACTGGATTGAGTTCCAGCTCTGGCTGTTGTGGACATTTGAAGTAACTAGCAAATGAAAGACTTCTCTCTGTCTCTCTATCTTTCAAATAAAAATAAAGCTGACAATTCAGTGATAGAAAGAAGACAATCAGGGTTGGCGTGGTGCAGTGGGTTAAGCTACCACTCACAATACCAGTGCCATATCTGAGTGTCAGTTTGAGTCCCAGCTCCTCTGCTTACAATCCTCTGCTTCCAGTGGAAGCTAATGTGGCTTAGAAGGCAGTACAAGATGGCCCAAGAAGATGACCCGTAGCACCATTGTGGGATACTAGGATAGAGTTCCTGGCTCCTGGCTTCTGGCTTTGGCCTGGCGCAGACCTGGCTGTTGTAGCCATTTGGGGAGTAAATCAGTAAATGGAAGATCTCCATCTGTCTCTCTCTCACTCTCTCTCTGGTGTTCCGCCTTTCAAATAAATATGTAGGGGCCAGTGCTGTGGCATAGTGGGTAGAGCCACAGCCTGCAGTGCCAGCATCCCATATGGGCACTGGTTCAAGTCCCGGCTGCTCCTCTTCCAATCCAGCTCTCTGCTATGGCCTGGGAAAGCAGTGGAAGATGGCTCAAGTCCTTGGGCCCTTGGGCCCCTGCAGCTACGTGGGAGACAGGGAAGAAGCTCCTGGCCCCTGACTTCGGATCGATGCAGTTCCAGCCATTGCGGCCATCTGGGGAGTGAGCCAGTGGATGGAAGACCTCTTTCTCTCTCTCTACCTCTACCTCTCTGTGACTCTGCCTTTCAAATAAATAAATAAATATTTAAAATAAAATAAAATAAAAATAAATATGTAAATAAATCTTTAAAAAAAGTAAAACCAATTAATGTAATACATGACATTAAAAAAGCAAGGAATAAAAATCAAACAATTATCTGAATAGACACAGAAAAGCATTTGACAAAATTAAATATCCCTTTACAATAAAAACTCTCAATAAATTAGGAAGAGAAGGAAAGCACCTCATCTTAAGAAAGCCAAATACAGAAACCCCATAGCTAATATGCTCAATGGTGAAAGGTGAAATATTCTCCTCTGAGATGAGAAAAAGGAGAGATGCCTACTCCCCACCATTTCTGTTCAACATAGTGCTAGAATTCCTAGCCAGAGAAATCAGGCAAGAAAAAGAAAAGGCAACCAAATTAGAAAGGAAGAAGTAAAACTGTTCCTTTTTGCAGACAGGATCTTATATATGGAAACCACGAAAGAATATAAAAAACTGTTAGAATTAATAAACCATTAATAATGCTGTGAAAATTGAATATTCACATGTAAAAGAATGAAATTTAACCATTACCTTGTTCCATAGTCCCCAAATCAACTAAAAATGGATTAAAGACTTAGGTATCATCTGAAACTATACAACGACAACAAGAAAACATAGGAGGCAGTTCTATGACATTGGTTTTGTCAATGATTTCATAGAAATGACTCCAAAGTGACAAGCAACAAAAATAAAAAAAGGGACCAAGTAAATTACAAAGTTTCTGCACAGCAAAGGAAACAATCAAGAGTAAAAAGGCAATGTGCAAGAATGGGGAAAATATTCGCAAGCTATGTATCTGATAAGGAGTTTATCTCCAAAATATATAAAGAACTCATACAACTTAACAATAAAAACAATCTTAATTATATTTAAAAGTGGACTCATTTCAATAGAGATTTCTCCAAAGTAGGCATATAAATAGCCAACACATGAAAAAATGTGTAAGGTCACAGTCATCATGCAAATCAAAACCACAGGGAAACACCATATCATTCTGTCAGGACAGTCATTATCAAAAAGACAAAATTCAGCAAGTACTGGTGAAGATGTGGAGAAACTGGGAAGCAGTATAGAGATTCTTCAACATTTAAAAATAGACTGACTATATATTTCAAAGAGCCCAATTCTTAGTATATATCCAAAAGAATTGAGAGGAAGACCTCAATGAGATATGCTTTGTTGCAGCCAAACACCAGAGAACAGCACTTTCATGTTCATTGCAGCACTATCCACATTAGCCAAGATAGAGAAACAACCAACTCATCCACTGACAGATAAATGGATTAAAGCAATGTGGCATACAACACTATGGAATATTATTCAGCCTTAAAAACTTAAGGGAATTTTGAAATCTACCACATTGATAAACCTGTGGGATATCATGCTAAATGAAATAAGGTGTTCACAGAAAGATAAATATTGCATGATTCCATATATTTAAGGTATCTAAAACAGTCAAATTCCTATAATCAAAGACTGAAGTGATAAAGGAATGAGGAGGAGAAATAGAGAGTGACTAACCAATGGGCATCAAGTTTCAGTTGAGCAAAATGAATAAGTTGTAAAGTTCTGCTGTTCAATGGTATACCTGTAGTCAACAATGCACACTTAAAAATTTAAGAAGGTAGTGGCTGATGTTTTGGTGTAATGAGCCAAAGCCAGGAGCCAGAGGTTTCTTCCAGGTCTCCCACTCGAGTGCAGAAGCCCAAGCACTTGCGCTATCCTCTGCTGCTTTCCCAGGTGCATTAGCAGGAAGCTGGATTAGAAATGGAGCAACTGAGACTTGAACCAGTAGCCACAAGGGATGGCGGGTGGCAGCTTAACCTGCTATGCCACAACACAGGCTCCCAAACATTTCTTTTTAAAAATATATGTATTTTATTTTATTTACTGAAAGGCAGAGTGCCACCCACTCACAGATCTTTCATTCACTGGTTCACTCTTCAAAGGTCCAAAGCAGCCAGGGTTGGGCTAGATCAAAGCCAAGAGCCCAGAACTCCATCCAGCTCTCCAACATGGGTAGAAAGAGGCCCAAGCACCTGAGCCATCAATTGCCTGTTGCTTCTGAGGGTTTAGGAAGCTGGACCAGATGCTGAGTAGCCAGGACTCAAACCAACACTCTGACATGGGATGTGGGTAGCCCAAGTAGCAGTTTAACCTACTATACTACAATGCCCACCCTTAAAAGACGCTTTCCTGAGAGAGTGAGAAGACAAGCTGCAGAGTAGTAGAAAATGTCCTATAAATCACAAATCTGATGAAAATGCTTGGATACAGACCATGTAAAAAGTTGTCAAAACTCAGGAATAAGAAAACAAACCAAATTTTTAAAATATTCAAAGGATGCGCATTGGCATTTCATCAAAAGTTATCTGTGGAAAGAAAATAAGCACATGAAAAGACTGTGAATATAATTTTTCATTGATGTAATACAAATTAACACCACAAATGCTATTACTACATACCTTTCAGAATGCCCACAACTGAAAAGATGATCAGACCAAATGCAAAGCTGTGGATCCACTAAAGGTCTCTTATACTACTGGGGGGAATGTATACTCATTACTTTGGAAACTAGCTCAGCAGCTTTGTCTTTGGGTTTTTTGTTTTTTGTTTTTTTTTTTATTTACTTATTTGAAAGAGCTACACAGAGAGAGGAAGAGACCAAGACATCAGCTGATTCACTCCACAAATGGCTGCAATAGCTGGGGCGGGGCCAGGCTTAAGCCAGTAGCTTCTTCTGAGTCTCCCACATGGGTACACCGTGCAAGCACTCAGGCCATCCTCAGCTGCTTTCCCAGGCCATAAGCAGGGAGCTGTATCAGAAGCAGAGCAGCTGGAACTCAAACGGGTGCTCATATGGGATGCCGGCACTGCAGGCAGAGGCTTACCCTTATATTTCACAGCACTGGAACCTTGGCAGCTTCTCAAAAAGCCATTCTAATCTGCAGACATACAGTAGGCATGCTTCCCCCTGTTCTTCCAAGAACAGCTAACACCCCTGGACATTACACATAAAACAAACATAGGAAGACCCTGGAAAGTGGGACAAAAATACACTGCCCAAGGACCTCAGATCTGTTGTAGCAGTGGTTGTTTCTTGTTGTTATTATTTTTTAATTGCCTCATATACCCCAGAATGGACACTGGGGAAGCCAGTAACAAAGAAATGTCAATGCATTTCAACTTGGCTGGGCTAAGGGATGCTCTGATAGCTACTGAAACATTGTTTCTGGGTTTGTCTGTGAGGGTGCTTTTGAAGAGATGGGTCTCCCACATGGGAGACCTGGATGGAGTTCCAGGCTTCTGGCTTCAGCCTGGCCCAGCCCCAGCTATTGCAGCCATTTGCGGAGTGAACCAGCGGATGAAGGTTTCTCTTACTCTCCGTCTCTCCCTCTCTCTAACTCTGCCTTTCAAATAAATGAATACAACCTTAATTTTTTTTTTTGACAGAGTGGATAGAGAGAGAGAGAGAGAGAGAGAGAGACAGAGAGAAAGGTCTTCCTTTTTTGCTGTTGGTTCACCCTCCAATGGCCACTGCGACCGGCGCATCACGCTGATCCGAAGCCAGGAGCCAGGTGCTTCTCCTGGTCTCCCATGCGGGTGCAGGGCCCAAGCACTTGGGCCATCCTCCACTGCCTTCCCGGGCCATAGCAGAGAGCTGGCCTGGAAGAGGGGCAACTGGGATGGAATCCGGCGCCCCAACCGGGACTAGAACCTGGTGTGCCGGCGCCGCAAGGCGGAGGATTAGCCTGTTGAGCCACGGCGCCGGCCAAATTTTTTTTATATCTATAGATTCCAACATCAAGATGAAAGGGATATTAGAAATGTCTGACAAATATTTTATAGTAGCCATCATAAAAAAATGCTTTAAGAAGCATTTAGAAACATTCCTGAAATAAATGGGAAAAAAAGTCTCAGTTAAGAAATAGAAGATACAAAAAAGAATCACTTGGAAAATCTAGGATTTAAAATACAATAACTGAAATGAAAAACTCCACATAGGGGCTCCGTGTGAGTGTGCAGAAGAAAGAACCAGTGAACTTGAAGATAGAACATAGACATCACCCAAACTGAACAACAGAGAGGAAATAAGCAGGGAGGAAAAGGAGCCTAAGGGACTTACGGGATCAGAACAAAAGACTGAACAATTATGGCATTGAAGACTCAAGAGAGGAGAAAGGACAGAGTGAAAATCTACTCAAATAAATAATAATTGAAAATTTCCCAAATATGGCAAAAAATAAAATCCTATAGACTCAAGAAGTTCAATGACTCTCAAACAAAGTAAGTCCAATGACGTCCACATCAAGACACAATTAAGACATACTTCTGAAATTTATAGGGAAAACAAAAACAGAAACTGGTATCTGCAGGGGTATAAGATTACAAGAGGTGAAGTCACTGCCTGCAGGGATGGCATCTCATCTGGGCTCCGGTTCGAGCCCCAGCAGCTCCACTTCCAGTACATCTCTCTGCTATGGCCTGGGAGAGAAGTGGAGGATGGCCCAAATCCTTGGGTCCTTGCACTCGTGTGGGAGACCCAGAAGTTTCTGGCTCCCGCCTTCAGATTGGCGCAGCTCTGGCCATTGCAGCCATTTGGGTAGTGAACCAGTAGATGGAAGATCTCTCTCCCTCTCTCTATCTCTGCCTCAGCCTCTCTGTAACTCTGCTTTTCAAATAAAATAAATAAATCTTATTGGGGGAAAAAAAAGATTACAAGGGAACTCTGATCCTTCAAACCCAGAAGGAAAGATACGATAACATGATTCTTTGGGAACCTTTACATAATCGGTTTCCAATCTTCCAGTACAGTTTCTAGGCATGTAGTAGATATCAAATCAGCATTAATTATCACAAGCAGAGCTGTTCATCATAGGTGAGCACTCATTTAGAAGCAGGACTCTGTATAGATGAGGCAAATTCTTTTTCTTTTTTATTTATTTTTGGCAGGCAGAGTGGACAGTGAGAGAGAGAGAGACAGAGAGAAAGGTCTTCCTTTTGCCGTTGGTTCACCCTCCAATGGCCGCCGCGGTAGCGCACTGCGGCCGGTGCATCGTGCTGATCCGATGGCAGGAGCCAGGTGCTTAATAATCTACACTCACCAGGGAAGTGACCAAAGACTATGGAATGAAACTGAACCTATTGTATTATGTGACCCAGAGCATGTGACAATTCCTCCAGAAACAGTCCTTATGCTAGGTAGAGTCATTAGTGATCACATTTCAGGCCACAGTTAATTTCCACTATTGAAACAAGAGCCAGGAAAACACACTTCTAAACAATGGAATGACACTACTATGGAATATGTACCGGAAGCCATAATTACCAATTGCTTAACAGTTATTGTACAGGTGGGAACTGTTTTAAAGATAGCATTATGAATGCTGATTTTTTATAATACCCTTTTATTAAACATTGATGACATTTAGATAATTTAATTCACCAGAGGAAAATTCTTGTTCTGGCTTTCTTTATAGGAAGAAGTGAAAACCTTCTGCCTTCTTATAGTTTTGGGCTGGGGTCCCTTCAACTCTGGGAGTATGCTTGATCATGAATATTTCCAAATCCCATCCTTTATTCTGTGATTTTACAGTGAGCAAAGGTGAGGTGTCATGGAACTGTCTTGTCATTTTTCACCCCTGACAATGCTTCCAGGTTTTCATTTATCTATAAAACATGGACTATGTCCATGACCTCTTATGCTGCAGAGCCTGTGAGAATAATAGCAATATCATATATAATACATGCAGCATGCATACATATGCTACTTATTGCCCTCCTATCCCTTTATAATGGAGGTATTGTCATTTGTTCAAAGTAACACATTAAGTCTACAGCAAAGCTAAGATTTCTTCAATTTCAGTTTTGCCCTTGTTACAACGTGAATTTTAAGGACAAGGCAAAAAGTAACAAAGGGGAAGGAATGAGATGTTCAGTGGATTGAGGTAACAATGGTTTTCAAGTGACAAAGAAAATTCTAGTGAGCGGAAAATACACAGTCCTGCCCACTTTGCTGCTGCATCTCATGTCATTCTTCAGCCTCACTGGTCTTCTTCCTAAACATGGAGTAGATTAAGCTCTTTCCCACTTCCAGACTTTCACACAAACTCTTCCCTTGACTTGAACTCTGTCTTTGCCACCCCAGTCTCCCTCACCTGGTCTTTTAGGTTTTCATTTACAACTCTCTGCTTCCCAAGTGCAATAAGATCGATGCAGAATTTAGGTCAAGTTGCCCCTAAAGCAGAGCCTAAGACAAAGGCTTCTGTGTGAGAACAGAGTGGGAGTGAAAACAGGGGAGCGAATGTGGGAAGGAAGATGAGCCAACACAAGGATGTGTATTACTGAGTTGACCCCTGCAATGGGAAGCTGGTTGCTTGATCACCCAGGACCTTCTGGGAATGTTATGAAATGCATTTCGGCACCTTCCAGTCATTTATCCACTCATCCTTGGAAGGCGTTTGATCTAAAGAGGTTCGGCTCTCAGCTCAAAACCGTATGAACTTTCAAGTTCTCAGTGACACACTCTTGTTTATATGGTGCAATCTTGAAAACAAATGAAACTGCTGGTCTCTGAGTATTCTCTCACCTTTGGATCCCTGGACTACAACTAAGATTTCGCCAAAGGGTAGATCCAAGCTCTGTAAGCTCCCAATCCTTATAAGTGCCATTGCCCCATACAATTCACACATTACACCAACCACACACACAGCACTTCACCTTCCATTTGCATTTCATCCCAGTAGCCATAGGTCAGTGTAAGTAACTGTGATACTACTGCACACTTAGGTTTATCAGCACCCTACCTATCAGAATCTTATTGACGAGTGATAAAGCTCCAAATTCTCATTCCAAGGCTCTGCTTTCTAGAGTCACACTTCATTACAATGATCTTATCATGAGATGACCCCAAAGCTGAGTCTGAAATAAAGATGTATGTGACTAGCAGCATCAATGTTTAAGAACTTGCCCTCTTGGCCAGCACTGCAGCTCACTAGGCTAATCCTCCTCCTGCGGCGCTGGTACTCTGGATTCTAGTCCCGGTTGGGGCGCCAGATTCTGTCCTGGTTGCCCCTCTTCCAGTCCAGCTCTCTGCTGTAGCCAGGGAAGGCAGTGGAGGATGGCCCAAGTCCTTGGGCCCTGCGCCCGCATGGGAGACCAGGAGGAAGCACTTGGCTCCTGGCTCCGGATTGGCGCAGCGCGCTGGCCACAGTGGCCAATTGGGGAGGGGGGTGAACCAACGGAAGGAAGACCTTTCTCTCTCTCTCTCTCTCTCTCTCTCTCTCTCACTGTCTAACTCTGCCTGTCAAAAAAATTTTAAAAAGAGATTTTAAGTTTATATAATAATCTTTTATTCTTTAAAGTAATTTTTAAAATTTATTTGAAATAGAGAGACGGAGCTCCCATCTGCTGATCTAGTCCTCAAATGTCCACAATGGCAGAGCAGTGGGCCAGACATGAACTGGGAGCTGGGAACTCCATCCAGGTCTCACACAGGGGTGGCAGGAACTCATTTTCTTGAGCCATGACCACTGCCTCCCAGATTAGTGGGACACTGGAGTCAGGAGCCAGAGCAAGCCATCAAACCAGATGCTGATACATGACATCAATGTCTTAACTGCCAAGCTAAACACCCACCCCGTATATTTTATTTTAAGTAGTGCTGTGTTTAACAATCAGCTGACAAAATTTCTGAAATTTAAGTCAGTGCATGCCATCCAGATGAATCAGCTCCACCACATGAAGGGAGGAAGTGACTAAGAGAATACAGGAGAGGCAATATAAGGATGTATAATTGGGGCCGGCGCTGTGGCATAGCTGGTAAAGCTGCTGCCTGCAATGCTGGCAGTCCATATGGGCACTGGTTTGTGTTACAGCTGTTCCACTTCTGATCCAGCTCCCTGCTAATGGTCTGGGAAAAGCAGTAGAGGCTAATCCACATGCCTGGGCCCCTGTTACCCATGTAGAGACCTGGAAGAAGATCCTGGCTACTGACTTTGGCCTGGCCCTGCTCCAACCATTGCTGCCATCTGGGGTATGAACCAGCAGATGGAAGATTTCTCTCTGTGTCTCTCCTTCTCTCTTTGTACCTCTCTCAAATAAATAAACCTTTCTTTTTTTTTTTTAAGGACCTACTATTGAGATGATCACTGCTATGAATGATGGGTGCTCAATCCCACAGGACCTTCTGAGAAACCTTATGAAATATGCCTCAAACTACCCTGCAGACTCTGAAAAGAACAACGTATTTTTGCAGTGGCTCCACAGTTAGCACTGAGAATCCCATACTCTGGGCTGCACATGTGTGAGTGGATTTCCAGAGTCACAGCACAACATGAAGTCAGAGAAGAAGTACTCTGGTGCAGGTGCCTGGATACCAGCAGCATGGACCTGGTACGCAGGCCATTACACTGCACTTCCATGAAGCCAGCTGAAGCCTGCACTGGATCTTGTCACCACAGCAGTGACAATTTTTCTTATCACAATTTGTAATTACATATTCATTTATGTCAGTGTTTTATCTGTATGAGTCTATTTCTGTCTTTGACTGCAAGTTCTAGGATGTCAGGACTCTCTTTTCCTCAGTGTCCGGCACCTGCACTTTGCATGTAATAGGTGACAACAGTTCTGACCGCTCCTGCCTTCCACAACTATTCCCCATCCTGATAAACGACAGCAAAAAGAACACGCTTGCACACAATAAACAGTGCTGCAATAAACAGTAAAGCTTGGGGTAAAGAGTTGATGCAGTCACACCATTTTTATCTTTTCTGGGGCTCCTTCTGTCAAGTTCCTCCCATTAATTGGAAAGCAGTTAATCCTTCTCCTTCACCCCTAGTCTGTGACCAGACCACGAACATGGTCTGCCTGACATGGTCATTGACCTGCTCTCCTTTTCTCTAACAGCACAGAAATGATGCCTAAGGCACTGAACTTCTCTTTCCATTGCTTCTCTCTCACAAGTCTTTCTCTGCTAGTGGTAATGAGCAGAGAGTTATTTCTCCTCACTAATGTGATTGATGACATTTTCTCCAGGAGGAAAAAGCACCAATGGTTCATTTGGGTTTTAATGGTCAGCTTTTCCCATTCACATCACAAATGTCAAATGTCTGGGAAAGAAACTGACAGCAGAAACCAGTATCAATTCCACTTAATTTTTCTAGTGGTTCCATACAGTTTTCACATTTTTGATGTTTTTATATACATCAAATCTTTACTTCAAAGTTTTCTTTAACTCACTTCACTATTTTTAACCTAAATATGTTGATTTAAATGCTAAAATGTATATGTCTACCACAAATAAAACTTTTGAATTAGCTGTTGTAAAGTAACCTAAAAATAATCCCTTAATTAAATACTAGATTGATAAATAGCTGATAAGTATCTTGAGCATTACAGAAATTCTCCCTGACACAATCAGAATTAAGTTAGAATTTAAAATGGAGGGGCAGGCATTTGGCATAGTAATTAAGATGCTGCTTGGGGCTGGCGCCATGGCTCAATAGGCTAATCCTCCGCCTGCGGCGCCGGCACACTGGGTTCTAGTCCTGATCGGGGCACCAGATTCTGTCCCGGTTGCTCCTCTTCCTGTCCAGCTCTCTGCTGTGGCCCAGGAGTGCAGTGGAGGATGGCCCAAGTCCTTGGGCCCTGCACCCACATGGGAGACCAGGAGAAGCACCTGGCTCCTGGCTTCGGATCAGTGCAGTGCGCCGGCCACAGCGGCCATTGGAGGGTGAACCAATGGAAGGAAGACCTTTCTCTCTCTCACTGTCCACTCTGCCTGTCAAAAAAAAGATGTGGCTTGGGATGCCCACATATTTTTAAGGTTTGTTTGTTTGTTTGAAAGTCAGAGTTACAGAAAAAGGGATGGGGGGAGAGAGATCTTCCATCTGCTGGTTTACTCCCCAGATGACCACAACAGCCGGGGTGGGGCCAGGCTGAAGCCAGGAGCCAGGACCTTCACCTGGGTCATCACTGGCACATTTTCCACTGATTTTCCATATGCATTAACAGGGAGCTGGATTGAAAGTAGAGCAGTCAGGATACTAACTAGTGCCCATATGGGATGCCGGCATCACAGATGATGGCTTAACCCACTGAACCATAATGCCAGCCCTGATCCCCACATGTAATACTAGAGTCCCTGGGTTCAAATTCTGGGTCTACTTCCAACTCCAGCTTCCTGCTAATGTCTTCCATGGGAAGCAGTAGATGATGGCTCAAGTATTTGAGTGCCTGTCACTCACATGGGAAACCGGATTGAGTTCCTGGCTCTTGGTTTCAGCCTGGCTCAGTCCTGGTCATTACGAGTGGACCTATGGAGAGTGGATGGAAGAGGGGGAGGGAGGCAGAAAGGAAGGAAAGAGAGAAAGAAGAAAGGGAAGGAGGGAAGGTGGAGGGGGAGAGGAAGGGAAGGAATGAAAACATGCTTAAGGGACTGACTTCCTCACTTCCATTGCCTCTGTTTCTCTGAAATTGTGTCTGTGAACTGCCCCAGGTCATCTGTGTAAATCCATGGCACTCTGGGAAACACGGCTGTACATTTTCGCTGTCCACAGGAGTAGACATTTAAGAAGGCACTGATTGCTTTTTCTTGGTGGTGATCATTTGCAAGAGATAATTTCAACTTTAATGTTTAAATCTGCTCCCTTAATGTCCATGAGCTGATTACTTGATAATCTCAGTTCCAGATTGGGGAGTACTTGAATTCAAGCGCTGGAGGTTCATAAATTCAGGCCACATAAATTGGGCAGATCCTCAACCTTGCTAGGTTCAGTTGCTTTGTCTGTGAGAGATGGAGGGGATGATCAACAGGAGGACAAATGATGAAACAACAGAATGGAAGACAGAAGTAGGAATTGGGCCTCACTGGGGATCACCCTCTTTCAGGTCAAAGCCTTTAAAACAGCTCCAAATAACCACAGGAAAGTGCTACAAACTCTATTTACCAGTGATGTTTTAGCAGAAAAACTGATGGGAAGTTTGAACCAAGTTATTCCCAAATTCTGATGGACATGCTTCTGTGAATTGGTTTGAGGTGGTAGCAATGTATAAATATTTTCTTCAAGATTTATTTATTTGAAAGGCAGAGTTACAGAGAGGCAGAGAGAGAGAGAGAGAGAGAGAGACAGACAGACAGATCTTCCATCCGCTGGTTTACTCCCCAGATGGCCGTGATGGCCAGAGCTGTACTGATCCAAAGCCAGGAGCCAGGAGCTTTTTCTGGGTCTCCCCTGTGGGTGTGGGGGGTCCAAGCACTTGGGCCACCTACTGCTGCTTTCCCAGGCCATAGGAGAGAGCTAGATCAGAAGTAGAGCTGCAGGGACCAAAAGTGGTGCCCATCTGGGATGCTGGCACCGCAGTTGGCAGCTTTACCCGCTATGCCACAGCACTGGATCTGTATAAACATTTTTAATTGCAGTAATTCTGCATCTGTTTTCTACATATGGGATAGACAAAACTTCTTTTTTAAAGTGCTATTTTTAAAATCTTTATTTTATTAGATTTACTTGAAAGAGAGGTTTTCTACCTGCCAGTTCACTCTCCAAGTGCCTTCAAGAGCTGGGGCTAAGCCAGGCTAGAGCCTGGAACTGGGAACTCAATCCAATCCAGGTCTCCTCCAGGGGTGATAGGAACCTAATACTTGAGCCATCATCTGCTGCCTCCCAGGGTGCACTTTAGGAGGAAGCTGGAATGGAGAGCAGAGGCAGGAGTTATAGTCAGGCAATCCTATATGGCATGCAGGTAAGTGGAGCAGCATCTTAACCCTGGTACCAAGTGCTGGCCCCAAAGTTTCTTTTTAAAATAAATGACTTAAGTAAAAAGATAGAATGGCTCAAAGAAAAACACCGATACATTAGGCATATGACTATCATATGACTAAATAACATATGACTATCACAGAATGTGTGAGATGGAACTGAACTGGCTAAATGTTAAGATATTCCAACTTGGCCGGTGCCATGGCTTAACAGGCTAATCCCCCACCTTGCGGCTCTGGCACACAGGGTTCTAGTCCCAGTTGGGGCGCCGGATTCTATCCCGGTTGCCCCTCTTCCAGGCCAGCTCTCTGCTATGGCCCGGGAGTGCAGTGGAGGATGGCCCAAGTCCTTGGGCCCTGCACCACCCGCATGGGAGACCAGGAGAAGCACCCAGCTCCTGGCTTCGGATCAGTGAGATGCGCCGGCCGCAGCGGCCATTGGAGGGTGAACCAACGGCAAAAAGGAAGACCTTTCTCTCTGTCTCTCTCTCTCTCACTATCCACTCTGCCTGAAAAAAAAAAAAAAAAAAAAAAAAAAAAAAGGATATTCCAACTTTATCTTTACTATTCCTTTGGTCTAAAATAGTAAAGTTTTGTGTCATGGTTTCTCCAGAAGTATTTATAAGGATTAAGAGGCACACCTATTTCCCAAGGATACTATGAAAAATAATTAATTAAAAAGAATAGTGGGGTAAAAGGGATTATTTGGGAATGCTGTGCTCTTTCTGATCAATTTTACTATAAGGGGTTGGTGCTGTGACATAGCAGATAAAGCCACCACTGCAATGTCATCACCCCATATGGGTAATGATTCCAGTCCCAGCTGCTCCACTTTCAATCCAGCTCTCTGCTATGGCCTGGGAAAGCAGTAGAAGATGGCCCAAGTGCTTGGGGCCCTGCAACTGCATGGGAGACCTGGAAGAAACTCCTGGCTCCTGGCTTCAGATCAATGGAGCTCCAGTCATTGTAGTCATCTGGGGAGTGAACCAGTGTATCAAAAACCTCTCTGTCTCTCTCTGCACCTGCCTCTCTGTAACTCTGCCTTTCAAATAAATAAATCTTGGGGCCGGTGCCATGGCTCACTTGGTTAATCCTCCGCCTGCAGTACCGGCATCCCATATGGGTGCCGGGTTCTAGTCTTGGCTGCTCCTCTTCCAGTCCAGCTCTCTGCTGTGGCCCGGGAGTGCAGTGGAGGATGACTCAAGTGCTTGGGCCCTGCACCCACGTGGGAGACCAGGAGAAGCACCTGGCTCCTGGCTGCGGATCAGCGTAGCTCCAGGTGTAGCGGCCTGGAAGAAGACCTTTCTCTCTGTCTCTCTTTCTCACTGTCTAACTCTGCCTGTCAAATAAATAATAAAAAAACAAATAAATAAAATAAATAAATCTTAAATTTTTTTAAACTGTGAGCCTGAAATGCTCTAAAAAAATCTATTTAAATGCAAACAAACAAAAGCCAAAGGTGAAGTAGTAAAGTATTTCATGTTACATGCACAGAAAACTTACACTACTAGCATTCTCCTGCAGCCTTGAATGAATGGTGGAAAACATGTGCTTTGACCTCTAAATCTGCAGTTTTAATGGCTCACTTTTTACTGTACAACTGAAAATTTTATTCATCCCTACACTTATTCTTGTTGGTGCAATCTATGTCAATTGTAAACCCTTAATGGAGAAAACACCAAAGTTTTCTAGATTGCCCTTTTCTGCATTGAACAAAATATATCCTAGTCTAAATAATGATTATGATAATGATATTGTATTATTTTTAAGGAATGACTGTGAACCAAGATCAAGAGTAGATAAAGTTTGTTAAACCCAGGAAATTCACCTTGAATCTGTGGTGGTAGCAAATCATAAAATCATGAAATATAATAATTCAACATATATTTTTCAAACTCTGAGGCAGGGCTAGCCCTTATTTGTATATAGAGCCAGCTTCATGGGCCCTCCCCTTGGTTAAATACTTTTCTGACGTCATTACAGTCTAAACAACTTTATCCTTGAATTTTGGTGGTGCAGGTATAATGGCGTGAGGAGGGGTAATGGAACAGAGGAGAAATGCATAACATGTATGTTTCTTGATGTCACATTTGCAAATGGTATTCCCAGTATGCCTGAGCACAGAACTGTGACTACCCTGCAGAGATGCAAAACAAGCAGAAGGTAAGGGTTCTGTCTTCAGAGAAGCAGAGGTGCTGTCAGCCCCCCAAAAGCCATTCTGTCTGTCTGAAGCAGGACTTGCATCAAATGTAGAAAGAGAACAGTGGCATTCTAGGATGCATGAAGACCAAAAAAATCCGATAATATCCTTACTCATTACTTCCCTGCATTAAGCGGACACTTGTGCTGAAAATGATGACATTAGGAAAGGGAAGGCAGGACTACCCATAGTTACTTTGCTTTTTTACTCATCAGTGTGCCAAGGGTAAAGAGGGTTGGTACAAAGTGCTCAAATCTAGGGGTTGGCATTGTGACAAAGCAGGTTATGCCACGGCCTGCCATGCTTGCATCCCAGTGAGTGCTGCTTCAAGTCCAGTCTGTTCCACCTCCCATCTCCCAGCTAATGCACCTGGGAAAGCAGCGGAAGATAGCCCAAATGCTTGTGTCCCTGCAACCCACATGGGAGACCAGGATGTAGTTTCAGGTTCCTGGCTTCAGCCTGGCTCAGTTCAGCTGTTGTGGCCCTTTGGGGAGCAAACCAGCAGATGAGAGAATTCTCTCTCCTTTCTCTCACTCTGCCTTTCAAATAAATCTTCAAGTGCTCAAAACCAGAAGTAAAATAAAAGCAGTTCAGCTAGTTTTGTGCAATGTTTCTATTGCTCTGGTAAGAAGGAGATACACGTGTGTGTTCATGCTACAAAGTAAGATTGTGTGATTCCAGTGATTCTGCTTACGTGTCAACACTCCTATGCTGGCATTTAAAAGGCACTGAAAAAACATAAGATGTGTAGTAAAATAAAGGCCAAATTTTAAACTCAGAACATGAAATAGCAAATAAAAAACATCATGAGAAGTCAAAAGAAAAACCACTGGAAAAGGAAAGACCTTTATAATTTAGTACTTTTCACACCCCTTTCCTCTGCTTTGTGAATATGGGGTTCCACAAATTACGCAGCCCACACTGTTATCAAGAATGCTCTATGAATGTGGTCTTGACTCAGTGTAGAAAAACAATCTACTGTCTTTTCTAAAGGTATCTTTCAGCCCAAATATTCTCTAATTCCACACATCTTCCAAAGCTCTGATTATTTTTTTAAAAATTTGTTTATTTGTTTATTTATTTATTTATTATGTATTTATTTGAAAGGTAGAGTCATGGGGAGGGGGGAGACAGGGAGAGAGGGAGAGAAAGAGATATCTTCCATCTATTGGTTCACTCCCCAAGTGGCAGCAACGGCCAGGGCAAAACCAGGAGCTTCACACAGGTCTCCCATGTGGGTTCAAGGACCCAAGGACTTAGGCCGTCTCCCACTGCTTTCCCAGGTGCATTAGCAGGGAGCTGGATCAGAAGTGGAGAAGCTAGGACTTGAACCAGCACCCACTGGAATGGAGGTGTCACAGGCAGCAGCTTTTACCCACTACGCCACAGTGCCCGCCCCTCACAGATTCTTAAAAGATGTACTAGGTCTGCTATACTGTATGAAATGTTAGAGGCCTTATCTGAGCATCTCTACCCCAATAGAAAGTTCATCACCCCTCTGTGCTACTGCCATGCATGCCCCTCAATTTTACTCTTGTACATTTAGCACAACAAGTTATGACCCATCTGCTTCTGGATGTGCCTTCTCTTTTTGGCTATGGGCTCCTTGAGGAAGGAGACTTAATTTACTTATTTCCATAATCCCGAAAGTGTGGATCAGGAGCAGACATTTCATAAATGCTTGTTAATAAATCATTCAGATTATTTCTAATTACTTGTGTACAGAATAGTCAGAAATGTCCCAAGAGCCAAGGATTTTCCCCTGAAATTATCTGGCCATTTGCTTCAGAGAGCTTTGGATAGGCACAATACCAGTGGCAGTGCCGGAGTTGGGATTTGGGTTCTGGTATCCATGAACCCTGGGCTCTTCTCACTGTTTGGAGCTGTGTGCAATCAGAGGGAGGGAGGGAGGGAGAGGGAAGGAGAGAGAGAGGAAAGAAGGGAGGGAGGGAGGGAGAGAGAGAGGAAGGGAGGGGAAAAGGGAGTGAAAGAAGAAGAGGAGAGAGGGAGAAAGGGAGGGAGGGAGGGACAGATGAGCCCAGTGCTGTAGCTTAGTGAATTAAGCAACTACTTGCAGGAGCTAACAACCCGTATGAGTCCTCCTCTTCTGATCCAGTTCCCTGCTGATGGCCTGGGAGAGCAGCAGAAGATGGCCCAAGTGCTTGGGCCCCTATACCCCCATGGGAGACTCCAGAAGAACTTCCTGGCTCCTGGCTTCAGATGTGCCCAGCTCCGGCCATTGTGGTCCTGTGGGGAGTGCACCAGCAGATGGAAGACCTTTCTGTCTCTCCCTCTCCCTGTAACTCTATCAAGTAAATAAATAAATCTGAGAGAGAGAGAGATATGGGATACTGGCATTGCAGGCTGGGGCTTAACCTGTTGCACCACAATGGGGTGCATTTAAAATCATTTAAAAATGATATTTGAATATTTCGCCAGAATGTAATATTCTAGTATCTAAGTTCAGGGTTGTCAAAGAGACTCACAATTTCCTTCTCCCTCTCCCTTGCTCATCTCATGCCAGGGGACTCGTATAAGGGAGCTTCCTTTGTCATTATTCCTCCTGCTCATCCTTGCTCTGGCAACCCAAAGTGGATCTTCCAATTTCTTACAGATGCAGATGGTATCATAAGCTAGTTTATTTCGGAGCCAAGGAATTGCTAAAGCCTCTCTTCTCTAATTCAGTCATATACTTAGTGCCATTAGATATGCATCCTAGGAGCCAGGATGCGGTGCCCAGGGCCAGGCGCTGGGAGCTCTCATGGTGCTTCAAGCTGCAGGTTCCACCACATCCTCATGTTCTGAGCATTGGTACTTGAGTTTCTCTTCCCGACTCTTCCCCCAGAGACTCTAGTCCAAATCAGTGGATTCCAGGCCCCTACCTAGTTATTATTCCAGTTTCTTATTATAAAAGCTCTGTGATCATAAAAGGAAAGTTGAACATTAAAGGAGAAATAGAGTATAATTTCAATACCTACATACCAGCTTCAACTTTTTGGTGTACTTTTTTTTTTGACAGATAGAGTTAGACAGTGAGAGAGAGAGAGAGACAGAGAGAAAGGTCCTCCTTCCATTGGTTCACCCCCCAAATGGCCGCTATGGCCGGAGCTATTCCGATTGGAAGCCAGGAGCCAGGTGCTTCTTCCCAGTCTCCCACATGGGTGCAGGTGCCCAAGCACTTGGGCCATCTTCTACTGCCCTCCCAGGCCACAGCAGAGAGCTGGACTGGAAGAGGAGCAGCTGGGACTAGAACACGGCGCCCATATGGGATTCCAGCACTGCAGGCAGAAGACTAACCTAGTGAGCCACAGCGCCGGCCCCTTCGATGTACATTGGTACTAAACTGTCACAGCAAAGGCCCTTGGTTTACGTATACCTCCCTGTAGCCACATCTTCTGTCCCCTGATTCTGGGCATGGCCAATGGGACCATGGCCAAAGTATCACAAGCAGAGACTTGAAAATCGCTTCTGACTGTGCTTGTCCCCACTGTCCGACTTGATGATACTGCTACTGTGGAAACAAGCCTCTCCTATCCTGCTAAATGATCTAAGACAGTGGCGGAGTTGCCTCTGCCCCCATCTCAACAGCTCAGCAGATTCCCAGATGTAGAGCTGCCCAGTTGACTGGCAACAGAACAGAGACACGTGAGTGCACACAATCGAGACCAGCAGAAAACACAGCAGCCAAGCCAAGCCCAGAGCACATCACCCCTTACATCCCCAGCTAAATAAGTGGTAGTGTTTAAACTGCTAGGTTTGCATTGGTTTTTTATGCAGCAAAAGCTAAATGACACAGTAATCCTTTAGTCTAACAAAATTGGGATTATACTATATATGCTGTTCTATAAGCCAGCCTTTTTCATTTTTTTATTTAGTAAATATAAATTTCGAAAGTACAGTTTATGGATTACAATGGCTTTCCCCCCAATAATTTCCCTCCCACGTGCACCCCTCCCATCTCCTGCTCCCTCTCCTATTCCATTCACATCAAGATTCATTTTCAATTATCTTTATATACAGAAGATCAGTTTAGTATATATTAAGTAAAGATTTCATCAGTTTGCACCCACACAGAAACACAAAGTGTAAAATGCTGTTTCAGTACTAGTTATAGCATTACTTCACATTGGACAACACATTAAGGACAGATCCCACATGAGAAGTAAGCACACGGTGACTACTGTTGTTGATTTAACAATTTGATACTCTTGTTTATGGCGTCAGTAATCTCCCTAGGCTCTAGTCATGAGTTGCCAAGGCTATGGAAGCCTTTTGAGTTCGCCGACTTTGATCTTATTCCGACCGGGTCATAGTCAAAGTGGAAGTTCTCTCCTCCCTTCAGAAAAAGGTACCTCCTTCTTTGATGGCCCCGTTCTTTCCACTGGGATCTCACTCACAGAGATCTTTCATTTAGGTTTTGTTTTTTTTTTTTTCCTAGAGTATCTTGGCTTTCCACGCCTAAAATTCTCTCAGGGGCTCTTCAGCCAGATCCTAATGCCTTAAGGGCTGATTCTGAGGCCAGAGTGCTTTTTAGGACATCTGCCATTCTATGAGTCTGCTGTGTATCCCGCTTCCTATGATGGATCATTCTCTCCTATTTTGATTCTAACAGTTAGTATTAGCAGATACTAGTCTTGTTTGTGTGATCCCTTTGACTCTTAGACCTATCAGAGTCATCAATTGTGAACTGAAATTGATCACTTGGACTAGTGAGATGGCATTGGTACATGCCACCTTGATGGGATTGTATTGGAATCCCCTGGCAGGTTTCTAACTCCACCATTTGGGGTAAGTCCGATTGGGCATGTCCCAAATTGTACATCTCCTCCCTCTCTTATTCCCACTCTTATATTTAACAGGGATCACTTTTCAGTTAAAATTTAAACACCTAAGAATAATTGTGTGTTAAATACAGAGTTCAACCAATAGTACTAGAACAAAAAAAAATACTAAGATGGATGAAGTATTACATTGTACATCAACAGTCAGGACAAGGGCTGATCAAGTCACTGTTTCTCATAGTGTCCATTTCACTTCAAAAGGTTTCCCCTTTGGTGCTCTTTAGTTGTCACCGATCAGGGAGAACATATGATATTTGTCCCTTTGAGACTGGCTTATTTCACCAGGCATAATGTTTTCCAGATTCCTCCATTTTGTTGCAAATGACCGGGTTTCATTGTTTTTGACTGCTGAATAGTATTCTATAGAGTACAAGTCCCATAATTTCTTTATCCAGTCTACTGTTGATGGGCATTTGGGTTGGTTCCAGGTCTTAGCTATTGTGAACTGAGCTGCAATAAACATTAAGGTGCAGACTGTTTTTTTGTTTGCCAATTTAATTTCCTTTGGGTAAATTCCAAGGAGTGGGATGGCTGAGTTGTATGGTAGGGTTATATTCAGGTTTCTGAGGAATCTCCAGACTGACTTCCATAGTGGCTTAACCATCTTGCATTCTTATCAACAGTGGGTTAGTGTACCTTTTTCCCCACATCCTCTCCAGCATCTATTGTTGGTAGATTTCTGAATGTGAGCCATTCTCACCGGGGTAAGGTGAAACCTCATTGTGGTTTTGATTTGCATTTCCCTGATTGCTAGTGATCTTGAACATTTTTTCATGTGTCTGTTGGCCATTTGGATTTCCTCTTTTAAAAAATGTCTATTGAGGTCCTTGGCCCATCTCTTAAGTGGGTTGTTTGTTTTGATGTTGTGGAGTTTCTTGATTTCTTTGTAGATTCTGGTTATCAACCCTTTATCTGTTGCAAAGTTTGCAAATATTTTTTCCCATTCTGTTGGTTGCCTCTTCACTTTCCTGACTGTTTCTTTTGAAGTACAGAAACTTCTCAATTTGATGCAATCCCAAATGTTAATTTTGGCTTTGACTGCCTGTGCTTCCAGAGTCTTTTCCAAGAAGTCTTTGTGGGTACCTATAGTACCTATATCTTACAGGGTTTCTCCAATGCTCTCTAATAATTTGATGGTGTCAGGTTGTAGATTTAAGCCTTTAATCCATGTAGAGTGAATTTTTGTGTAAGGTGAAAGGTAGGGGTCTTGCTTCATAATTCTGCACGTGGAAATCCAATTTTCCCAGCACCATTTACTGAATAGACTGTCCTTACTCCAGAGATTGGTTTTGGATCCTTGATCAAATATAAGTTGGCTGTAGATGTTTGGATTGATTTCTGGTGTTTCTATTCTGTTCCATTGGTCTAGCCATCTGTTTCTGTACCAGTACCATGCTGTTTTGATAACAACCGCCCTATAGTATGTCCTAAAATCAGGTATTGTGATGCCTCCGGCTTTGTTTTTGTTGTACAAGATTGTTTTAGCTATTCGAGGTTTCCTGTGTCTCCATATGAATTTCAGCATCATTTTTTCCAGATCTGAGAAGATTGTCTTTGGTATCTTGATTGGTATTGCATTGAATGTATAAATTGCTTTTGGGAGAATGGACATTTTGATGATATTGATTCTTCCAATCCATGAGCATGGAAGATTTTTCCCTTTTTTGGTATCCTCTTCTATTTCTTTCTTTAAGGTTTTGTAATTTTCATTGTAGAGATCTTTAACATGCTTGGTTAAGTTTATTCCAAGGTATTTGAATGTTTTTGTAGCTATTGTGAATGATCTTAGAAGTTCTTCCTCAGCTGTGGCGTTGCCTGTGTATACAAAGGCTGTTGATTTTTGTGCATTGATTTTATATCCTGCTACTTTGCCAAACTCTTCGATGAGTTCCAATAGTCTCTTAGTAGAGGTCTTTGGATCCCCTAAATAAAGAATCATATCTTTTGCAAAGAGGGATAGTTTGACTTCTTCCTTCCCAATTTGTATCCCTTTAATTTCTTTTTCTTGCCAGATGGCTCTGACTAAAACTTCCAGAACTATATGGAATAGCAGTGGTGAGAGTGGGCATCCTTGTCTGGTACCAGATCTCAGTGGAAATGCTTCCAACTTCTCCCATTCAATAGGATGCTGGCCATGGGTTTTTCATAAATTGCTTTGATTGTATTGAGGAATGTTCCTTCCATACCCAGTTTGCTTAGAGTTTTCATTATGAAAGGGTGTTGTATTTTATCAAATGCTTTCTCTGCATCTATTGAGAGAATCATATGGTTTTTCTTCTGCAGTCTGCTAATGTGGTGTATCACATTGATTGTTTTGTGAACATAGAACCATGTTTGCATACCAGGTATAAATTCCACTTGGTCTGGGTGGATGATCTTTCTGATGTATTGTGGCATTCTATTGGCCAGAATTTTATTGAGGATTTTTGCATCTATGTTCATCAGGGATATTGGTCTGTAATTCTCTTTCAATACTGCATCTTTTTCCGGCTTAGGAATTAAGGTGATTCTGGCTTCATAGAAAGAATTTGGGAGGATTCCCTCTTTTTTTTTGATTGTTCTGAATAGTTTGAGAAGAATTGGAGTTAGTTCTTCTTCAAATGTCTGGTAGAATTCAGCAGTGAATCCATCTGGTCCTGAGCTTTTCTTTGTTGGTAGGGCCTTTATTACTGTTTCAATTTCTGTGTCAGTTATGGGTCTGTTTAGGTTTTCTATGTCTTCCTGGTTCAATTTAGGTAGGTTGTATGTGTCCAGGAATCTATCCATTTCTGACAGATTTCCCTGTTTGCTGGCATACAAGTCCTTGTAGTAATTTCTGATGGTTCTTTTTATTTCTGTGGTGTCTGTTACGTTTCCTTTTTCATCTCTGATTTTATTGATTTTTGTCTTTTCTCTTCTTTTTTTTAGTTAGTTGGGCCAATGGGGTGTCAATTTTGTTTATTTTTTCAAAAAACCAGCTCCTCGTTTGGCTGATTTTTTGTAATGTTTTTTTGGATTCAATCCTGTTGATTTCTTCTCTGATTTTAATGATTTCTCTTCTCCTACTAGATTTGGGTCTGGTTTGCTGCAGTTTTTCTAGGTCCTTGAGATGTGCTGAAAGCTCATTTATTTGGTGCCTTTCCAATTTCTTGATGTTGGCACCTATTTCTATAAACTTTCCTCTTAACACTGCTTTTGCTATATCCCATAAGTTTTGGTATATCGTGCTGTTATTCTCATTTACTTCCAGAAAATTTTTGATTTCTCTTTTGATTTCTTCTATGACCCATTGTTCATTTAGGAGCATGTTGTTCAATCTCCATGTGTTTGCATATGCTCTAGGGATTCCTGAGTTGCTGATTTCCAACTTCATTCCTTTATGATCTGAGAAGCTGCGTGGTACGATTCTAATTCTTTTGAATTTGCTGAGACTTGCTTTATGGTCTAGTATGTGGTCAATCCTAGAGAAGGTTCCATGTACTGCTGAGAAGAATGTAAATTCTTTATGTGTAGGATGAAAAGTTCTGTAGATATCTGTTAGATCCATTTGGGCTATAGTGTCATTTAAATCTACTGTCTCCTTGTTGATCTTCTGTCCTGTTGATCTGTCTATCTCTGAGAGTGGAGTATTGAAGTCCCCCAGTACCATTGTATTGGAGTCTAAGTCTCCCTTTAAGTCCCTTAACAAATCTTTTAAATAAACCAGTGCCCTGTAATTAGGTGCATATACATTGATAATCGTTATATCTTCCTGTTGAATTGATCCCTTAATCATTATATAGTGCCCCTCTTTGTCTCTCTTAACAGTTTTTGTGTTAAAGTTTATGTTGTCCTATATTAAGATGGCTACGCCTGCTCTTTTTTCATTTCTGTTGGCATGGTGTATCTTTTTCCAGCCTTTCACTTTCAGTCTGTATGGATCTTTCTTGGAAAGATGTGTTTCTTGTAAGAAGCAAATAGATGGGTTTTGTTCCTTAACCCAATCAGCCAATCTGTGTCTTTTAACTGGACAGTTCAGGCCATTAACGTTCAATGTGACTATTGATAAGTAGTAGCTTTGCCCTGCCATTTGCCAAAGATATTTTCTAATATATGCTTTGAATTCCCTGTGATCTTTTGCTGTGAGGTTTCCTTCCTTTACCTTCCTTCATACTGATGACCGTGTTTCTGTGTTTATGTGTGTTACACATCTTCAAGCATCTTTTGCAGGGCTGGATGAGTGGTGACAAATTCTTTCAGTTTCTGTTTGCTATGAAAGGTTTTTATTTCACCTTCACTCACAAATGAGAGCTTTGCAGGATATAATATTCTGGGCTGGCAGCTTTTCTCTCTTAGTACCTGAGCTATGTCTTGCCATTCCCTTCTAGCTTGTAGGGTTTCTGATGAGAAGTCTGCTGTGAGTCTAATTGGAGATCCTCTGAGAGTAATCTGACGTTTCTCTCTTGCACATTTTAGAATCTTTTCTTTATGTTTCACTGTGGTGAGTTTGATTACAACATGTCATGGTGAGGATCTCTTTTAGTCATGTTTACTAGTGGTTCTATGAGCTTCCTGTACTAGGATGTCTCTGTCCTTCTCCAAACCTGGGAAGTTCTCTGCAAGTATCTCACTAAAAAGGCCTTCTAATCCTTTCTCTCTCTCCATGCCTTCAGGAACTCCTAGAACCTGAATGTTGGGTTTTTTAATAGTATCCTGTAGATTCCCAACAATATTTTTTAAATTTCTAAATTCCTCTTCTTTTCTTTGGTTTGACTGTAAACTTTCCTGTGCTCTGTCTTCTAAGTCCGATATTCTCTCTTCTGTTTCACTGACTCTGTTTTTAAGGCTCTGTAATGTATTTGTCATTTGATCTATTGAGTTCTTCATTTCATTTTGATTTCTCTCCACGATCACACTTGCCTGTTCTACTAGTTTCTGCATTTCATTTTGATTCCTCCTTAAGATTTTATTTTCTCAAAGGAGATTTTCTATCCTGTCCAGTAAGGAGTTCCGTAACTCAAGTATTTGTTTTTGAAAACTTCTAATTGTTCTTATCATAAATTTTTTGAAATCTGTATCTTGCATTTCTTCCATCTCATCATCTTCATAATTGTGGCTTGGGGTGTCTTGTTCATTTGGGGGTGTCATAATGTCTTCCTTGTTCTTGTTTCCTCAGTTTCTGCATTTGTTGCTTGGCATTGTGGAGATATTCTTTGGATTCTTCTTCCCTGCTGTGGTGTTTTTTCTTGTTATGCTATGACTGTATTAAGTAGACTGTCTGCATTTGATGGAGCCTTAGCGGCTTGAGATGGGTGTGGCCTGAGAGCTCTGTTTGGTTCCTTAGGGTTAAGGGTATGCCAGAAGTGACACTCCCAGGTTAGGCGTGGTAAATCTCTCTCTCTCTCTCTCTCTCTCTCTCTCTCTCTCTCTCTCTCTCTCTTTTTGATTCAAAAGGGATGTAATTCCACACAGCTGAGCAGAATTGGAGGTAGTTAGCAGGCGAATGATATACCCACAGGAGCCAGCATCAGAAGCTCTTTCCCAAGGACCACACAGGGAATCTGTGCTGCCCTCAGTGTGGGCTCAAATTTTCCTGCAGTCTCCCACTGGGTTGCCAAAGTTACCGAATTGTAGCATCTCTGGAGAGTACTCACGTGAATTCCATGAGTTCTCTCACCCACTGTCTCTTTTTTCACAGTCTCAGTTCATTAGCACCACACATTCACTAGGTCCTAATATCCTGTTATTAAACTCCCCCCAGAGTCAGGTTTTTCTGCTTGACTGAGAGCTGGTGCAGACCTGAGGTCACCCCGCTTATGACGTATGTCCAAAATGGTGCCTACTCTTTGTCTTGCTCGCCTTTGAGAGATGTGCGGAGAGAGAGAAACTCGTGTCCGTATTGGTCACTTTTTTTTTTCCTCTCTCTTCTAGATAGCCAGGTGAACTTTTCCCCCATGGGGTTTCAAGCCTCGTTCCCTCTAGTCTCCTCTTTCTGCTTGCCCGCCGGTGTCTCAGGCTATTGAGGTTCGGCTCAGCTTGCGTTCCAGCGCTGGTGTGTTGATTCTGCCGCTGGTGTCCCAAACCGTGGGCTCCCATGCTCTCTATGCAGCTCCACTGTGAATCACTAGTTCCGGAAGAGTTTCCTCTGCTGTTTCTTCCCTTACTCTTCCTTGAACCTGCAGTATCTCCACTTTTATTAAACTGTCTCTTCCCGGACTATCAGTGTGCTCCCTTCCTATTCCACCATCTTGCCACTCCTCCCAAACCAGCTTTTTTCAGATGACGTTTTCTCAAGTCTTTGATATTATTTCCTTCTTTGTTGTGAAGTTTCACTGGGTTGAGGATTTATAAATGATTTGTGCTACACTATCTTCCCAGCATATAAAATATTGCTGTAAACATGGTGGGAGCTCAATAAATATTTGTTGAATGAATGATTAAAGAACGTGAGGTATTTTTTTTAATGGCTGAATAGTATTTATTTGCCTCATTCTGAATTCTTGTTTCTCTAATAGGTTTGCATCTCAGCTTCCCATTAGGGCTGGAACTCAGGAAAGCTGTCCCTACAAACTGAGAACTGAATTTCTGGTCCAGAATCCCAGCCAGGAGACAAGGCCTGGCAAAGCAGCCTCTGCTAGGCAGCCTCAAAATTCAGTTAAAGTGGCATCTTCTTTGGGACATACCTGTCCTCTCCAGGGCTTGTTATTGCATTATACGGGTCCCTGTCACAGCAGTACCTCATGCCACAGCTTTCAGTTTACAAGTCTGTTTTATTTTTTTTAAAGATTTTATTTATTTATTTGAGAGGTAGAGTTACAGATAGTGAGAGGGAGAGACAGAGAGAAAGGTCTTCCTTCCATTGGTTCACTCCCCCAAATGGCCGCAACGGCTGAAGCTGTGCCCATCCAAAGCCAGGAGCCAGGTGCTTCCTTCCAGTCTCCCATGTGAGTACA
This sequence comes from Lepus europaeus, assembly GCF_033115175.1. Lineage (NCBI taxonomy): Eukaryota > Metazoa > Chordata > Mammalia > Lagomorpha > Leporidae > Lepus > Lepus europaeus. Next base: position 94,462,356 of record NC_084827.1, read on the forward strand.
GGGGCTGAAGCACCTGAGCCATCCTGCACTACCCTCCCACAGCAGAGAGCTGGACTGGAAGAGAAGCAACTGGGACTAGAACCGGCGCCCATATGGGATGCTGGCACCGCAGGTGGAGGATTAACCTACTGTGCTATGGTGCCGGCCCCTACAACTCTGTTTCTTTTGAGAACTTGCGAACTTATGAGTATAGTTCATTGCTCAGAGTTCCTGGGAAATAAGAAACATTCAACCAGGGCTGGCACTGTGTGGCATAGCAGGTAAAACTGCCACCAGCTGGGCTGGCATCCCATATGAGTGTTTTCCTGGCTGTTCCATTTCCAACCCAGCTCCCACTAATGTGCCTAGTAAAGCAGCGGAAGGTGACTCAAGTGCTTGGTCCCCTGTACCCATGTGGGATTTCCCGAAGAAACTCCTGGCTACTGGCTTTGGTCTGGTCTAGCCCTAGATATCTGGGGAGTGAACCAGCAGATGGAAGATCTCTCTCTCTCTTTCCTCTCTTTTTCTCTCTCTCCCTTTCTTCCTCTCTCCTTCCCTCTCCTTCTTTCTCTCTCTGTCTCTCTGCTTTTCAAATAAATAAAATAAATCTTAAAAAAAAAAAAAGGAAATGGGGCCAGCACTGTGGTTCAGCAGGTTAAAGCCCTGGCCTGAAGCACCGGCATCCCATATGGGCGCTGGTTCTAGTCCCAGCTGCTCTTCTTCCGATCCAGCTCTCTGCTATGGCCTGGAACAGCAGTGGAAAATGGCCCAAGTCCTTGGGTCCCTGCACCCACATGGGAGACCTGGAAGAAGCTTCTGGCTCCTGGCTTCAGATCAGCTCAGCTCCGGCCGTTGCGGCCATCTGGGGAGTGAACCAGTGGGTGGAAAACCTCTCTCTCTCTGTCTCTTTCTCTACCTCTCTCTATAACTCTTTCAAATAAATAAAATAAAATAAATATTTAAAAAAATTTTTAAAAAGGAAACATTCAACTAATGCCTGTGGGATAAATGAACAAATTAACCCATGCACTGCAAAGGACTCCTCTGACAATAGCACCTGTATAATGCTTTAAGAAACACATTTTTATTAAAAGTAATGCATGTGAGGCTGATGCTGTGGTACAGTGGGCTAAGCCTCTACCTGTGGCGCTGGTATCCCATATGGGTGCCAATTCGTATCCTGCTTCTCCTCTTCCAATATAGAGCTCTGCTATAGCCTGGGAAAGCACTAGAAGATGGCCCCAAGTGCTTGGGCTCCTGAACCCATGTGGGAGACCTGGAAGAAGCTCCTGGCTCTTGGCTTAGGATCAGCGCAGTTCTGCCATTGTGACCATTTGGGGAGTGAATCAGTGGATGGAAGACCTTTCTCTCTGTCTCTCCCTCTTTCTGTCTTTAACTCTGCCTCTCAAATAAATACATAAAATCTTTTTTTAAAAAAGTAATGCATGCAATAAGGATTACAGAAAATGTTGTGAAGAACCATATTCACATCCAGAAGTAAAATATCATAATTAGGAAATATCATGAAGAAGGACATGTCTTAAATGGTTTTAACGCCACTTGGATCTTTTCAAAGTCATGAGGAGATGAAGAAAATTGGAGAGTAGAGGCAGAAGCAACTATATAACGCTCCAGTTTCTAGTTCATGATAGTCCACTATCTTGCCATGGATATGAGAGAGGCAATTTCAGTTTGCATGTTGGTTTAAGTATAATTAAAACATATGGATTACAGCCTGAACTTAGACGAATGTCAAATGAAGAGGGGTATTAGGTCTGTCACCAATTAGAGTTCTGCTTGGGTTTCTCTGTTGAAAGAGAAACATGGGTTCTGGCATTGTGGCAGAGTGGGTAAAGCCACTGCCTGCTATGCTGGCAACCCATATGGGCACCAGTGCGAGACCTGGATGCTCCACTTCTGATCTATTGCCATTTTAATGTGCTTGGAACAAGCAATGCAAGATGGCCCAAGTGTTTGGGCTCCTGCCACCCACATGGGAGACCCAGATAAAGCTCCTGGCTCCCTGCTTCAGCCTGCCCTACCACAGCCTATTGCAGCCGTCTGAGGAGTAAACCAGCAGATGGAAGATCTCTCTTTAACTCTGACTTTCAAAATAAATAAATATCTTCTTTAAAAAAGAAAAACATTGTGCCTGTGCAAAAACTGCCATTACAAAGAAGTATTAGCTAAGAGTAGGTCTGTGCTGAGGAAGGCTTTGACTTGTATTCTTCATGCACACACAACATACATGAAATTCCAACACATTACCCTAATCACGGTAATAAACTTAAAATAGTTTGGTTTAGACAAGCAGGTGGGCTTTGTTAAAATAAAGATGTAAACACAAGCTCAAAATGTGGCACAGTTCTTTCCTTTTAGGATATTGGCTTCAGTTCTAACTTCAGCCAAACATGTAGTTCACATACATGAACGGTTTAATATAATCACCATGGATAAGCCTATTTCCAGCAACATTGTGAGTTATTCTTTGACTACTAGAGGGATAAAGCCTATTTTAAAGATCTCAGGCCATGGGAACAGAATTCATGAAAAATCAGCCTTTGGTTCTAGCCAGAGGTTTAATTATCCCAGAACGGTTTAGGAGAGTTCTTCCACCCTTCATCCTACATTCAGGCAAGCAGCTATGAAGGTATCTGATATTTGCACACATTTCCTTATAGGATTTCATTCAACCAAAGATAGAAGTAGGTTTTCCCATTCCAGTGCTATTAATGACAAGCCTTTCTATCTAATACCTTCCAACCACAACTCTCACCCATGGCTGCAGTCCCATAACCACAGGCTGCGTCTGGAGCTCTGTCCATTTTACAAACAAGAACTCTTGAAACATGACAGTGAATCAGAGAGAGAGAGAGAGAGAGAGAGGCTGGGCCAGGGCAGGTGGCAGGGAGGCCAGGCTAGTGCCCGTTGGCCAATCCTTCAGTGCCAAGAAGGGGAAACCACAGGGAAGCACCTGTATAGCAGACACTCTATTAGTTGCCTATCATACATCCAATACATACAACAGGGATTGTGATAGCCTTAGCCAGGAAGCATATTTATACGCAGAAACAAAATCCGAATCAGAAAATGCCAACAAAGAGAAAATTTTCCCTATTAGAGTGCTTGGGATTAAGATCCCCTTCACTTCCATTCCAGCTTCTTCTTGCTATGCACCTGAGAGGTAGCAGATGATGGCCCAAGTACTTGAGTTCCTACTACCCACGTGGGAGATCTGGATGGCGTTGCTGACTCCTGGCTTTGGCCTAGCCCAGCCCTGGCTGTTGCAGGTATTTGGGGAGTGAACCAGAAGACAAAGATCCCATCTTACCACTTTCTCTCTTTCTCTTTCTCTCTCTTTCTCTTTCTCTCTTGCCCTCCCCATCACTTTGGCTTTCAAGTAAAAGAATTTTACACTTTGTGTTTCTACGTGGATACAAACTGATGAGATCTTTACTAATTATATACTGAATCGATCTTCTGTATATAAAGATAATTGGAAATGAAAAAAAAAAACCTGGTGTTAAATTGGAAACGGCATAGAAAATTAATTAATTTTTAAAAAATATTATGTAGGATCTCTGCCTTTAATGTGCTGTACACTCTTATTTAATGCTATAACTAGTATTCCAACAGTATTTTTTTTTTCACTTTGTGTTGCTATATGGGGGCAAACTGTTGAAATCGTTACCTAATATATACTAAACTGATCTTTTGTATATAAAGAGAATTGAAAATGAATCATGATGTGATTGGAAGGGGAGAGGGAGCGGGAAAGGGGAGGGTTGCGGGTGGGAGGGAAGTTTTGGGAGGGGGAAGCCATTGTAACCCATAAGCTGTACTTTGGAAATTTATATTCATTAAATAAAAGTTTAATAAAAAAAAATTTAAAAAGTGTTTTAAAAGGCTGTAATTTAAAAAGATATTTATTTTATTTGAAAGGCAGAGTTAGAGAGAGAGAGAGAGAGAGAGAGATCATCCATTTGCTGATTCACTCCATAATGGCTGCAGTGGCCTGGGCTGGGCCAGGCTAAAGCCAGGAGCCAGGAACTTCACTTGGGTCTGCCATGTGGGTTCAGAGGCCCAGGGTCTTGGGCTATCTTCTGTGGCTTTCCCAGGAGCATTAGCAGGATGCTGGACTGGAAGTTGAGCTGGACCAGAACCAGCACACATATGGGATGCCAGAATCCCAAGTCGGGGGTTTAACCCTGCTAAGTCACAACACCAGCCCCCAAAAGGATGTAATAGGTTAGGGCATTAGTGCTCCCAGGCTCAGGCAAAATGATTGGTCTACATAAATCATGCAAGTCCTATTTTTCCTTCATCTGCTGAAAAAAAAAAAAAAAAGGACTACAGCAGTTTTGGTTTTACAGCAAAATTGAGCAGAAAGTACGGAGTTTCCATATATCTCCTGCCTCTACCACACACAATCTCTGTCACAATCACAAACTGCCCTGAACCTCCAGCGACACATCATTATCACTCAAAAATTCACAGCTTACATCAAGGTTTCCTCTTGGTGTCCCATATTCTATGGGTTCGGCAAGTGTACATGAAATGTACGCACCACAGGGAGTAACACGCACAGTAGTTTCACTGCCCCTAAAAGTCCTTTGTGCTCTACTCACGCTTCTCCCCAGACCCTGCCAGTCACTAATCTTACCATTTCCATAGTCTTTCCTTTTCCCGAATGTCAGAGTTGGAAACATATAGCTTATCATCTTCTTACATTCGATTCTTTCACTTAATAATATGCATTTAACCTTCCCCCATGCCTTTTCATGGCTTGGTAGTCCACTTATTTTTAGCCCTGAATAATATTCCACTGTCCGGATGTTCCACTTCATTTCCCTACTATAGGACATCTTAGTCCTTTCCTAGTTTCAGCAATAATGAATAAAACTGTTATAAGCATTTGTTTGCAATGGTTTGTGTTGACAATCGGTTTCATTTCTTCTGGGTAAATATCAATAAGTATGTTGGATTGTATTGTTCAGTTTTGTGAGAAACTGCCAGACTCCCAAGTAGCTGTATCATTTTGCATCTAATTAGCAATAAAGGAGAGCCACTATTGTTCCACATCCTTGCCAGCATTTGGTGTTGTCAGTGTTTTGAATTTTGGCAATTTTAATAAGGTATGTTGTGGGGCCGGGGCCCGGGGCTCACTTGGTTAATCCTCTGCCTGAGGTGCCGGCATCCCATATGGGCACCGGATTCTGTCCCGGTTGCTCCTCTTCCAGTCGAGCTCTCTGCTGTGGCCCGGGAGGGCAGTGGAGGATGGCCCAAGTGCTTGGGCCCCTGCACCTGCATGGGAGACCAGGAGGAAGCACCTGGCTCCTGGCTTCAGATAGGCGTAGCTCCGGCCATTGCGGCCATTTGGGGGGTGAACCAATGGAAGGAAGACCTTTCTTTCTGTCTCTCTCCCTCACTGTCTAACTCTGTCAAATAAATTTTAAAAAAAGAGAGAATACACAGGATAAATAAATATATAATATTTAAAAAAATTAAGTGACATTTAAAAAAAAAAATAAGGTATGGGCCGGCGCTGCAGCTCACTAGGCTAATCCTCCACCTTGCGGCGCCGGCACCCCGGGTTCTAGTCCTGGTCAGGGCGCCGGATTCTGTCCCGGTTGCCCCTCTTCTAGGCCAGCTCTCTGCTGTGGCCAGGGAGTGCAGTGGAGGATGGCCCAAGTGCTTGGGCCCTGCACCCCATGGGAGACCAGGAGAAGCACCTGGCTCCTGCCATCAGATCAGCGCAGTGCGCCGGATGCAGCGCGCCAGCCGCGGCGGCCATTGGAGGGTGAACCAAAGGCAAAGGAAGACCTTTCTCTCTGTCTCTCTTTCTCACTGTCCACTCTGCCTGTCAAAAAAAAAAAGAATACAAAAATTAAAAAATAATAAGGTATGTTGTAGTGTCTCATTGTTGTTTGTATTTGACATTCTCAAGTGACATGATATTGAGTATCTTTTATATGTTTATTTGCCATGTCTATTTATCTATATGTCAATAACAGGATTGCATTGAATCCATAGATCAAGCTGGATAGGACTGACATCTTGGGAATATTGAGTCTTCACATCCATGAACATGGAGCATTTCTCCATTGTTTATTCTCTGACTTCTTTCATCAGAGATTTGAGGTTTTCATCATATGGATGCAGATTTATACCTATTTACTTTTCTTTGGTGTGTGTTGTGCCAGTGCCAATGATACTAAATTTATTCTTTTAAAAAGGAGAGAGAGAGAAACAAGGAAAGAGAGATCTGGTTCACTTCCTAAATGACAGGCTGGGCCAGGCTCAAGTCAGGAGGCTGAAACTAAATGCAGACTCCCACAAGGGTGGCAAGGACCCAAGTATTTGAGTCATCATTTGCTGCCTTCCAGGGTACACATTAGCAGGAAACTGGATTGGAAGCAGGGGTGCTAGGACTCCAACCAGGCACTCCAAAATGGGAAACAGGTGTCCTAAGAAACGTCTTAACTAGTGTACCAAATACTCACCCCAGATTTCACTTTCTTGATAAGCTAAGAGGAATACAAAGGACACTTCCCCTCCCTTTTTAATTTTTTCTTGACTTGGATGTGATAGCTGGAGATACAGTAGCTATTTTGCCATTATGAGAGAAGCAAAAGCAATTAGCTGTGAAATCATTGCAGTAGCTATTGCAAGTGTCTACCTCTGGACTGCTCATTATATGATAAAAATTAACCTCTTTTTATTTAAGCCTCTGCAGAGAGATTTTATGTTCTATGTGGTGAGATGTATTTTCAACTGATACTCATGTAAATTTTGTAACAAGACACATAGAAGTTATCAACAAGAGCCTTTTATTACTTTGGTTCTGCAAGGGGTGTTCTGGTGCCTAAGCTGGGGCAAGACTGACAAGGAAGGGGTAGTTAGCAGAGGGAGGAAGGGAGGGTTGCTTGGTGGAAGACAATAAACAGAACTTTAATTGCCAGGGAATTCCTGGGAGAAAGTAGTTCTAAACAGGCAGACTAACACTTGGCTAAGGGCAAGATCCAATCCCAGGGAAGGAAGGCGGCATAAAGTGATGAAGGAGCACAGCATAACACAACATAGATGAGCCTAGGGACCAAAGAAATGGGAAATTGAGTCCTGGCTCTGCCACTCCTTATTTGAATGATTTGGTTATATGCTTCCACTACTATTAGCCCCAACTGTCTTCTCCATAATGTGGAATGAAAAACTGCCTCAAGAGATCACTGTAAAGATGAAAAGCAAAAACATACTTAAAACTCAAAATTATATGACTTTTGTTCCATTTCCCTTTTCACATGTTCAGAACAAAGTCAGTTAGCAAAGAGATCAAGGCAACATCTGTCAGAAAGACCAAAACTGGAGAGAAGCTTAGGTGTTAATGAGTTATGCTGAAAGAAACTCTGTGAATAAAACATCTTTTAAAGTCAGCAACTCAAAATGTCTATCTAGAGTCATCTAGCCTTAAACAGGCTAAAGCTAGGGAGCAAAAAGAACATCCAAACCCGACTGAATAAAAAAATCAAAGTATTAATATCCCTAGGGAGCCGAAGAAAAGCATTGTTTCCTTCTACATACTGCTTGTGATAACAACCTGCGTGTTTGAATACAGCAAAGGTTGCTGAATTAACAGTATATTAGAATGCTACCACTTTTAGTTACCCTTACAATGATATTCACATAGCTTATACAATTTTGGTGTTTTTTCCTCAATTATTTTGGAGAAATCTTTTCCAGCTTCTACTCAGGAGGAGACTGAAACTGAATTAAATAACACTTTGAACATTTTGAACAAAGTCAAATTTCATCAACAAAAGTAAACCAGAATTACATTGTTAGAAAGTAGAAAAACCCGGAGAAGATTTAAACACTTTAACTCATGAGGGAACATGGATTACACTAAATGAATTTGGTGTCATGGGCATATTCAGTGGAAATTGCACATATTTCCATAGAGTAGGCAAGACTGCCCATGACTGCATTTCCTTCTAAAGATAGGCTTGTTTATTCCTTCATCCAGCATTGAATAGTGAGAATCTTCCATGTGCCAAGCACAGAACTGGAAGTGCCTAGGGTATTAAAAAATATTCTAGTATGTTTTCTTCCATGACAATGAATCCCAAACTCTGTAGGCATAAGAACCCAGGAAATTTTTTAAAAAAATGTATCCTTCTTGAAATTACCATAGAAATTCTGATTCATGGGGATGGGGCTTAAACATCTTTATTTTCATAAAGCACTGCAGATGATTCAAGTGCATTTGAGTGTGAATCACTTTCATATGGCCAGAACCTATATCTAGTTTGAAAGCTAACATGTTTCTTTATATGGCCTCTGGATAAAATAAGCATGTTTAAAGGTAATGCAATCTAATGGGGCTGATTTGCCTTTAGGAAGAGTAAGAAGTAACAGCAAGTTTAACCAAGAAAATCTTGCAGGATAGTCATTTGTGAGCTCCACATTCAGCAGGATTCTGGAGACTTGCCAAAGGTGGACAGGAGACTGTCACAGCTGGGAAGGGGAGTTATGTAAAGTGCAGTTAGTGCAATTCCTTGAATCCTGAAGAGTTTAGCTCTGATTCAACAGGAGCTTAAGAAAACTACTGGTGTGATTACAGTATGAGATAAGATTACTTATCTTAGAACCTCCCTCTGGGATGTGTGCAATGAGAAGAGATTCAAAGCAAGAAGACGCAGCTATAGTCTAGACTACAGTAGGACAGCCTACAACATATGAAAATGAGAAAGAAAAGTTCGGTGAACAATGGAAGAGACATATGAGTCAGGAAGAATTCCAAGTTGTGAACTTTGATAAATAAGGGGAGATGATGCCAATTTCTATACTGGTGAAGTTGTGAGGGAGCTGTTGGTGCCAGGACAAGTGGGAACAGCTCAAGGATAGATCAAGAGCCCAGTAAGAAGGAAACCAAAGCAGAAGCAGGAAATCAGAATACGGTGGTCTGGAGGGCAGATGACCCTACTAGAACCATATTAGAATGGTATTATCCTAGGTAGACAGAAGACCCAAGTAATTTCATTGAGAACACAGAATGAGTCCATCAATCAGGGCAAAGCATTGACTGGGACTGAGCAGAAGACCACAAAAAACCAAGGGCAGTCAAAAATTGAAAGTTGGGAGCAAGCATTTGGCTCAGTTGACATGCCACTTGGGAAACCCACATCCCATATCAGAGTGCCTGGCTTTGAGTCCTGGCTTTGCTGTCCATTTCAGTTTCCTGCTAATGTGTACCTGGGAGGCAGCAGGTGATGGCGCATGTACTTAGGTCTCTGTCTGTCACCCATGTAGGAGACTTGGATTGAGATCCTGGCTCTTAGCTTCTGCCTGGCACAGTCTTCAATGTTGTAGGCATTTGCCCAGTGAGCTTGCAGATGGAAGATCTCTCTCAGGCTTTCAAATAAATAAGAATTAAAAAGCAACAAAAACTGCCTTAGTAAAATAAATTGCATGTAAAAATAAAACTAGGAAAGAAAGCAATCCTGATTCTGTGGTAATTCTGCATTATCTAAAAATTCCTTACATGCTTGCTGTGGAGAGAGAAGCAGTTCCAAGGAGTGGCTTGTGAACCAAAGCGGGAGCGGGGCAGAGCTGAAAACTGGAAGGCTGAGATGGAGCCCTGCAGCCCACATGTGGGGAGCAGGAAAGAGGAAGGCATCTTGGGAAAGCTAAACTGGCTTCTCTGCTCTGTGTTAAACTCCTTCAGTGCTGCAATGGCCTTTTCACCGACTTAGCAACTAACAAGGAACCCAGGGCAGAAGTAACCGAAAAAAGGGAGAAATAGCACTTCCTTTAAATAAAGGGCACACTGGTGAATTCAGAGGCCCTGGGAACGACGGGTTCTCTTGACAGATTTCAACATGATGCATCAGTTTTCTCCTCTGTAAAATAGGAACAAGACTAATACTCACCTCACCTCACAGTAGTGAGTATCAAAGACAGCCTATTCAAACAGCTTAGCTTCTTGCGTGGCCCATATTTAATGCTTGCAGTAAATTATTTATTATTAACCCTGGACTGAAGTTTTCTTTAGGACCTGCCAGAGGGTAGAGAATGTCTGGACCATTTATAAGGCCCCCAAAATAATTCGGTTTGGCCCCTCAAGGGCAACTGAAGGCAAGACTTGAAATTCAATAAATCTATAGTAGGGGGCCACTGCCAGTAGTGCCAGCATCCCAAATGGGTGCCAGTTCAAGTCCCAGCTGCTCCACTTCCAATCCAGCTCTCTGCTATGGCCTGGGAAAGCAGTAGAAGATGGCCCAAGTGCCTGGGTCCCTGCACCCACGTGGGAGACCTGGAAGAAGATCTTGGCTCCTGGCTTTGAATTGCACAGCTCCAGCCATTGTGGCCATCTGGGGAGTGAGCCAGCAGATGAAAGACCTCTCTCTGTCTCTATCTCCCCCTGTAACTCTTTCAAATAAATAAAATAAATTTTTTAAAAAATAAAATAAAAAGTTCTAGTTACTTGTCCATATAATATTGAGAGATTTCCCAATAAACAGTGCCAGAAGTCTTGCCACATCATGTCTTTTGGCTGTAGGGCCCACTTTTGCAGCTTCTACCTTTTTAGTCTCCTACCTGGGGGTGCTTAATGGCTGACATTTACTGGGTTCTTCCCATGTGTTGTGTACACACTCAGTGATTTGTGTGAGTTACCACAATTATTTCTCACAAGAACCATTTGAAGTACTACTACTGCCCTTATTTTATAGCCAAGAAAACTGAACCTTACAGAGTTTTAAAGATTGTGTTCAGTTTACCAACTGTAATGTTCTTGCATAAACAGGGTTTCCAGGTAAATCTTTCTCTGCATCTCATAACTCTGCTTCATCTTATGTCAGCTTTTTTCTCTCTGCTTACCAGTGACCACTGCCATCAACCACATTTAAACTTTACTTTTAAAATTTTTATTTATTATAGAAATAAAGAGAGGGGGAGATGTACAATTTGGGACATAATCAATCGGACTTACCCCAAATGGCAGAGTTAGAAACGTGCCAGGGGATTCCAATACAATCCCATCAAGGTGGCATGTACCAATGCCATCTCACTAGTCCAAGTGATCAATCTCAGTTCACAATTGATGACTCTGATAGGTCTAAGAGTCAAAGGGATCACACAAACAAGACTAGTGTCTGCTAATACTAACTGATAGAATAAAAAATGGAGAGAACAATCCAACATGGGAAGCGGGATACACAGCAGACTCATAGAATGGCAGATGTCCTAAATAGCACTCTGGCCTCAGAATCAGCCCTTAAGGCATTCGGATCTGGCTGAAGAGCCCATGAGATTATTGTAGGCATGGAAAGCCAAGATACCCTGGCAAAAAAAAAAAACAAAAAACAAAACAAAAAAAAAAAAACAAAACCTAAATGAAAGATCTCTGTGAGTGAGATCCCAGTGGAAAGAACGGGGCCATCAAAGAAGGAGGTACCTTTCTCTGAAGGGAGGAGAGAACTTCCACTTTGACTATGACCCTATGGGAATAAGATCAAAGTCGGCAAACCCTAAAGGCTTCCATAGCCTTGGCAACTCATGACTAGAGCCTAGGGAGATTACTGACGCCATAAACAAGAGTATCAAATTGTTAAGTCAACAACAGGAGTCACTGTGTACTTACATCTCATGTAGGATCTGTCCTTAATGTGTTGTCTAATGTGAAGTGATGCTATAACTAGTACTCAAACAGTATTTTTCACTTTGTGTTTCTGTGTGGGTGCAAACTGATGAAATCTTTACTTAGTATATACTGAATTGATCTTCTGTATATAAAGATAATTGAAAATGAAAAAAAAAAACCTGGTGTTAAATTTGAAATTGCATAGAAAATTAATTAATTTTTAAAAAATATTATGTAGGATCTCTGTCTTTAATGTGCTGTACACTGTTATTTAATGCTATAACTAGTACTCAAACAGTATTTTTCACTTTGTGTTGCTATGTGGGGGCAAACTGTTGAAATCTTTACTTAATATATACTGAACTGATCTTCTGTATATAAAGATAATTGAAAATGAATCTTGATATGAATGGAAGGGGAGAGGGAGAGGGAAAGGGGAGGGTTGCGGGTGGGAGGGAAGTTATGGGGGGGGAAGCATTGTAATCCATAAGCTGTACTTTGGAAATTTATATTCATTAAATAAAAGTTTTAAAAAAATACAAAAAAAGAAAAAAGAAAGAAATACACACACGCACGCACGCGATAGAGAGAAAGAGAGAGAGAGAAAAGAGTGAAGGTGCTGCCACCCACAGGTTCACTGCCCAAAGGCTGGGCTGGGCCAGAGCAGGACCCAGGACCCAGGATCCAGGAGCTCATTCCAGATCTTCCACATGAGAGAAAGGAGCCCCATTACTTGAGCCATCACTGCTGCCTCCCAGGGCCTGCATTCGCAGGAAGCTGGAATCAGTAGCCAGAGCCAGGGATCAGACCTAGGTGCTCTGATATATACTGCATGTGCCTTATTTGGCATCTTAACTGCTAGGTTAAATGGCTGCCCCCACATTTGCACTTTACGGCATACATCTTCAGCCGCGTGAGAGACTATAAACTGATACTTATAGTCCAAAGCCCAAAAATCAGAGAAGGGGGGGAAAAGATCATTGCCAAGTTTGAGTCAGAATCTTCCCCCCAACAACAGGTCAACTGGCAGAAATATGGCAGTTCTTTGGTGAACAGTAGGAAGGAAGGGAAGGAGGGACAGTTTGGGGGGGGCGCACTTTCAAAAAGAAGAGGTACTGGACAAAGAAAAAAGTAGGTGCCCACTGCGTAACACATTGGTGAGTGCCACGCATTCTTTACTAACCCACTGCATTTTTAACATTTTGAACTTCCACTTGTAACTATTATCAGTGCAATAGAGATTTAAGGGGAAAAATATATCTGTTTTGCTTTTGGGATTTGCTTTCTTGTGGATTTCAATTCAATTATTGAAAATGATTTAAGAATCTCTAAAACCCCCTACTCTCTAAAATCAACAGAACAAAGTGCCCAGACAATGAGAATTGGAGTTGAGACCGGCCTGTCTGGCCCCTGTGGTCAGCACTTCTGTAATGCAGATGGATAGGGTTAGTGGAGTTTGGCTTTCTGGAGCGAGAGCTCTGCAGGTGTTTGTGACTAGTGATTACAGCAGAGGTGAAGGGCTTGATCCTTTGAGGGAGAGCTCTTAGTTGTACTAATGAGCTGCACAGCTTTCTCCCCCTTCCTTCCACACATGAACTTCTCTTTGATCTTAATTGTGCATGGAAAATAATTACAAACTCAAATGATGTAATAAACATTTGTTAATAAAATTAATTTGATAAAATGGTCAAGCAACATTCAGTAGCTCTGGACAATTTAATTTCTTCTGTACACAGTGTGATGGTTGGCATCTACTCAGTCAACTTTTATATATAAATGTGAGTTGTGGTGGGCAGGAAAAGACCTGCACAACCAAAATTCCACAAAATTTGGCCACCCAACAAAACCATCCCTCAGCCAATAGTTCTGTAACTATTGGACAATTTACATAATTTACATAATTGAGTGAATGATGCTTTTATCTCCTCCAAAACCTAAAAAGCCTAACAAATGCAAATCTGAACTAATATTTTTTAAAACTCTAAAAAGTTATATAATCTTTCTGATTCAAAGTTATATAATAATCTTTCTAAAATAACAGCTAATTCAATTTTTGAGTGTTGTATATATTATAATTGTTCAATGGCTTTAAAATAACTTGGCATTGTTCCTTAAGCAGAGACATTATTGCTTAATTGCATGAGTCATTTCCCCAGTCCCAGGCAATTAATTAGTGTTTCCTAAACTTGCCTGAAATAGGAACCACTTGGGGCTTTTGTTAAACACACAGGTTCTGGGGCTCATCCCAAACCTATTGAATTAGAATTTCTAGTGGAGGCATATGAATGGTCCATGAGCATCCCAGGTGGATCTTATTATCAGAAAGGTTTTGGAAATACTGATTAGATTGCTTTGACAATGGCTTTAACTTCTTGATCACTACTGCACTGAGTGACCAGACTAGAGTTTCATCACTGGAGGAACCAGGACATTGGGAAGCACTCATGGACTACAAAGCAAGCCGTGTTCTATTTTATGTAAACACATCTTGTGATTGGGAAAAGGACCGTGTGTTTACATATTCTCTCTTTACCCTTTCAGGTACACAGAAAACCTCATCTATTTAATAGACCCAAGATTAAATTCATTACCACCTTAAAAAAAGAACAAAAGGAGGGACATGCCGCTTACTGCACATTTATCATACATCAAGCGGGACCTTGATGGCTAGTTTATGTAAATTATTTCCCTGAATCTTATCTATTACTGGTGAAGCAGAAATTGAGGCTGGAAGGTGCTATGTATTTCCCCATGATCACTCAGAAAGCAAAAAAGACGGGGGTCAAACCCACTAAGCATATGTTCTTATCACAATACATACCTTCAGAGTTTCAATTTCAAATCAAGGAATTCAAATTCACCAGGCAGAATAATTACTGTTTTGTGACATTTTCTTCTCTGGAAGTCAAAAAGGGGGAATCTCTCATTTTGGGGGCTTCGAGCAAGATGGGGAAGCAAGGACAGATTTCAGAAAGTTAGATTGACTTACTGGATGACAAGCCTTTTTCTTATGACCAGGAAGAAATCTACAGTTCTCCTCAATCAAGTCACCTCTCTCCAAAACAAGTGAGAAAGAAAATAAACTTACAAATTCATGTATGTAAAATGTGTAATATATATATACACGTATATATATGTAGCACTGCATTTTAGTCTAAGCTCATTTTCTTTCTTGTTAGCTCTGTGAAATCCATTCTTGTGAAATGGTTATAGCAGAAATAAAAATGCCCCTTTGGGTTTATTGTTTTGAGAACTCTTTTTTCAAAGGATTTGTTTTCTTAGACTTGGAAGCTGTTGAAAACTGCCAGATGGATAGCCTTGGAGACTGTGAGTTCTGTGTTTATCTGCAAAGGAGGCCAGGTGTGGAAGGCACATCCGGGCTTCCCACACAGCCCAGCTCAGAAACCCTCACCCTCCTGGGAGACAGCTGATATTAGGTTGGGAAGTTAAGAGAACTCCTTGCAATAAATGGGAGACATTGCAAACCAGTAGTACATTCCTTTGTTTTTGCTGTTGTTGATATTGCAAGCTAGAAGACCCTCCCAGCCAATCTTTTCTTTTCTTTTCTTTTCTTTTCTTTTCTTTTCCTTTTTTTTTTTCATTTCAGTAGGCAGTTGACATTTTTGGAGGCCATGAAGGGTACAGAAATGCAATAGTACAAATGGCCAGAACAGGTAACAACGCAGTGCCCATTTTGTAATATGCCTTTGTTTTATTTTGGTGTAAGAGTTGCTACAGGGCATTTCATATGACTTTTTTTTAAGTATTATTTTATTTATTTGAAAATCAGAGTTACAGAGAGAGGCAGAGACAGAAGGAGAGGTCTTTCATCCGCTGGTTCACCCCCCCCCCCCCCCCCGATGGCTGCAACGGCCAGAGCTGTGCTGATCCGAAGCCAGGAGCCAGGAGCTTCTTCCGGGTCTTCCACGTAGGTGCAGGGGCCCAAGGACTTGGGCCATCTTTTGTTTTCCCAGGCCATAGCAGAGAGCTGGATCGGAAGAGGAACAGCCGGGACTAGAACCGGTGCCCATATGGAATGCCGGCACTTCAGGCCAGGGCTTTAACTCACTGTGCCACAGCGCCGTCTCCTCAAATGACTTCTAATAGTTAATAATCACAGCCTTCCCCAAATTCACTTACCTTTAAACTGATCAGTTGCTAGGACAAAGCAAGGGCAGGAATCAATATTAGAGAGCCCACGCAGAAGGTTTTAATTTTTCACCTATTTTTTCCTCTTTTACTATTGATTTACAATTTTTAATGTATTTTGACTACATCAGTGACAGGCTTATTTAATACATCAGCTATTTTTAAAGACATATCAAATAGTTTTGTATAAAAGTCTTCAAAAACTTCACGGAAAATGTATGTTATGAAAAACTATACATGGATTTAAAAATTTTCTCCTCCAGAGTAAATCCATCTTTTAATTCCATTTATCATAAATTTTTTTGTACCCTCACACATGTACAGGTACAAATGTACATTAAATTACATAAAATAAAGTTTCTGCATTACTATTTCTATATCATTTAAAAATGACCCAGATTGAGTTTTGCCAAATTTGGATGGGATGTTGTGACATGGTGTACACTGATGGGATGGCCATGTATCACAGATATAAGTGAGGGTTTTAGTCTATTTTCATTATTGTAATGAAATAACTAAGACAGGCTTACTCCATAAAGAAAAGAGGCTTATTTAGCTCATGATTTTAGAGGCTGGGAGTCCAAATATCATAGCAGGAGGCCTGCATGGTGGTTGGTGGGAGCAAATATGGGAGATCACATCTGGATACAGGAAGTCAGAGAGATACTATGAGGTAGGCAAGGAGGTAGCTTACAAAGAGGAGCTGAGGTTTGCCAACACCTGCATTGTAGCCTTGCCTGAGCTGCAGCCGGCATGCAATGCCCAACTCCCTTCTTTGCAGCAGAAAACTGAAGTAGCCAGGGTTTTGGTGTTTAGAACTGTGCTGGTTAAAAATATCCAATATGAGGGTCTGGTGCTGTGGCAACAATGGGTTAAGCCACTGTCTGCAGCACTGGCATCCCATATGGGCACCGGTTTGAGTCCTGTCTGCTTCACTTCCCATCCAGCTTCCTGCTAATGTGCCTGGGAAAGCATCAGAGGATGGCTTAAGTGCTTGAGCCCACCCCCAACACATGTAGGAGACCAGATGGAGCCCTTGGCTCCTGGCTTTGGCCTGGACCAGCCCTGGTCATTGTGGCCATTTGGGGAGTGATAGAAGATCTCTACCCTCTCACCCCTTCCTTTTCCCTCTCTTGCTATAACTTTTATATAAGTAAATAAATAAATCTATTTTTTAAAAAAATCCAGTATGGCTGTCAACTGTGAGCCCTCAATGACCTTTGGTTTATTATAATGTCATTATAAAATTACCATGGCCAATACTCCAACTACCATCACGTACCTGATGCCATGACACTCTGGAGATTTCCAAAAAGGGCAAGAAAATGGGTGGTGCTCAAGCTCCTCTGCAAATTCTACCCTCTTTGAATGTCCAATTAAGCCTGGACTCAAACATCACTCCCTATATCCCCAGATCATATAAAAGGACAGCACTAAACCATTTTAAGTGTAGAGCTCTTTCTCCCAAGCTTGCCCATACTCCTTCCTGTGTACTTTTGCATTGCATGTAAATAAATCTTGCCTCTCTGCTGACCTTTACCTACATTTCATCCTTTCGTTCTTTCTTGAGCTGGACACTCTTAAGATCCTGGACCCAGCCAGGAATCACCTCACAACAGCTGAGTGAGGCCAGGCTCGGGCTTTTATAGCAATTCCCTTGCTGTAGAACTCACCAGAATCCCATGAGAAATACCTTAATCCTTTTTGGATTAACTGACCTACCTCTTTTTTTTTTTTTTTTTTTTAAGATTTTTGGGGCTGGAGCTGTAGCACAGCCGGTTAAGATGCCACCTGCAGCAACAGTGTCCCATATGGGTGCCAGTTTGAGTCCTGGCAGCTCCACTTCTAATCTAGCTCCCTGCTAATATGCCTGGGAAAGCAGTGGAGGAAAGCCCAAGTTATTGGGCCATGTGAGAGATCTGGAAGAAGCTCCTGGCTCTGGTCTGGCCCCACCCTGGTCATTGCAGCAGCCATTTTTGGGGAGCAAATCAGTGGATGGAAGATCTCTCTGTAAATCTGCTTTCAAACAAATAAATATTTTTAAATGATTTATTTTATTTATTTGAAAGAATTACAAAGAGGTAGAGATGGAAAGAGAGAGAGAGAGAGATGTCTTCCATTCACTGGTTCACTCCCTAAAGCCAGGAGTCAGGAGCTTCTTCCAGTTCTCCCCCTTCAGTGCAGGGGCCCAAGGATTTGACCCATCTTCCACTGCTTTCCCAGGTGCATTAGCAAGGAGCCGAATTGGAAGTGGAGCAGCCGAGTCCCGAACCAGCACTCACATGGGATGCCAATAGCGGCTTTACCCATTACACCAAAATGCTGGCCCCTAGTCCCTACCTCTTAAAGGTTAAGTATCATATTCCAATTCTACTCGTAACACTCTGTAATAATGTTGGAGAAGCTGGAATCTACCCATATTTTTTAAATTATAAGACTGAAATTACTTAGTGAAGATAGAGTTAAAATTCATAATGACAATGAAAAAACAAAAAACCAAGCAGGTAATAAATATCAAGGTGAACCAAGTATTTTTTTATTCTTTTACCAAAAGTCTCTTGAAATTATGGAATAAAAAAATGGCAGAACTATACCCACCATGAAAGAATAGAATAGTATGAAAATGAAATGGCAGATTTGAAAAATAAAAGGAAATTCTACCAGAAGTTCTTTAATTAGAACATCTACCAAAATATCACCAATGGAATTTAAGTCTCAATGAATAAGGGAAAGAGTTGATGGGTTAAGTTTAAAGAATGTCTGTACTGCAAGGTCTAAGGAAATCAGACTGTAGTTAACAGAGAAAGCCATGAAAAATACAAAAGAATAGTCAAGAGACTCTGGATGGAATAGGGATCAACATGTGTGAGTTCCAGGGGAAGAAGGAGAAGGAAGGAGGAGGGGAGGAAGAGGAGGAAAAGAAAGAGAAAGAAGAAAACAGAATGAAGGACAATTTTTGAAAAGAGGATGGGTAAGAATTTCCCACAATTTAAAACAATAATAACAGAAAAAAAAAAAGTTGAGTCTTTAAACTGAGGAAGCCAACCAAGTCCTGAGCACGATACATATATTCTCAAGCCACAGGGACTCACTGTAGCAAAACTGTTGAGAATCAAAGATAAAGAAATAAATATTAAATGAAACTAAAGAGGAAAAGATAAAACAGCTATTTATCTTATGACCAGTTCTCGGGTAGTTCATGTGTCAACATATCTAACTTCTGACTGTTGATTGTTGTATAAAACTGGGAAAAATTACTTAGCTTTACTCTGGCCTCAGAATCAGCCCTTAAGGCATTCAGATCTGGCTGAAAAGCCCATGAGAGTATTTTAGGCATGGAAAGCCAAGACACTCTGGAAAAAAAAAAAATGACCTAAATGAAAGATCTCTGCGAGTGAGATCCCAGTGGAAAGAAGAGGTCATCAAAGAAGGAGGTACCTTTCTCTGAAGGGAGGAGAGAACTTCCACTTTGACTATGACCTTGTCTAAATATGATCGGAGTCGGTGAACTCAAAAGGCTTCCATAGCCTTGGCAACTCACGACAAGAGCCTAGGGTGATTACTGATACCATAAACAAGAGTGTCAATTTGTTAAGTCAACAACAGGAGTCACTGTGCACTTACTCCTCATTTAGGATCTCTGTCCTTAATGTGCTGTACATTGTGATTTAATGCTATAACTAGTACTCAAACAGTATTTTTCACTTTGTGTTTCTGTGTGGGTGCGAACTGTTGAAATCTTTACTTAATATATACTAAACTGATCTTCTGTATATAAAGAGAATTGAAAATGAATCTTGATGTGAATGGAAGGGGAGAGGGAGTGGGAAAGGGGAGGGTTGTGGGTGGGAGGGAAGATATGCAGGGGAAAAAGCCATTGTAATCCATAAGCTGTACTTTGGAAATTTATATTCATTAAATAAAGGTTAAAAAAAATACTTAGCTTCAC
Source organism: Lepus europaeus (assembly GCF_033115175.1). Lineage (NCBI taxonomy): Eukaryota > Metazoa > Chordata > Mammalia > Lagomorpha > Leporidae > Lepus > Lepus europaeus. The sequence continues at coordinate 94,482,071 of NC_084827.1, forward strand.
TGAGCCTAACATTCCTCTTTGCTGTATTAAGAAGATGGAGTGAAAGAATTCCATAAAATATGAGCTCACATATAAATGTAAAATTGTATTCCAAGATGCAAACTTTTGGGGGCAGGTGTGAGAAGAAACTGTCTCCCACTTGTCTGCACACACACACCCTTCTGCATCTCATGCTCAGAGTCTCGATTCTATTCAGGTGAGCAACATGTCAGGGTTAAGCCTCATTCGATCAGCTCTTCCTGCAGCCAAAGATGGCCATGTCCTTCTGATGTGGGAAGTGAAGAAGAATGGGCAGTTTGCTAGTTAGTACTTATTGGCATGCCTCTGCTTTCCTGATTAAAGGAACAGATTTCACTGATACTGCCTCTTTTCCCTCGCTTTGTGTCCTGCGTATAGGCAGAATTGACTCTTGGCTCCCTGGAAGCTATTTTGTAAGCACACAGGAAGGACCAAGTTGCTGAACAAACATTAGCAGCCACCTCTCCCTGGACTATTTTTCTCTGATGAGAAAGATGTAAATGTTGAAGCCATTATTAGTTGGGTGGCAAAAGCATTTCTAACTGATTCTGGAAGAGAAGGAGAACTGAGGTGTATTTTTGTTTGCAATTTAACAGTTTGAAGAAGGCTTTATAAAGCAAAAAAATGAAGAAACCATGTTCAAACTTTATTGAAAACCTGGAGCAATGCCTGGCAATGTAAGTGTTCAGTAAATATTTTTCAAATAAATATAGATGGATATGTGAAACTTATAGGGATGTTGTAGACAGAAATTGACAAATAGCAAACCCTTAAAAATTCCATCTATTGACTACTTCACAATTTAGATCCAGGGCTAGTAACAGTCATTGCTTGCCTGATTTCTACATAATGAATCAGAGGAGAATCTCAGGGTTACATTGTTGCCTTAAAAGATAACCAAGTGAGCTTAGCTGCATAGCAGTTCCTTAGAGGTAAACCTGAGGAGATAACAGTAACACTCAGCTCCAGTCTCTCAAAAGGCTGATCTTGTAGATGTATTTCTTATGGATGATGGAAAAGCTTACTTGAAAGTGATCACAACCATTGTAGGGGAATTCCTGACCAAGTCATCCTGGCATAGCTGGCAAATGCTTGGCCCACTGAAGATAAATGTTCTAACATTTCAGTATCTAGAGAAGATGAGTAGATGGTTTCAACAATTTCTTTTTCTGCCAATATTTTGCAACATCAGCCAAAACAAATCAGAGACATTAGTGATCATAAAATTTAAATATACATTTAAAAATGATTGCCTGACTTCAATTTTGTTGGAAGAGTGCTACAATTATAGTGACAGAAATGTATATCTTCATCTTCCTCTTTCTCTATGCTGTCCCTAAAACAAAAATTTTCCTGGAAATTTCTATGGAAAGTTCTAGACTTCTATGGGGTGTTTATTTCTGCTCTTAATAATGGTCATAAATAATATCCAAATATTAGAGCTTGCAGACCTACAAATAGCTGAAAAGTTCTTTTGGTTCCTGGATTTGCACACTTTGTCCTTGGCCTTTGTCAAATATGAGATTATGAGACAGACTAGATGTGATAAGAATTAAGGGGAGGAAAAGGTCTTGGTTACTGGCAGAATTATGGCCTGAGGGAGCCATAAATGGAATAAAAAGGCTTTCTCAACTACAAGAAAGAATTCCAGCCTTCCCATCCAGTGGGGCAACCCTCTTGGGTGGGCTGGTTTTGTGAGTCAGTGAGACCCAAGTATCTGTCCAGAGATTACGAATAAACTAAATACATTTTTGGGTCAGAAATGTTTTACCTGATCTGACCTTTGTTTCTTACTCATTCGCATTAGCCTTGTTTTTCTCTTAGATCAGCAATACACTTGCCACTAATTTTAATAGTCTAACTATTGATTCTTTTCATTAGGAATTTTCAAGTTGAATTCATTTATATTCTTCTCTCTTCAAAAAGACAAGAAGTGTTTCATTTAATAGAACACACACACAATGTATTTGTGTGTATTTGCTCCATACAGTTTTGGTAAAAGTTGTACATTAATTCAACCAATAGTCACTGAGTATCTGTTATGCTCCAAGTATCTTGGGGTTTATAAAGCCGAATGAAATGTGGTCCTTGTTCATTGAATCCTGGTGTTTTACCTTTCCAGGTGTACTTGCTTTTTAACAAGAGGTCGATAACCCTAGCTGTGTATCATCAGCACCTGGGGAGCTTGTTAAACATACACCTGCCCAGGTTTCAGCTCTTAGATTCTGATAAGAGGCAGAACCCAAGGTGTGTGTGGCTTTCACAAAAAAAAAAAAAAAAAACCTCCCCAAGTAAATCTGGTGCACGACCAGGACTAAGAAGCACCATTTTACACTAAGAAGGGACTAACTACAGGAACATAGCCACAAGGCGGGGGGGGGGGGGGGGGGGGTTGGGGGCGGTGCGTTTGAAATCTACAGCATGAGCAGTGAGCTAAAGTCGCTTCTAAGGCTGTTTCTCTCTGTCTCCAAGGTTTTGGAATGGATAGTTACCAGATGGCAGAGTCAAGCCCAGCCTTTCTGTAGCACAAGCAAAACTGCGGCATAGGACTAAGAACTGCAGCCTAAGTTCATCCCCAAAGCGCCCCCCGCCCAACACGCTGTCATCATGTCCAGCTCACACCAAACACGGTCATTTGTGAACGTTTTTTGATTGGAAAGTAATTTGGGCCAGGGGCACCCCCCCCCTTTTTTTTTTTCTCTAACCAAGGAACACAGTAACTCAGGAGTGGAAGGTATTTGGCAGGTGCTCGTTCGGAAGTGAATTGAATCCAACTCTTAGATTGTGACCATACGCCAGTATGTCATATTTACACAAGGTTTCAGGTACATCAAAGAACACATACCATGTACATGGAGGAAGGAACAAGGCAAGCAGCCCCGGGCCCACCCCCTCCCAGCTTGTGATTAGGACACTGGCGGTACTTCAGGGGCCAGAACCCATACAGTGATTCACTGATCGGCTTCCTTCCTTCATTCATTTGTGAAACGCGCCTAGCACTCAGAGGCCAGGCAGAGGAGGCAGTTCCTTCCGTCGGTGGGCTGAAAGGAACCTAAGGCTGGGTCCCCGCGCGCTCACCTTGCCCTGGCCGCGGCCGGTCCAGCTCCGCGGGCCTTCCCGGGCGGGCGTGGCTTCCGCGCGCGGACACTGGCGGCAGGAACTACGCGTCCCGGCAGCCCGCGGGGCGGTGGGCGGAGCGGGGCCGGGGGCGGGGGCCGCGAGGGGGCATTGTGTCGGCGAGCGCCGAGCTGCGTTTGTCTGCTCCAGGTGCTCGCCGAGCGAGCGCTGCGGACGCCGGTCCGGGGCTGCGAGTGTCCGCGGCGGCGGCGGCGGCCCCGGCGGGAGGCGGAGGAACGGCACCGCGCGCCTGCTGGTCGCGGTCGCTGGCAGGGGCCGGTGTGCCGGGGCAGCACCATGCGGAGGGGCGCTCGGCGCCCTGACGACCCCTCGCGAGGCAGAGAGGCCGGGGCCGCGTTGGGGCGGCGGAGAGCATGAGGGAGGCCGGCCGGCTGCTGAGCTCCGGGCGCTGCTAGGGAGCGGCGTGCGCTGCACACTCGCCGGGGCGCGGCGGAGGGCGGGGAGCCGATCGCCGGGAGCTGTTCTGATTTCCGACGCGCACGCCAGGGGCCGGTAGCGACCCCGGCCCCCGCGCCGGCCGACATGGGCAACGCGGGGAGCATGGATTCGCAGCAGACCGATTTCAGGGCGCACAACGTGCCTTTGAAGCTGCCGATGCCCGAGCCAGGGGAACTGGAGGAGCGATTTGCCATCGTGCTGGTGAGTGTGAGGCGGCCGGGCGTGGGGCCCCGACCTGCGGCGCGGCGGACCCCCGGCCCCTCCCCTTCTGCGCCCCGCGCGACCTCCTGTCCCCTGGGGAGGCGCCCACCCTCCCCATTGTGGCCGCCCTCCCCTCGCCTCTCCTTCTTCCCCCCCGAAGCCCCCCGCGCCCAGCCAGCCCCCAGGTCCCGGGATGGGGCCGGGGTCTCCGGGCTGACCGCCCCGCCGGCCCCGAACCCATTGTCTGGCGGGAGAGGCACCTCGCGGCGCGTGTGCCCGGGAGGTGTGGCGTGGGCGTGAAGGGACGGTGGCGCGGGCTGGGCAGGAGGCGGCTGCAAGCCGCTGAGGTTTTGTTTAAAAAAGAAAAAAAATCGCGAGCTCCTTTCCTCAGGCGCCCAGCCCAGGGCCTTCAGGGTCCGGGGCAGATGGGCGCAGGTGGCCGGCCGGAGACGCGGGGCGAGGAGCGGACGCGAACTTGGAGGACGGATGTCGCGGCTTGGGCGAGGGGGAGCTTCCCCAAAAGAGATAGAGGAGACCGGCAGCTGGTCCCTAAGCGAGGAGGGGGCTCCGAACCCCAGGCGGGAGAGAGGGGCCCTGGGCGGGGCAGAACCTCAGCGTCTTCTCCTTGGTCTTAAATCTTAAACCACAAAAATGTGTGCAGTTTTGCGGGGACGTGTTGCGAGCTGTCCTGACTGCTCGGGCGACCCCTCCCCCTGCACACCCAGACAAATCCCCCGCTGCCTCCCGCGGCCCCTCTTCCTCAGCACCTCGCATCGTACTCTCTGAAGACCTCTGTCTTTGCCCCTTTCCTGCTGGGACTGTTTCTGGGCCCCTCCCAGCCCGATCCTGGCGAGCTGCAGAGGGTGTGGCGCTTCGCCCTTGTCCCAGCCAGGGGCTGTACTGCGTTTGGTCCCAAGAAAACTAGTTCCAGTGTCCCAGTCTCTTAAGGGAGATTGGGAGGGCAGCGGGCAAGATGGGTCCCATTCCTATTCTTCAAACTCGGACATCTCTCTGCCTGGCTGGTTATCCTTACAACCCGCCCAGAGAGAGAGAAACTTGGGATGGAGGTAGCCGGCGATTGTGATTGCCTGCGGGGCTTTTTGGCTTGTACCTTAACTGCTTTGGGAAAGGACTGGAGTACTAGGTCAGAAATCGGTCGTCCGAGGTCTGAACTCTGAGCGTTTGGATGGCCTTGGAAAGGGACTGGTCTGATCTGGGGCGTACTATTCTGGAGGGCAGGTTAGCTTTGTGCTCTTGGGGAGAATGGAGGCCACCTGGAAATTGCGCGGCCGTCGGGGAGATAGATGAGGTTGCCTGTCTTGCTTTGCATTCTCTGTGATCTCCCCCAGCTGCTCACCCTTGTGCAAGATGGGACACTCTGAAATGAAACAGCTTAGGCTTAATTGCTTCTCAAGGCAGCCTGGGTGCATACTTGACCGGTCTTTGCAAAGACAAACGTTTCTCTTCAAAATGCTCCTCGTACCAGACCTATGGCTCTTACCTCCTGGCTCTGGGTTTTGTGTTTTCCCGTCCATGTGTGTTGTCTGTGTCTGAATATTTGTGGTGGAGGAGCCAGGGACCCAGGGAAACCAGTGCAGCAGCCATAATAATAACAATAATGCAATTAAGTTCTGCTCAACTGGGATAGCAGTTTTTTTGCGTTCAGTTACCCTGCTGATTAATAACACATGGGATGAATGAATCTTCAGAAAAATAATGTCTCGTCATTAACATGGTGGGTTTGTGTTGCTATGAAGTCTGGCAGTCGCTAATTTAGGACTTAGACATTTATGGTTGAACATCACAGGCGCCTTGGGGGGCGTTGGTTGTTGTGGCTACTTTACTCTCCTGTGTGTCACACACAGTTACTGGATTCAGTTCTTTGTAAGATTGTTTACAACAGTCTAAGCATCTCCAACAAAAAAGCAAAAACAAAAACAAAAGGCAGGCAGACTTTTCCTGAAGAGATAAAGCTTTTGGGCAAGTCTCAGCTCCAAGACCTTCTGGTTAAGATGCCCTTGGACCACTGAAGTGGGGTTTACTTTTAGAGTCGGCTCCACTAGCTCTTGGGAAATCACTGGGAGGAGTTAGAAGGACTCCCTCCTGAATATCACCACCGGCTGATAGAGGTCCCAAGTGTCCGGGATTTATTCTGTGGTCACTCAATTCTTTTTTGAAGTTACTTAAGTGATCTCTTAACTTAGATTTTCTTCAGGAATTGCCCAAGAAATCAGTTCACCCATTCAATTCTGGACATTAAGCTGACATGCCAGACGATTTTAGGTGGCAGAGTTCTGAGCACTTAATGTGGAAGAATTCTCTACCTTTCAATAGTGGGGACTGAGTTGTCCTTACTACCAATTTTATTTTCTTACATAGTAAAGATCCTGTATGTGTTTTTGGAAGGAGAACTAGATAGTAATACTGTGCAGAAAAGTGTACAAGCAACTCATTGTAAGTATGGCATACGTCAATAATTAACGAGCTGTTTCAGGCTAGGAAAACAATTCCTCCTAGGCTCCAGCATATTTAAAGCCCTGGGGAAGGGGTAAACAAAATGAAGGAAGTCCACCTTATTGCTTGTTAGGAAAGCCTTAGGACAGAGCAAAACTCTGAGTGGCTGTTCCCCTTCCTGCCCCCTTCGCCAGCTTCTGTGGGTTAAATTGTACCGATCTGTGAAATGAGTGAGTATGCATGCAAAGGACAGAGTAGACTATTGGGTTAATATCATTGAGGGATAACTTTTAAAGGGAATAGTTTTTGTTCTTTAATAGAAGAAAATGCATTACTGGACTTGCCACCTGCGCCCGTCTGCCCGGGACCCTGAAGTAAATGAGTGCAGTAAGTACTACTGGCTCCAAATCGTAGGGGTTTACTTCTCCTTAGGAGAGTCTCTCCTCCTTTGCATCTGTTTTGAGCATTATTTTACGAATTATTACAAAACTTAGATTTAAGGGCAAAGATGATTGACTCAATGTATGCATGTATAGTTTTCACTTTTGTATCTGCCTTTGTGTGTACATTGGTGGGATTTGACACTCAGTGCAAGTGTTTCTCGTAAATTAAAAATTCAGTCATCTACGTGAATCTTGCTGCTTTTAGGGTATACATTTGACACAGGTATATCATTAGCCTGTATTTTTGGGGCTCTACGATTTACAATTAAATTTGTGGTTCTCCACTGTGTTTCTTAAACACTGTCTAATTTTGGGGGTTACACACACGAATAATCCTTTGCTTTATTTTCAAAGATGATGCTGTGCAGTGATTCTTGGAAGGTACTGTGCACAGCTGATGTTCTTTGTCCAAGAATACCTCCTTTTCTGAGTTACATACCCCATAATATTCACTAGTTCTTTTCTAGCAGCCACTGCTGACAACTTAAAATATAAGTTTTCGGATGCCTCTGTTGAGGAGCTGTCCTCAGAATTGTTTCTTTGATCTTCAGAAAAAAGGATAAACTTAAGTCTTCTGTCTTAGCTGCTGTATCTCTGGGATATCAGGTATTAGGCAGCACTGCAAACAGATTAAAAAAGACAGATTAGGAAGTAATGGTTTAGGGCAGTATTATCCTAGGTTTGATATCAGGAATTGCTTTTGGTATCTGATGAATTTGAGTCAATTTCCTTTTCACCCCATTCCAGGTTGAACATAGTCATTTTAAAGAGTGGGGCATTGCAGACTACTTACTCTGAGTAGGCCCGGTACTTAGAGATTCTCACCTAATCCTCACAGTAGCTAGAGCCATCAGCAACATTAGGGATGTGTAAATGATTAGCTAAAGTGTCTGAAGTCATACAGTTATTAAATAACCAATCTGGGATTTCCACCAGATTTGGATCTCTGTTCCACACTTTACTGGGCCCTAGCATTGCATTATGCTTCTTTAGGCCTGGAATTATGAAGGGGGTTAAAAGAAAAAAAGGCTCTTAACTACCAGTAAAAAAACAAAAACCTATTAATTCTGGTAAATGCAAGATTTAAACTATATCAAATTGGCAGAAATTTCTCAGAAGTCACCAAAGTGGGGTGCATTGGTATTTGCCTTTAGGTGTCAAATTCTCTGGCATCTGCACTGTACTCTTTTTTGGCATGGAGTGAACAATGGATTTGGTCCATAAGTCTTGTCTATAGTTTTTCCTTTCCAGGCAGACTCTCCCTAGGTTGGAAAATTTAGATTTTCTAAACCAGAGGGAAGACACAACCTATCATTGCAATGCTTGCACTCCAAATGTAATTACCTATGAAAGGGACAAGGAAGGTCAAGTTTTAACATTGAAGTTGATTGCCACTGCAAGGTGGTGTTCCCTTTCAGCCTCTTCCAAGGAGAGCACCTGCCGTGAAGTCTGTTGAACAGATGGATGCGTGGGAGTAGAGTGAAGCCATCAGATGCTGCTGATTTGTTTTCTCAGATCCTTTCTCCTGTTGTGAAGGAAAGAGAGTGTGGAAAGGGGGCGGAGTGTTGTCACTTTGAACCATTGCAGTTTCACCCTAGGCAGTAACTCCCTGTTTTTTCCTCCAAAGTGGGAATAGATGCTTAGGGCTGTGCATATCATCATTATCAGCGTGCACTTCCCCTCCTCATAATGCCAGTAAAAGCTGTGAAAATAGATCTCAGTGTCTAGGATAGAAGATGATCAAAAGCTTTTCACTGAATGCAATTATTTGGCTCCATTGGGAACCTGGAAGCTGTATTAACTGGTGAAATCTGGGAAGTTTGCCTACTGTTAAATCCTTAAGGGTTAAGAATAACTTTTGCTTGTGTTCTATCATTTGGAAAAGAGAATTGGCCTGAGGGTCAGGACAACTGGGTTTAAGAATCTTCATCAGCTGTCCCAGCTTGGGCAAGTTAAAATCTTTGCCTGGTCCTTGTAAATAGAAATAAAATTTGGCATAACTGTTGATGTTGTGAGGATGATGGAAATTATAGTAGTTGAAAGTATAATATTTGCAGAACATAATACATGGTGAACTATTAGCTGACTTTGCATTTTGAAGAATTTATGTGTGGGAAAGTGTGTAGCCATGTTCTAGAGAGTAGAATTGCCCAGGGTCAGTAACTTGTGAACCTAAGGGAAAGTATTCTAACATTTAGAGTTGTCAAGAAACCAACATTGAGCTGTCCGTTAGAGTTGTTTAAGCAGAGTTGCATGAACCATGTTGGCAGCCAGAAGCTCTTTCAAACCTAAAGTATTGCAAGGGTGGTCTTAGCTCCAAAGGAACCCTCCCTCCTTGGATTGAGTGCCACGTGCAAGTTCAGGACTTAGAATCATAGCACTGAGAGTAGGGAAGGGCGTCTTTGTAGGTCTCCTCAGCTCAAAGATTAAAAAAAAAAAAAAAAAAAAAGTAGTTCTGGAAATGCATTAACCTTGTAAGAACTGTGTCCTGAAGGACTTGGTCTTAGTGAACTGTGCTCTTCATTTCAACCTTAAGGCTTGGGGAATAAGGACAAGGCAGAGTAAGCTCCCTGTTCCTCATACTTAAGCAGGTTCAGTGTCCCAACAGTGGCTAATGCGAGAGGCTCTGACTGTACGTGTCCATCTCTTGCAAGAGGGCTGTGGTACCTGGAATCCTTTGAAGAACAAAGTAGTGAATCCTTGTTGACAAAATGAAAAAAAACAAAAACCCACAAACCTGAAAGAGCTTAAGGAGCAAAGATGAGTTATGAGCTTTGCAGGGGCCTGGCAGGTCCCCTATTGTAGAGTAGCTCTTTTTGGAGTCCTGTCCTCCACAAATGAGAAGGGTATCCCCAGGCCTCGGTCCTTGGTTTCTTTAGAGAGGCTTCCTGCATCTTTTTAGCACTTACTTGAACCCTGGGGGCTGAGCTAGCTCACCTCTCGTCTTCCTTTTAAAATTCTGTCCATACTGCAGGATGATTTTCAGCTCTTCTCCCTGGTCACCCCATCCTCCTCTCCAGAACTCTGTTTCAACATAACACTAGTTTCCAGCTGATACCATTTGGAAGCAATGCCCATGGAAAACTGATAAGCTAGAATGTTGTCTCATGGGCTGTGATTCCACTAAGGCCGACAGGTGTAGACCTGCATGGCTGGGAGTCCCCAAACTGAGAAATACCAAGTGCTTCCTTGGAGGTGTTATGGTATTTGGTGTTGACAGATAGAAGTGTACTTCATTTTCCATTCTTTAAAAACAGAAAAGCTTCCCCATCAGTGCTCACAGGTGGGCACCTTACCCAGAACTCTGTGGTTTCTAGTTTCTTAGATTTTTTTTTGACAGGCAGAGTGGATAGTGAGAGAGAGAAAGGTCTTCCTTTTTGCCGCTGGTTCACCCTCGAATGGCCGCTGCGGCCGGCGCATTGCGCTGATCTGAAGCCAGGAGCCAGGTGCTTCTTCTGGTCTCCCATGTGGGTGCAGGGCCCAAGGACTTGGGCCATCCTCCACTGCGTTCCCGGGCCATAGCAGAGAGCTGGCCTGGAAGAGGGGCAACCAGGATAGAATCCGGCGCCCCTACCGGGACTAGAACCCGATGTGCCGGCGCCGCAAGGCGGAGGATTAGCCTGTTAAGCCAAGGCGCCGGCCCAAGTTTTAGATTTTCTAGGACGTACTGGCTATGGTTTCTGTGATCCCTGCTCACATCTTCAGTGCTTTTGGCAACTGGTCACTGCTTTAATAACTCTTAGTCCACATGTAACCTTAGTCTAACTTTATGCTGAAGAAACGCTGGCCCTATATCTGTTGTCACGAAGCCGAAAGCCTGGAGATGCTTAGGCCCTGCTGCCTCCAGGACTGAGCTCCCTTGATTGCTGTGCAGCAGATGGTGCCCATAACCTGGCTTACACTAAGAGCTTGTTGACTTTGGGAAGGCGTCACTTCACATTTTGGACGGTGAGCCTGGTGCTGGACGCTAAGATGTGACTGATGGTTCCTGAAAATAACAGATCTCATCTGTCTCATGTGTTTCGTAGATGGAGAGTTTGCTCAGGAACCTGGCTCCTTCCTTGGTTGTCTTTTCTTTTTCCTTTTTTAAAAAAGATTTATTTATTTATTTGAAAGCCAGAGTTACACAGAGGAGGAGAGGTGGGGTGGGGAAGGGGGGGAGAGAGGTAGTCTTCCATCCGCTGGTTCACTCCCCAGTTGGCAGCAACAGCTGGAGCTGTGCCAATCCGAAGCCAGGAGCCAGCAGCCTCTTCCGGGTCTCCCATGCGGGTGCAGGGGCCCAAGGATTTGGGCCATCCTCTACTGCTTTCCCAGGCCACAGCAGAGAGCTGGATCGGAAGTGGAGCAGCCGGGTCTCGAACCGGCACCCATCTGGGATGCCAGCACTGCAGGCAGCAGCTTTACCTGCTACTCCACAGCGCCGGCCCCTCCTTGGTTGTCTTTTCTGCATGGAACTTTGAGGGCACTTTCTTTGGGGTAGAATAAGGAAGTGATTGTTAGAATGCTGATTCTCAAACTTGGCTGCATTTTGACATTCCCTGGGGGAGCCCCAGAAACACCGATGCCTGGGGCTCCCTCTCCTGAAATTGTGATAAATTTGACTAGGGTATAACCTGAGCATTGGGATTTGTAAAAGCTTTCAAGAAGATTTAAATGTGAAACCCAGGTTGAGAGCCACTGTGCTACAGGAGAGTATTTTCCTCTTCATCTCCTGCCCTGTAAATTAAAACTAGTGAAAAATGTGTATATATGCAAGGATTGTTGAAGAAATAAGAGAAAATTTGGAAAAGTGAACAAAGTGGAGAAAAAAAAAGTTGAAGAAATACAAATATTTTTCCTGGGGCTAGCATTGTGGTGAAGCAGATAAAGCCGCTGCCCGCAGTGCTGGCATCCCGTGTAGGTGCCGGTTTGTGTCCCGGCTGCTCCACTTCCTATCCAGCTCTCTGCTATGGCCTGGAAAAGCAGTAGAAGTTGGGCCCCTGCACCTAGGAGGGAGACTTGGAAGAAGCTCCTGGCTCCTGCTTTGGATCAGCTCAAATCCCACTGTTGCAGCCATCTGGAGAGTGAACCAGCAGATGGAAGACCTCTCTCTCTGTCTCTGCCTCGGCCTCTCTAGAACTCTGCCTTTCAAATAAATAAATAAATCTTAAAGAAAAAACAAATATTTTTCCTAGAGAAACATAGAAGACTAGGTTCAAAATCTATTAGATGGTGTAATTATTTACTGTTTAGGAAATGACCATCAAATGATCAAAATGAAAAATTTCAGGGAAAGTTCCGTATGGTATGGTTGACATTAAATAGCAACCCTCAGCTGTACCTCTGGAGTAGAATAATCAATACATCAAATGTATTTTTGCTTGGGCCTCCATTCTCAAGCCTAATTGTTGGTTCAATGCAGGCCTTCTGCTTTGATCTCTGGTTTTACCACTTACAAAGACTTGATGAGCTTGGCTTCCTGGAGTGAAATTCAAATACAGTTGTGAAATGTAAACAACATTCATTTATTAAGAATCCTATAATCAAGGCAAATTGGCATGCTTATATAAGCAATTAGCTTTGAGAATAGAAAGATAAATAGGATGCTAGGTCAAGAATGAGCTGATTGTTCGCAGTGCAAGACTCTAGTCACTCCTTTATTAGCTATAACATAAGCAAATAGACATTCCTCTTATAATCTGGAGCATTTATGGTTTGGGGTTTGAGGGCAGCATATGTGGTTTTCTGGAACTGAGAGAAGCAATTATTGTCTCATTTTATTTTAGAAATATAAGGAAATCTTTCAAGGAAATGTAGGTAGTTGATTTATGACGATATATTTTTCTAGTAATTGGGAACAGAGGGGACGTATGGATTTAGATAGAATGTTAAAGGAAGGTAAAGAGGACTATTTTATAATGGCAGAAACATTGAATGAACATCTTTCTCATCTGCTTTCATTGAATAATGTTATGTAATATTCTCATGTGTATATATGCACTATGGTAACTAATAGAACATGATAAGATTTGCACCATGGCAACACCTACTTTGCCCAGTAAATTCAATGCCATCAAATGTCTTATTGGTGAAAGCTGGAGAACCCAAGCATAAAGATGCTGAATCAGGTGCATGGCTTTATAGGTCAGTTTCATTTCTGGTCCTTTTAATCCCTGATGTTGTCAGCTTTCCACTCCTTCCAATGAACCTTTCTCTTTTTGGTGACAGTGGATTATTTTGACTAATGTGGGTTCTTTATTCCAATGGGCTTCTGCCTGGTGAGCTAGGATGCTGATTCAGTACTAATGTCTTGGGATCAGGGTGTCATACACTTGGAATTGTTGATTCCTTGACATCTGAATGCAAACGCAGAGAGACCACTTAGAGCTGTGAGGCCTCCTGTGCGTGTGGAACCCTTCCATTTGCCAGTGTTCAGCCTCGGCACTCTACTTTCCCAGCAGAATGTGTGAGTCTCAGATGAGGCTTTTTGGAAAACATTTGTTTGGCACAGAAGTCTCCCAATTACTGGTGAGTTTCTCAGGCCCCAGTTGGCATTTAATGAAACAGTTCTTTAACATTAGACATAAAGATTTTTGTTATTTTACTAATAATTAGCAATTTCAAGTTTGGTTCCTTGTAATTCTCCCATTGATAGTGGAGAAATTTAGCAATTTTTGTTTGTTTCAAAGGATGTTACCTGGTCATTCTTTAAAAAAATCATTTCCCTGGGGCCAGTAATGTGGCGTAGTGGGTAAAGTCACCACCTGTGACACCAGCATCCCATATGGGCGCTGGTTCAAGTCTCAGCTGCTCCACTTTGGATCCAGCTCCCTGCTTATGGCCTGGGGAAAGGAGGGGAAGGTGGCCCAAGTGTTTGGGCCCCTGCTGCCCATTTGTGAGACCTGAAAGAAGCTCCTGGCTTCACCGTTGCAGCTGTCTGGGGAGTGAAACATCTCTCTCTCTCTCTTCTGCCTCTCCTTCTGTCTCTGTAACTCTTTCAAATAAATACATCTTAAAATCTTTACCCAAATTGGGCATATTGTTGTAATCAACCCTCAGATCAGGAATTAGAGGCTCACCCTCCAAGCTGTTTTTCAAATGTGGTTGAACTTGGGTCCTGGCCTTCCCAGCCAAGCACTCAGTTGAACTTACTTTCCCATTGGTCATGCTTACATGGAAGAAAGGAGCCACAGGATTGTGCCTTGTGGTCTGATTCTAAATGATTTTGAACCATGAGGTTTCCACCATTTCCTTTGAGAGACTTCCTATGGCCAAGTAGGCCTAACCATTAGGAAACATTGAGATCGCAGTGTCTTCTGCCTGCTTTTAGTTATATCATCATTGATAACCTTAATGGTATTTTTGAGTGTATGTATAAAATGTTTTTCATAACTCTGGAAAGAGGACATTTTGACTTAGCTCCTAGAGTAAAGCATAACTGGGGAGGGATTTCCACAGTGAAAATGAGCATTTGCAATTTTGAGCATCAGTGCTTGGAATTATGTACTTACACAGAGAGAAGTTTTGTGTTTTTCCTTTCAAACTAAATTCCTGTTATCTTTTATTGGTGAATCTGGAAATATTAATAAGACTATGAATTTCATCATGTTCATTTTGCCCATCAAAGCACTGTTAGACGTTATTCAGACATTGATGTTTCTTGTTGATGGTTTGCCTCCCTTACTCTCCTGCAGTTTCTGTGTCCCTCCTAGCCTTCTCATTGAAGCTGGCCGAAGTTTGGCCAGACCTGTCTCCTCTTGTGTTTCTTAATAGGTCTCTGAGTTTGCTTTACTCCTGCCCTCCTCCCCCAAAGCAAGTCTGCACTTGCTCTCCTTTGTATCTTTTCTCATGATGATTCCCTGCATAAATGGGCTCCCTTGGCGGGCTCTGCCTGCTGACACTGTGTGCAGCCCTCAAGGTCCTTCCAAAATCCCACCTTTTCCAAGTGTCCTTGGAGGCCCACATGAACTCAGGGGAGGTGGGAAAAACAACTTTGCTCCCTTTGATCTCTTTATAGTACGAATTAGCTCTCTTAGGAGGTACTTGGGACTATAAACTAAGGAGATGCTTTTATGTATAGCTTTGTAGCCTGCATCACATTCTTAGCCATCTGCTTGTCTTTGTTTTATCTTCCAGTTGGCATTGCAGGCTCCTGGAAGGCAAGCAGCAAGTCTTACAGGTCCTGGCAGCTTTTCTTTTTTCCATGCAGTGCTTGGCCCAGGGAAGGTCTAGGCAGATAATTACCGACTTGATTAGAGAAGCTGCCTGCTCAGAGGGCTGGGAATTTGAGTAGCTGCTGGGGAACCTAGTTAACTGACCACACTTGGCTGACTGTTAATTGCACACACCTTGCCTTTGTGTTGAAATGACACTTTGTCACAGATCCTTATTCATCTTGGTATTCCCCATATCACTTGCTTATAGTCAGTGCCCAGGAACACTGAGTGTTTGATGATAACAACTTGGCTTCTTGCTTCACTGGACTCTCATTTTTAAAAAAAAGTTGCTTGGCTTGTTCTTTGTTGTAAAAAACTTTTCCAAAATGTATTTGTTTGAGAGGCAGAGAGAAAAGAGAGAACAGGCAGTTGAGAGAACACACTCTAGTCTGTTGGTTCACTCCCCAAATACCCACAATGGCTGAAGGCTGGGCTGGACTGGACTGAGCCAAAGCCAGGAGTCAGAAACTCAATCCAAGTCTCCCACGTGAGAGGCAGGAACTCAATTACTTGAACCAGCGCCGCTTCTACTCAGGGTAAGTGTTGGCAGAAAAGCTGGAGTTGGGAGCTGGAGCTGAGTATGAAACCGAGGTACTCCATCTGATACCAAATGTGGGGTTCTGACCAGCATCATAACTGCTAGGCCAAATGCCTGCCCTTTCACTTGGCTGTTTACGGAATACTTGGGAGTTTGGGGAAGAAAAAGAAGGTAGTTGCAATGACCAAAGAAAATTGATGGCTTGTCGCCATTGTTAAGCTGGATGTCATAACTACTGTCATTGAGTAAGTGGATGTCACATAACGAAAGAAGGAGGGGCTTAAGTGAGATGTATTCCTTTTTTTTTTTTTTTTTTTTTTGATTTGGAGTGAGACAAGTTGAAATGAGCAGCATTCCTTGTTTTGGCACTTGAGCACTGGTCTGTTTGCATAGTGCTCTCAGACTGCCTTCTGTATCTAAGGGTTTTTGTTAAATGATACTCACAGAACATGACATTGGGTGCCTGGAAGATAAATTAGAAGGCTGAGGTTTGTGATTCCATTTCAGGACTTGCTGCAGCAATTCCCCGGAGCATCCTACTGTGGAAGAAGGTGATGTTCGTGAGCGCACTTGTGCTCAGTCAGGTGCTTTCTGTGCGTTATCTCTGATGCTCTGATGACCTGCTGAGAGAGCCTGGAGCTTCTATCTTCTTTTGGCGGGTGGGAGAGTGGGGCTCTGAGTGATTAAGTGGCCACTCCCAGTGGAGGCAGGATTGAATGCAGGCCTGTCTGATGTGAGAACTTGCCTTTTCTGTTGTCCTGTACTGTGTATGTTTTCTGAGTTATTGGATGCCATCTGTACATGTTCCTTGTTCATTTCCTATATACCCTCTGATAAATGCATTAACTATACATTATCTATTTTGTCTGAGTTCAGTGTGTGTGATCTGCTGCAGAAACTGACCTTGGTCTCAAGGGGCTCAGGAGTAGCTGGGAAAACAACAACAAAACAAGCTTTGAGAGCTGCCTCATCAGTGTAGATGGAGATACATTAAACTTCGAGGGTTAGAGAGCAAATCCTTTTTGTGTGCTTTGTGTGTCCTGTTTTGAAATTCCAGCTCAGTTCCAACCACTGCTACACTGCACTTTTTTTTTTTCCTGCTATGTTGTGCACTTTTGCTCCTTAGGCACAGTTTATGAAGGGCTTATACTTCAATCAGACAGCCCCAGAAGTATTTATTGAGTACTTACTGTGTGCATGACAATGTTGTGGGCACTGCAGGATGAAGTGCAGGACAAGACTGGCCATCTGAGGAATTTAGAGCTTAGTGGGGAAGTTGGACAGGAAAGGGGTGCAGAGGTCCACAGATGCAACTGTTCATACGCTGGCAAGTGCTGCTACGGGAGGAATAAAACAGGGGTGGGGTGGGGGGAAGGGCAGGGGCGGGGAGCCCTTTCAGTTAAGATCTGTGTGAGGAGCAGGCAGCCAGCATGTGATGAGAGAAGAGCCCTCTGGCAGGAGCAGCCCAGTGCCTTTAGTTTCTCCCCCTGCTCTCAGGCTGGGGTTCTGCAGACCCTGGGGCCAGTGCAGGGAATAGCTTGTGGGATGTGCTCAGCCTGGTGGGCTTCAGGCCTTGCCTAAGGGGAAACCTCAGTGTAGAGGCTCAGAAGCCTGGCCCCTCTGATTGCGTTAGACTAACGGAGCTGTTGCTGCTAAGTGGCTTTGTGCAGGTACCTTTCTGCTTCTTGTTGAATTCAGATGATTGTCTTAGCAAATTATCATTTCAGGATTGTCATTGTTCAGCTCACGGGGCACCTGGTTTGAGAATGGAGTATTTGGTTAGCATGAGCGGCTTCTCCGGGAAGGTGCTCTGACTGCAGGTTCTTAGAACGGCCTGTTTTATCTGCTGGAAGCCACGCGTGGATCTGGGGCAGGCATAGACAGAAATTACTTTATTGCTGTAACTTGCTACTGGCTGTGGCTTAAATCCTTTCTTTTTTCTCTTTCCACTAGACAATTGTTGAATTTTAAGGGCATCTAAGGATTTTATATAGACATTCAATTTGGTGAAAGTTGTTGTGTAGTTAAAATTATCTCTCAAATCCTCTTAAGTTGCCCATAAAAGTAAGGGTATGCTGAAATAACCCTAGGAGGTATTCTTATGCACATTAAACTTCAGAGCCTTTGAGCTTGACTAAAGGAGAGGCCACAAAAGCAAAGTGTGTGTGCAGATGCCTGGGCATTCAGGCCCCTGTGCCTGCTGGACTCCAGACCTCCAGCAGTGGCTGGAGAATGGCCCGGGAATTGTAATACCTTCTTGCTTGGCCTGCAGATTCGCAGCATTCGGTATCACAGGAAGTCTTTAAATCTGTGTTAGTGGGTTTGTTTCTTGTGAGGATTTTCTGGCAGCCCTCAAATGGGGTTAAATGTCTGTTCGATCCATGCAAGTCATTTATTTGCACTTTCTCCATTTCTGTAAACATGAAAGGTATCTCAGGAGATAGGAAAAATAGGTACCTGTCATCGTTTGGTCTGTGAGAGACTCAGGATTAGAAAAGTTAACTTGCCTGAGGAGCCGTGTTTCTGATTGGCACTGCAGTTGGAAATCAAACTTTGTTGACTCAAAAGCTGTGCTCCTAACACACTTTTTTGACTTGAAATTATAGAAACTAATAAATGTAGTATAAAGCATGCACATAAATATAATATTTCCCAATACATTGAAAGTCCTGGCATGACCACTTCAACATCTGTTCAGCCTGTATTCCCTTTGTTGTTATAGATCCACAACCAACAGTTACTATATATCTTACCCCCCACCCCCAAAACCTAGAGATAAAATAAGAACTGGATGAATGAGGCACTGTCCACTGTTGAAATAGTAAAGGCCAAATAAGCTTGTGATGAAATTGGCTTTTTTTCTAGGAACAGTTGTCCTCTGAAGGCTTTCTGAAGGCTCTTTCAGACAACTGTTTCTGAACCTTTGTGTTTTTAAATGTCCCTAGTAAAATGGCTGTGTTGTTACAGTGCAGAGGCTGTGCAAGAAGCCTTTTGCTCAGCCCTCAGTGATAACCCATCAACTTGAACTTCCTTGTGAGAGGAACAACTGTTATTATCTTGTGTTACTAGGTCTTATGCTGGGGATTGCTTGTTTTTTAAAAACAAATCCTATGTAACCTCTAGTTTCGTAAAACCAATGTTTTGTTTGTATGTTTGTGCCAAACAAGGCACTATTTTTTTTAAAAGATTTCTTTCTTTATTTGAAAATCAGAGATACACAGAGAGAGGAGAGGCAGAGAGAGAGGGAGAGGTCTTCCATCTGCTGGTTCACTCCCAATTGGCCGCAATGGCCGGAGCTGTGCCTATCCGGAGCCAGGAGCTTCTTCAGGTCTCCCACGCGGGTGCAGGGTCCCAAGGACTTGGGCCATCTTCTACTGCTTTCCCAGGCCATAGCAGAGAGCTGGATCGGAAGTGGAACAGTCGTGTCACGAACTGGCGCCTGTATGGGATGCCAGCGCTTCAGGCCAGGGCATTAACCCACTGCGCTGTAGCGTCGGCCCTATAAGGTGCCATTAAGATGCTGAGACACACAAGTGAATAAAGCAGCCTCTTTGCCTTTGGAGTTAACTTCCTTATGCAAGAGATAGGCATGACCTAAAGACGATAAGAATCTTAAACAGCACTTTTCACATACATATGTGATATGTATTTAATGTGCTATAAAAGGATGGATTAAGATGCAGATTTTATAACATTTTAGGGTGAATTGATAAGTCTTGACAAGTTAATTTAATTTGGCTAATAGCTATAATACATGAATCTTTGACAAAATGAGTTCTGTTCTATGCCTGAATGCTTCAAGATACAGATGCATGGCTAAGTGTGTCTGTGCAAACAACTTGAATGGATTTGGCCAAAAACAGTGCTTGTGCATGTTGAGTGTGCTTTATACAAAATGCTTGGGACCAGAATATATGTAGACTTCATCAGGTGAGTATTCTGAACTGCTCCAAAACGCAGTGTATTGCAAATAATGAGAATCAGTGATCTCTTACCCTGTTGATAGGCAGTTAAGATTTACAGCTTCAGTTGGAACTGAAGCTCAAAGTTTCAGGTATTGGGTTTTTGAATTCGGGGTGTTCAATGAGCTTTACTCTGGATTGTGAGTGTCACCCCTCCCACACACACTTTTTTTTTTTTTTAAATAACAAGACTTTTTTTTTTTTTTTTTTTTTTTTTAAAGATTTATCTATCTATTTGAAAGTCAGAGTTACACAGAGAGAAGAGAGGCAGAGAGGCCTCCCATCCGCTGGTTCACTCCCCAGTTGGCTGCAATGGCTGGATCTGTGCTGATCTGAAGCCAGGAGCTTCTTCTGGGTCTCCCACCCAGGTGCAGGGGCCCAAGGACTTGGGCCATCTTCTACTGCTTTCTCAGGCCATAGCAGAGAGCTGGATTGGAAGAAGAGCAGCCGGGACTAGAACTGGCGCCCATATGGGATGCCGGTGCTTCAGGCCAGGGCATTAACCCACTGCACCACAGTGTTGCCACCGTCCCTGCCCTCCTCTTTGCTAGAGAGCTTGTAGTCTTTCCTACAAAACTCATTGCATGAAATACTGGCGTTGGACTTCATATCAGGGTATGTAGCTTAATTATTAAAGACTTACTGGGGCTGGCGCTGTGGCATAGTAGGTTAAGCCTCCACCTATGGCACCAGCATCCCATATGGGCACCAGTTTGTGTCCCAGCTGCTCCTCTTCAGATCTAGCTCTCTGCTGATGGCCTGGGAAGCAGTGGAAGATGGCCTAAGTGCTTAGGTCCCTGAACCTGTGTGGAAGACATGGAGACGTGGAAGAAGCTCCTGGCTCCTGGCTTTGGATTAGCTCAGCTCCAGCTGTTGTAACCATTTGGGGAGTGAACCAGGAGTGAAGACCTCTCTTTCTCTGTCTCTCCCTCCCTCTGTCAAATAAATAATTATTTTTATTATTTTTTTATTTTTTTAAGAAAGAGTAGGGGAAGACTTATTGGAAAATAACTCAAACTTGAATCAGACTTTTCCCAGTTAGAATTGATTGGCCTTTCTAGGCCTGGGTAAACCATGTCTGCTGTGTGAGTCACCTCTTTGAGTTTTTGTGATTCTGAAATGATGTTGATTAGTAGCATTGAGTTGTGCCATTCACTGTAAGCATTTCATGAAAACTGGTGGGTCTGATTGTTTTGTAACCCTTCGCTATGTTTTAAATTTTTGCTTGATTCAGCACTGGCTTTAGGGTCTAAGCTACTGACACTAATGGGACTGTGGCATTTTTCACAAGTCACTTGAATTAAGTCATCATTATCCTCAAATGTGAGGAATAATAAGCAGGGCCCTTGAGTGTCCATAATCGAACTGATGGTGCTTTGTGCTTTCTGTTTTTGCCTTCTCTGGGACATTGAATGTTTCCAAAGATCTGAGCCATGTGTGCAGCCTCTACTTGGATATTTTATCTCATGTGTATTTTGTGCTATGGAGAAAAACGACTCTGGTGTTTGATGTATTGGACTGTTCCATTTCAGAGCCTAATGGGAGTGTCAGTGTTTTCATAATTGGAGCAGACAACCACCATGCTGTGTCCAGTGCTGTGACCACTAAGCTGCTAGTTCACATAAGTAAATACATTCAAGGTCAGGACCATCTGAGCCTTGAAGAAACTGCTGTTGATGTTTTGTTTGGCTCCAGCTCCATTTGGGAATGGATGGAGTCATTTGAACTTGATTTTGAATTTCAGTAGTGGTTAAAAAAAAAAAAATTTGTAATTTACTTGTAGATGGTTTTCTGTTTAAGAACATTGTTTAATGAAAGCTGTATTGTTTCAAATCAATAATACAATGCCATTTGACTTTGTGAAGCAAAGACATTACAGGTTGCATTCTTCTAGTAACTGCTTACTGTACTTTTTGCCAGAAGTTTCTATATTAATGTTTGGGTTATGTCCTGCAATCTTGCTGAATCAGACAGAGCTAAGTTTGTGAAACAGGCCAGTCCCAAATCAAATGAAAACACTACTAGCATCCAGAAACGAGAGCCCAGAATTTTCTGAAGATTCATTCTTCATTTTTACTTTCCTGAGAGAAAAATTGCTCATTTTTAGCTCAGTTGATAAATGTCACTTTTGCCCTAAATTTTGTAGTGACAATATACTTTTTTAAGCTCATGAGATTAAAGAATATTTGATAGCACTTTCAGACTAGTGTGAGATAAAATTCTCTGTGTTCTCAGACCCTGGAGAGTTCTTAAATCACATAGGCTGTGGCTTTGTGAATGTTTTTCTTGGTGCCCTATTTCCATATCAAATAGCCTTAAATTTTTGGATTTTAGTAATGAAGGTATGAACCCATTCTGTCAGGCTTCTTGTGCCACTTCCTGTAGCCCTTTGTCAGCTTAGACTCACATGAAAGGAAGTAATAAGCCAACTCTAAGAAAGTCCAGATGAAAAGGATTATAATGTGGTACAAAAATATTAACATGCCTGGCCCATCCGTGTGACTCATTCCTTTTTGGAGTATCCATTTTGACAGCTTTTTTGAATCACACATCAATCACAATGCTGGTATTTTTGGCAGGGTGCTAGACTTCACCCTAATGCTCAGGGTGGTAACTGCCAAAAGTGAACAAAGAGGAGAATTTTAAAATGGAACATAACAGCATCATTTTCCCTTGAGCAGAAACAGAGTTGGGAGTTTCATGATACCTTTTTCATTGCCCCACGAAAATTATTGCCTTATCCCAGTGAAAATAAGACCCTGATGGGTCCTCCCGGTCTTTGGCTGTAGGAATTACTGTTGTGCTAAGTTTCCATTCACAGGCCATTTCCTTCCCACACCTTCTCCCCTACTTTAGGATTAATTTTTTGCAGGTTTTTTTTTTTTTTTTTTTTTCATGTCCTAGTGACTAAGCTTGCTTTTGGATCGTTCTCCTCTGTGCTGTATATTGTCCTTCTGGGAAGAAACTCTCATGAACTTCAAAGGAACAGAGAGGCAGGGTGCATCTAGAAATGAAAATTTGACCCTTTGTCTCTCTTCTTTTCATCTGTCTTACAGGCGTTCTTTCCTTCTGTGCAAACAGACCTTTGTAATGGTTGTCATCTGTCATGCTGTTAAGTGGTTTGTAGCACTGCTCTAGGATGTGCAGCGATTTCATGCAGAATTCTTCCCCTGCAATTTAGTGCTGCAAGTGCTATACCTGTGTGTTCTGTAGCGTGTGTCCCTGAGAAAGAGCTTGAGTGGGCATGTTCTTCATGAAATAGTCCCAGCATTACAGAGTAGTGGGATGAAGTACCCACATGTTTAAAGGAATCAAATGCTACAGATAAGGGAAACTTCAGAAAGTTTGTAGGAAAATGGAAGTAAAAGATATATTTATTTTGGCAAAAAAATTGAAATCCACACACAATTTTTCTTAATACACATTTCTATGAATTTTTTAAAAAAGCCCTCATACAGTCTAAGCTCTGTGTCCTCTTTTCCTTCCCTTTGTCTTTAGAGGAAACCTAGCGTGAATTGGAATGTGTTATTTGTAGGTACATTTGTGGAAAATTTACCGTTTGTTTCTGAATTTACAGAAATTATATCACAATCTACTTGTCCTTCCCGATCCGTATATTTGGGACTGACGAGTGTTCATGTTGATGCATATAACTTCAGGTCATTTAACCTTTGAATCGTATTCACTTAATGATGGCAGCAAATTATTTCTAGTTGATCCTCATTTGTTGTGGACTCTGAATTTGCCTATTCAGTAAAAATATATTTGTAAGCCCAAAACCAACGCAGTATTGTAACCCTCCAACCAAGCGTTCTTGGACCACAGAGTTCAGTCAATCTGTGCATTTCATAGCTGAAACTGAACAAGGTGGGTCTTGGCCTGCTTATTTCAGCTTGCTTCTTGCTTGCTTATGCTAGGGCCTTTGCCCCTTGCAAAGTCCCTAGCCACGTCTTTGACATTCTTGGGGTCTTGGGTGATGTTGCTCTTTAAAATGGCCTCTAAGAGTGAGGGTGAAATGCTGTCCCATGTTCCAAGTGCAGGAAGGTTGTGAAGAGCATTAGAAAGGGGTGTGTGTTCCATTGGCTGCTTTCAAGTATGTGGTAGAGAGCTGTTGGCTGTGAGTTCAATGCTAATGAATCAATAAGGAAGTATTAAATAAGGTTTCTTTAAACAGAAACACACTTACCATGGATTTATGCATTCAAGGAGGTGACAAAAATGTTGTGACCATAAGTCTGGGGGGCCCTAACCCTCTATTTTCCTTTGGAGCAGTGGTAAAACATGAGTGCAGTGTATGTGGTGACTTTGTAGCCGGGGTTGTGATGTAGTGAGTAAAAGTTGCCACCTGCAATGCTAACATCCCATATGGGCACCAGTGCGTGTCCTGGCTGCTCCACATCTGATCCAGCTCCCTGCTAAAGCACATGGGGAAGAGCAGTGGATGGCCCAAGTACCTGGGCCCTGCCACCCATGTGAGAGACCCAGAAGCTCCTGGGTTTGGCCAGGCCCAGCACTAGCTGTTGTGGCAATCTTGGGTGTAAACCAGTGGATGGAAGATCTATCTGTCTCTCCCTCTATCTCTGTAACTGACTTTCAAAATAAAGAAATAAATCTTAACAAACAAAAAAAAACCCTAAGTAATGAGAATTGGCTGTCTCTTTCCCTATTGATAGACACTTAAGATTACTTATAGCTTCCCATTACAAGTAGTAGTCCAACCTCAGTCCTTGTAGATGTTACTTGATACAAAGATTGACATTTTCTTCAGGTATACATGCTGAAAAGTGCGGTTTGGGTCCTGGGCATGCCCATCTTCAACTTGAGTGATGGTGAAGTTGAAGTACTCCCTAAAGTTACTGTTTTCTCCTGGTGCAGTTGATGTTAATGGAATTCATCTCCATTGTCTACATTGATTGTACCTATGTATTCATGAATTAACAGATACTTTTTAGTATCTACTTGGTGCTTGATATGAATACTAATAGCAAGCTGTCATTTGGGAGCTTACAACGTATTTCTTTACAATATATCACTCATGATGAGATTCAGAAACATAAAAACAACCGAAAATTAGTTGCATCCAATTTAAACTTTGAAATGAGTATGGATTAGGATTATTTGTGGAAAACTTGATATAGTAATCATACCTAGTATTTATTGAGTCTTTGTGCTGGTTTTGACACCTAAATGCATTTAATTTTTTTTTTAAAGATTTATTTATTTGTCTGAAAGAGTTACACTGAGAAGGAGAGAGAGAGAGAGAGGAGAGAGAAGTCTCCCATCTGCTGGTTCATTCCCTAAATGGCCACAATGGCTGGAGCTAGTGCTGATCCAGAGCCAGGAGCTTCTTCTAGGTCTCCCACACAGGCGCAGGGGCCCAAGGACTTGGGCCATCTTTTGCTTTCCCAGGCCATTAGCAGAGAGCTGGATCAGAAGTGGGGCAGCTGGGATTTGAACCAGCACCCATATGGGATGCTGGCACTGTAGGCAGCGGCTTCACCCGCTACACCACAGCACTGGGCCTGAAGTTAATCTTAGCAACAACCCAAGGAGGTAGATATTGTAATTGCTGAAATTTGATTTTACTGAAGAGGAAACTGAGGTGCAAAGTGATTGAGCAACTTATCCAAAGTCACTCAGTGAGTGACAAAGTCAGTGTTTGAGCTTGAGATCCCAAGCTGTTGAGCTCCTGGCCTTAAGCATTGTGATATATGTGCCTCAATTTGCCGTTTATTTTTATACTTGTAGCCCTTGCCAAAGAGTTAGTCTTTCTAAAATATATTTAACAAATACAAACAATTCAAGGAAGTTGGAGAGTCAGCCAGCAGGAAGTAAGTATGAAGCTGATTTTTTTCTTTCTCTTAAAAGCCAGGGGCAGTAGTGAGAAAGGACATACAGAGAACTCGGCTTCAGTACTAATGATCACACCTAAGATCTCATGGTGAAAAAGACTCTTAATATCCAGCACTTTACCCACCACCACTTAAAGAATCACTGAGCAGTTTTGGAAGAAGGGAGAAATTTGTGTATTCTGCTGTCTTTTTTGTTAGTTTGCTCAAATGAAGATGGAGGGAAAGGTGTGAAAGAGGGTGGGGAGCCTGGAGTAGGTACAGCTTAGGAAGGAGACATCCCTCGGTAAATCTGCAGACTGTAACCCCAAGCAGCTGCTTATTAAAATGGAATTTCACTGATGTGTTAGTGACTCAGTATTCTATCACAAAAGACAGATTGTAAGTAAAGCATATTAAAGGGAAGTCTGGAAGCCACACACAGCATTACTGCTCTCCACACATACCTTGTTCAATAGTAAGCTGAATGAGATTAATGAGATGTTCACAGTAGGATGAATGAGAACATTTGCTTTCTCATTTCTTGGAATCAAGTCACTTTTATTAACAAATGATCTGTGTTTTATCTGCTGAAAGTCAATATTCATGACCTACTCTAAAAGAAATAAGATGATTCTTTGAAGAAGACTAATTGTCTACACCTTGTGCTATAACACGCTGTACATTTTTGTGGTCCAGTATACGCAAGTTGCTTTAAGTCCAAAAGGGGGAGGAGGCGGGGGAACACAAAACAATGTCATGAAACGATACTTGTCTTTACAATGAGAAGGACAGTTAATTTTCTGTATCATTCTATTTTAGAATATGTTGGTTTGGACTTATTTCCAATGGAAAAAATTCTCTACATAGTAATTAAATTCCAGAATTTGTTTGTAATATGGTATTGAACCAACATGGTCAAATAGCACTTAAACCCCTTAGCTCATAAAGCCCATACTGGGGAAGCTGTTGACTCTTCAGATTTGTTCGTAAGACTGCTCCTTAGGCCTGACAGAGTTGCCAGTATCTATTTCTTGTGGTTATGCTCAGATGGAAACCATTTGGTTTTAAAGTTTGTTTTTGATGGCGTTATAGTGGAGAAGAATTAAGACTCCAGGATATTGAGAAGAGGGTTAACTTTAGCAGGCATGTTAATATATTTGGGTCCAGTAGCCTCATGCTTTTTTCTAGAAACTCATTTTTTCCTGAAAATACTACACTTATAAGGAAATGTTTTTATTCTTTGATGGCTTCTGATGTATATTTTAAGTTTGCATATGTGGTGAGAATCTGGATAATGATAATAACAGACTTTGACACGTTTTGTTTGAAATTCAGCTTGGTATATTAAGCTTAGTTTTTACTGATTGGAATGCTACCATTGAAGCAGAAAGGAAAAACCAAAAACCTAGAGCAGTCTATTCTAAATCATTTGTGGATAATTTCTGGGGCTGTCTCTGCATTTTTTTTCAAACACATTCTTACCTTGCTGGCCATTCTACAGAAATTATCCTGTTTTTTATGTCTATTTCTTTTCTTTTCTTTTCTTTTTTTTTTTTTTGACAGGCAGAGTTAGAGTGAGAGAGAGGGACAGAGAGAAAGGTCTTCCTTCCATTGGTTCACCCGCAAATGGCCACCATGGCCGGCTCGCTGTGCCGGTCTGAAGCCAGGAGCCAGGAGCTTCTTCCTGGTGTCCCATGCGGGTGCAGGGCCCAAGCACTTAGGCCATCCTCCACTGCTTTCCTGGGCCACAGCAGAAAGCTGGACTGGAAGAGGAGCAACCGGGACAGAACCAGTGCCCCAACCGGTACTAGAACCTGGGGCTGCCCGCGCCGCAGGCGGAGGATTAGCCTAGTGAGCTGTGGGCCGGCTCTTATGTCTGTTTCTGCTTCTATCTGCTCCTCTTCAATAGCAAATTAATATCAATAGAAGGTGGTTTGATACTTTGTTTCTAGGTACCTTACATTTTACATCTCAGACTATACAAGATAGCACCATTCTCATAAAATCATTCTCTTTCCAAGTTTTATGTTTCTTTTTTTTTTTAATTTTTGACAGGCAGAGTGGACAGTGAGAGAGAGAGAGATAGAGAGAAAGGTCTTCCTTTGCCGTTGGTTCACCCTCCAATGGCCGCCGCGGTAGGCGCGCTGCGGCCGGCACACCGCGCCGGTCCGATGGCAGGAGCCAGGTGCTTCTCCTGGTCTCCCATGGGGTGCAGGGCCCAAGAACTTGGGCCATCCTCCACTGCACTCCCTGGCCACAGCAGAGAGCTGGCCTGGAAGAGGGGCAACCGGGACAGGATCGGTGCCCCGACCGGGACTAGAACCCGGTGTGCCGGCGCCGCAAGGCGGAGGATTAGCCTATTGAGCCGCGGCGCCGGCCCAAGTTTTATGTTTCTGATTGACAGTTTAGTCATGAGGGCTACAGTGACTTAAATCCAGGGGCTGTCATCCCAACTGTGCCACTCTGATTCCTTTGATCCTCACTTTACTCTTTGCAAGCTGGTTTAATTTTTGCACTTAGTGTCTTAGAACACTGATATGGTATAAATCCTGCAGAGGGCTTTGGTGGGAGAAATTCTTTTAAATATAATAATATGGAATGAGGAGTAACAGTTTCAAAATCTCAGTATTATAAAGTTATCAAACAGGATATAACAAGTTACACTTTAATGTTAAACAAACATAAGATTTTTTCCATATTCCAATAATGTGAGGACAGTTAAATTCATGGAAAAATATCATAAATTTATTTTCATGCAGAAAATGTTTTAAATCCATTTATGGTTTTTTCTTAGTACTAATTTTTTCATGCACTTTTTGAAGACTTCTCATATGGTTTGCAACATTTTTGCACTCAAATTCTTTTTAAATTTCATTTTCCATGAGCTTTTCATTTGATCTTAGCCAAAAGACCAAGAAGTGATCAAGATAGCCACATATTCTTCCCACATGGGCTTGTTTGGTTGCATGCATCATATCATGAACATTTTCCGTATTTATTATAGGTATGTTTATATATGTGTGTGTGTCTATATATAAGTATAGACACACATATACACATACAACTGTGTATTTATAAAAGATTTCTTTGAAAGGCAGAGTGACAGGGAAAACACACAGAGATCGTCATCTTTTGGTTTACTCTCCAAATGTGTGCAGCAGCCAGGCCTGGGTCAGGCAAAACCTGGAGTCAGGGACTCCATCCAGGTTGCTGTCATGGTGATAAGAACCCAAGTCCATGGGCCATAATCCACTACTTCCCGGGGTGCACAGTAACAGGAACTGCATTGGAAGTTTGGAGTAGCTGGACTGGAACCAGAATCTGCAGTATGGGATGCAACCCTAGCTCCTTTCCGTATCTTTCACTATACTTTCTGAGGGTTTGCAAGGTGTTAGACTGATGGGCATCTCACAGTTAAAGTAGTTCCCTATTGTTGGACTCAGGATGCTTGCTGTCCTGTTTGTCTAGGCACATATTCTAATCATGTCCTTGGGATAACATTATAGTTAAGAGGTTGGTCAGGGACCAGCATTGTGGTGTAGTGGGTAAAGTGCAGCCTGCAACTCTGACATACCATGTGGGCATGGGTTCGAGTCTCAGCTGCTCCACTTCCAATCCAGCTCCTTGGTAATGGCCTGGAAAAAGCAGCAGAAGATGGCCCAAGTCCTTGGGCCCCTGACTCCCACATAGGAGATTCAGATGAAGCTCCTGGTTCCTGGCTTTGGTATGGCCCAGCCCTGGCCATTGTTGCCATCCGGGTAGTGAACCAGCAGAGGGGAAAGCTGTCTCTCTGTAACTCTTTCAAATAAATAAATAAATCTTTAAAAAAAAAAAAAAGGTGGATAAGAGTCATGAAAATAAAATGGGCTTAGGAGAATTGTGTTTGGGTTTAATTTTGCCATTAATTGTTGCTATCATCTATTTTTTTTTTTTTACTTTTATTTAATGAATATAAATTTCCAAAGTATAGCCCATGGGTTACAATGGCTTCCCCCCTCCCATAACTTCCCTCCCGCCTGCAATCCTCCCCCTTCCCGCTCCCTTTCCCCTTCCATTCATGTAAAGATTCATTTTCAATTCTCTTTGTACACAGAAGATCAGTTTAGTATATATTAGGTAAAGATTTCAACATTTTGCCCATATAGCAACACAAAGTGAAAAAACTACCATTGGATTACTAATTATAGCATTAAATAGCAATGTACAGCACATTAAAGACAGAGATCCTACATAATTTTTTTTTCAAAATAATTAATTTTCTATGCCATTTCCGTTTTAACACCAGGTTGTTGTTTTTTTTTTTCATTTCCAATTCTCTTTATATACAGAAGATCAATTCAGTATATAATTAGTAAAGACCTCATCAGTTTGTGCCCACACAGAAACGCAAAGTATAAAAATACTGTTTCAGTACTAGTTATAGCATCACTTCGCTTTAGACGACACATTAGGGACAGATCCCACATGGGGTGTAAGTACACAGTGACTCCTGTTGCTGATTTAACAATTTGACACTCCTGTTCATGGCGTCAGTAATCTCCCTAGGCTCTCGTCATGAGTTGCCAGGGCTATGGAAGCCTTTAGAGTTCGCTGACTTCGATCTTATTCCGATAGGGTCATAGTCAAAGTGGAAGTTCTCTCCTCCCTTCAGAGAAAGGTACCTCCTTCTTTGATGGCCCCGTTCTTTCCACTGGGATCTCACTCACAGAGATCATTCATTTAGGTCTTTTTTTTTTTTTCCATGATATCTTGGCTTTCCATGCCTGCTATACTCTCATGGGCTCCTCAGCCAGATCTGAACGCCCCGAGGGCTGATTCTGAGGCCAGAGTGTTGTTTAGGACATCTGCCATCCTATGAGTCTGCTGTGTATCCCACTTCCCATGTTGGATCTTTCTCTCCCTTTTTGATTCTATCAGTTAGTATTAGCAGATACTTGTCTTGTTTGTGTGATCTCTTTGACTCTTAGACCTATCAGAACTATCAATTGTGAGCTGAAATTGATCACTTGGACTAGTGCGATGGAATTGGTACATGCCATCTTGATGGAATTGTGTTGGAATCCCCTGGCACATTTCTAACTCCACCCTTTGCGGCCAGACCGATTGAGCATGTTCCAAATTGTTCATCTCCTCCCTCTCTTTTTCCACTCTTAGATTTAACAGGGATCACTTTTCAGTTAAAATTTAAACACCTAAGAATAATTGTGTGTTAATTACTGAGTTCAACCAATAGTACTAGAACAACAACAACAACAACTACTACTAAAAAGGATAAAGTATTACATTGTACATCTAAAGTCAGGACAGGAGCTGATCAGTTCATTGTTGCTTATAGTGTCCATTTCACTTAACAGGTTTCCCCTTTGGCGCTCAGTTGTCACCGATCAGGGAAAACAAATGATATTTTTCTCTTTGGGACTGGCTTAATTCACTCAGCATGATGTTTTCCAGATTGCTCCATCTTGTTGCAAATGACTGGGTTTCGTTGTTTCTTACTGCTGTATAGTATTCTATGGAGTACATGTCCCATAATTTCTTTATCCAGTCTACTGTTGATGGGCATTTGGGTTGGTTCCAGGTCTTAGCTATTGTGAATTGAGCTGCAATAAACATTAATGTGCAGATGGCTTTTTTATTTGCCAAATTAATTTCCTTTGGGTAAATTCCAAGGAGTGGAATGGCTGGGTTGTATGGTAGGGTTATGTTCAGGTTTCTGAGGAATCTCCAGACTGACTTCCATAGTGGCTTAACCAGTTTGCATTCCCACCAACAGTGGGTTAGTGTCCCTTTTTCCCCACATCCTCTCCAGCATCTGTTGTTGGTCGATTTCTGAATGTGAGCCATTCTCACCGGGGTGAGATGGAACCTCATTGTGGTTTTGATTTGCATTTCTCTGATTGCCAGTGATTTTGAACATTTTTTCATGTGTCTGTTGGCCATTTGGATCTCCTCTTTCGAAAAATGTCTGTTGAGGTCCTTGGCCCATCTCTTAAGTGGGTTGTTTGCTTTGTTGTTGTGGATTTTCTTGATTTCTTTGTAGATTCTGGTTATCAATCCTTTATCTGTAGTATAGTTTGCGAATATTTTTTCCCATTCTGTTGGTTGCCTCTTCACTTTCCTGACTGTTTCTTTTGAAGTACAGAAACTTCTCAATTTGATGCAGTCCCAAATGTTAATTTTGGTTTTGACTGCCTGTGCTGTTGGAGTATTTTCCAGGAAGTCTTTGCCTGTGCCTATATCTTGCAGGGTTTCTCCAATGCTCTCTAATAATTTGATGGTTTCGGGTCGTAGATTTAAGTCTTTAATCCATGTTGAGTGAATTTTTGTGTAAGGTGATAGGTATGGGTCTTGCTTCAAGCTTCTGCACGTGGAAATCCAATTTTCCCAGCACCATTTATTGAATAGACTGTCCTTATTCCAGGGATTAGATTTGGATCTTTGGTCAAATATAAGTTGGCTGTAGATGTTTGGATTGATTTCTGGTGTTTCTATTCTGTTCCATTGGTCTATCCATCTGTTTCTGTACCAGTACCATGCTGTTTTGATAACAACTGCCCTGTAGTATGTCCTAAAATCAGGTATTGTGATGCCTCCGGCTTTGTTTTTGTTGTACAGGATTGCTTTGGCTATTCGAGGTCTTCTGTGTCTCCATATGAATTTCAGCATCATTTTTTCCAGATCTGAGAAGAAGGTCTTCGGGATCTTGATGGGTATTGCATTGAATGTATAAATTGCTTTTGGGAGAATAGACATTTTGATGATATTGATTCTTCCAATCCATGAGCATGGAAGATTTCTCCATTTTTTGGTATCCTCTTCTATTTCTTTCCGTAAGGTTTTGTAGTTTTCATCGTAGAGATCTTTAACGTCTTTGGTTAAGTTTATTCCAAGGTATTTGATTGTTTTTGTAGCTATTGTGAATGGGATTGATTTTAGAAGTTCTTCCTCAGCCGTGGCATTGCCTGTGTATACAAAGGCTGTTGATTTTTGTGGATTGATTTTATATCCTGCTACTTTGCCAAACTCTTCGATGAGTTCCAGCAGTCTCTTAGTAGAGTTCTTTGGGTCCCCTAAATAAAGAATCATATCATCTGCAAAGAGGGATAGTTTGAGTTCGTCCTTCCCGATTTGTATCCCTTTAATTTCTTTTTCTTGCCTAATAGCTCTAGCCAAAACTTCCAGAACTATATCGAATAGCAGTGGTGAGAGAGGGCATCCCTGTCTGGTACCAGATCTCAGTGGAAATGCTTCCAACTTTTCCCCATTCAATAGGATGTTGGCCGTGGGTTTTTCATATATTGCTTTGATTGTATTAAGGAATGTTCCTTCCATACCCAGTTTGCTTAGAGTTTTCATCATGAAAGGGTGTTGTATTTTATCAAATGCTTTCTCTGCGTCTATTGAGAGAATCATATGGTTTTTCTTCTGCAGTCTGTTAATGTAGTGTATTACGTTGATTGTTTTGCGAATGTTGAACCATCCCTGCATACCGGGGATGAATCCCACTTGGTCTGGGTGGATGATCTTTCTGATGTGTTGTTGCAATCTATTGGCCAGAATTTTATTGAGGATTTTTGCATCTATGTTCATCAGGGATATTGGTCTGTAATTCTCTTTCAATGTTGCGTCTCTTTCTGGCTTAGGAATTAAGGTGATGCTGGCTTCATAGAAAGAATTTGGGAGGATTCCCTCTTTTTCGATTGCTCTGAATAGTTTGAGAAGAATTGGAGTTAGTTCTTCTCTAAATGTCTGGTAGAACTCAGCAGTGAATCCATCTGGTCCTGGGCTTTTCTTTGTTGGGAGGGCCTTTATTACTGTTTCAATTTCTGTGTCAGTTATGGGTCTGTTTAGGTTTTCTATGTCTTCCTGGCTCAATTTAGGGAGGTTGTATGTGTCCAAGAATCTGTCCATTTCTGATAGATTTCCCTGTTTGCTGGCATACAAGTCCTTGTAGTAATTTCTGATGATTCTTTTTATTTCTGTGGCGTCTGTTGTTACGTTTCCCATTTCATCTCTGATCCTATTGATTTGGGTCTTTTCTCTTCTTTTTTTAGTTAGTTGGGCCAATGGGGTGTCAATTTTGTTTATTTTTTCAAAAAACCAGCTCCTCGTTTGGCTGATTTTTTGTAATGTTTTTTTGGATTCAATCCTGTTGATTTCTTCTCTGATTTTAATTATTTCCCTTCTTCTACTGGGTTTGGGTTTGGTTTGCTGCAGATTTTCTAGATCCTTGAGATGACTTGAAAGCTCATCTACTTGGTGCCTTTCTAATTTCTTGATGTAGGCACCTATTGATATAAACTTTCCTCTTAACACTGCTTTTGTTGTATCCCATAGGTTTTGGTATGTTGTGCTGTTATCCTCATTTACTTCCAGAAAATTTTTGATTTCTCTTTTAATTTCTTCTATGACCCATTGTTCATTCAGGAGCATGTTGTTCAATCTCCATGTGTTTGCACGTGCTCTAGGGATTCCTGAGTTGCCAATTTCCAATTTCATTCCTTTGTGGTCTGAGAAGCTGCATGGTATGATTCTAATTCTTTTGAATTTGCTGAGACTTGCTTTATGGCCTAGTATGTGGTCAATCCTAGAGAGGGTTCCATGTACTGCTGAGAAGAATGTAAAGTCCTTAGATGTAGGATGAAATGTTCTGTAGATATCTGTTAGATCCATTTGGGCTATAGTGTCATTTAAATATGCTGTCTCCTTATTGA
This sequence comes from Lepus europaeus, assembly GCF_033115175.1. Classification (NCBI taxonomy): domain Eukaryota; kingdom Metazoa; phylum Chordata; class Mammalia; order Lagomorpha; family Leporidae; genus Lepus; species Lepus europaeus. The sequence continues at coordinate 94,516,003 of NC_084827.1, forward strand.
TCTTCTGTCCTGTTGATCTGTCTATCTCTGAGAGTGGAGTATTGAAATCCCCCAGTACTACTGTATTGGGGTCTAAGTCTCCCTTTAAGTCCCTTAACAAGTCTTTTAAATAAGCTGGTGCCCTGTAATTAGGTGCATATACATTGATAATCGTTATATCTTCCTGTTGAATTGATCCCTTAATCATTAAATAGTGCCCCTCTTTATCTTTCTTAACAGTTTTTGTGGTAAAGTTTATGTTGTCCGATATTAAGATGGCTACGCCCGCTCTCTTTTCATTTCTGTTGGCGTGGTATATCTTTTTCCAGCCTTTCACTCTCAGCCTGTATGGATCATTGTTGGATAGATGGGTTTCTTGTAAGCAGCAAAAGGATGGGTTTTGTTCCTTAACCCAATCAGCCAATCGGTGTCTTTTAACTGGACAGTTCAAGCCATTAACATTCAATGTGACTATTGAGAAGGAGTAACTTTGCCCTGCCATTAGCCAAAGATACTTTCTAATATATGGTTTGAGATTCCTGTGATCTTTTGGTGTGAGGTTTCCTACCTTTACCTTCTTTCATATTGGTGACCGTGTTTCTGTGTTTCTGTATGTAACACATCTTTAAGCATCTTTTGCAGGGCTGGACGAGTGGCGACAAATTCTTTCAGTTTCTGTTTGCTTTGAAAGGTCTTTATTTCACCTTCATTCATAAATGAGAGCTTTGCAGGATATAATATTCTGGGCTGGCAGTTTTTCTCTCTTAGCACCTGGGCTATGTCTTGCCATTCTCTCCTAGCTTGCAGGGTTTCTGAAGAGAAGTCAGCTGTGAGTCTAATTGGAGATCCTCTGAGAGTAATCTGGCGTTTCTCTCTTGCACATTTTAGGATCTTTTCTTTGTGTTTCACTGTGGTGAGTTTGATTACGACGTGTCGTGGTGAGGATCTCTTTTGGTCATGTTTATTAGGGATTCTATGAGCTTCCTGTATTAGGATGTCTCTGTCTTTCTCCAAACCTGGGAAATTTTCTGCTAGTATCTCACTAAAAAAGGCCTTCTAATCCTTTCTCTCTCTCCATGCCTTCAGGTACTCCTAGAACCCGAATGTTGGGTTTTTTAAGAGTATCCTGTAGATTCCTGACAGTATTTTTTAGATTTCTGATTTCTTCTTCTTTTCTTTGATTTGATTGTTTCCTTTCCTGTTCTCTGTCTTCTAAGTCTGATATTCTCTCTTCTGCTTCGTCCATTCTGTTTTTAAGACTCTCTAATGTGTTTGTCATTTGATCTATTGAATTCTTCATTTCATTATAATTTCTCATCACTATCACCATTTCTTGTTCCACTAGTTGTTTCAATTCATTTTGATTCCTCCTTAATATTTCATTTTCACGAGAGAGATTTTCTATCTTGTCCATGAAGGATTTCTGTAGTTCAAGAATTTGTTTTTGAGAACTTCTTAATGTTCTTAGCAATTTTTTGAGATCTGCCTCTTGCATTTCTTCAATCTCCTCATCTTCATAATCTTGAATTGGGGTGTCTTTTTCATTTGGGGGTGTCATAGTGTCTTCCTTATTCTTGTTAGCTTGGTTTTTGCGTTTGTTGTTTGGCATGTTGGAGACATTTGGTTTCTTCACTGTGGTGTTTTTTCTTGTTACACTATGGCTCTATATTAAGTGGACTGTCTGCTTTCAGTGGTGCCTTAGAGGCTTGAGATGAGTGTGGACTGAGAGCTGTGTTTGGTTCCTCAGGGCTGAGGGTGTGTCAAAGATGACACTCCCAGGTTAGGTGTGGTAAATCTCTCTTTTTTGATTCAAAAGGGAAGTAATTCCGCACAGCTGAATGTAATTGGAGGTAGTTAGCAGGCAAATGATATACCCACAGGAGCCAGAGATCGGAAGCTCTTTCCCAAGGACCACACAGGGAATCTCTGCTGCCCTCAGTGTGGGCTCCAATTCTCCTGCAATCTCCCACTGGGTTGCCAAGTTAGATGCTAATCTCCTGTTATTTCACCCCTCCCCCCAGAGTCAGGTTTTTCTGCTCAGCTCAGGGCCGGTGCAGACCTGAGGTCGCCCAGCTTATGACGTATGTCCAAAATGGCGCCTGCTCTGTCTTGCTCGCCCTTGAGAGGTGAGCGGAGAGAGAGAAACCCGTGTCCGTATCAGTCACTTTTTTTATTTTATTTTTCTCTCTCTTCTAGTTAGCCTGGTGAACTCTTCCCCACGGAGTTTCAAGCCTCGTTCCCTCTAGCCTCCTCTTTCCGCTTGCTCGCTGGTATCTCGGGCTATTGTGGTTCGGCTCACCTCGCGTTCCAGCGCTGGTGCGTTGAGTCTGCCGCTGGTGTCCCGAACTTGGGCTCCCACGCTCTCCACGCAGGTCCACTGTGAATCACTAGTTCCGGAAGAGTTTCCTCTGCTGTTTCTTCCCCTACTCTTCCTTGACCCTGCAGTATCTCCACTTATATTAAACTTTCTCTCCCCCCGGACTAAGTGTGCTTCTGCCTATTCCGCCATCTTGCCCGGAACCTAATTGTTGCTATCATCTATATAAATCACTTCATTGGTCTTCATTTTCCTTCTCAATAGCTAAAAGAGCCCAACACCTGAAGAAAATTTAATTTTGATGACAACCTTTATGATATTTTACAGCTAAGGAAACTATCTGTAATTTATTTTGCTCTAACAGACCTCACATATCTTGGAGTTAATACTTGATTTTTGTTCTTAATGTTTATGTTACAGTTTATACCATTAGATTTTTTTTTATGTTTTATAGGAAAGAAAAAAGTGGGGGGAAGGTAGAAGGAGGGGAGAAAGAGAGAGAGAGAGAGAGAGAATGAATCATAATCTCCCCTGCACTGGTTTAGTCCCCAAATGCCTGCAACAGCCAGGACTGGGTCAGGCTGATGCCAGGAACCAAGAACTGAGTCTGGCCACATGGGTAGCAGGGACCCAAGTACTTGAGCAATCGCCTGCTCTCTCAGGGGCACCTTAGCAGGAAGCCTGAAGCAAGAGCAGAGCCAGGACTCAAACCCAGGTACTCCTGTATGGGATGGGGGCATCCCAAGTGACATCTTAACCACTGTGCCAAACACCTGTCTGTATGATTTGTGTTGTTATTCTGGTGTATGAATGATCCTGTGGTAGATGTCTGAGGAGCTTCAGACACTACTGGGCTTCCTTCCACTTAGGTATTAACTTAGGGAGAAGTGAGTTTACAGGCAAAGCAGCAGCTTGGGCCAAGAATTGGGTTGCTTGGAAATTCAGACCACATTGAGTCCTTTTTGATGGGGTAGTCAGATCCTACAGGAATTTCTGCGAATCAATAAATTTCAAGATTAAAATTCAGTCAACAGGGCCGGTGTCGCAGCTCAATAGGCTAATCCTCCACCTGTGGCGCCGGCACCCCAGGTTCTAGTCCCAGTCAGGGTGCTGATTCTGTCCTGGTTGCTCCTCTTCCTGTCCAGCTCTCTGCTGTGGCCTGGGAGTGCAGTGGAGGATGGGCCAGGTCCTTGGGCCCTGCACCTGCATGGGAGACCAGGAGAAACCCCTGGCTCCTGGCTTCAGATTAGCGCAGTGTGCCGGCCGCAATGACTATTGAGGGGTGAACCAACGTTAAAGGAAGACCTTTCTCTCTGTCTCTCTCTCACTGTCCACTCTGCCTGTCCAAAAAAAAAAAAAAATTCAGTCAACAGATTTTGTCTTTTTTTTTTTTTTTTCTTACAGAGGCCTACAAGATATGCATGGTGTGATTAAACAATAGATTACCAAAGGAATGAATGAAAAGAAAATGTTGGCGGTTTTGTTTTAATCTTTCTTGTCTTGCCTTTGCACTTTGTCATGATATTAGCCAGAAAGCCATGCTTTTAAACCCAAACATTTGTAAACCATAAAACATATCTTGAGACTCTCTTGTGTAGCAAGAGGAAATTTGGCTGAATTTCTAAAGCAATTTCATGACTACTATTTCCAACAAATTAATGTATTTAGAAATGCTTTGGGTGCTCTTAATGGCAAAGTGGTAAACTGTGTGACTAGAGACTAACTCAGATCTTGGAATTAGCCTGTGACTTTGATCTTACATGAATCAATTTCCTTGACGATGTTTCTGTTTCATATCTGAAGGAAGTCCAGCTTTACTGAAGAAGTTTTTATGCAGGTGGCCTTCTGTGTTGGGTAGTGAGAGTTCAGAACTGTCTTCGATAATGAGTGAAATTGGTTAATGTCCTGAGAAGTTGGCAGGTCTTTTCCTCCCACTGAGAACATTTCTCCTGCAAACCCTGAATAATACCATCCTTAAGCTGAGGACAGAGAAAACTGAGATGTAAGCTGAAGCCCAAGTATTTTCTAAAAACTTCAATGCACATAAGAAATTGCATGCCAAAAAATGTTATATGAAATAATAGAAAAAAATTATATAATGTAGACAAAAAAAAATTGCATGCCTACTATGTGCTGTACACAAAATATGATTTATTCATTCAGTGAGGATTCTGGGTGACTGCGGTGAGCTGAGCGTTAAGTTAGAGTTTACAGAAGTAAAAAGACAAGATCCTTACACAGGTATGGAGGGTGCTGGAATGGCAATTAAATGGGAGCCTAGCATGGGTGTATGCTCTTTGGGGACAGAGATTGACGAGGGACTAGAAAAGAAACTGAGGAAGATTTGGCTCTTCAGTTGGAGAGTGGAAGATGAATGAACCAGCTTAGAGCTGGAGAGCCAGGGGAGCAGTTTTTGAGGAAAGCATTCTGGAGAAGGAACCTGTGAGCTGTGTCTTGACATGGCTGGAAGAACACAGTGTGCCTGTGGAAATGACAGGAGAAGTTGTGATCAAACTGGAGTTTCAGGAATGTTATCTGGAAGTAATCTTAGGGTGGCTTCCTGTGGACTAAGAGTTAGAACGCTCGGTCCAAAGTCTGCTTCCGTTATCCCATAGTGAGCCGCGATGGAGACAAAGGAGGCATCTGTGAGAGTGAAGAGGGCACACCTGACACTTGGTAGCTTAGAAGAAAATGCAGAATTGGGATGCAGAGTGGTCCTTGTTTGGATCAGGGACTCCTTGGACACTGTCATGACAGCTGTGGATCCTTATCCTCCCCCAAAGTGCATAGATATTTGTACACGTAGAAATTAACATGTGGCTCCAGAAACCCACTTATGGGCTATTAGAGGCTGTGAATCCCAGGCTCAGAAACTTTGATGTATAGAATGGTGGAGAGAAAAAGAAGAGTTCCTTGTTTACTAGACTGGGGGAATTTGGAAGATTATTGGTGTAGCAAACGGACTGGATCAGTTGAGTCATAGAAGGAAAAATGAATTCAATTTTAAATGTCTTGAGATTTCCCCTAAGAACAAGAACAGTGCATTTGCCTCAAAGTACTTATTGTACTCTGCTTTAGACTCATTGATGCTGGATTAGGGACTTGACCGTGCAGAATCTAGATATACAAGGATAAAAATCCTGGTAGAGCTGCAGCTTCAAATGTATTGTGCCCTGGTTTAAAATGCTCTGAGCGATACTTTTATTTTGCTTGTTTAGCGTAGGAGGCTACCCTCTTCATTCGTTTTGGCAGTCTTGACTTGTTAGGCATTTAGTAGGCACTTATATTCTTGATCTGTGAGTGGAAATGTGACTAATTGCTGTGGACTACACAGAATGAGGCTGAAAAAAGTGTGGATTATCACAGTTAAGAGGATCCTATTTCTACACCTTAGTGCCTTTGCTCGCAAATCTGCCATGTTTTAATTGGCAAAGTTCTTAGCAATAGCAATAGTGGAGGAGTCACTAAGCCTCCAAGAACGCTCCTAATTTGTAAAACAGGATGGAGAGGGGTTGTGAAACCATAGTCTTGTCTTCCAGGTGTGTGAAGTCATCCTGTCTTGCTTGTGCCACTGCCAGGTGAAGCCACACCTCAGGGCTGCAGGGAGCAGACGATGCACCTGGTTCAAGGAGACTTTGCTCTCTGCCGATCAGTTATTTTTCAGTATTCTTCTTCTTCTTCTTCTTTTTTTTTTTTTTGACAGAGTGGACAGTGAGAGAGAGACAGAGAGAAAGGTCTTCCTTTTGCCGTTGGTTCACCCTCCAATGGCCGGTGCCCTGCGGCCGGTGCACCGCGCTGATCCGAAGGCAGGAGCCAGGTGCTCATCCTAGTCTCCCATGGGGTGCAGGGCCCAAGCACTTGGGCCATCCTCCACTGCCTTCCCAGGCCACAGCAGAGAGCTGGCCTGGAAGAGGGGCAACCAGGATAGAATCCGGTGCCCCGACCGGGACTAGAACCCAGTGTGCTGGCGCCGCAAGGCGGAGGATTAGCCTGTTGAACCACGGCGCTGGCTGCAGTATTCTTTGTAATTTGCACATGAAGCTCATCAATCAGGACAGTTTGTAGGATCTGCTCCAGGTAGGCTAGCTTCCTCTTTGGTACCGATGGCTGAGCCCAAGTAGTTACCCTGCTCAGCTGAATCGACAGCCAATTCAATTGTCCTTGCAAAGTGTGCCTCCAGAATAAGAAACATGGATGTCATCTGGCAGCTTGCTAGAAATGCAGACTTTCATTTCCTGGTCTCCACTTAAGCAATTTGCATACCAAGACGGTCTCCACAGTGATTAATGTGTGTTTAGGAGTCGGGACTTAATGGACTAGCCCATGTGCCATACAGGATCCTGGGCTCTTGGAACCATTTTGCTGAAGTTCAAGGCTTTTCTCATTTATTTTCTACCCAGAGGTGATGGGGAAACATCTGGTCACCATCTTTCATATATAAATTGTCATGGAAGTAAAGATAATAATTTAGATGCCTCTTAGTCTTCCCCTTTTCAAGATTAATAACGGAAGTTTGTATGATCTCTTTGCTCATGGAGATTATCTTTTAGCCTTTCATCTTCTAATGCTTCTGGTCTCTGTTTCCTAGATGATTTTCTCAAAAAATCATTTAAAAAATGGAAAACTCCTCTTATCAGAGTCTGTTTGCTACTAAGTAAGCAAAAAGAACTACAGACCTGTGTATTTGATATTTGTACTCTTTTTTTTTTTTAAAAGATTGATTTATTTATTTGAAAATCAGAGTCACACAGAGAGAGGAGAGGCAGCGAGAGAGGTCTTTGATCTGCTGGTTCACTCTCCAACTGGCCGCAATGGCTGGAGCTGCATCGATCTGAAGCCAGGAGCTAAGATCATCTTCTGGGTCTCCCATGTGGGTGCAGGGGCCCAAGGACTTGGGCCGTCTTCTGCTATCCCAGGCCATAGCAGAGAACTGGATTGGAAGTGGAGCAGCCAGGACTCGAACCAGCGCACATATGAGATTCTGGCACTTTAGGCAGCAGCTTTACCTGCTACGCCACAGCACTGGCCCCATATTTGTACTTTTAAGATCTAGGGATATTTGGCTGTATTTTGTTTCATTTTGAAAGGTTACTTTTTTTGCCAGCGCCGTGGCTCAACAGGCTAATCCTCCGCCTAGCGGCGCCGGCACACCGGGTTCTAGTCCCAGTTGGGGCGCCGGATTCTGTCCCGGTTGCCCCTCTTCCAGTCCAGCTCTCTGCTGTGGCCAGGGAGTGCAGTGGAGGATGGCCCAAGTGCTTGGGCCCTGCACCCCATGGGAGACCAGGAGAAGCACCTGGCTCCTGTCTTCGGATCAGCGCGGTGCCCGGCATCAGCGTGCCGGCCATTGGAGGGTGAACCAACGGCAAAGGAAGACCTTTCTCTCTGTCTGTCTCTCTCTCTCTCTCTCTCTCTTTCTCACTGTCCACTCTGCCTGTCAAAAATAAAAAAAATCTTTCTCTCCCTTTCTGATTCTATCAGTTAGTATTAGCAGATACTTGTCTTGTTTGTGTGATCTCTTTGACTCTTAGACCTATCAGAGCTATCAATTGTGAGCTGAAATTGATCACTTGAACTAGTGCGATGGCATTGGTACATGCCATCTTGATGGAATTGTGTTGGAATCCCCTGCACATTTCTAACTCCACCATTTGCGGCCAGTCCGATTGAGCATGTTCCAAATTGTTCATCTCCTCCCTCTCTTTTTCCACTCTTAGATTTAACATGGATCACTTTTCAGTTAAAATTTAAACACCTGAGAATAATTGTGTGTTAATTACTGAGTTCAACCAATAGTACTAGAACAACAACAACAACAACAAATACTAAAAAGGATAAAGTATTACATTGTACATCTAAAGTCAGGACAGGAGCTGATCAGTTCATTGTTGCTTATAGTGTCCATTTCACATGGGAAGTGGGATACACAGCAGACTCATAGGATGGCAGATGTCCTAAACAACACTCTGGCCTCAGAATCAGCCCTCAAGGCATTCAGATCTGGCTGAAGAGCCCATGAGAGTATAGCAGGCATGGAAAGCCAAGATATCATGGGAAAAAAAAAAAAAGACCTAAATGAATGATCTCTGTGAGTGAGATCCCAGTGGAAAGAACGGGGCCATCAAAGAAGGAGATACCCTTCTCCGAAGGGAGGAGAGAACCTCCACTTTGACTATGACCCTATCGGAATAAGACCAAAGTCAGCGAACTCTAAAGGCTTCCATAGCCCTGGCAACTCATGACTAGAGCCTAGGGAGATTACTGACGCCATGAACAGGAGTGTCAAATTGTTAAATCAGCAACAGGAGTCACTGTGTACTTACACCCCATGCGGGATCTGTCCCTAATGTGTCGTCTAAAGCCAAGTGATGCTATGACTGGTACTGAAACAGTATTTTTATACTTTGCGTTTCTGTGTGGGCGCAGACTGATGAGGTCTTTGCTAATTATATACTGAAGTGATCTTCTGTATATAAAGAGAATTGGAAATGAAAAAAAAAAAAAAACAACCTGGTGCTAAAATGGAAATGGCATAGAAAATTAATTATTTTGAAAAAAAAATTATGTAGGATCTCTGTCTTTAATGTGCTGTACATTGCTATTTAATGCTATAATTAGTAATCCAATGGTAGTTTTTTCACTCGATGTTGCTATATGGGCAAAATGTTGAAACCTTTACCTAATATATACTAAATTGATCTTCTGTATACAAAGAGAATTGAAAATGAATCTTTACATGAATGGAAGGGGAAAGGGAGCGGGAGGGGGGAGGGTTGCGGGCGGGAGGGAAGTTATGGGAGGGGGGAAGCCATTGTAACCCACAAGCTATACTTTGGAAATTTATATTCATTAAATAAAAGTTTAATAAAAAAAAAATAAAATAAAAAATAAAAAAAATAATAATAATAAAAAAGAAAGATTACTTTTTAAGCATTAAAAGTAGCAACTCATTCTTCTTGGAGGGAACTTCGAAACCTGAAGAATTGATTTTTCCTCTTATTTCTGAAGAATGGAACTGGTTGACCAGTGGTCTTTGGAGTTCTTTTGGGTTGATACCTCAGGCTTTAAAGAGATAGGTAGGTAGGTAGGTAGGTAGGTAGATAGATATAGATAGATAGGAGGGAACCTGATTAATCCAAAGTGGAAATATTGGAAGTGAGTCAATCAAATGGCAAATGACTAGTTTATTGTTGGTGATTTTTTTTTTAAGATTTTATTTATTTGAAAGAGTTACACAGAGAGGAGGGGCACAGGCAGAGAGAGGTCTTCCATCCGATGGTTCACTCCCCAGATGGGCGCAACGGCTGGAGCTGTGCTGATCCAAAGCCAGGAGCCAGGAGCTTCTTTTGGGTCTCCCACGCTGGTGCAGGGGCCCAGGGACTTGGACCATCTTCCACTGCTTTCCCAGGCCATAGAAGAGAGCTGGTCAGGAAGTGGAGCAGCCGGGTCTTGAACCGGCGCCCATATGGGATGCCGGCACTTCAGGCCAGGGCGTTAACCCACTGCACCACAGCTCCGACCCAGTGATGTGTTTCATAAATCTTTTGGTATGGGAATGAGAAGAATTCCTTGAATAATTAAGTTTTCTCTCGGGCTTTATACCCCTCTTGCTTAAGTAAAAAGTTCAATTTTGGTGATGAAATAAAAGCCTGAAAATGGTATCTACTGGTTTTGTTTGCAATTTTTAAAAATTTTTTGAGTCATCAGGGTTATACTGAGGAATTTCAAAAAGTTGATGGAGAATGGACTTAACAGATTTATTTTGGTGGAAAAATTTTAAAGATAGTTTTTTCATAATGCAGTTTCTATGAACTTGTTGAAGATCTTTTTTTTTTTTTTTAAAGATTTTATTTATTTGAGAGATAGTTACAGAAAGTGAGAGGGAGAGACAGAAAGGTCTTCTGTCTGTTGGTTCACTCCCCAGGTAGCTGCAACAGCTGGAGCTGTGCTGATCCGAAGCCAGGAGCCAGGAGTTTCTTCCCGGTCTCACATGTGGGTGCAGGGGCCTAAGCACTTGGGTCATCTTCTACTGCTTTCCCAGGCCATAGCAGAGCTGAATTGGAAGAGGAGCAGCCGGGACTGGAACCGGCCCCCATATGGGATGCCAGCGCCTCAAGCAGAGGATTAACCTACTAAGCCACCGCTGGCCCTGATCTTTTGTTTCTAAGTCTTTTCTTTTTGTCTTAGTCTGCTCATCTTTTGATTTAGTGTAATTTGTTCCTGTAAATGAGATGTTTCTTAGTTTTCTACAATAAAGCATCTACCCAAGAAAAGGACTTCCATAGTAGACATAGTTTCCATAGTAGACATAGTTGCATCTTTTTTTTTTTTTTTTTTTTTTTAAGGATTTTATTTATTTATCTGAGAGGCAGAGCTAGGGACACAGAGAGAGAAAGGTCTTCCATCTGCTGGTTCACTCCCTAAATGGCCGGGAGCTGGGCTGATCTGAAGCCAGGAGGTTCTCCCAGGTCTCACACATGGGTGCAGGGGCCCAAGGACTTGAGCCGTCTTGCTCTGCTTTTCCAGGCACATCAGTAGAGAGCTGGATTGGAAGAGGAGCATCTGGGACACGAACCGGCACCCATGTGGGATGCCAGCGCTGCAGGCGGTGGCTTTATCCACTACGCCCCAGCGCCAGCCCCAGTGTATGCTTTCAATACAGCTCTCAGTGTATGGTCATGTCTGTTTGCTCGATGCGCTACCTTTGCAATTTCACTTGATTGACTGTATTTGGATACATGTTATTTCTTAAAAGGTGGGGTTCTGATAGGGCGATTGGGTGCAGAGGGTGGTGGCTCACCTGTGCACGCAGTGCATCTAGGTAGTTAGGCCACCAACATGTGCAGTCTAGCCTTCTGTGACTGGACATGTACGTAGTTAACAGGAAAGCATTTCTCTCCTTCCTCGGCAGGCACACAGGGTCTGAGTTGGTGTGAAAGAATGCAGGGGTGTGGAAATTTGAACTGTAGGGTGATTGTCACAATTTCTCTGTGCTTCCCAGAAGACATCCCTTGCTCGGTGTCCCCTTCTCCTTTCCTTCTTACTTCCTGTGGGGGGAAGGAACTTATTTTCTAGGGATACTATAAAAGTCAATAGTAAACTCGTCATGATAAGGCATTATAATGGACTGTTGAGTTACAGTGAATGATGGGCTCTTGTTACTTGTAAGCCTCTTGGATTGTTTAGATTTTGCGGTGGTGCTGCTTTTCTCTTTGCTGTCTGCTGTGTGGGGGAAGCGTGCGCATCCTAAAGGGAACAAGGTTGACTGGAGCAGCATTACAAGTGCAGGGATTTGACTAACTTGGATAAGGAGACGTTCTGATGACTAACGGTTATTTGTGAACACGCATTTATGGCCTTCTATCCCTCGTCTTGGTTCTGGTGTATTAACAGATCACCGGGACTGAGTGGCTTAGGCAGCACACTTTTCTTATGGTTCTGGGGCTGGAAGTGTGACATGCGGATGCCATCCAGCAGCGTTGGTGGCTTCCGGAGAGGAGCCTTTTCTAGGCTGCAGGCTACTGCTAGGCAGAAAGACCTCCCAGGAGCTCCTTTTACAAGGGCACTATTCTAGCTTTAAGATTTATTTATGTTTCTGAAAGTTAGGGCTTCAGAGAGAGAGAAAGAAAGAGAGAGAGAGAAAGAAAAAGAGATCTTCCATCTGCTGTTTCATCCCCAAAATGGCCACAACAGCCAGGCCTGGACCGGGTTGAATCTAGGAGCCAGGAACTTCATCTGGGTCTCCCGTGTGGGTGGCCCGGGCCCAAGCCCTAGAGCTATCTTCTGTTGCTTTCCCAGGCATGTTACCAAGGAGCTGGACAGGAAGTGGAGCAGCTGGGATGTGATTTGACATCCAGATGGGATGCTAGCATTGCAAGTGTCAGCTTAGCAATTCCAGCCCCAAGGACTCTTTTTTTTTTTAAAGATTTTATTTATCTGAGTGGCAGAGTCAGAGAGAGAAAGGTCTTCCATCCTCTGGTTCACTCCCCAAATGGCCAAAATGGACAGAGCTGGGCCGATAGAAAGCCAGGAGCCAGGAGCTTCTTCTGGGTCTCCCATGTGGGTGCAGGGGCCCAAGCACTTGGGCCATTTTCCACTGCTTTCTCCAGCCATTGGCAGAGAGCTGGTTGAAAGAGGATTAGCTGGGATTGGAACTGGTACTCATATGGGATGTTGGCGCTGCCGGAGGCAGCTTAGCCAAGGGCTCTACTCTGCTTCTCTCTGAAAGGCCCTGTCTCCTGATATATCATGTTGGATGTTAGAATTTCAACCTAGGAACTTGTGTGGGTGGGGGAGGCATGAAAATTCAGTCTGTTGTTTCCCTTCAAATAATACAAGCTTTTATTGGCATTAGGTAGACTATATTGAGTTCCTTGGAAGTGGATTTCCAGAAATAACTTGTAGCATTTATCGATACCACAGGAGGATGGCTGGTAAACGTTAGGACCTGTGTTGGTTCCTTATGGGTGATGCATTCTTTGCAGAGCAGTTGATCGAGCAGTGACTCAGGTCACTTGAACCGTGGGGAAGGCACAGCTTGAAATTATTCAGGGGGCCGGTGCTGTGACATAGTGGGTAGCGGCCACCGCCTGCAGTGTGGGCATCCCATGTGGGTGCCAGTTCAAGTTCTGGGTGCTCCACTTCTGATCCAGCTCTGTAGTGTGGCCTAGGAAAACAGTAGAAGATGGCCCAGGTCCTTGGGCCCCTGCACCCATGTGGGAGACCTGGAAGAAGCTCCTGGCTTTGGATTGGCACAGCTACGGCCATTGTGGCCAATTGGGGAGTGGACCAGCGGATGGAAGACCTCTCTCTATCTCTGCCTCTCTCTCTCTGTGTAACTCTGACTTTCAAATAAATAAATCTTTTTTTAAAAAATAAACAATCCCAGTCAACAGCAACTCATTTCATTATTAAAAAAAAAAAAAAAGAAGAAAAGAAAATTATTCAGAAAGCCCAGATGCTGCACTTGGATTTCCTGGGAGTTGAGTGAATCCCGCAGAGTGTCTTAGTTCTTTATTGTGTGATGACTTCAAAACCTAGAGGCTTGGAACAGTTTTAGACATTGACTGTCTTCGCAGTTCCTGTGGCTCAGGAATTGGGGTGTCTGACTCCCGGCCTCTGATGAGGTGGTGGTTTATGAAAGCTTGACTGGGGTGGGGTGGGGGTGGGGAGAGTTGAAGGTGTCTGTCTTAGAGCTGGCAGCTGGGGTGGGAGGCCTCATCCTCTCTCCCTGAAGGTATTTGCACAGACTGCTTGTATGGTTGTTTTTCTTTTATCTTTTTTGGATTTTATTTATTTGAGAGGTAGTTACAGACAGGAAGAGGGAGAAATGGAGAAAAAGGTCTTTTTTCCCACTGGTTCACTCCCCAAATGGCTGCAACAGTTGGAGCTGTGCTGATCTGAAGCCAGGAGCCAGGTGCTTCCTCCCGGTCTACCATGCTGGTGCCAGGCCCCAAGCACTTGGGCCATTGTTTGCTGCTTTCCCAGGCCATAGCAGAGAGGTGGATTGGAAGAGAAGCAGCCGGGACTAGAACCAGCATGCATATGGATTAACCTACTGCACCATGGCACTGGCCCCCTGCTTTTGTGTCAATACAATACTGCAGTACAGTGGGTTTCCCCAGATGGGAGCAGTTTAAGAGACACCCAGATTCCACACCAACCCTCAGCAGTGGTGTGTTGGTGACTCGAGTCAGCCCTCTGAATTTTGAGAGGCTCATAGACCATGGCGTGAGTACTCATCACTGGGGCTTTCTTAGAGGCTGGCTACCGCAAAGGACAAACACTCGATTGGTTTCTTATCTTGGATGCTTTTCTCCTTCTAATGTTAACTGAGCTCACAAGTGGAGTGTACTACATGGGAGACCAAGAGTCCTCACTTCAGTGGGGGATAGCCTACACCTCAGGGTAAGGGTTTTCCTGTTGCTACTGAAAGTATTTTAGTTAAAGCACTTGTACGTGGTAGTTGGCTTGTATGACTAGCTTGTTGCCTTGTTGAGCACTGATAGTCCTCAGTAGGGAGGTGAATGAGAGCTTCATTTAGCATTCATGTGAGATGTGTGGTTCATGATATATTCATTATAGGAAAAGTCCTTTTGGCAATCTGGTGCATTGTCCTCAGATAGCTTACAGAAACTGCGTGGCATCCGCTGTGAGTTGACCGTTATTTTTCTGTGTGGTTGTCTGCAGCTTCTGGTTTGTTTTTCATCTGGCATAGGGTTGTACGGGACAAAGTGTATGCTGCATCTGACAAACCACCCGTGTTGGTGATGCATTTCTCCCCACCCATTTACTCGTGGGATGCCTTCTACATGTTAGTGGAAAGCATTCACTACACCATGCTCATTAGCCGTGATGAGGGCCTTGAACTTTCCCTTTGTACTTTAACCTTGGCAAGATCTGTGTGTCTGACCTTGCCCTTTGAAGAACAACTCCTCAGTTTCCTCTGGGCAGTAAGGCCACTGGCCTGCCATTCAGGACCAATTAAAGGCAAGGACTCTCTCTCTCAATGGGTTGTTGCTAATTACAACCCATGTTCCGGTAATGTGAGATGGAGTGGCTTCCTCTAGTTTCATTTGGCTCTGTTTTTAGCTGGCTGTTACACGTTTGAGAAATACGAGTGGTGTGTTGTTCAGCAGTTAAGGTGCTGCATGAGACTTCTGGGTTGTATGTTGGAGTACCTGGCTTCCAGCTTCTTGTTACTGTGCACCCTGGGAGGCAGCAGCTGATGGCTTAAATAGTTGGGTGCCTGCCAACTCACTTGGGAGACCTGGGCTCTGTGTCCAGCCTCAGCTTTTGTGAGCATTCTTTTTTGCTCACTCTCTTCATTTCAAATAAAATAATTAAACAATTTTTTTTGATAGGTAGAGTTATAGACACACAGAGAGAGATAGAAAGGTCTTCCTTCCGTTGGTTTACTCCCCAAATGGCCGATCCAAAGCCAGGAGCCAGGTGCTTCTTCCTGGTCTCCCATGCAGGTGCAGGGCCCCAAGCACTTGGGCCATCCCCCACTGCCCTCCTGGGCCACAGCAGAGAGCTGGACTGGAAGAGGAGCAACCGGGACTAGAATCCGGCTCCCATATGGGATGCCGGCGCCGCAGGCAGAGGATTAACCAAGTGAGCTACAGCGCCGGCCCCTAAACAGTTTTTTAAACAATCTGAGAAAGAGGCAAATGCTCATTTGCAAATAGGAAGAGTATTCTGACCCCAAGGAGAGATGTGGGGACTGGAAGACGTGAGCTGTATTCTCACTGTATTGTGAGCGTCTTGGGTGTACGTTGGGCATGTTACTGAAGATTGAAGCCACATAGTCCTGAACCCAAGTCAGGTATCAGAGTCTGACTATCGGATATCTGATTATCCGAGTCAGATATCCAGCCTTCATATTAACAGGTAGTGTGACTTGGAACAACTGATTTCTTCTTTCCTTGTGCTACTTTTCTGAACTATAAAAACAAACTAAAGAGTATAAAGTTATGCTTTTTTTTTGTAAGAACAAAAACAAAAACAAAAACACACTTAAAAATGTATTAGAAAGGCAGAGAAAAAGAGCTTCCACTCCCCAAATGTATGCAGCAGGTGGGACTGGGTCAGGTGGAAACTCAAACCACCTCTCCCATGTGAGTGGCAGGAAGATCATTACTTGAGCCGTCACTACTTCCTCCTGGGGTGTGTATTGGCAAGAGGCTGGAGTCAGGAGAGGGAGCTGGAGTTGGGAATCCAACCCAAGCACTCTAGTGTGGGCTAGGGCTGTCTTAACTCCTGGGCCAGATGGCTGCCCCTTGGTACCTGGCCGTTCTGAATCATGCTGCTCTGAGTGTTCCCGTACAGGTCTTTCTGTGAACGTACATCTTCTCAGGAACTGTTGTTGCTGTGTTTCTAGTTGAGGTTTGTTCACAGCTGGGGTCCTTCAAACGCTGCATGCACTGCTGTTGCTGTCAGGAGAGGAGATTGCCTCGGCAATAGGAAATAGCCTCCTTGCAGAATTCTGCAAAGGGTCAGGTGGACTTGTGAGAGCTGAGGAAGGAGCTTTGAGCCAGGAATGTCTGAACGGAGAGCACGTGGTATGGCGTCGGGTCGTCAGCCTGGCAGCTGCTGATCCTGTAGGAGAAGAGTGATGTTACTCCTGAAAACTGTCACCTCCTGCGAGGATTAATTAGTAAGCAGTGGCTCTGCTAAGCTCTTCCTTTTTTTTTTTTTTTTTGAAAGGCAGAGTGGACAGAGACAGAGAGAAAGGTCTTCCTTCCGTTGGTTCACCCTCCAATGGCTGCCGCGGCTGGCGCACCGTGCTGATCCGAAGGCAGGAGCCAGGTGCTTCTCCTGGTCTGCCATGGGGTGCAGGGCCCAAGCACTTGGGCCATCCTCCACTGCACTCCCTGGCCACAGCAGAGAACTGGCCTGGAAGAGGGGCAACCGGGACAGAATCTGGCACCCTGACAGGGACTAGAACCCAGTGTGCCGGCGCCGCAGGCAGAAAATTAGCCTGTTGAGCTGCGGTGCCGGCCTAAGCTCTTCCTTTGACAGCTCTGCACCTCAGAGGCAGCCCTTCATCTGAGTTAAGATCTCTAAGAAAGATGGAGAGATGCAACTTGTCCTTGCTATCTAGGGAATCAGTGGTTACTTCGTGCTTGATTAGGACACCAGTTAACGTCTAGCATTCTAGGCAGAGATGAACAGCTGTTGGAAACATTGAGTGCCTGTGATCAACTACTTCCGGGAAGTCTGAGAATCCAAGGACTGCCAGAGACCTTGAGAGGGTTCACCTTGAAGTAGGAGTATGATAGTGTGGGAAGAACCTGCTTTCTGGAATTGAGCAGTGTAGACCTGAGCTGGAGCCATACTTTTGCCAATCTCTCCAGTTATCCAATAGGCATAGTGATGGCTACATGTCATAATTATGGTGAGGATGAAAGTAACTGTAAAGAATCTGTCCCAGTGACTAAAACAATATAGATTATTTATGGTTGATTTCCCTTTTCATCTTGTTCATAGCTGAGTTTGAAGGCAAACTGGCTTAGGGAGAAGTTGAGTTGGGGAGCCAGCATAGCTTGTAATTGTTGGTATTTGACTTTAGACAAGACTTTTCTGTACTTTATTAGGTTTTGAAGGTAGTATTCAAATTCTTTTTCTTTTCTTTTTTTTTTTTTTTTGAAAGGCAGAGTGGACAGTGAGAGAGAGAAAGAGAGAGAAAGGTCTTCCTTTTCTGTTGGTTCACCCCTCAATGGCCGCTGTGGCCGGTGCACTGCACTCCCAGGCCACAGCAGAGAGCTGGACTGGAAGATGAGAGACTGGGACAGAATCCGGCGCCCTGACTGGGACTGGAACCCAGTGTGCCGGTGCCTCGGGTGGAGGATTAGCCTATTGAGCTGTGGCGACAGCTGGTAGTATTCAAATTCTTAGGTAAGCATCTGGTCATAGTTTCAAGTTGGAGGAGGCAGCCAGTCCTCTGTTAAAGAGTTCTTGTTGAACTCAGTGTATTTGTTTTCATCTTCGGTAGCTGTTCTGGCCAGTAATTGTAGCCACAAGCCACACGAAGCTATTTAAATGTAAGTTAATTAAATTTGAAAAGATTTAAAAGTTTAGTTTTTTAATTGTATAGTCACATTGCAAGTGTGTAAGAGCTACATTGACTAGTGACTATCAGACTAGACAGTGTAGATATGGGACACTTGCATCTTGCAGAAACTTCTGTTGCATAGTACTACTTTATAGAATAAGACTGTTGGAAGTGGGAACTTCAGTAAAAGCTCATTCTTGGATTTGTTTGTATGAATCTCTCTGTGGCTACAATACCTGCATTTCTTTGCTTAGGATTCCTAAAATAATTGATGGTGGCACTCATGATCCACTATAGTATCTTGGAGATGCTTGTTTCCTTAAGCTCTTATGCTGAGGCCTGGGTACTGGCAGGAGGGGCACGTGTCATGGTCCTTGGATTGCCAGGAAGCTCCTGTCACCAGTAGGGCTGGATGTGACAGGAAAAGTAGTACCCAAGAAAGGAAGGGTTTTGGGGCACAGGGCTAAAGGTCAGCCCTTGTGGAAGTACTCCCAGCAAAGGAAATTGTGCTGGAAAAGGCAGAGGTTGACACCAAAGTCTGCCTTTAGGAATTGTGTCAGGACCCAGCAGATGGAGAAGAGGAAAAAACCACAGCCTCGGTGTCTGAGGGCTATTGAACCTCACTGAAGGAAATAATGAAGTTGTGGTTGCTGGCTTTGGTAAACAGATGCTCTTGGTGGCATTCCAGGGGTATACTTTAAGGCTGTCACTGTAGCCAGTGTCTCTCTTTTGACTCTGTGTAGAGGCAAGCAAAGACCAAGACCAAAACTTTTGATGGTGAAAAGGCAGTAATAAATTTTTATATACCAAGGAAAAAAAAAAACTCATTCTCTTAGAATTTTGAATTCAATAGATAGGAAATAGGGATGGGTATTTGATGTGCCCACACCTCAAATCCACGTGCTGGGGTTTGAGACCTGGTTCTCCAAATGCCAGCTTCCTGCTGGATTCCAGCTGAAATGGCTCATGTAGTTGGGTCACAGCCAGCCCTGTGGGAGACCTGGATTTAGTTCCCAGCTGCCCACTTGGGCCTGGCCCATGCCCAGCTGCTGCAAGTAGTTGCAGAGTGAACCAGTGGATGGGAGATCTCCCTGTCTCTTAAATAACTGAATTTGAATACAATTCTTGTATATATAAAAAGAAACAATAGAATTCAGACTGTATTTATCCTGTCAACAGCCTCACCAGCTCTCTAGGCCTTTGCTGAAAGTTTACATGTAGGCATCTTTTCAAGTAGGATCATTTAGAAAGAATGTGCTTGAATTAAGTTAGCTCTAAATAATGTTTAACACTTATAATAACTTTTTTTTATTTATGGAAGCCATCTAAACAACAGTATTTATATTTCATTTCAGAATGCCAGTGTTTTTCTTAGCTTTGAAAAGATTATATATATGGAGATCCTAATTTAGACTTACAAATATGCTTGGCCTGTTCCATTTGGGTTTATATAACTAAATTTTGTAACTGGCATGTATTTGATTTAATGTGTAACCTACTTTTCTCTTGCTGTCTGTGTTCTGTTTTCAGAGCATTGAGTTAGCTATCAGAAGACCTACTGTTCATCCTCTCTCATCCACCCTACATCCCCTTTCTGCTTTCTTATTTATTAAACATTGTTTGCATGATTTGCTGAGGATGCAAAAATCAGCACATTGTGATTTCCGCTCAGGAGAGGCTCCTGTGTGAAATGGGGATAGTTTTACATGGCCTGTCTGCGTGATTGCTTTGTTGGTGGGTTTAGCGGAAGCTTAAGTGTGAAATGCTGTGTAGTCAGTTTGTTGTTACACAAGCAGCAAGCATTATTAACATCATTTTTAATGAGATAGGTGGAAGTGTAGGCCTATGGGAAAAGAGATTCTCAATGGAGTTAGTTTCCTGGAGAAAGTTTCAAGAGGAAGAACAGCCATGTGTTGAAGCAGGTGAAGTAGGAGAACCCATCCCAGGTGTTGAGAGGGACAGGGTGGGCAGTGTGTGCAGCAGGACGGGGGTGAGGACCAACTGTCTGACTTAGCACAGGCTGCACTGTGTTTTCCAATACTCTTATGTGGGAGAGAGGGAAACTGTGGCTGAGTCTTGCTGATGAGGAGGGGAGATCTGTTTGGAGGTGGTAATGATATATTAAAGGTGTGCACAGCTTGTATGCGGCACGGCTGTTTGGCATCAGTTTTCTGGTGCATGGGATGTGCAAGCTAGGAATGCAGTTGCAGCCCAGTGTTGGTTTATTGGCCAGCTCATTGTTGCTGCTTCTTTGTTGGTGAACTCTGCTATGACTTTAGAGAAATGTATTGTAGTAACTCCCTTTAAAACTGTGGTGACTTGTGGTGCAGCAAATGGAGTTTCAAATTAAATTCCATTTAATGATGTCAGATTTGCGCTTTTGTTTTAAAGATTTATTTTACGTATTTGAAAGGCAGAGTTACACAGAGAGATGGAGAGAAAAGGGGTAGATTTTCTTCCTGCTGGTTCACTTCCCAAATGGCTGCAATGGCTGGGATTGGGCTAGGCAAAAGCCAGGAGCTTCTTCTTGGTCTCCTACATGGGGCAAGTGCCCAAGGATATGGGCCATCCTCCACTGCCTTCTCAGGCACATTAATAGGGAGCTGGATAAGAAATGGAGCAACTGGGACTCGAACTAGTGCTCCAATATGGGATGCAAGACTTGTAGGTAATGACTTAACCCGCTATGCCACAACGCTGGCCCTTCTGGGCTTTTTTTTTTTTTTTTTTTAAATAATTATTTATTTGAAAGAGTTATAGAAAGAGGTAGAGCCAGAGAGAGGGGACTTCCATTCTTCTGGAAATGACCACAATGGCCAGAGCTGAGTTGATCCGAAGCCAGGAGCCAGGAGCTTCTTCAGGGTCTCCCATGCAGGTGCAGGGGCACAAGGACTTGGGCCATATTGTACTGCTTTCCCAGGCCATAGCAGGGAGCTGGATCAGAAGAGGAGCATCTAGAACCTGAACCAGTGCCCATATAGGATGCTGGTGCTGCAGGCTGGGGCTACGCCACAGCGTCCAGCGTCGGCCCCAGCTTCTGGGCTGTTTCAATCCACGTCAGTGTGTACCTAAATAAGTATTGTATCAGAATATTGTTACTGAGGCAGTTGTTGGGCTTAGCAGGTAAGATACCAGTTGAGAAACCTGCTTCTCATACCAGAGTACTTGGGCTCAAAACCTATTCTGCTCCTGATTCCAGCTTCCTGCTAATGTGAACCTTGTGAGGTGCAAATGATGATGGCTCAAGTATTTGGGTCCCTACTCCTGTAGAGTAGGCCCAGGTGGAGCTCCCGGCTCCTGGCCTCAGTCTGGCACAGCCCTGGCTGTTGCGGGCAGTTGGGGAGTGAACGAGCCAATGAAAGATCTCTCTTTCCCTGTCTCAGAATTTCAAATGAATAAATTAAAAATTAAAAATAGTTACGATTCTGTTACTTGTTCAACTGCTCATCTTTAATTTTGCTCTTAAATTTGTATCTTATATTTTAGAAAATTTTAGAAATATTTTCTCTGTCAGAACTCAAATACCTCAACCTGTTAAATACATAATAGTGATGAAGGGAATGCTTTGCCTCATGTTTATAAACTAATACTCCATTCCCAGGTCCAGGCAAACAGAAAGCTATGCAAACTGAGCAGAAACACAGATCTTCGGCATTTAGAAGCATAGTTTGCTTTCTGATTGGACAATTTTGAGTTGACATTCTAACATACATAATAGGACACCTGGATATGGGAAACGACACAGAACCAATATAAAGGCATTTGTTTGCCCTACTCAGTTGTTTATTCCTCTTAGATGTTGTTATAGAATATAATAACGAAATCTTCAGAAAAGAAGAGGTGAGGGGGAATTTAATAGCCTTATGAAGGTGCCTATAAACGTGTTGAGCTAGAAATAGATGTAAGTCAAATCAAAGATGGTTCTTAGGGTGCACAAAATAGTGAATTTCCAAGTTGTTACTGCTGCTACACTTTCAACATGGATCCTCTTAGCTAATAGCCTCTAGTCCTTCCCTATTTGATGTTTTTGGGTCATTCAATATGTTTTACTTCCTGTGATCATCTCCCACTGAACGTTGAGAAGCCAAGAATAAAGTTGCTTCCTCTTTGTATCCCTTGTGTCTGGTGTATAGCATTTAGCAAATCTTGAATGAATGAATCATTTGTAGGAGGGAAATTGTGCAAATGTATTTGAGCCAAAGGCAGCTTCTTGTTACCTTGGGGACCACTTGGAAAGCTTTTTATTTGTGTGGTGATAAGGGGATTGAAATCTTTTGTAAAAAATGAAAACACGGGGCTGGCGCCGGCGCCATGGCTCGCTTGGTTAATTCTCTGCCTGCGGCACCGGCATTCCATATGGGCACTGGATTCTAGTCCCAGTTGCCCCTCTTCCAGTCCAGTTCTCTGCTGTGGCCCCGGAGGGCAGTGGAGGATGGCCTAAGTGCTGGGTCCCTGCACCTTCATGGGAGACCAGGAGGAAGCACCTGGCTCCTGGCTTCGGATCGGCGCATTGCCAGCTGTGGCGGCCATTTGGGGGGTGAACCAATGGAAGGAAGACCTTTCTCTCTGTCTCTCTCTATAACTCTGTCAAATTAAAAAAAAAAAAAAAAGTGAAAACACTTTCTAATGCTGGATATCTCTCTGACATCTAGTAAGGTATCAATATTGTATCCATGTGCTCCTACTTGTTTGTGGTAGCTTCTTGTTTCTGAAGTTCTTGTAACTTTAAAATGTTCCACAGTCTGGGCACTGAGAGATCAGAGTGAAGTGGAAGGAATTGCTGGGACTGCCTACAGCCCTGGGTTTTCCTACTTCTCCACCTTTGCTCAAGGGTCCTGCCCCACCCCCCTCTGTAGGGAAATGCCTTTCTTCCCGCCTCCCTTTGGCTGTTTGCCAAGAGATGACTGGCGCTTATACCCGCCTTTCTAGGCTGAGCTCACAGCTAACACATGTAACCTAACATTTGAAGCTGTGTAGAAAAACTCTTGTTTTCCTGCTCCAGGTACTGAGGTCATTGGTTTGTAGCTGTCTCTGTAGGATGTGGTGAAAATGTTAGAAGAGTGGAAATAAAAGATCAGATTATTTTGGTAAAAAAAGTTTGTTTGGAAACCTTACATGGTTTTTCATAATAGAACCTTTTGAGGACCCCTTGTCGTTTTAAGTTGTGTCTGTTGCACTGCGCAAGTCATTGAATTAGTGTTCAAGAACGTGAGGAGTAGCAGCCATGAGATGCTGGCTTCTCTGACTGCAGTTGATGACAGGGTACTTAAACTGAACCTTAATTTCTCAGAAAAATGGCATTCAGAATCCAGGAGCCAGGAACTTCCTCTGGGTCTCCCATGTGGATGCAGGGGCCCAAGCACTAGGGCCATCTACAGCTGCTTTCCCAGGTGCATTAGCAGGGAGCTGGATTGGAAATGGAGCAGCCAGGACTTGAGTCAGCGTCCATATGAGATGCCCATATGGGATGTCAGTGCTGCAGGTGGCAACTTTACCTGTTATGCCACAATGCCAGCCCCCACAGCAGAGATTGTATTTGAAGTTCTCTTCAGTCAAAAGAGCAGAATGGAGAATAGGCTGATATTCCTGCTATCGGTGTTCCCATTCTGTGTGCTCGCAGGAGTTAGCCTGAATTCTGGATTCTGACATGATTGTTTTTTGAAGATAATGCACATATTCCAAGAGCTTAACATTTTTTTAAGATTTATTTATCTATTTGAAAGTCAGAGTTACACAGAGAGGAGAGGTGGAAGGAGAAATCTTCCATCTGCCGGTTCACTCCCCAGCTGGCTGCAATGGCCAGAGCTGCGCTGATCCAAAGCCAGGAACCAGGAGCCTCTTCTGGGTCTCCCACACAGGTGCAGGGGCCCAAGGGCTGCCTTCCATTGCCCTCCCAGGCCATAGCAGAGAGCTGGATCGGAAGAGGAGCAGCCGGGACTAGAACCGGCGCCCATATGGGATGCCAGCACTACAGGCCAGGGCTTTAACCTGCTGCGCCACAGTATCAGCCCCGAGCTTACCATTTTTAACAATTATTCTTGCTTATTTGAAAGGCAGAGAAAGACAGACTTGGACAGAAATAGAGACCTTCCATATGCTGGCTTACTCAGCAAATTCCTGTAGCACCTAAGGCTGGCCCAGGCTAAATGCAAGAGCCAGGACCTGCAACTGGGTCTCTCACATGGGTGTCAAGGACATACGTACTTAGATCATGATCTGCATCCCGGGGAATTCATTAGTAGGACGCAGAGTCAGGACTCGAACTCAGGCATTCCTGTGTGGGGTGCAGCCTTCTTAACTGCTGCACCCAACACCTGCCCTTGACAGTCTGTTTTATTTTTAAAAATGCATCTCACAGTTTTCAGAAATTGAGAACTGTTCCTGTGACATTGCAGGCTGTTGTACTGAACACAGTTGCTGTGGCAATCTTTAAAGAGAAATTAAAATGCAGTTCATGCTTTAAATGGCCCACTTAAGTCTGGGAGACCTTTTCTGACTGTCCTCAGTGCTTTTGAGGTCCTGGTATGAAAAGCAGAACTGCAGAAAGGCTAGAAGGGAGTCCACCTGCCTTCACAGAGGGCCCGATGCTCGTCACAAAGCCACTTCAGTCTTCATCTTTCATTTTTATTTATTTACTTGAAAGAGTTAGAGAGGGAGATATCTGCTGGTTCACTGCCCAGATGGTCACAATGCCAGCACTGGGCCAGGCCGAAGGCAGGACCCAGGAGCTTCTTCCAGGTGTCCCACATGGGTGCAGGGGCCCATTCACTTGGGCCATGTTACATTGCTTTTCCAGGTGCATTAGTAGGGAGCTGGATCCGAAGAGGAGCAGCCAGGACTCGAACTGGTGCCAATGTGGGATGCCAGTGTCGCAAGCAGCGGTTTTGCTCACTATGCTATAGAGCTGGTTCTCAGGCTTCAACTTTTAAGTCCATGGTTAAGGATCTCACATACTGTGTGTTTGAAATTCGCCAAGTTGACCTCATGTGTTCTCAACTTACACAACAAAACCAAGTAACCCTGGGAGGTGATATATTAATTAGCTTGACTGTGGTAGTCATTTTACAGTGTATTACAATGTACCATGAAATATCAGTGTCACATTGAATACCATAAATACATAGGAGTTTCATTTGTCTATCAAACTTCAGTAAAGTTGCGACTGGGAAATAAAATAGGGATGGAGTGATGGAGGCCCAGAGGGGTAGAGAGAGGTACAGCTTAACAGTTTCCCTCCCTAGGACCCTTGGAAAGGGATTATATGAGGTGTCTGCGGAATTTCTTAAGTGTAAACACTTGAGAATTAACCTTTTTTTTTTTTTTTTTGATTGGAGAGACAATCTGTGTTAGGCTGCAAATTTGGACTTTAGGTTTTGTAATTTACTTTCATGAAATTTTATTTTCCATTTAGAGTTTTGTTTCTTGTAGTAATAATCGTTTACTCTTCATGCAGAAATATAAGCTTGAATGTAGTAAATTATCCATAGGATAGCTGCTATGAGAGCAGTGCATGTCTAGTAATAATGTCTATTACTGTATGAGTGTTTCTAGAATAGTTATCACAGACTTGGTGTTCTTTCTTTTCCTTTTTTTTTTTTTTTTTTGCCAGGCAGAGTTAGACAGAGATACAGAGAGAAAGGTCTTCCTTTTTTTGTTGGTTTATCCCCCAAATGGCTGCCACGGCAGGTGTGCTGTGCCGATCCGAAGCCAGTAGCCAGGTGCTTCCTCTTGGTCTCCCATGCAGGTGCAGGACCCAAGCACTTGGGTCATCCTCCACTGCCTTCCCGGGCCACGGCAGAGAGCTGGACTGGAAGAGAAGCAACCGGGACAGAACCGGTGCCCCAACGGGGACTAGAACCCGGGGTGCTGGCGCCACAGGCAGAGGATTAGCCTAGTGAGCCATGGTGCCGGCCTCTTTCTTTTCCTTTTGAGAATTATCCTAACAGTTGCCCTGGGAACCCCAGAAGGCAAATGAAGAGATCCTAACCATCCCCAAATGGAGAGAAAGCAAATTAGGACATCAATTTCATCTTTGAAGATCTTTATTTGTGGTGAAGAAATGAGCAGAAGTCATTGTACACTTTGGTTATTAACATCTGTTTTGTTTAGATGATTCTGATGTCACAAGCTAGGAATTTGTAGAACTGTTGTGTGCCTGTATATTTTTCTACATCAAAGTAGCTGCCATATGTTATTCAGATTTGACTTTTTTATATTCTTAGAGTTATACTGTAGGATTTGTGTCTAGTAAAATCTGACTATTGCCTTGCGTGCATGTTGGATTGTCCTTTAATAAAAATATGAATATTACAATTTTCTGAAGGCCAACTTTGTATGTATGTAAATTTCATAGCAGCTCTGCAAAGTAGGCGTTTTATCTCTGCAGATGAGGAGACAGATGCTGAGGAGCAAGATCATTGGCTCAAAGTCTTGTGACAGACCAACATGTGGCTGGACCTCGGTTGCAACTAAGACTGGTTAGTTAAGCACATGTTGTCTCTACTGCTCCAGCTGAATTACACATTTCCCCATATTTCTTTTTATTGTGCCTTATCTTTACTTGAGTCTGGGTTACCAGTCTCTGTGGTCCTGCAGAAGCTGGGAATGTTGAAGTGGGGCTTGGGCATAGCGTATAGGCATCAGGGTAGGGGCTGGGCCATGAATGATGATGGGTACAGCTCAGCTAGGGAGGAAGTATGGTGTCTGTTTGATGGCTGACATTATCAAGAGGGCACCAGAGCCCTGGACAGGTGCTTCATGAGGGGCAGAGCATCCTTCAAGCATCATGTTGAAAAATGGATTTCTCTTGTCTCGTTGGAGTCACCATAACTGGATCCTTTAGCTGCTTTTTTTTCCTGGGGCATCTCAGTTCCTGGGAAGTTTGTTTCTGAATTTTGAAAAGCAAGAACTTTTGGTGTGGCCCATCACTCTTTCAGCTAGGATAGGTTTTCGCTGGTCTAGAGCCTGCACTCTTGTCTAAACTCTTTACTTCCTCAAACTGCCAGCTACCTCCATGAAAAAGGAAAAAAATAGCTGCACCCTAGGTTTATTTTCTTGTTTGTTCCGTGATGCTATGTTGTCTCTTTGTCCTAACGTAGTAGCTAGCTGATTTAATAATCTAATAAATTTTAATTGGCTAACACAAATGTGTTAGAGGAAGCCTTTTTTTTTTTTTTTTTTTTTTAAACAGGGAACTCCATGCTGTCTGTCTAGATCTAACTCCCTGGTGACCTTAGCAGTGAGAATTTTAATGTACAGGCTCTGGGGAGACACAAACCCCATGGAGTGTGCTCTTGTCTTTAGTTAGCACCTGTTTGTTGAAGGAAGTAACAGTGACCCTTGAGTGACAGAATGACTTTTTTTGGAGGTAGAAGCACACAAGTGTCCAAAAAGCAGCATCTAAACAGGAGAGGAAGTGATTTGCTCTTGACATTAGTTGGCAGGTGCATTCTCTTTCAGAGAGTGAAGATGATACAGAATCCAAGTTAGAGAGGGCAGTTTGTAGGGAGGGAGGTGAGGTCGGGAAAATGAGCTCAGGGTGAAGCCTTTCTAATAGTGTTCTCACAAGCATGCATCCAATAAAAGCAATTTGAAAGATGAAATATAAAATTAATCCATTTCGGAGCATCTTGCTGAGATCTGTGATGGTTGTTTAAGCCGTGCTGTGATGAGAGCCATGCCCTGTGGATGTGTAATATTTTGTCAGACAAGATGGTCATATAATGTCCCCTGCCCTGGTGAGTTTCAATTAAGGAGAAGTGACCTTGGCTGTAAAAAGGTAGGGTAAGGAAAAAAGCCTGTATTTGCAGAGCAAACTTGAACTCAACTGATTGAGTCTTGGAAACAGTTACCCTAGAAGTCTCTGTATTTGTTGCTATTTACCATTAATTTGGGTGTTGATCATTTGCTTTGTGGTTTGTTCATGCAGTTCTTATTTGTCTTCTGAAAACCATCAGAATGGTTGCTCTGAAGGCCTAAAGTATGTTCTTATGCCGTGGATTTTCTTCAAACAGTCAACTTAACCATATGAAAATGTTCGAGCAGGTTGGATGCCAAATTGTACTAGAAGGATGTCAGCAGCGTCTTGCTTTATTTTACTTTCACCCCTTATGCTTGTGCTGTCTGCTCTGTAACTCTGAGTTCATATACCAGTCCTGCAGATGAGAAGTATCTCAAAAGGAGAAGTCTCAAGGTGCCTACTTTGCTTGGGAGGTTCAAAAATAGGAGTGGCGGGCGGGATCACTTCCGTCAGAGGTGACAGTGGAAGGCCAGGACGGTTTGGAGGAGAGGAGGAGATGAGTTGATTCTGCTAGCATACTTTGTTGCACTTCAGTCCCAGCACCATTGTGGTTGGCTATCCTGGAATGCATTCCACAGTGGTCTTGATGAGAAGGAAGAATTCATGTAGAGATGACACTGGAATCCTGGGCTCCTGCTTGGGTTCTGGATCTGTAATGGGACCACATTCAGTGTTAAGTTCGTCAGAGGACCTTCACTGTGGTCTTTTTAGGACTTGGCTTTGCTCATGTATGTGATGCTTCTTGTAAGGGATCTCTACTCTTGGTTCTCATGTCTTCACCGTCTTCCTGAAAATGTCCTATTTTAGAAGGTAAGTTATGTAGTTTTAAATTAATAGGGTCAGTGCATATATAAGTAGTTGGGCCATTTATTAAAGAAATTAGGCTTCAGTTGATCACTTTTTCATTAGTAGTCTCATTTGCTAGTTGTTATTTTATGTATTTGAAAGTCAGAATCACAGAGAGGAAGAGAGGAGAGAAAGAGATTTTCCAGCTGTTGGTTCACTCCCTAGATGGCCATAACAGCTGGGGATTGGGACAGGCCAAAACCAGCAGCTTCTTTCAGGTTTCCCACATGGGTGCAGAGGCCCAGGGACTTAGGCCAGTCTCTGCTGCTTTTCCAGGCTATTAGCAGGGAGCTGGATCAGAAATGGAACTGCTGGGACATGAACTGGTATCCACGTGGGATGCCAGCATTGCAGGCGGTGGCTTGACCTGCTATGCCACAACACCAGCCCCTGCTAGTTACTTGATGCTGATTTTTGTGCCACTGACCCTATATGAGTATGTGCCTGTCCTTTTTACCTCCAGGACTTTCATGACCCTGCTTCTTGAGCAGTTGGAGGTTTGTTTGATTCAATATTATGGCTTTGCAGCCTGGAGACGTCTTACATGAGATGGTTTTTCATCGACCTGGATAAATGGAGAAGTTAACTATAAATCAATGACTCTAAACTTCTACCTTCCTTGTTTCTCTATTAGTCACCATAGTCTAAGAACTGTATTAAGTAGTGATACAGAAAGAAGTTGTTTCTGTTTTCAGAATGATTTTAATTCCTAACAATAGGTGGAGAAAGCCTTGTTGGCCATAGGAGACTAAAGATGTCTTGTGAGTGGAGCTTGCTGTTTTATCTTCCTGAATTCTCCTTCCCCTTTACCATCCTCAAAGAAGCCTGAGGATTGATGAGTTCAAAGGGAAAGACCATGTGAGAGGACTGGTTCAGAGATAATTCATGAAAAAATGAGACTTATCTTGGGGTTAAGCCCCTACTGGGAAATAGGAATGAGGTTTTGATTGCTTCATAGATGACTGCAAGATGTAATGTTGTGGAAGGTCTGGGTTAACTGCTGAAACCCAGGTTCTTATCTGTTAAAGCCTGTGCTGTTGCCACACTCCTGGTGGAGTTCAGTTCAACAGAGCATGCTGTGCTTGAAAATGATGATTTTGTGTTATCCCTATTGGACAGAAGGCTAGCCCTAGACAGATACTGTTCGTAATGCCTTGGGTAAGTGTGTGTTTAATGTCCTTACTTGCTGACCTGCTGAGTTCCAAGATATGATGAGTATGTTAAACCACATGGATTGTGATGAAGAACTATTTTTTGGTCACAAACAAAATTCTTTTTTTTTTTTTTTTTTTTTAAGAAAAAATGAAGTAGTGACCAAAGTTAGGAAGCAAGCCTCATGGAGGGATATGGTGGCTGATCAAAGGAAAATCTGGGTGTCCTGATGTTAGGTTCAGTGGCTGAGGTTCAGTTCATTTCAATGTTTGATTTTGAACTCCACATGTAGTTACTAAAAGTTTGAAGTGGAAGCAGAGATGTGTTAAGCAGAGCAGAATGTACTGGAGGAAATACGTTCTTTGGAACCCAGGGTGCGGGCTTTAATGCCCAGGAACGCTTGGGAAGACTCCTACTGTCCTTTCCACTTGGCCACCTTCTCCTAATACTACACTGAGGCTTAGGTGTTTTTTGGCTTGCTTATTTGGGAGATGCAAAGATAAAGGCAGGGGGATGGAGGGAGAGAGATCTTCCATCTGTTGGTTTACTCCCCAAATGACCTCAACAGTTGCATCTAGGCCAGGCTAAAGCCAGGAAACAGGCACTCCCTCCTGGTCTCTCCTGTGAGTGGCAGGGTTCCAAGCATTTGGGCCATTTTTTGCTGCTTTCTCAGATGCATTAGCAGGGAACTGGATTGGAAGTGGAACAACAAGTACTGGATTGGAAGTGGAACAACGAGTACTTCAGCTAGTGCTCTGATATGGGATGCTAGCATTGCAAGTGGCTGCTTAACCTGCTGTGTCATAATGCATGTCTGGAGGGTTAGGTTTCAACATGTGAATTTTGGGGAACACAACATTCAGTCTATAGCAGACAGAAATATCTTGTCTTCAGATACTTAGGTTGGGGCTAGTGTTGTGGCATAGTGAGTTAAGCTGCTGCCTGTGATGCTGGCATCCCATATCGGTGCAGGTTCAAGTCCTTGCTGCTCCATTTCTGATCCAGCTCCCTGCTAATATGCCTGGAGAAGCAACTGAATATGGTCCAAGTACTTGGGCTCCCCACATCCACAGGGGAGACCCAGATGGAGTTCCATGCTCCTTCTGGCTTCATTCAGCCCAACCCTCGTTATTGTAGCAATTTGAGAAGTGATCTAGTGTATGGAAGATCTTTCTCTCTGTCTTTCCCTCCTTCTAACGCTGTCTTTCAAATAAATGAATATACATCTTTTTAATTTTGTAAAAAGACTCATAGGTCTTTAATTCTGAAATCTTACATATCTCTTAGGGATTAGGATTGGCTAATTTGTGATGCAAAGTTGTAATAATTAAGGTCATTGTTCAGCTAAGGTGTGAACATATGAGAGGTCTTCAAAAGTTCATGTAAAATGGTACTTATGAAAAAACTATGCATGGGTTTCAGATTTTTTTTTTGCACCCAAGTAAACATTTCTTCTTATTCCATTTTCCCATGACTTTTTTTTTTTTTTTTTGGACAGGCAGGCAGAGTAGACAGAGAGAGAGAGAGGAGAGAGGTCTTCCTTTTCTGTTGGTTCACCCCCCAAATGGCTGCCACAGCCGGCACCACTGCTGCCGGTGCTGCGCCGATCCAAAGCCAGGAGCCAGGTGCTTCCTCCTGGTCTCCCATGCGGGTGCAGGACCCAGCGACCTGGGCCATCCTCCACTGCACTCCCAGGCCACAGCAGAGAGTTGGACTGGAAGAGGAGCAACCAGGACTAGAACCTGGGGTGCCAGTGCCGCAGGCGGAGGATTAGTCAAGTGAGCTGCGGCGCTGGCCCCATGACTTTTGAAGTGCTCTTCTCCCTGACTTCTCAGAGACAAAGATAGAGGGGATATTGCCATATTTCATGTCTCAGTTTCAAAGGGTTGCTACTGTCCTTTCTGGGCTAAGCTGAGGCATAAATACTGTAGCAATGGGAACCACACCCTTGTGTTTATTTCATCAGTTGCTGTCTGTTCTTGCAGCTTTAGCTAATGCACAGATTCCCAGACTTTGAGCACGAATTACACTTGGTGTGTTGGTGAATGATCCCAGAGATGGATGTTGGTGTCTAAAGTTGATTCACCTCCTCATGCCTTTTGTGCAGCTTCACTTTGTAGCCTCAAAGGATGACACAGATGATGCCGACTAAACACTGGAAACTTACGGTGTGCTTCTGGGAGATTCTCATAGGTTGAGATTCAAACAAATAAAAGACACATTTTCCGAAAGCAATGACCAGTGAACCAAGTAAGTACTGAATTACTGTGAAGGCAGTAGAGGTGATTGAATGGGAATGTGTAGAGAGCTGGGAGGGGTGAAGTTCACCAGGGAACTAACTTTATTGTGCAGCAGGTTGGGAGGAGTGATTGGAATGGAGAGAGAGAGGAGGTGGTGGTGTTAGTAGAGCTGTGTGCAGGGGTGACTGTTAGTGAAGTTAGATATAGTTAATTTTGGTTGCGACTGAGGCACCTTCATTCCTGTATTTCCCTTCAGGAGTTTTGAGTAGAATGACTTGCAAACAAGGAGAATTAACAGAGCTGCATTGTAAGATCTCTAATGATCACATTATTTATAACTTAAGAAGTGAGCTGTTTGACCCCTTCCAATGGACCATTTTCTTGACATATTTCTTTGTGAAATAACTCTGGGTAGAGCGCTTTCCAAAATCTGATCAGAAATAGTGAACTTGGAAAAAAATACGGAAGTCCGGGAGCTAGATGTCGATTATTATCAAATGCATGGTGCTTGGAAATCATGTCTACTCACATCCTTGATGATGTCAACTCTGATTCACCTGCAAGATTACTGACTCCCCTGCTATTTAAAATAATTGTTTAATTTCAAAATCTTATGCCATTTTCATATGGTTTTATTGGGTTTCTCTAACAAAGATGGTGACTATTTGCTTAATATTGGAGGGTGAACCAACGGCAAAAAGGAAGACCTTTCTCTCTGTCTCTCTCTCTCACTATCCACTCTGCAAAAGAAACCCATGTTTTCTCACTTTTTGTCAGTCAGCCAGAGCCACTTAAGTGTTGGCTTATTGGATGATTTGGGGTGAAATTGCTGAAGACTCAGAATGACGTCTCCCTCCACACATCACAGAACGAAAGCCTTTTTTGTGTGCTCTGTTCGACGATTGGGAGAATGAACTGGTTGTTCTTCTGCCTGTGTTTGGTGCTGCTATAACAGAACACCAAGACTTGGACAACACCTGAATTTTGGAGGAGACACATTCCAAACACAGTCCCTCCTCAGGCCTACTTCCTGCCGCCTCTTCTTGAGAGTAGGCGGCAGTGCTCACTGTAGACGGGTCCTCCAGCCTTCCTTGCTCTCTAGCTCCCGGCAGAGTTGGCTAATGGGAGGACGTCTGGAGAGCTGCAGGTGGGCTGGAGAGAGATGCCAGCATCACGCCCTTTCTGCCCTCCTGCTTCTCTACTGTGGTTTAGTTAGGGCTGTGTCCCACCACCTGCTTGGGCCCTCTTTCAGCTTTTTGTTACTGCAGTGAGACAGCAGCTTGCTGTCTCCTCGTTGTTGCCTGGACGTCCCTTGCTGGTGCCCTTCATCACTGTCATGTCTCTGAGCAGTCTCCAATCAAGTCCCTTCTGTGCAACTACATGGCTAGCTTTGTGTAGTACGTGTCAGATAGTGTCACCATTTTAATGCCATGAAGCAAATAGTGCATGAAATTTACATAATTATAAGGGGTATCTTGGTTTTATATGTGCAGGGGCACTTCAAAAAGTTAACAGAAAATGGTGTTAAAGGGTAGGCTTGGTATTGGATGTTTCGCTTAGTGGCAGAGACATCAGTTGGGACACCCATGTCCCATGTTGGGGTGTCTTAATTTGAATCCCAACTCTGCTCTGATTCCAGCTTTCTGCTAGTGTGTACTCTGGGAGGAAGCAAGTGATGGTTCAAATGTTTGTGTCCCTGCCATCCACATGGGAGACTTGAATTAAGTTCTGTGTTTCTGCCCCAGCCCTGGCTCTTATGGGCATTTGTGGAGTGAACCAATGGGTGGAAGCTCTGTCTGCCTGCCTGTCCCTGTGTCTGTATCTCAAAATCAATAAACAAGCACTTAAAAAAGACAAGTTTATTTTACTGAAATCCACGTGTGAATTTTTTCATGTGCATAAAGTAACTTTTTTGAAGACTCCTCAAATGCATGGAGTTCAAATGATTTGCATCAAAACTCTTAATTCCATTCTCCTGGGAAGTTTTTGCAGTATCCTTGTACTAAAATTTGAAGAAAATAAAACCAGGAAAACATGACTCTTAGAGTTGAGGGAGGTCTATTATGTTGCTCCTGGTATTTACATGGTAGTAATGATACCATAATATCTTTGTGTTCAGATTTGCTCATGTCACAGGTTATGTCCTTGGGACTAATGAGAAATGAGTTATGGATCTGTTTTGAGACTAACTTCTTTTTTGTCCTGTTGCTTTCCAACAAGGTCTGGCACATTTTGAGTATCACCTGCAATATCTTAGCTCTTGTCTCAGCACATCCATAATAGCATCAAGTGTTGATTTGTTTTGCCCACAGATCTTTCCTAACTTGATAGGTCAAAGAAATTCCTTTTTTTTTTTCTTTTTTAAAAAAGATTTATTTGTTTATTTGAAAGGCAGAGCTACAGAGAGGCAGTGGCAGAGAAAGAGAGGTCTCATCTGCTGGTTCATTTCCCTAGATGGCCACAACCGCCAGAGCTCGGCCGATCTGAAGCCAGGAGCTTCTTCCAGGTCTCCCACGGGGGTGCAGGGGCCCAAGCACTTGGGCCAACTTTTGCTGATTTCCAAGGCATATTAGCAGGGAGCTGGATAGGAAGTAGAGCAGCCGGTGCCCATATGAACCCGTGTCCTTATGGGATGCCGGCATTGCCGGCGATGGCTTTACCTGCTACGCCACAGTGCTGGCCCCAGAAATTCTTTTAATTTGGCAATGAAAGTAAATGTTTTCTATTTTATTATTAACCAGTGGAAATAGTTGTTTGTTAAAGAAAAAGTATATTCATTGGCTTTTTGTTACTACAATGGGATACCTTAGGCTAGTTATGAAGGGAGGAGTTTTAAGATCAGATAGGCTCCACTGGTTAACTGTCTAGTGAGGCCAGAGAACGGCAGTGGCCAGACATGTAGAGTAACAGTCACATGGTGAGCCAGGAAGTAGAGTGGGCAGGCCCTCTCAGCTTTTATAACCAGCTCACAAGAGCCACCTTCCAAGGATATGTGCACTAAGGACCTCTCTTCAACACCATAATTGGGCCAAGCTTCCACCCTCCCAACACCATTAATACAGGACTGTGTGGTTTAAACTTTAAACGTCTGTGTGTGTTGGGGAGCTGTATCTTATTCAAACAATAGCACAGAGCTTGTTTTATGTAGCTAGACATAAAATTTGAGAGTCCTGTGACATCTGGGGCTGGATTGATGCTGGAACTCAATCCAGGTCTCCTTCAAGGGTGACAGGAACTCAGTAACCTGACCCATCACGGCTGCTTCCCAGGGTCAGCATCCTCAGGAAGCTAGAGTTAGGATCCAGAGGAAGATACTGAGTTCAGGCACTCTGGTATGGGATGTGGGCATCTTAACCTAAGTCTTAACTGCTAGGCCAACCACTCTCAATATATTTCTTAAATAAAAAATGACCACCCAATCTTCCACACTACAAAAGAAATGGGAAATTAACAGCTTATATTACAAAACATTACCTGTTAATGATTTAAGCCTTTGTTCAAATCAGAAAGTAAAATCAGCACAGGTAAGACTTGGAAATAATTATATTTGATTTTATCTTATAGATGTCTTAAAGTGAGTTAGGGTACAATTTCATGAGAAGCAAAAGCCTGTTACACCAAAAGTTGCAGTACTAAATTTGCAAGAATGATTTTCTTGCCCCTGAGACTTAAAAGTTTGTCTCTTCTTACAGTTACCTGAATTGGTAAAAGATGCAATGCTTTTATTTTCTGCTAGCGCCCAGAAGTTATTCCTGCCAAACCAAAAATGATGTTGGAGTGTCAAGGATGGATTTGCCTTAACTTATTATTTTCACACAAAGCTGCAATTAAAAAGAAATCTGTTAAAATTCCTTTCTAGACCTTTGGTTCACAGCAGAAAATCCTGCTGCGGAAGCCCTCCTCCGGTCAGCCTGTGTTTGCAGTTGGAGTGTTCTTTCAGGACTCAAGAGTGTCTGTAGTGCAAGCTGGGTTGCCATGGTGCTGTGTGACATGAGGTGGCAACCCCACACAAGAGTTAAAGAGATGAGCAGTGCTCGGGATACAGATGACGGCAAGTAAGACGTGCCAGCAAGTTCTAGACAAGAGGGTGAACGAAATGTCTTAATCCGAAGAGGAAAAACTCCATTCCAAGGTTTAAATGAGATTCACTGCCTGATTATGCCCCAGATGGGCTGTTAGCTTTCTCAGGAAACTCATTCCAATTTTGTGTCTCCACACTGGTCCTCAGCTGCCATCTGGACCGATGATTTAAAATTAAAAGTTACATTAGAGGTAATCCTTTGATTTGAAATTTGGAATCTGTATTTATGGTTAGCCAGACTACAGTGATACACTTAGACTGTTCAACTTCCCCACCCAGTGTGAATGTGGAGAAAAATAGGGATGGGTAAAAAAAATCAACAAGCTGACATGAAACAAGAGGACAATGTGGAAATCTTCTTGAATTCCGTTTTGTAAGCCAAATTTATTTTTATAAGCCTTGAACGGAAGACAGTTTGTTCTTGAGATCACTGGAGCAGGTTTTGTACTCCTTCTCTTTTAAATATGATTCAACCAAGGGCTCAACTGTGAGATGAATAGGATTAATGAAATGGGGAATTAGGAAGCATTTTTTTTTTCTTAGTGTGTAAGCAAAAACAGTCATATAGAATCTTTTTTTAATAATTCTTAAGAGTTACTGTGTTCTGGTGATCAGAACATTTTTGAGTCAACACATTTGAATGTGTAGAGAGTGACTGTGGTTCTGAAGGCTTCTATGTGGTTTTGTAAACGTAAGCCTTGTTGTTTAATCGTGGCTTTTCTGCAAAAATGAACTCCTGCAGCCCCATCTCTCCCCTCTCTCATTTCTTTTAGCGTCTTAGATCTAGACTAAGCATTTGAACAGCCGCAGCTAAGTGTTTCCACATTGGAAAATGAAAAGAACTTGGCTGGATATAATTGTGATTTTCACGGGAGGGGATTACTTTTCCCTTCTCTGTTTTAGAAGTCATATACTAGTCACTCTTTGGGCCGAACTGGCTGAAACAGTCAACCAGGAGTGAGTCTAGCTACTAAATTTAGAAAACTGATTCATAATTTCTTGATCTAATATAGTGGGCAGTATTGTCATTGACCCATTCATTATTTCAGTGCTTGCCAAACCTGGAGTGAAATCCAAGACTGCTGCTTAACCCTTGATGGCCCTGGTGGTTCACTTCTGCTCAGCCTGCTTGTTTCGGAAGATAGCACGCACCCGGGACCTTTACTTGCAGCCCCTGACACCCAGGGGAACTGTGTCCCAGGGCAAATTTCTGTGCCTCTGGGAGTGTTTCAGAATTTAGACATTGGCTTTTCTTATTCCCAGTGAGCAAGTATGTTTTTATTTAAGCAAGGCTTCAACTCTGCTGTCTCATTGACATTTTCTAGGCCTCTCTTCAAGGGAGATTTAAAATAACTGGGTAATTACTCTTTGGGTGGACATTCGTTTGTCTTAAATTTACCCTCAAGTAACATTTGGGGTAACAGTTACTCAAAGAGCATTACCCACATAGCCTCATTTCAAACAACCTGTCTCTCCCTCTCCACAAGCGTACCCTCCCCATCATCATTTTTGAGACAGTTTAAATGCCTTTTTTTTTTTTTTTCCTTTAGCCTCTTAAGACCATGGAGGTGGAATGTACTTGGCATGCTGGTCACTATTCCATGAATCCGTAGACTAAATACACTATTCTTTCTGTGGCCCTTCCAGAAGATGTTGTCATCCTTTAGACTTGCAATTAGCACCATTGTAAAATTGGCTGATGGAAAATGATATGTGAAGCTTATACTGTGTGCTTTCGATTTGATATTGCTGTACTTAAGGATGTTAGGGGTGACCCAGTTCTGCTTCACCTGGGATGTGCAGGACGGAAAATTGAGAAGAAATCTTTGTTTTTTCTTCATTGATACAAGGAATAGCTTTGATCTGAAGAACTGAAAAACACACGCTCAGGTGGTTCATCAGGATGCTTTCCAAGGAAGTCAGGGGGGCACAATATATAAGGAGGGTCTGGTGGTGTGGCACAGTGAGATAAGCTGCTGTTTGAGATTCTGGCATCCCATAGTGGAGCTCTGCTTCAAGTTCCAGCTGCTCTGTGTCCTATCCTGTTCCCTGGTAATGTGCCTGGGAAAGCAGAGGAAGATGGCCCATGTGCTTTGGCCCCTTCGACCAGTGTGGGAGATGAGGATGGAGTTCCTGGCTCCTGCCTTCAACCTGGCCTAACCCAAGCCATCGCAGCTTTTTGGGAGTGAACCAGCAGATGGAAGATTTCTCTTTCTGTCATTCTGCCTTTCAAATAAATATTTCTCTAAAAAAGGTGGGGGAGGCAATTTATAAGAAAATAAAAAGGGGGGCAATAATATCTGGATAATTCAACTCCTTTCCCTTTATTTCAGCCACTTAGGAAAAAGAAATGTATTTCTGGATGTCAGAATGATATGTTGGAATTGTTAATGCACTTTCCAGAAAAAAAACATAAACAAGGAGAAATTAAATTTTGTGATGTAAAATAACGTGACATCACCAAGGAAAGTGATGGACGCTTTGGAGTTGTGACCCTCGGGTAATTTCCTGGCCAAGTCCTGCAGCCCTCCTCCCTCCTCCCCTCTCTTTTCTGCCTGCCTCCTGTTCCTCCTGTTGGTCCTTCTAAACCAGGGTTCGGTCTTTCAAGAAGAGTGGCCACACTGCTAAGTCTGTGAAGTTCTGATTTCTTTATGATTCTTCCCTGTGAACTGGCCTGGGTTGAGGGAAGAAAAAAGCCTCAGTCTGTTGTCCTCTGGCTTGTAGTGCATCTGGGGTGTCTGCTAAATATCTACTCTTTTTTTGGTGTGTATCGTAAATATAACATTAGGAACATAGTAATAATTCCCACCATACCTGCCCTCTCACCCACACCTCCCCTTCCTCCTCCCTCTCCTGTTTAGTCTGAGAAAGAAAAAGAACCAGAAAGAAAGAATGGAATAAAAAAACTAAGAACTGTTCCTCAACAGTCTGTATAAGGGCTGTTCTATGTTATTGCATCTCAAAGATGATTTCGCTTTTCCCCTTTCTCTTTTCCCTTCCTTCCTCTCCCTTCCTTGCTTTTAGAAACTTAATTGTCTTTAAAGACTAACCCAAGGATGACACATCTTTTGTGAGCTCTTAGACATAACAATAATAGCCTCCATTTAATAGACTAAAAGGAAGTGGTTCCATTTTCTCTCTTACCCTCCAGGCTGTGCTCAGGCCTGGGCTGTGAGGAAGGAAAGTCCACGTTATGGAGGCAGTAGGCTGTGTGCAAAGACTGTGGCATTCGCACTCAGACTTGACACAAGGCAAAACACTTAAATTCTCGGATTCTCCTCTTAGATAAGAATATCTATCTAGTTTGAAGAGATGCAAGAATGACAAATTCTCCTACATGAAGTGCTTTCTGCATGGCTTTGTACAATTGGGAGGTCCTTGAGAATTGTGATTATAATTTTGTATAAGGTTTTTGAGCAATTAAATTAATAGGTGGAATTTTCTAAGTCTTGAGGAGATAAAGCATGAATGGTGAGTAGTGCTTGAATAGAGAGAACAGTTTGAAGCATGTGTACATTTTATCTGGTTTAATTTTCTTTACATGGCCATGAGATAAGCATCATTTTCATCCCAGCTTCTGGAGGAACAAAAAAATGGCAGAGAATTAATTTATCTTGGGTGGCACAGCCAGTAAGTGGTGGGGTTGAATGAAGCAGAAGGAGATAAACTCAGGGATGTAATGAGAGACATGATATTGGGGGGGGGGGGGTCAGGGCCATGACCATGACCACGTAGGTTAGAAAAGAAAGCATTTAGTTTGGTTTGGTTGGGTGGGAGAGTTAGGACAGGCTTCAGGATGAAGGTGTTATTTAAGCTGGGTATAGAAGGAGTGAGTATGCAGGGGTGAGTCAGAGATAGGAGCCAATGAGAAGGATGTGATGTCTGGAGGTAGAAGCTCTGGGTGGTGCCAGGGAGCAGCGGGCAGCCTCGCTGGCTTTGTGAACTGTGCTGGATGTGTGCTAACCAGCCCCAGAAGTAGCTCCTGGACACTGAGCTGGTGCTGGCGTTCAAGACTGGAGTAGGGTTTTAGGGCAAGCCTTCCCCTGCCCAAGGCTTCTGGGTGGCTCTTAAAGACTGAACGTTGATCAAAGTAAACTCAGAAGTTGGGTGTCTGCTTCAGAGAAACGTTGTGCAGCGGGAGGGGAGAGGATTGAAGGTGGCAGCACAGAACATGAGTCAGAATGTCAGAAATGATGCTTGGGAAGGGAGCCCAGAGAATTCTCTGAGCAAGGAAGGTCTCTACTGGGTGTTTAATAGATGTGGGCGACTCTTGACATGGGCTGGGAGCAACTTGTAAGTGTCCTCTGTGCAGTATTGAAGGAAAGAAAGAGACAAAAGACTGTGCAGGTAACTTGTGGTGGTGGTGAGCACAGAGGACTCTAAATGCCAGCATAAGTTTGGACCAGGAGAATTTGATAGGCTGTTGAAAATTGTTGTGGTTTTTTTTTTTTTTTTAAATGGGAAGGAGGGGGAGTAGTGACATCGGGGATTGTACTTGGAGATGGCTCTGGCACTTGTGTGAGGGTGATTTATGTTGTTCAGAATTTTTAGGGTGAGCCTTTATGTTGGAGATAGAATTCAAAAGACATTGCATTCAATTTGATCTGGAGGGTGGCAACTAAAGGAGTTAAAAATGGCCTTAATGTTTTAAATAATGTCTTCACTGGTGAATTAGATATTTACATGATTCTAGTTGACAGGCCCAGTGCTAGGTGCTGCTGGATGTAGAATGGCAAGCAAAAAACTGGGTGTGTGGCTGGATGGGGTGAGGAGTAGAGTGAAAAGTGGCTTCCTGAGGTTTGGCACCTGGGGAAAGTGGTATGACTTTGACTGAATAGGATGGATGGTGGAACAGTGGAGTTGGAGGCCCTGATGAAGCGTTTTGTTGTTATGACTTGAGGTCAAGGTCAATTACGGTAAGTAATTAGCTATAAAAGCAGACACTGGACAGAGGTTGCAGGTGGCAACAGATGGAAAATGGATCAGAAAACAGTGTTTGAGACCCGGTGGCTCTACTTCCGACTAGCTTCCTGTTAATGTTCCTGGGAAAGTAGTGGAAGATGGCCTAAGTGCTTGGGTCCCTGCACCTATGTTGGAGATCTGGAAAAAGCTCCAGGCTCCTAGTTTTTGCTCAGCCCAGCCCCAGGCATTGCGGCCATTTGGGGAGTGAACCAGAGGATGGAAGACCTCTCCCTCTCTGCCTTGCCTCCTCTCTCTGTTACTCTGCCTTTCAAATAAATAAAAAATAAATATTTAAAGAAAAAAAAAAAGGTCTTGTAGAGGCAAGAAGGCAGAGGACAAAGCCTTGCAAGCAAAGCTTAAATGTTAGGGGACAGAAGGAAGATGCTGTCAAGAGGGTGGAGAAGTAATCAGTAAAGCTTAATTTTTCTACCTACATGTTTTCCTATGGTGTTTTCAAGTTTCCCTATGACATTAGAACAGGGTTTATTTACCTTGGCATATTTTGGCATTTGGGGCCAGATAACTGTTAGGTTGTATGGACCTATGCAGTGCATTATAGACTGTTAGTATTGGATAGCACTTCCTCCCCCCACTTGTAACAGCCGGAAGAGTCTTGTAGACTTTGTCAGATGTACCCCGGGAGGCAAAATCACCCATAGTGGAAAACCACTCTTTTACAGTTTATGATTTTCATTTTTTCCCCGTGTATTTCCTGCCCAAACCACAGCCAGAGAGGAATTATGAGGCAGTCACTGCCAACAAAAGGGTTGAACCTTTACTTGGCTGCAATCATCTTGTGACTCAGTTCTCAATAAAGTTACGAATAGGAAGACGTTGGAAATCATACTGTGCAACAGTTTCCTGTGTTAGGGGAAGCGTGGACTTGCAAGACTGTTTTTTTTCTTTTCTTTCTTTTTTTTTTTTTTTCTAGTTCTCAACAGGTCTGGGCTCATGGAGCAGGGGAACTTCAGCTCTGGAAGTTTGGGGAATTTATTAGTTTCTAAAAGAATACTTTTTTAAAAATGGAATTCCCTATACAATCCTGAGAGGTTTTAGGAGAAGCCAGTCATTTAAATGTGCCTATCAGGGCAGATAGGTCTAGATAGGGGCTAGACAGGGGCCCTAATAACGCTCCCTAAATGTCTGAATGAATTGACAGTAGACATCTACTTGATTCTAGTGGTTTCCACGTACCCACCACACTACCTTTTTACCTGCTAGGTGCTCATGAGTGATTGAATTGAAATCCTGGCTGTCAGTCCACTGCAGTGGCTTTCAATGTGGTAAGCCTGGGCTTCAGCAGAAGTCAGCTTGTGAAGAGCCCTGGCAGCTCTGCCAAGAGTTGGATCACTGGAAATGGACCTGCCCTGGAGTCGAAGGATGCCCAGGTCAGAGCCACAGATCTTATTGGCTCTAAGCTGAAAAGCCCTTCACTCAGCCCAACTTCCAAAGTGACCACTGCAGCTGAGGGTATGGTCAAGTAGGGTCAGCAACATTGCAGGCAGAACTGTAAATTTCTTGTTAGAGATGCCACCTGCCTTTACCTGGCCAGCTCTCCTCCCAGGCCAGCCAAGTAATGAAAGTCAACAGAGTGCCTTCCCCTAGGAGGTTCACACCTCCCTTAGGATATACCCCATGTGAAGAGATAGATAGGTCTGGGCCTCTGAATTTACAAGGCCTAAAGCCCACCAGATTATTATCAAGCCCCTTCTATCAGGTTCTATTTGCCTCTCAACCAGAAAACTTAATTGTAGCTTAGACAGCACCTTTCTTAGCTCCTCTAATCTGTCCTTTGTTCTAGGCCCTGTCCTTAGTGTCTAGGCTCTGTCCTTTGTTCTAGGCCCTGTCTAGTGCACTTGGGCCTCATTCCTTTGTAATCATAACCTCTACTCTACCACCAATGGCTCTACTCCCAACCTGTGTGTACTGATGGTCCTCTTCCCCACTTAATGCTGTATAATTGTTCAAACCTGGTAAATGCCACTCTTAGGATCATTGGTTACTATCCTCACTCTGTCTTTTATGACCTTGTCTAAATATGATCAGAGTCAGTGAACTTGGAAGGCTTCCATAGCCTTGGCAACTCATGACGACAGCCTAGGATGGTTACTGGCGCCATAAACTAGAGTGTCAATTTGTTGGGTCAACAACAGGAGCCACTGTGCACTTGCTCCTCATGTGGGATCTCTGTCCTTAATGTGCTGTACATTGTGATTTAATGCTATAACTAGTACTCAAACAGTATGTTTCACTTTGTGTTTCTATGTGGGTGCAAACTGTTGAAATCTTTATACTAAATTGATCTTCTGTATATAAAGAGAATTGAAAATGAATCTTGATGCAAATGGAAGGGGAGAGGGAGCGGGAGGGGGGAGGGTTGTGGGTGGGAGGGAAGTTATTGGGGGGGGGAAGCCATTGTAATCCATAAGCTGTACACTGGAAATTTATATTCATTAATAAAAGTTAAAAAAAAAAAAAAAGAAATCCTGGCTGTCAGTTCAGCTTGAGGAATTCTCTTTTGATCTTGAAAGAGGAAGAAGTGATGCTTGGAGGCAAAAAGCTTTAGCTTAAATCCGTGCAGGATAACAAAGAACAAGTTCATGACTGTGTCAGCCGTGTTCACGTCTTCGTCTTCATTTGAAATCTATGTTGTAAGATTGGCTGTGGATGGGGGGTGCTTGTTAATCAGTATCGGCGAAGATGTTGACTCAGCCAGGGCTTTTTTTTTTTTTTTTTTCCTTATTCTTCCTTGGCATTCTCCATGTGCTCCTCTGGCCTTGGAACCACGAGCTGATGTCTGACAGGTGCTTGATGAAGACGTGCCCATTGTAATCAGTGTGACCTGATGTGCTATTCACAGGACTTGAGGAATTGAGTGAAAAGGGGGAGGCAAAGGAAAAACAGAACCGTTTCTAAGGAGTTTGATGTTGTGTTTAATCCTTTAAAAGCTCATAAATGTTAAGAGTTGTCCTCATTTATAAATGGTGAAATAAAAACAAAAAGATGTGAATGGATGTACATAAGACAGAGGGTGGGGTGGGGGTGAGCCCACAGGAAATATCTTTCTTGTGCGCCAGGCAGTTTTCTTTAACCCATGTGGCTCCAATGTCCTTTCTGTCTTTGCAAGGAGCAGAAAGCATCTATTGCATCTGTGGCCACCAAACACAATTTGGGCCAACTTCTCAGTGCCCTTCGCAGGAGCACTGAGTTCTGGCCTCAAGACCTGGGGTGGCACTAGTCCATAGAAACAGTTTATAAGAGGAAGAAAGGCATAAGGATAATTGATGCCAAAGAGAATTGGCCAGGTTTGTGTTCATCTGTTCTCCCTTGCACAGTTCTCTCATCCCTTCTTTGACATTAAAAAAAAAAAATTTATTGCAAAAAGGTTTTAGATTTATA
Organism: Lepus europaeus; assembly: GCF_033115175.1. Lineage (NCBI taxonomy): Eukaryota > Metazoa > Chordata > Mammalia > Lagomorpha > Leporidae > Lepus > Lepus europaeus. The sequence continues at coordinate 94,560,331 of NC_084827.1, forward strand.
GGGAAATTGGGAACATAGTACAGAGAGTTATCATGTGCACTATTACATCTTAGATTGGTATGGAACATTGGTCACAATGAATGAGCCTATACTAACACATTGTTATTCACCGAAAGTATATTGTATTCACTTTTCTTCTCTGTTTACCTTTTTGTCCTGGGATTCCATCCAGGATATGCCACATTACCTTTGTCACGTTTGCACTGGCAGTTTTTCTGACTTTGCTTGTTTTTCATACTTTGGTAGTTTGAGGAGTACTTGCTGGACATTTTGTAGGATGTCCCTCCTTTGAGATTTGCCTGATGCTTTTCTCTGATGATTGAACTGAGGTTATACCTGTTGAGGAGGACCACAGAGTTGACATGCGTTTTCATCACGTGGTGTCAAGTGTCCACCAAATCTGGTCCCGCTGGCCAGATTGCTCCACTGTAAACTGTAAAAAACTTCAAAAGCAGCAGTGATATCAAAGGCCCGAACACTCCTCCCTGCCTTGTGCGCTGTGCTCTTGGGAAAGAAGTCACTGTGTGTAGCCTGCACTTAGGGAATGAGGAGCAATGCTCGACCACCTGGAGGGTAGATTATCTACATGAATTATTTGGAGTCTTCTGCATTGGAAACTTGTCTTCTATTTATTCCATTGTTTCTATCAGTATGGACTCGGGATGCTTCTTTTATACTTGGTGTTACAATGCTATTTTATTTTGCTCAAACTATCCCAGTTTTGGGCACTAGGAGCTGTTCACTTGACTTCTGTGTTCTTTTATTGGCATGCATACTGCCTTCAGTGTTTCTGGGTTGTTGTTTTTGTTTTTAAGCATTCTCTCTCTGGCACTAAAAATTGCCACATTATGTGCTCTGTCCTGCTTTCTTCCCAGTGTGGAATAGTGTGGCACATGACATCCTTGGTGTCATGTGGGTTAAGAGATTGGCCTCAGCTTCACTGACCAATTCACCTGATCTTTATGATCTGTTGTCTCTAAAATGAATATAGCATAAGCCTTTAGCTAACAGAAATGTAGACATTAAACAGATGTAAAGGAGCTTCCCACTTACTAGTTAGCAATCCATGGTCTTGTTTTGGACATTGAAACACATCTCCAGACTTCTGTCTCTAGGTCTTGCCACAGCTACAGAACGTGTTTACTGAATGAACCAGTGCTTGTTTAGTGAATGCTGTTCTTCATACTGCAGGCCATCTGTTGTTTGCCCAACTTAATGTATGTAGATGGGTAAACTTTTTCCTTTCTGCATGAATATTTTAGTTTCTTTTCTGGTTATCTTACTTCCTTGTATCACATGTAGCATAACAGTGGCTGACAGGTGTTCATGTTGTCTGAGAAGCAAATGATGGAGAAAGTGGGCAACAACTTCAATTGAAATGGAAAAACAGTGGGAGTAGAAATAAGCTTTGGGGATGGTGCCATTTCCTTTCTTGCTATTCCTCAGACTTTAAATTACTTGCACTGGATTCTTAAATCATTAGATTGCCAATGAAGAATGATGAGTGAGTATATTTTGGAACCACATGGGATTTTGACTTAGGGAAGAGATTTGTCTTTTGGATGATTAGCACAGTTCTCCAGCAGGGTCATAAGTGAAAACATGGTGGCATTCAATACAGCAAAGGCAGAGTGGAGGAGCCTTATTTATACTGTTAAATGCCATAATGAGTAAGCTACAGTCCTCTAGTAAGTACAAGAATGGGGAAGATGCACATACGCATTTCAAACATTTTTTTTTGAGAAGAGGAGGATAGTGGGTTATATGTGATATTTTCTAACATATGTTCCAAAAAGTAAATGGGATGAAGAGTAGATGTTGATGTCTGAGCTGGGCCAGAGCTCTTCCTCCTCCAGTTCAAAACACTGTCAGGGATTCTTAATGGTCTTTGTTAAGTCCTGCCTCTGAGAAGATTGGTTGATAAAAGGCATACGTATATCCTGACGTGTTGGGGAGGGGGCAGGAAGGATAAGTGCTTGGGAACAGACTTTTAGGCTATAAATCATTGGTGGTTTGTTGGTATGGGGAAGCTGTTATGTCCACAGCATTGAGCTGCTTGTATGGACTCTGGGGTTCTAGAAATGAGTCTTTTTGCTCCTTTTGCCAAAATGAAGCTCAGTGTTACTAATAAATGGGAGGCTGAATTAGGAAGGGCTTGGGAAGCAAAGATTCTTCTGACAATCAATGCCTCTTTATTTCCGGACCTTTCCAGAGCAAATTTTTCTCCTGTCTTCTCTAGGAAGCTGATCTAGTTCCTGTCCTCTATCTGACCAGTACCTAGAATGTCAACAGAATGACTCATGTCCCCAGTATCCTGTCCTTGTTCTAGAGAGAGGACTGTTTGCCTCTGGAAAACACAGAGCTTACCTCTGGAAAAACCCCAAGGTTGGTGTTGCTTCAACACAGCTTTCCTTAAATGGTATCTTGGATTTTTTTTTCTCCTTTGTGACTTTTTAAAATGGAAGTGCTAGTTTTTCTTTGTCTACTTAGTGTGCCAGGTGATTGACAATTAGAGAGCTCTCCGTAAGGAAAGGACCTTGAAACAAACTGGTCTAGAAACAAAGGTCATCTTGCAGCGAAGTAATTTATGATCCAGAAACTGGTCTTTGATAATCATGACTAATTAGTACCTGGGTCACCTGACTCTTGATTGTGTCTCTAACTTGAGGGTTGTAGTAGGATTTCAAACACTTCATTTTGAAGTCTAATTAAAAGTTCTGTCTGTGAAGATTGATGGTGATCTCAGTGGGTGTCGAAAACTACATATGACAGTAAAATATTTAAGAAGAAGCATACATGATACATGTTGAATCATTCATTATTCAGAAGCTACAATTGTAGAGCAGTAAGAATTTTCCTGATATTCAGGATGTTTTGTCACTATTCAGAATTAAGACATATTTTTGATAAGTCTTCCCTCAGGGCTTTGCTCAGAAGGGATCTGGATTAGACTTTTCTGTTGTTTCAGGCTCTGAAATTTTATGATTTCGTATTATCTATGAATATATGTTGCATATCTGCCATGTGGGTAAATCCTTGTCCGAAATTTTGGTATTTGAGAGCTTGGGTGTCATGTTGTTTACCTTGTCAAAAATTATCTCAGTTCCCAAAATTGCCTGCTGGGTTCAGTTGAATTCTTTTTATGTTTTTAAAGAAGAAAAAAGCACTGATCCTCAAAAGTAGAGACAGGGGCTGTAAACAATAATCAAATCTCAAAGTGTCAATTTCAGTCCTATGCATCACTTTTTTGTACTCTATTAATTACCACAGATCAGGGAAAACATGACATTTGTCTTTTTGGGACTGGCTTATTTCACTAAGTATAATGGTTTCCAGTTGCATCCATTTTGTTGCAAAAGACAGGACTTTTTTTTTTTTTTTTTACAACTGAGTAGTATTCCATAATGTATATATACCACATTTTCTTTATCCAGTCATTGATGAACATCTGAGTTTCTTTGCTGTTGTGAATGGAGCTGTGATAAACATGAAGGTACAGATCACTCTTTCATATGCTGATTTTCATTTCATTTTGGTAAATTCCCAAGAGTGGGATGGCTGGGTCATATGGTAGATCTATTTTTCAGATTTCATTATTTCACAATGGCTGTATTAGTTAACATTCCCACAGCAATGTATTAGGGTATCTTTTCCCTGACATCCTCACCAGCATTTATTGGTTTTTGATTTCTGTATGAGAGCCATTCTGATCGGTGAGGTGCTATCTTACTGTGATTTTGATTTGCACTGCCCCGAGGGCCAGTGATCCTTGAGCATATTTGTAAGTGTCTGATGGCCATTTGAATTTCCTCTTTCTGAAAAATGCCGGTTCAAGTCCTTTGCCTATTTCTTAACTGGATTGTTTGTTTTGTTGAGTTTGAGATCTTTATAGATTCTGGATATTAATCCTTTATCAGTTGCATTGCTTGCATATATTTTCTTCAATTTTTGTTGATTGCCTCCTCACTTTGCTTAGTGTTTCCTTTGTAGTGCAGAAATTTTTTAGCTTGGTGTATTCCCATTTGTCAATTTTGTCTTTCATTGCCTGTGCTTCCAGGGTCTTTTCCACGAACTCCTTGCCTGTGCCAATGTCTTGTATTTTTTCCCCAATGTTCTCATCTGGTAATTTGATAGCATCAGTTTGTAGATTTAGATCCTAGATCCATTTTGGGTTGATTTTTGTAGAAGGTGTCAGATAGGTTTATTGTTTCATACTTCTGCCTGCAGAGATCAAATTTTCCCAGCAGCATTTGTTGAAGAGACTGTCCTTTCCCCATGTATTGATTTTAGCTCCTTCGTCAAAAATCACTTGGTTGTAGGTGAGTGAATTTACTTCTGGCGTTTTCTATCCTGTTCCATTGGTCTGCATGTCTATTTCTGGGCCAAAACCAGGCTATTTTGATTATAATTGTCCTGTAATATGTCTTGAAATCTGGTCTTGTGATGTCTTTGTGTTTAAAATTGCTTTAGGTATTCAGGGGTTTCTTGTGTTTCCATATGAATTTTTTAGCATTTTTTCTAAACCTGGGAAGAATGCTGTTAGTATTTTTATTGGGATTGTATTGAATCTGTAAATTATATTTGGTAGTATGGGCATTTTAGTGATATTCTTTCAGTCCACAAACATCAGATTCTTCAATTTTTTGGTGTCTTTTATTTCTTTCTTTAATGTTTGGTAATTCCCATCATAGAGTTCTTTGACATCCTTGGTTAAATTTATTCAAAGGTATTTGATTTTTTTTTTTTAAGCTATTGTGAATGGAACTGATCTTACAAGTTCTTTGTCAGCGAAGGCATTGTCAATGTGTAGAAGGGCTATTGATTTCTGTGTGTTGCTTTTGTATCCTGCAACTTTACCACACTCTTATGAGTTCCAATAACCTTATTGTAGTCTTTTGGTTCCCTTTATATAGAACCAGGTCATCTACAAACAGGAATGGTTTGACTTTATTATTTCCAATTTTAGCTCTGGCTAAAACTTTCAGAAATATATTGAATAGCAATGGTGAGAGTGGGCAACCTTGCCTGGCTCCTTAGTGGGAATGTTTCCAACTTTTCCTTATTCAATATGATGTTGGCTGTGAATTTGTCATATATTACCTTGATTGTGTTGAGGAATGTTCCTTCTATAACCAGTTTGCTTAATTTTTTTTAAGATTTATATATTTATTTGAAAGTCACAGTTACACAGACAGAGAAGGAGAGGCAGAGAAAGAGAGGTCTTCCTTCTGCTGGTTCACTCCCTAATTGGCTGCAATGGCTGGAGCTGCACTGATCTGAAGCCAGGAGCCAGGAGCTTCTTCCAGGTCTCCCGTGCAGGTGCAGGGGCCCAAGGAGTTAGGCCGTCTTCTGCTGCTTTCCTAGGCCATAACAGAGAGCTGGATCAGAAGTGGAGCAGCCAGGACTCGAACTGGTACCCATATGGAGTGCTGGCACTGCTGGTGGCAATTTTACCTGCTATACCATAGCGCTGGCCCCAAGGTGTTTTTTTTTTAAATCATGAAAAGATGTTATATTTTATCAAATGCTTTCTCTGCATTTATTGAGCTAATCATTTGGTTTTTATGCTTGAGGTTGTTAATGTGATGTATCATACTTCATACTGTCCTCTACAGTGGTTACACCAGTTTACATTCCCACCAATACTTTTCCCCACATCCTTGCCAGCATTTGTTTGTTGATTTCTGTATGAGAGCTATTCAAACTGCAGCGAGGCGAAACATTGTTGTTTTGATTTGCATTTCCCTGATGACTAGTGATCGTGAGCATTTTTTCAAGTGTCTGTTGGTATTTGAATTTCCTCTCTTAAAAAAAATCCCTGTTCAGGTCATTTGCCCATTTCTTAACTGGATTGTTTGTTTTGTTGTTGTTGAACTTCTTGAGCTTTTCATAGATTCTGGATGTTAACCCTTTATCAATTGCGTAGTTTGCATATACTCATGCTTCATATAGCGTTTGTGAGGTGGTGGTGAGGATGTCAAGAAAGGAAATAAAATCATGGTCCATAACCTGGGTTAAACTGTAGTTGGAGTTTTTAGAAGTTTCAAAACAAGAGGAAGAGCAAGGAGTAAGTTTCCCTGATAGTAGGGGAAAATAGTATTTATGGGTCTGTGGGGTAGGTTTCCTATTGGATGTGGGCTATAACTGAGAGCATTTAATGAAATTAGTATTACCATGGCTGCTGGAGCAACTTCGGATACCAGGTGATGGGGTGTTTTGGTGCAGTTTTGCCATGGTTGAGACCTGATGAATGAAGCCATTGATGATACTGATGCTTTGTCCAGGACTTTGTATGTGTGTTCCTCTATATAATTCTTGCAACAACCATTTTTGATGGTCATTAAGAGAAGTAAAGTATTTACCCAAGGTGATGTGATTTAGATGTGGAGCTGGGACTTGATATCATGATGTAGTTCTGTATGTCCTCACTGATGTCAACATTTATAAAATAAACATTGAACCAGGGAAATATTTTGGAGGCAGAAGTCACAATTACTTCGTAATACACTAGATGCATGAGCTTGAGACAAAATGAGTAGGCAGAAATTATTTAAAAATTGTAGTTCTCTGGGGCTGATGTTGTAGCTTATTGAGGTAAGCTACCATCTGCAATGCTGACATCTGATAGGGGCACCAGTTCAATTTTTGGCAGTTCTTTTTCTGATCTGGCAGTGGAACATAGCCCAAGTGTTTGGGACCCTGCTACCTGTGTCGGAGACCTGAATGAAGCTTCTGATTCCTGGCCTCAGCCTGACTCAGCCCTGGCAGTTGCAGCCATTTGGGGAGTGAACCACCTAATGGCAGATCTCTCCCTCTCTCCCTCTCCCTCCCCCTCTCCTCCCCCTCCCTTTCTCCTCCTCTCTTCCTCTCTCTGTAACTCTGCTTTTCAAATACATAAAGTAAATCTTTGAAAAAAAATTAGAGTTCTGTAAAAGAAGCACTGAGCATAGCAAGAGTAAATGATGAGGCTGTATCTCAGCCGTGTTTATGAACTCTACTTCCTAGAAAACAGCCAGTAGCCCATAATCAATGTTAACTTCATCTTCAGGTCTTCAGAAAAGAGCTTCACTACAAGTGCTTGCCATTGGTATGGAACACAGGTTGTGAAATGATGCTTTTGAGCCACTATCTCGTCACACATACTGGTGTTGATTCTGGCCGGGCCAGTACCCACTCAAACTGGACCTCGGATTCATCATGTTGTCCTGTCACTTAATGAGCTAAGTGGTGTCTCAGTGCAGCAGTACAGTGATAGTCACCAATGATACGACCATCTTCAGAAGGACCACGTTTATTCTGATGGCTCCATGTCATCTCTCAGCAACCACTTTCTAGGAGAGAGAGCTCTTGGACTGAGTTCCTTCTGAGTGGATGCAGCATTCGTTCTGAAAGTTACTGTGCTGACAGCCCCAGATCCTCAGATCTGACTGAGCACCATGTAGCTCACCAGATTTCTCACTGACTTTAGGATGGTGCTAGCTGAAACTTGGTACTGGGGCTTCAGTAGTGACTTGGACAAGTGGCCCACGGCTGGTTGACTGCTGTTCATACACGCACACACCACCTCCCAGTGTCTGTCTGTGCTTGGCTTTTAGATTTGTAGGGTTTGAAAGAGGTTGATCCATTTTCTGCCCATCTTAAAGGGTCATCACTAACACCCTGTAAGGGTAGGCAGGTTAACGAGAGAAAAGCATAACAAATTGATCTAATAGTCTTAACAGGACAGGGCAACCTTTGGTGAGCTAATGAAATTTTGTGCTTAGGTTTGATGAAGCAGGGACAGCTATGTAGAAACAGGGTTGACCACAAGGGTGTGATCTGACAGGAGTAGCCTGGGGCGGGGAGCCGAGCAAGGCCTGTCTGTTTGGATTCTTGTTGGCCTGTCATTGTAGCATCTCTTCCTTCAGGGTATGGGACAGGGCTTTTCTGGAAAAAGGGTCCTGGTTTTCCTTATGGCCAGTCTTGCACAGAGACTTGGGGGTGGGATGGGGGAGAGGGAAAGCTGGGAGTTAAAGCAGAGTTTTTAGTCTTTGTGGCTTGCTTTGGAGAAAAGAGGTTCTGGTTTCTCAGATCTGCCTTGAAGGGGAAGAATTCTCGTTTCTGTGGCTTGCCTGAGGGTGGGAAGAAAGGGGAGAGACGGGAGGGCACGAGAAGGTGAGCACTTCACTTTGGGGTCATTTTGTGAGCCCCAGTACACCCACAGGGAATGGGTGACTGCTGTTACTCCCTCCCTTCGTATAAGCTTCTTATTTTTCTGAGTGAAGAAAAAACGGAATCCTTTCCCCAGGAAGGATTTACTTGATTAGCAGTCTCACTTCAGGGGAGGCTTATTTTAATGTTGTAAGCAACATGGCCTCAGGCACAGCTTATTGACTACCCTGAGGGGTAATTGTGGGTGTCCTGTTTGGTCCCCTTGCTCAAAATTATTTCTCCCGCCCGCTTGCTGCCAAAGCGCTGGTGGACTGGTAGCAGTTAATGAGCTCTGGTTAGAGAAGAGCGGCCACCTGGCTCTGGATGGCTTCGAGCAATACTCTGTTTACAAGAAGCATTCTCTGTTCCCTCTCTCCTCACCCCCAGGAAACATTTCCTATGAATCCATTGGTTAGTTTCCAGTTCTTTCCTAAGGGGTAAGCAGCCAACTGTGCTGTTCTGAGAGAATTCTGTGGAAGCAGGCAAGGTTTTTGGTAAGAGTTGAGGGAAGAGACAGTCTGAGGAGAGAAAGTGAAATTATATACGGCAATAAAAGCCTAACCAAATATCAGACATGCTTGGTTGGGTACTTGGAGGTATGTGTGCCAGTGAAGTGGTGAGTGTTCTCCATACAGCCAGTGGGAAGCAGAATGCTGGGAGAGAACTTGAAATTTGCTCAACAAGAAACTTGTTACACGATTTTCTTTTTAAAGATTTACTTGAAAGGCAAAATGACAAAAGGATACATGGTGGGTAGGGGTGGGGAGATCAGTCTTCCACCTGCTGGTTCACTCCTCAAATGACTGCAGTAGCCAGAGCTGGGCCAGGCTGAAGCCAGGAACTCCATCCAGGTCTCCCCCATGGGTGGCAGGGTCCCGCATGGCCATCTTCCAGTACCTTCCCAGGAACATTAGTAAGGAATCGGATCAGCAAACAGAGCAGTTGGGATTCTAACCAGCAGTATGATAAGGGATGCTAGCGCTACAAGCAGAGGCTTAACCTGCTGCACCACAATGCCGACCCCAAAATATACCACATTGTTTAGGAGTCTGACATATGCTGTCTTTGCTCATCTTGCTCATGCCTTTCATTAGCAATACTCTTCTGGAAGGAGAAGTTACCCTAAAAATCCACTCTCCTTTTACTTTTCTAAGAAAAATTCCATCCACCTTGGGCTAAGAGCCAGCCAGCTATTCACCCCTATTATAGTAAGTAGGATTATAGCTCAGCACAAATACCGTCAGGTGCTGCATAGTGACAGATCACATACATGACAGTGATCCCCTAGGATGACAATGGAGCTGACAAGTTCCTATTGCCTGGTGGTGCCTTAGCTATCCTGATGTTGCGGAATGGGTCACATGTTTGTGGTGATGATTGTGTAAGCAAGCCAACTGCACTGTCACTCGTGTAAAAGTGTAGCACACATAGTTATGTACAGTACATAGTACTTGATAATGACAGTACACAGCAGTGTTATTGGTTTATGTACTACTTATTTTTATCATAATATTAGAACGTACTCTTATAAGACAAGTACACTGTGGAACAGTACACTGTTATGCCAGCAGCAGCCTGTTGCATCCAGAAGCCACATTGCAAGATTGACCCGCCCCATCCCCGTCTGTGTGAGCACCCAACATGATGTTTGCACAGGGATGAAATTGCCTAATGATGCATCTCTCAGAACACGTCCCTGTCTTTAAGCAATGCATGACTGTACTGAGAAAAGTCCTGGTCATTTGTTCACTTTACTAATGAGGTCCTGGATCATGCTGGTCCCCAGCTTCACCTCCATTTCCTTCTCAGTAAATCTCAGCAAATTGCTAGCACCCGGAAGAGTATGTTGTGCTTGAATGACTACTGTCAAGTCACACTTCTGGGGAACTGAACTCCTCTCTTTTATCTGGAGTCTTCAGACACCCTGTTGTCTTCCAGCTTTCAGTTAAGATGGTAGTTCCTGGATGAAAAAGGGGAAAGGGTGTGGGGTAGCCTTAGTGTACATCTTTTGTGGTGGAGTGGGGTAACCCCATTATGGTGGTCTCACAGCTGAGATCATAAAAACATCCCAGGTGTCATTTGGACGTCAAGTGCTGGTCATGTACTTGTTTTGGATCAACCTCTATAAGATTTTTGTTCCCAGCAGTACTTCATCAGCCTGTACTGACTGCAAGCTTTGGTTTCCTTTTTCTGTGTTGCCTCACATTGAAGTCTCTCTGCTCTGTCGAGCCTGCAGAAACGAGACTGGTTCATGCTGTTGACTTTTGTCTTTGAGCCTTTGGAGGAGACATTTTGGCCTAGTGAAGGCTGTCCTTGTGTGTGGTTTTCAGGAGCTAAGTAAGGCACAGATAAAAGAAAGATGGGTTTCCTCCCCAGGGTCGAAAGGAAGGGAGGCTTTAAAAAAAAAAAAAGACTGTCTCCATGGGGATCTCATTTGAGTGCTCTTTAGAGAATAATGTCTTTTTTTTTTTTTTTTTTTAATAAAGATTTATTTATTGGGGCCGGCGCCGTGGCTCAATAGGCTAATCCTCCGCCTAGTGGCACCGGCACACCGGATTCTAGTCCCAGTTGGGGCGCCGGATTCTGTCCTGGTTGCCCCTCTTCCAGGCCAGCTCTCTCCTGTGGCCCGGGAGTGCAGTGGAGGGTGGCCCAAGTGCTTGGGCCCTGCACCCCATGGGAGACCAGGAGAAGCACCTGGCTCCTGCCATTGGATCACTGCGGCGGCCATTGGAGGGTGAACCAACGGCAAAGGAAGACCTTTCTCTCTCTCTCTCTCACTGTCCACTCAAAAAAAAATTTTTTTTATTTATTGGGGCAGGTGCTGTGTCCTGTCCTCTCCTCTCCTCTCCTCTCCTCTCTCTCTCTTCTCTCTCTCTCTCTCTCTACTCTTCAAATAAGTATTATTTATTAGAGGTGCTTATTCACTGATAATAATTTACTTATTTTAAAGGCAGAGAGAGTGAGTGAGCAATCAAGATCTTGATCTTGATCTTCCATCTACTGGTTCACTCCCCAAATAGCTGCAATAGTCAGGGCTTGGCCTGGCTGAAGTCAGGAGCCTGGAATTCCATCTGGGTCTCCCACGTGGGGGGAGGGGTCAAGCACTTGGACCATCCTCTGCTGCTTTCTCTGGCACAATAGCAGGGAGCTGGATCAGAAACAGAGCAACTGGAACTTGAACTGTTGCTTTGGCATAGGATGCTGGTGTTGCAAGGGGCAGCTCAGCCTGCTGCGCCACAATGCCAGCCCCCGGGAAGATTTTCCAATTCTATCTTTACTTCACTTAAATCTTACTTCTTTTTTCTTCTATATGTATGTGAAAAGTATGTTAGTTTTCTTAAAATTAGAAACACAGTTCATTCTAGTCCTGGATTGAACCGGTTTTAATTTTGGCGATTTCCTGGATTACTAGATTTTTATAGCCGCTCTTGAGAAGACATCTTTTATAACGACAATAACATTCACAAAACAGAAGATAGGAGAGACTTTCCAGTTCTATCCCGAGGCATCTTTATTCTGTGGCCGGACGGTTCTCTGTTCAGACATTGGCTCCCCTACCAAGCGGCAGCACTTTTATAACAGGCATTTCTGACAGACTCAGTGGTGACAAACAGCAAAAGAATTAAAGGCCGTTTCACACAAGGTCTGAGCCTGTCCATTCCCTCTATAACTCTTCCTTCCTCTTCTTCATTTCTGTGGCTTCTCCGGACTAACTCAAGTGGTGTGTGTGCCTGTTCTCCTTATTCCTTTCTGTGCAGAAGGCAACACAGCCCTTGACTATATCTTTATTTAATGAATTAAGTATTTTTTATTGTTGTTGGGTTACGCATCACAAATGATTGGCAATTATGTTAGAGTTGATGCCATTGAACTTGATGAGGGCATTGAGACCCAGGAAGGTTAATCAGCCACCCCCTCTCCTTTCTATCCTCACACCCAGTAGACAGAAGACTAAAAGGTAACTGTTTTATTCAACTCTGTCCTTTAAAATTTCCCCTTACCCTTCTCCCTTCCCCTCCCCCTCCTCACCTCTCGTCCCCTCGAAGAGTCAGGATAAATGCAGAATAAAGGCTTTGTAAGAGATTGGCAAGTCCAGGTGACTGATGTTTTTGGGGCTGAGCAGGCAATGACAAACACTGCATCTCGACAGCAACACCCGGCTTTGAAGGCAAGGCGACAGTACAGCCAGCTTCTGTGGGATTGGGTGTGTACATTCGCTGATCACTTCATTGAATTGTCTGAGCTCTGTTGTCCTTGAGGAGCATGGATTGTGCTGTTTTTCATTGCATTCCTGACGTGCTTTAAAAGAAAGCTGCTACAATCCACTGTCGTTGATTGATGCCGGGGAAGTTTGCTGCACCTAACAATAGCCCTTCTCCGTGAAACACTCCATTGATAGTTTTAGAACTCATTACTGCTAACCAAACAGTAGTGGTTTTATTACTGTACTAACGGAGCCTGGTACTCGGAGGCTGGCACGTGGGGGAGGGGAGCGGGTGAGGTAAGTGATGTGGGCAGGACAAGTGGGTCCCTTTCCATGATTAGTGGTGTCCCCCAGCAAAGTGGTTAGGCAATTTCCAATGAAGTAATGTGATAATCTAGACACAATGCAGGGTCTAATGTGCATATGCAAGGATGCACTAAATGAATTATTCCTAGCAGGGAAGAACAAGGGCTTTTTTCAATGAAGAGTCAGCAAGACGGCAGAGTTTTCTATGGCCTTTTCCAATGAAGTGATTTGCTTTCCTAACAGTGCGTGGAGGCGAACAAATGAGTTGTGAAAGATATGGCTGCTGATGGACATGGGACTTGGGTAGTCTTGGCAGACAGAGTCCTCTTCGCGACGGACAAGACAGACCTAGTGGCAGCTTCTGTCTTCCTTTGTGTTTTTTGTAATCTACTTGGACCCTTTCTTTCTTCCCTTCCTTCCTCCCCAACCCCATGCTGTTTATTGTGTTTATTATTTTAATTGGAGGAGTTTTTCTGCTTCCCTCTAACATAGTTCCTGATGTAGATGAGGTTAAATCCACCATCTTACAATTTGTGTTCTATTTGACCTGCTTTATGATCTCTTATTTCTTTATTTTATTTTAAAGATTTATTTATTTGAAAGTCAGAGTTACACAGAGAGAGGAGAGGCACAGAGAGAGAGAGAAAGGTGTTCTGGCCAAACAGCTGATGCTGCGCCAATTCGAAGCCAGGAGCTTCTTCCTGGTCTCCCACGCGAATGCAGGGGCCCAAGGACTTGGGCCATCTTCTGCTGCTTTCGCAGGCCATAGCAGAGAGCGGGATTGGAAGTGGAGCAGCCGGGACTCGAACAGGTCCCCACATGGGATGCTGGCACCTCAGGTAACGGCTTTACTCACTGCGCTACAGTGCTGGCCCCTCTTATTTCCATGTTGACTTTTTTGGACTATGCAAAAATTTATTGACTTTTTCCTGTCTATGAACTTGTTGATTATACATTCTTTCATTCTTCTATTGATGATGACTATGCAAGTTACAGGGTATAATCTTGACTTACTATAATGCAATACAGATTCTCCTTTGACCTACTTATTTTGCATACTGCTTTCATTTAGAAAATGTCGCTGTTCCTTTTTCCCCACTCTGTCTTATTTTATATTTGTTTGGAAGAAAGAGAAAGAGAAGGAAGCAGAGGGAGAGGGAAGTCGTCCATCTACTGGTTCACTCCCCAAAGGCCCACAGTTTTCAGCTGGGCTAGACATAAGCTGGGAGCCTGGAACTCGGTCTAGGTCTCCAGTGTGGGAGACAGTGACCCAAGTACTAGGGACATCACCTGCTGCCTCTCGGGGTGTGCATTAGCAGGAAGATGGAATTGGAACTAGAGCTGGTGCTTGAACCTATACGTAGTGATAGAGGGTGAAAGCCTCCCTAGTGCATCTTAACCACTGCACCAAAAACCTGCTCTGAGGTCACCATTTTTTTTTTTAAGATTTATTTGAAAGGCAGAGTTACCGAGAAGGATCTTCTATCCACTGGTTCACTCCTCAAGTGGCTGCCATGGGCCGAGCTGGGCCAAGATGAAGCCAGGAGCTTCTTTTGGGTCTCCCACGTGGATACAGGGGCCCGAAGACTTGGGCCCTCCTCTGCTTTTTTCCCAGGCACATTAGCAGGGAACTGGATTGGAAGTGAAGTAGCCAGGACTTAAACCTGTACCCATGTGGGATGCTGTCCCTGCATGCCCTGGCTTTAACCTGCTACACCACAACACCAGCCCCATGGTCACCATTCTTAATGAATCTCTGGCAGTGGAATGATTTTATCCTTATTTCCTACGTGAGTCCCTCCCACAGTAGCTCTGACCTTGTGGAACTTGCTTGTGTGTTACACCAAATTTGTTGCTCAGTGTTACTTGTCCTTGGAGATGCTCTAGTCAGAAGTGGACAGTCCTCGTGACTGAGTTGTCAGCTCTCCAGGATAAGGAGTGAAGCTTCCTAGTCTCCTCCTGGGGCTGTTGCTCTTCCATCGCAAGGACTGTCTTGCCCGCTTCTAGCCCAATACCTGATGCGTGGAAGCCCATTGTTGCAAATTTGAAGGGTTAGGCATACTGAAACTAGAAGTCAGAGTCACTTTAGAGTTAAGGTGTGAACTTGTGTGTTTTGAGCTCATTTTGAGTAAGCTTGAATCTTTAAAATTCTTCTGCTTCTGCCAGTCTCTTCCAGCTACTTCTATGAAATGATTGTTCTTGATTTCATACCTCTACTGCTCTGTGTCCTGTACAGTCACATTGACTGTCAGCCCTAACTGTACATACCCGAACACTTCCTGAATACTATAACACAAAACTTACAGTGATAGAGCTCCTGAATATCTTATACCTGCCACCGTTTTTTAGGGGACTGTGAGGCATATGTATTGAAACATTGGAGGAATGATCCTGGAGTTAGTTCCTCTTGGGTTTGTAGAGCTTCATATTCTAGAAGCATATAAGGTAGAAAATTCCAGAACAGGATGTATCAACACGGATTTGGCTATGCCATGGGCACTAAAATATTAGGTAATTTTAAGCTGTGGTGACAAAGCCTACCACAAAAGCATGAACCTTGTTTTGAGTGGCAGCCTGATGTCTGTTCAGTTATTTTTAAAAATAACCCCAGATATTGCCGGCGCTACAGCTCACTAGGCTAATCCTCTGCCTGCGGCGCTGGCACCCCAGGGGTTCTAGTCCCGGTCAGGGCACCAGATTCTGTCCTGGTTGCTCCTTTTCCAGTCCAGCTCTGCTGTGGCCCAGGGGTGCAGTGGAGGATGGCCCAAGTGGTTGGGCCCTGCACCCCATGGGAGACCAGTAGAGGCACCTGGCTCCTGACTTCAGAACAGCATGGTATGCCGGCTGCAGCGCACCAGCCGCAGTGGTTATTGGGGGGTGAACCAATGGAAAAGAAAGACCTTCCTCTCTCTCTCTCTCACTGTCCACTCTGCCTGTAAAAAAAAAAAAAAAACCAACCAGATATTGATTACGTTTATGCGTATGTCCCCTTGTCAATGACATGGCTTTTTGGACCATGCAGCTCTGTGCTCGGAGACAACGTGGTCTGTCCAGAAGCAGCATTTGTCAAGACCCAAGTTCACCCTCTACCTGTGTACTTGTTGAGAACCTATGGATAAAATATAGTCCCTGAGTGGTCCTCATCAGTGTACTGCGAGGATGACAATACCCACCTCACTTCACTGGCTTATGTAGGTATAACATTACATTTTGGTTCCCAAACATGTTTCTGAGTCACTCTACAAATAGTATTTGTGCATCCCATTTTCTTCTAGCTCGGATAGAGCTTATGTAACATTTCTCTTTTTGCAGTGGGCGATAATGGCACATACTGAGTTCAGGAGAGACATTTTACTTTTGGCCAGGCTGTTTGGTATCTACTTCAAGGGTAAGCTTGTTGCCCATGAACCATTTTGGGGTCCTAGGCTACGTAGAAGTCAGAGGGCAGGTAGTGCTGCCTTGAAGCACTGTTCGTGTTCAGTGAACAGTTTTCTCAAGAAACATTTGAAGAAATTGTTTCCTTAAGCAAAGGCACCAGTTGATGGGAATTGACATTCCAGAGAAATATTTGCCACAGTTTCTTCTCCCAAAGTGAGTGTGGTCACCAAGGGCAACAGCAGCAGCAGCCTTTACCCAGCCAAATTCAAGAGCTGAATTCAGATGCCCCTTCTATGGTTGCCAGCAAGCATGAAGTTTGATGGGTGGGAAGTGGACATCCAGGACTGGCCTCACTGGGTTTTGGGTGAACCTCATTTATTGGAGCATCTGCTGTGCATGGGTGGAGGAGACTTTTTCAGAGTTGTGAAAACTATTTCCTCAGGTACTGGGGAGTGGAGAGAGAGTTTTGAGGGCATCTTGCTCAGTCCTCAGAGGCACTATTGAAACTCTTAGAGACCAGACAGAGATGTTATCTCCCAGGATCCTAGGAAAGCTGCAGGTGCATGTTGCAGGAGGGGAGGAGGACACTTCTGGGGACAGAGCAGGAGCTTTGGTCTGGAGTTGACTTGAGAAGGGGTAATGAGAGTAACTAGTGGCTACCTTTTTGTTTTCGACTTCTATGGAGAATGAGCCCATTTTCTAATTTCTGTGCCAGAGTTTGGCTCTTACTGGAGAGGGCTGGCTAGATGTTTGGTGAGGTATCCTTGAGGTCTCAGTTGGCCCAACAGTTGAGGTGAGAGACCACAAGTAGATTAGGACACATAGGGTGTACACTTCTTGCAGGTGCTCAGCTGTAGCCTTTTTAGATGCCTCCTGTTCCAAGTGCTTGAGCACAGGTTTGTCTGTGTTGACTTCCAGTCAGACCAACCCTGGGGTAGTTGTATGATTTTGAGGTGACTTTCAATGAGATGAGATTTTTTGTTGCTCTATTTAACTCTTAACTATATCCTATTGGGATTAGTTTTAATTTCCAAGTGTTACAGCCAAGGCATGGAAATGTAGGTCAAGTAGGGGAATAGAATTAAAAATACAACATCCGGACAAACTGTAAGGTCAACCAGTTAGAACAGCTCAGGTAATTAGTTAGAGCAGCCTGTAGTTACCAACCTATGTGGATGTTCTGCTCCAGAATAGCCCCGGTGTCTCCCAGGTGGACAGTGTACTTCTAAGGAGACTTGAAATAATGAGATTCAGCTTGGATTTGTAGATCTGGGTAGGCAAGCCTTAATGATCCAGGTGTAGGTTGTCAGCTCTGGGTGTCTATAGTGAATAACAATTCTCTGTTGGCTTCTACAGTGTCTTTTTTTTTTTGACAGGCAGAGTGGATAGTGAGAGAGAGACAGAGAGAAAGGTCTTCCTTTTTGCCGTTGGTTCACCCTCCAATGGCCGCTGCGGCCGGCGCATTGCGCTGATCCGAAGCCAGGAGCCAGGAGCTTCTCCTGGTCTCCCATGAGGGTGCAGGGCCCAAGGACTTGGGCCATCCTCCACTGCCTTCCCGGGCCATAGCAGAGAGCTGGCCTGGAAGAGGGGCAACCGGGATAGAATCCGGCGCCCCGACCAGGACTAGAACCCGGTGTGCCTGCGCCGCAAGGCGGAGGATTAGCTTGTTAAGCCATGGCGCCAGCCTTACAGTGTCATTTACCAGCCCAATCTCATTAGGAAATGCAGAGTCACCTGAGCAAATATAAGGCCAGGTAGACACACAAATCTGACATGTGCAAGATTCCTTCAG